>NC_039478.1:1600162-2800162 GCF_003590095.1 Trichoplusia ni | reverse complement strand
AAAACTACTATCTAACGATGGTATGAACCCTTATCAAAACGTATATTATTAGCATTGCTCCCGTGCAATGATCGTTAAGATAAAAAAATTGTCGGACCTACGTTTTTCCACGATAATTCAAAGTAAATTTATATTTAAAAAATATCTAAAGATAAGAATAATGGAAAAAAATACAAAACAAATGAGGCGTCTAGTAAGAACCGCGGTGGGACTCGAACCCACATGCCCCGACTATATAAGTCGAGTGCCTGAACCATTCGGCCACGCGGTCGAGATCCTACATTTCAAATTCACCACTGTATTCCACTTGCAGGTTGAACTTTGAACTCAATACAAGTCAGTATCTTTCAGTCTTATTAATAAAAATCCTCTAGTCCAAAGATAATCCCTCGTTGCTCTTGGACTTGTTAATCCGAGACTAATAAGACTCTCAGAAACCTCCTTTTCAAAGTGAAACTTTCTTCAAGAACCTTAATGAAACCTCTTTCGAACCTGGGATTTGACAAGCAGTCCGCTATAAAAGACGGATTGCCCTTAGCAACGCTCTCTCCGATGTCAGCTGGCTTCGCTGGAACATCTCCGTGACCTTCGTTGTATTTATTCAGCATAGCAGCCATATTTTTATTTCAATAATTGCCATTCATATTCCTTTGCAGTAATTAGAGTTTGATGTATTAACTTTAAGTTATCTTTGTAATGATTTGGTTAAAGTGTTTGTGACGTAACCGTGCTTTCTTTTTAAAAACTTGTCCTTACTTCTGGTTTCTAAGACTACACATTCCTTTCACCGGGATTAAGATGAATGTTATGGCAATCCACGTTTGTTAAAAGTAAAAATAGTGAGTTATTGAACGGATTTGAACGAACTTGGTGGTCTAAGAGCCCGTGGACGCCAGACCTACGTTATTTTATAAAAGCTGAAACTTTATCAGCAGCTGCTCCTAAGCAAGTACCGTTTATCTGCCAAAGTCACCACGTCCCAAACTCTATGATCGACCATTGTTCTTACCTATGTTGAGTGCCTGCGCTGGCAAACTTTCAGTTTTCATAAAATCACGTGGGCCTGGGGTCCACGGGCTCTTACACTACCATAGTGCGAGTGTGATGTGTGTGAGTCAACGTGACATTCGTGACAACTGACAAGCAAAGTTCAGTTCTAAATGCAACCTCATCTAAAACTTACAGATAAGGTTGTATAGTTAGTTTATATTTCACTATATCAATAATAAAACTAGCGGTTGATTAGGAAAGTCTGTATTTAGATCTATACTCCGCTACTTGCAATTCTTCCAGAGGAATCTTTCGAATTTTATATTTTTTTACACGTCTCGTTAACATCATATAACTTTCAACTTAATTTATGTATCACCCTTAAATCTTCAATAATAAGAGCGCGTAATTTTCGAGTGTCCGCGCTGTGACGTCAGCCTGTCTCGTTGGTAGCGTAAAGTTATCATCATTATAACGTCCTAACATCAGTATATTCCACTGTTTCAGATCAAAACCTTGATTTTGATACCAAACACGAGCATTTTATGTTAAATTAATGTTATAATAATGTAATAATGCAAACCGATGCAAAGACAAATTTGTCGTGAACTGGATTTTACTCTCGTTTCCTTTAATTGCAAGAAAAACTCACCTGTACTAATGAAATTAGTTTGTTTTTTTAAAAGATACATTTTGCAGCCACATATGTTGACTAAGGTGTAGAGTTTGTGAAGTTACGGCGTGTAGTGTTAGAAGCTTGGCTCTACATGAGATCTGATAACTTTTTGACAGTGCGAGTCATATGAGCTCGTCTTGGCAACATTTTACATGAAAATATTTTTGGTGGGATATCTCTTTCTTTTCAAGAAATATTTACATAAATGTTGTATTTTATTTAAGAAGTAGATTTCCTTGAAATATTACATTATAATTATCTTTATTCGTACCATTCTAATATTGTAATAATGCTATTATTCATACATATCACAGCGGGTGGCGGCCAGTGGGGTGGATCGATATTCGCTTCTCGCATCACCACAGCCGCGCGACTCTACCGCTAGCGTTTTCTAATGAACGGATATAAGTTAGGGCTATAACAGAATACAATAGTAATAAAATGTCCACATTTAACCTCCCGAACAAGAAAACAAAGCATTATTTCACAAAACACTGGGAAGATAAACTAGATCATGTGTTTTTTGTAAGATAAATAAAATAAAACACGTTCTAAGCAAACTTGAGTTCAAATTATCAAATCATTGTTTGATATAAAAAATAAGTAAACAATGATGATTCACAAGGCTAAACGAGCTTTGGGAATTTTAAATTAATATCGAATATTGGGTCAGTTTGTTCTATTCATTGTTGGTTTTCGCACGACTTGCGTTGTTACATTAATCAAACATAAATTTTAGATAGAATCCTCGTGTTTGGTATCAAAATTAAGGTTTTGATCTGAAAAAAATAAATACATTCTCATAATTCAGTTTCGATAGTGAAAAGATTACGCGACCGACGACATACTGTCGCTCACTCCGCAGCGCGGCCCCTTACACATAACCTGTATTTGACGTCTGACAATAAGAACTGACTAATTGTAACAAGCGTCGCGTCGCCTTGAATGTCAGCATAACTTAAATTGACTGTTTGCATCCATTAGAGTAATAGAAGTACTTTGTAAATTTTATATGGATCCAATAACAACACCGTGGGTTAAACTATCTCCGAATAATTCAAATTTCGTAGTCCTGTGCTATGAAGCGTAGACATTTTCTGTAGGCTGCGTAGAGGTAAAGATATCGTCTCACGCCACTACTCCTGTATTTCTGTAGTCTCAAATGTGGACTACCGCTAATAGAACGAGTACCTTAACCTATCACAAAGGTCAGTGTGAGTTTAGAAGATGGTAAGGAGGTTGTTACTCACGGCTTGATCAAATAAGATAAAAACGACTCAGTCTGAAATACTTTCGCATTAATATTATTAGTAGATGCATCAACAATAGTAAGATTTAACATTTTATTGAAACTCCAAATACGAATGTATCAATCAATTACGCAACAGTTCAGACAAACTGCGAGTTAATAAAACAGTTCAAAATACATTTTTGCAAATATTATTGTACGTTACATAAGAAAAATTACAGTAAAACACAGTGTTGACAATTAGTAGTATATGATTTTGGGTGAAATAATGCAAATTTATCATAAACTAGCTTTTCGCCCGCGGCTTCGCCCGCGTCGAGGTTGGTTATATCGCGTTTCCAAGAGAACTAATCAAAAGTCCGGGATAAACTATCCTATGTTCTTTCTCAAGATCAACTCTATCTCTGTACCAAATTTCATTAAAATCAGTGCAGTGGTGAAAGCGTAACAGACAGGCAGACAGACAGACAGACAGACAGAGCTACTTTCGCATTAATAATATTTGTAGGGATTATCGTTAAGATAAAATGTTTATCAGATCCCGCGTTTTTACACGATAATTCAATGTGCAAGTATAAATTTATATTTAAAAAATAACTAAAGATAAGAATAATGGAAAAAAATACAAAACGAATGAAATGTCTGGACAGAACCGCGGTGGGACTCGAACCCACATGCTCTGTTTTAACATGAAATTGAAATGAAACTACGCTCTGTAGTTATTATGAAAAGTATAAGGTATATACTGAAGTCATGCGAGTCACATGACTTCATACATTCTATGCGAATTCAGTAGGTCGGAGAATCAGCTAACGTCTAATGTTCATGGTAAGCACAGACAAAACTTTTTTTTTGGGATGAAATTTTTTCTTTTCATTTTTTTATAATGTGGCATTAACAATGTATACAACTAGAAATAATTGATTCGGCAAAACCACGTTTGCTGGGTCAGTTAGTCATTACATAAATATTTGTATACTCTGTTTTAACTGCATGAAGGATCAAATATATTAAGAGACTTAAAAATGAAATAAGTAATAACTTATTAAATACTTTAAGGAGTAAAGAACTGGTTTCTTACTAGTTCACAAATGGCCGGGTTTGGTATCAAAGAGAGATCTTTACTGTCAAATATGATCACGTTATTTCGACAGAGTAACGAATAGTTCAGGCGATCCTCTAGATGATTATAGATTGTTAAACGGTACGGTTAAATATTGAACGGTACATTATGACACAAGGAAAAATACACACAAGGTTAGGAAAGCTACAAGTTTCTAGGTTAATCGATTATTTTATTTGTTTAGTTTCTAGCATTTAAGATTTAAATGCTTGAATATCACAGCGGGTGGCGGCCTGTGGGGTGGATCGATATTCGCTTCTAACGTATCGTCAGCCGCGCAACCCTACCGCGAGCATTTACTATGATACCGAGATTAATTTCGATCATAAAAAAGACTTGTGGAAAGAAGTAACCATTGTGTATATATTATACCAGATAGTTTAAATTATGGCTTCATGAGCCTTTGGAATTAAATTAGTAATCGACACATAAGACGAAAATGTGACTTAAAAAAACTAATTTCATTAGTACAGGTGAGTTTTTCTTGCAATTAAAGGAAACGAGAGTAAAAATCCAGTTCACGACATAAATTTGTCTTTGCATCGGTTTGCATTATTACATTAATTTAACATAAAATGCTCGTGTTTGGTATCAAAATCAAGGTTTTGATCTGAAACGGTGGAATATACTGATGTTAGGACGTTATAATGATGACTAGTGGTCGCCGAGTGGTCGAAATTCGACCATATAATAAATTTAAATTGTAAGTGACTTAATATACATTATTAAAATATAATATTCAAACATTATAAAAAAACTTTAAATAACTTTAAAAGTTTAAACATTCAATAAAACTGCAACAAACTTTTCAACTATGTCTTTAATAGACAAAAGAAACAATTTGACCACAGAGTATGTATGCGTGTGTCAAATGCATGCTGGTTAGTATGATGTTTTATTAACTGATTTAATGTATTTTTTACGCATTATTATTAAAAAAAGAATTATATTAAATGAGGCAAATAAAACTTTTTTTTGAGTACTCTATGCCTATGCACAAAATGAAAATCAAAAGAAACCATTTGACCACAGAGTATGTATAGGCAAATATATATATTTTTGAAATGTCAATGTCAGTACTTTATGTCTATGGACAAAATGAAATATAAAAGAAACATGTGTGTGTGAAATGCATGGTAGTGTGGGTAATGTTTTATTTATTGATTTAATGTACTTTATAAGCATTATTATTGAAAAACATTAGCGTTCTGCACTTCTCCTGCACATAAACTATAAGTGTGCCAAATTTTATGCTCGTGCGTCCTCGCAATTTTTGTAAAAAGGGGTACAAAGTTTTGGTATCACGTATTAATATATAGATAACTTTACGCGACCAACGAGACAGGCTGACGTCACAGCGCGGGCACTCGAAAATTACGCGCTCTTATTATTGAAGATTTAAGGGTGATACATAAATTAAGTTGAAAGTCATTATGATGTTAACGAGCCGTGTAAAAAATTATAAAATTCGCAAGATTCCTCTGGAAGAATTGCAAGAAGCGGAGTATAGATCTAAATACAGACTTTCTAAATCAACCGCTAGTTTTATTATTGATATGGTGAAAAATAAACTAACTATACAACCTTATCTGTAAGTTTTAGATGAGGTTGCATTTAGAACTGAATCCCACCACTTCGCTTGTCAGTTGTCACGAATGTCACGTTGACTTGACATAAATCACAACTCGCACTATGGTAGTGTAAGAGCCCGTGGACCCCAAGCCTACGTGATTTTATAAAAGCTGAAAGTTTGCCAGCGCAGGCACTCAACATAGGTAAGAACAATGGTCGATCATAGAGTTTGGGACGTGGTGACTTTAACAGATAAACGGGTACTTGCTTAGGAGCAGCTGCTGATAAAGTTTCAGCTTTTATAAAATAACGTAGTTCTGGCGTCCACGGGCTCTTAGACCACCAAGTTCGTTCAAATCCGTTCAATAACTCACTATTTTTACTTTTAACAAACGTGGATTGCCATAACGTTCATCTTAATCCCGGTGAAAGGAATGTATAGTCTTAGAAACCAGAAGTAAGGACAAGTTTTTAAAAAGAAAGCACGGTTACGTCACAAACAATTTAACCAAATCATTACAAAGATAACTTAAAGTTAATACATCAAACTCTTATTACTGCAAAGGAATATGAATGGCAATTATTGAAATAAAAATATGGCTGCTATGCTGAATAAATACAACGAAGGTCACGGAGATGTTCCAGCGAAGCCAGCTGACATCGGAGAGAGCGTTGCTAAGGGCAATCCGTCTTTTATAGCGGACTGCTTGTCAAATCCCAGGTTCGAAAGAGGTTTTATTAAGGTTCTTGAAGGAGGTTTCACTTTGAAAAGGAGGTTTCGTTAACAATAGTTACTCCAATTTCACTTCTGGTTTATTAATGGCATTCTTATTACGTAGTTATTAGTCTCGGATTAACAAGTCCAAGAGCAACGAGGGATTATCTTTGGACTAGAGGATTTTTATTAATAAGACTGAAAGATACTGACTTGTATTGAGTTCAAAGTTCAACCTGCAGCTAGAATACAGTGGTGAATTTGAATGCTAATATCTCGACCGCGTGGCCGAATGGTTCAGGCACTCGACTTATACAGTCGGGGCATGTGGGTTCGAGTCCCACCGCGGTTCTTACTAGACGCCTCATTCGTTTTGTATTTTTTCCATTATTCTTATCTTTAGATATTTTTTAAATATAAATTTACTTTGAATTATCGTGGAAAAACATAGGTCCGACAATTTTTTTTATCTTAACGATCATTGCACGGGAGCAATGCTAATAATATACGTTTTGATAAGGGTTCATACCATCGTTAGATAGTAGTTTTTTTGTAGATCTTTTTATGCTGTACAATATTGTAAAAATATTACTTTGGTTTAGCTCTTGGTGTTAAGAAACCGCTTGCAATGAAAGTGCAAATTAAAATTGTTACAAAAAAAGTGTTCGAAGAGATTAACCTCCAAAAAAAATAGTAACGCTTACTGTACATAATTTTGTAAATAATCAAAATTTTAATGCTGCATCGCAAGTGGTCGCTTAACGCATATAAGGCCATCTATAAACTTAGGCAAGCACTATTACAATGTGAAGGCAGCTGTTAGCTGGGGCTTCAAATTAATTTAAAGGGGTTGATGATAGATGGCGCTAACAGAACAACAGGACAATCTCTTCTATTTTAATCATTGTTATTAGGAAAGAGCAATAATGAAAGAGTAACATGTAGTACATTATTATTATTTATATTGAGTTTATCGTGCCGTCTAGCCTTAAAAGTTACTTTAAATTAGACACCAATGAAATTATAATATGTAGTGACGCATGAGGAGTCCAATTTTTTTTTTTTAAGGATACTTCAGAGAATTAGGCCTTGTAGTGTTAGGGCGTGTAGTGTTAGAAGCTTGGCTCTACATGAGATCTGATAACTTTTTGACAGTACGAGTCATATGGGCTCGTCTTGGCAACATTTTACATGAAAATGTTTTTGGTGGGATTTCATTTCTTTTTGTAAGTTGTTTGTTAATATTTCTTCTTCTTTTTTTGGTATTCGTATTTATATGATCTGAAGTAATGTCTCAAATCTCAATATATGTCGATTATTAAAATTATTATTTGTATCTCTTATCATTCGCGGGCTAACTTCATGAGAAGAGACCCGGTCCTTTTTAAAGGCGTGAACAGGGACACAGGTCCAACGCGCAGAGGCCTTCTTGAGAACTTTAATATATAATGTGATGGGGCATCTACTAGGGATAATTCACCTCCACTCTATGGGAGAAAAGAGATGAAGAATCCAAAGTAGATGCAAAACTATTGCAATAACTATGTAAAACTAAATAGGCTATTATATAAATGATACATGTTAAGTGGACCAGTTCCTTGAAATTATTCGGAGAACTATGGCACCTGCCTTTTTACACATGGTAATGCAAACAATTAGGCAGGCGGTGACTCGCCGCTCACTAGATGGGCCCCCCATGATACCGTCACGATTGACAGCAGGTGGGCAGCACCAGTGCGAGCGGCTAGGGGTGTAGAGAGGTGCGACACCGATTTCACCATCGCGGGTCACAGACCCGGAGCGGGTTTCCTCGTTATTACGCCATTAGACACTTCCACCCCCGAGCATATAGCTCTAGCGACCCCTCTCTAGCCAGCCAGTTAAGGCAAGAAAGAGCTGGGAGTCCCCGTAAAGAGTGACCCCCTGGGGCATTCAGGTTCCGTTGTGTCGCTACTCACAAACAGCTCGCCACAAGCTGCCCTGCGGATGTATGCTCCTACATATACCTTCAGACACATTTTTTATTTATATCTCAAGGTTTGAAAAAGCATACTTTATTATTTATTATTATTATTTTTACAACAATGAGTACCTATATATATATATATCTATGGCATCAAGTTTTAGATTAGATTACACCTCTAGCGTCATAATTGAAAATTACAGGTCTCATACAAATTCCATCCCCTAGTTTATCGGGTTGGGGGATGAAAGTTACAAGTTTTATATTTTTTTACTACTAGCTTACATACAAAACTGAATTTTGATGATCATCAGTGACTCAGTGACGAAATCAGCGTTTTTTAGATATCAATAAAATCTGAAGTTTAAAAGCTAATGTAATTAAAACTTGATATGTTCAATGAGTCTGCTATTGACAATATATCCCGAAAATTTTGTTGATCTAGCATTATCCAAACCCAAGTTATGAGGGTTCAAAAAAACGACGAAGTGCTTCGAGAAAAGGTAGGTAGTGCCCGTGCGCTTCGCTGGGCTCGTCTTGGCGGGGGCACTACTGCCGTGCCTCCAGATTACAATAAGCGCCACCAAAATGATTAACCTTTATCTCGTTTATGAAGTTTCCAACAATTTTGAGTAAGCAGTATTGTATAGTGACACAAATAGATAAAAAAATGTGACCTCCTTTTGTCAAGGTTATTTATTGAATCTGACTGTTAAACCTCACTAAGACATACAACAAACACCTTCGTTTGTTGTATGACTTAGTGAGTATCATCTATATCTATACTAATATATAAAGCTGAAGAGTTTGTTTGTTTGTTTGTTTGTTTGTTTGAACGCGCTAATCTCAGGAACTACTGGTTCGATTTGAAAAATTCTTTTTGTGTTGAATAGACCATTTATCAAGGAAGGCTATAGGCTATATAACATCACGCTGCGACTAATAGGAGCGAAGATATAATGGAAAATCTGGAAAAGACGGGGAAAATTCTAACCACGTGGACGAAGTCGCGGGCAACAGCTAGTCTATGATATATGTACTTGCTTTTCGCCCGCAGCTTGGCCGGCGTCAGGGTCGGTTATATCGCGTATCCAAGAGTTCTCTCTTCAAAAGTCCGGGATAAAAACTATCCTATGTTCTTTCTCAAGGTCAAATCTATCTCTGTACCCATTTTCATTAAAATCAGTGCAGTGGTTTAGACGTGAAATCGTAACAAACAGACAGACAGACAGAGTTACTTTCGCATTCATATTATTAGTAGAGATTTAAAAGCATACCTTTACAATTTAATTATTCTGATTATCAGTTGTTGATCAGAATAATTAAGTACGAGAATAAGTATCAAAATAAGTCATACGAAAATGAGGTACGAGCAATTATTTCATCCCCACACAGATCGAAACTTCAAAAGCGGTAAAACAAATGTTTAATATTATTTATAACCAGCTCTTTTCTGTGCTTTACTCCTAAACGTATTTAATAAGTTATAACTTATTTTATTTTTAAGTCTCTTAATATATGTGATCCTTCATGCAGTTAAAACAGAGTATACAAATATTTATGTAATGACTAGCTGACCCAGCAAACGTTGTTTTGCCGAATCAATTATTTCTAGTTGTATACATTGTTAATGCCACATTATAAAAAAAATTAAAAGAAAAAACTTTGTCCAAAAATAAAAGTTTTGTCTGTGCTTAACATGAAAATTAGACGTTAGCTGATTCTCCGACCTACTGAATACGCATATAAAGAATGTATGAAGTCACGTGACTCGCATGACTTCAGTATATACCTTATACTTTTTATAATAACTACAGAGCGTAATTTCATTTCAATTTCATGTTAAAACCTTGATTTTGATACCAAATATGACTGAATTATTTCATGCATATCAGAATTATCAGAAGATTACATATTAAAACAGTCGCTGGAATCTACACCTGCAACTATGTGCATAATAATTGAATCTTTGAAACCCTAGTTCACATAAATACTTAGACCTTTGTTTAGTCCTAGCTACCGCATTAGGTTAAGTAACCTGTAATGGTAGATTAGTGTGATTATTAAATAAATAAATAAATAAATAAATTTTAATGTGTGCTGTTCGGATGTTCTGTACAACTTGCAGAACGTTATTCTTTGACTGACCTGTTAGTCGAGTGGTTAGTAATCCTGACTGTTATACCAGAGGTCGTGGGTTTGATTCCCACCCGGGACAAATATTTGCGTGATGAGCACGATAATTTCTTGTAAGTCTGAGAGTAATTTATCTATATTATGTAGGTATGTATTTAGAAATATTTTATGTTTATCAGTTGCCTTGTAAGCGTAATTCAAGCTTTGATTAAGTTGACAATAGTAACTTGAGTAATTGAAATAGTTAATTATAACAATTAAATTATATTACACTTCATAACAAATAAAGTTTCCCAACATATGAATCACTCATGTCAGTTATTGGCACAGTCCTCTTCATTTACAGGGTAGTATTGATTGCCATGCTTGCTCACTGCGGGACGCGATTCTACATTCCAATAAAATGTAAACAAACTCAAAGATGCTTACTATAGTACGATTTTTATTTCAAGTCATTAAAATGACAATTGCAACCGTCATTTATACAAAAAAGGGTGACCCGCTACAATAGTGATGTTTGGAATCTTACTACGACGATGACATTTAGTCATGCTTCATTTTATTATGTATAAAAAATTTACTATTTCTATTAATTGAGCTTTGTTAATTGTAAGTTGATATTGAATTTGTTTTTCATCCAACCACTGGATAATGTCAGAATTCATCCAGTTTTGAGTTGGATGCGCTCGACTTTTCTTGAATTGTAAGGTGCTTCATTTAATACCAGCACCGCATTTGGCTTTAATTTTATAAATTTAAATTAATATTTTTTTTACATTTAAGAACAGTCACTGTGTATGTCTTTTGATTAATTATCGTAATTTTTTTTTTAATATAAAGCCAATTTGATATTGAATAAAAAAAATGTAAGCTCGACTAACTTTTGATTGTAATAAAGTCGATTCTAACACATCACTATTTATTTGGAATTAAAAACCTTCCACACTGGAAATGTCATTTTATTGAGTCGAATTAAAATTCGGACTATAGTATTGAGTTAAGTGTTCAACGTGCGGCTCGAATACGGTGGTAAATTTGAATTATAGGATCTCGACCGCGTGGCCGAATGGTTAAGGCACTCGACTTATATAGTCGGGGCATGTGGGTTCGAGTCCCACCGCGGTTCTTACTAGACGCCTCATTTGTTTTGTATTTTTTTCCATTATTCTTATCTTTAGATATTTTTTAAATATAAATTTATACTTGCACTTTGAATTATCGTGGAAAAGCGTGGGGTCTGACAAACATTTTATCTTAACGATTTATGATAAATTAACATATTTTTCACCAAAAATCATATACTACTAATAGTCAACACTGTGTTTTCCTATATATTTTTTTTATGTAACGTACAATAATATTTGCAAAAATGTTTTTTGAACTGTTTTATTAACTCGGAGTTTATCTAAACTGTTGCGTAATTGAAAGAAACATTCGTATTTAGAGTTTCAATAAAATGATAAATCTTACTATTGTTGATGCACCTACTAATAATATTAATGCGAAAGTATTTCAGACTGAGTTGTTTTTATCTTATTTGATCAACCCGTGAGTAACAACCTCCTTACCATCTTCTAAACTCACACTGACCTTTGTAATAGGTTCGGGTTCACGTTCTATTAGCGATAGTCCACACTTGAGACGAAAGAAATACTGGAGCAGTGGCGTGAGACGATATCTTTACCTCTACGCAGCCTACAGAAAACGCCTACGCGTCGTAGCACAGGACTACGAAATTTGAATTATTCGGAGATAGTTAAACCACGGTGTTGTTACTGCATCCATATAAAATTTTCAAAGTACTTCTATTGCTCGAATGATTGCAAACAGTCAATTTAAGTTATGCTGACATTCAAGGCGACGCGACGCTTGTTACAATTAGTCAGTTCTGGCAACGTGTAAGGGGCCGCGCGGCGGAGTGAGCGACAGTATGTCGTCGGTCGCGTTATCTTTTCACTATCAGAACTGAATTGTGACAATATATTTAATTGTTTCAGATCAAGACCTCAATTTTGATATCAAACACGGGCATTCTATCTTCAATTTGTATTAAAATAATGAAACAACGTAAAGTGGCAAATGAAGTAAATGTACTTCAGGAATGCCATAATCGAAAAAAAAACGTCCGTTTCTATTCCGGCTTTTAGTTTATCGATCTATTAAAATATAACATAATGGTTTGTTTTCGTGCTCTCTTTAGAAACTATACGAATATCAGTTTTTACGAAATGTAAAGCCATATGTGTTAGGATATTCATTTTTTCTTATTAACATTTGAATTTAGGTGATATGCAATCAAAACGATGTAATAACTTATCATTTTTATATTACTGTAGGTTCTCGTATTTAATAACCAGCGAAACAATCAGAAATGAGTAATATTAGTGAGGGTATATAACAAGGGGAATCCCGACGATGTGTGGCAGTAGTAATATAAGAATAAAACAGCAAAAAAATCAAGCAACAAATGTAAAACACCACTTCTATTTTATAGAAAGAGTCGATCGGACGTCACGAATGACGCTCTCCAAATCATACAAAGCGTTGCATTTATAAAAAAACATTAAACTCGTATACATTATGGTACAATGGTATGGAAATATTACTTTGTTTACAGACCATATTGATATTTCTATGAGCGCTTTCGAATCATTTGAAGCCTTAAGCGTAACACTGGTCACGTGACTATATATTTATCTCTACGTAGCCTTCAAAAAACGTATTCGCGTCGTAGCACAGACATTTGAATTAATTGTAGATAGTTTAACCCAAGATGTCGATATTGGGTGCATACTCGTACGTATATAAAACTTATCAAATCTTTCTATTTCATGTGTAAATTCAAGGCGACGCTCGTTTCACTCAGTCATTACTATCAGACCTCGAACGCAGTAATTTATAAGTGTCTGCGCGGTGGAGGTACGTAGCGAAAGTCTGCTCCCTATCTCGTCGGTCGTGTAAAGAATTCATTATCAAAACTGGATAAGGTAAATACATTTACCTGTTTCAGATCAAGACCTTAATTTTGATACCAAACACGAGCATTCTATCTTAAATTTATGTTCTAATAGTATAACAACGCAAAGTCGTGCGAAAACAAATAATGAATGAAATAAACTGTTCGATATTAATTTAACATTCCCAAAGGTCGTTCAGCCTTGTGAATATTTTTTTTACTTTTTTAATGATAATGTTTCAATAATTTAAACTCAAGTTTGCTTAGAACGTGTTTAATTTATTTATCTTATTTATTAATGTGTCAAACGGCCATATTTATTCGTCAAATAAAAGTTGTCTGGTGATTGAAAAATCGGCCCTTAAAAAACGAGTGATCAAGTTTATCTTCCCAGTATTTTGTGAGATAATGTAGTAGTGAGATAATTATAGGTATTCTGTTATAGCCCTAACTTATATCCGTTCATTAGAAAACGCTCGCGGTAGAATATAATATAATATCGATCCACCCCACTGGCCGCCACCCGCTGTGATATGTATGAATAATAGCATTATTACAATATTAGAATGGTACGAATAAAGATAATTATAATGTAATATTTCAAGGAAATCTACTTCTTAAATAAAATACAACATTTATGTAAATATTTCTTGAAAAGAAAAAGATATCCCACCAAAAACATTTTCATGTAAAATGTTGCCAAGACGAGCCCATATGACTCGCACTGTCAGAAAGTTATCAGATCTCATGTAGAGCCAAGCTTCTAACACTACACGCCCTAACTCTACAAGGCCTAACTTCACAAACTACACCTTAGTCAAAATATGTGGCTGGAAAATGTGTCTTTTAAAAAAAAAAAATTTCATTAGTACAGGTGAGTTTTTCTTGCAATTAAAAGAAACGAGAGTAAAAATCCAGTTCACGACATAAATTTGTCTTTGCATCGGTTTGCATTATTACATTAATTTAACATAAAATGCTCGTGTTTGGTATCAAAATCAAGGTTTTGATCTGAAACGGTGGAATATACTGATGTTAGGACGTTATAATGATGACTAGTGGTCGCCGAGTGGTCGAAATTCGACCATATAATAAATTTAAATTGTAAGTGACTTAATATACATTATTAAAATATAATATTCAAACATTATAAAAAAACTTTAAATAACTTTAAAAGTTTAAACATTCAATAAAACTGCAACAAACTTTTCAACTATGTCTTTAATAGACAAAAGAAACAATTTGACCACAGAGTATGTATGCGTGTGTCAAATGCATGCTGGTTAGTATGATGTTTTATTAACTGATTTAATGTATTTTTTACGCATTATTATTAAAAAAAGAATTATATTAAATGAGGCAAATAAAACTTTTTTTTGAGTACTCTATGCCTATGCACAAAATGAAAATCAAAAGAAACCATTTGACCACAGAGTATGTATAGGCAAATATATATATTTTTGAAATGTCAATGTCAGTACTTTATGTCTATGGACAAAATGAAATATAAAAGAAACATGTGTGTGTGAAATGCATGGTAGTGTGGGTAATGTTTTATTTATTGATTTAATGTACTTTATAAGCATTATTATTGAAAAACATTAGCGTTCTGCACTTCTCCTGCACATAAACTATAAGTGTGCCAAATTTTATGCTCGTGCGTCCTCGCAATTTTTGTAAAAAGGGGTACAAAGTTTTGGTATCACGTATTAATATATAGATAACTTTACGCGACCAACGAGACAGGCTGACGTCACAGCGCGGGCACTCGAAAATTACGCGCTCTTATTATTGAAGATTTAAGGGTGATACATAAATTAAGTTGAAAGTCATTATGATGTTAACGAGCCGTGTAAAAAATTATAAAATTCGCAAGATTCCTCTGGAAGAATTGCAAGAAGCGGAGTATAGATCTAAATACAGACTTTCTAAATCAACCGCTAGTTTTATTATTGATATGGTGAAAAATAAACTAACTATACAACCTTATCTGTAAGTTTTAGATGAGGTTGCATTTAGAACTGAATCCCACCACTTCGCTTGTCAGTTGTCACGAATGTCACGTTGACTTGACATAAATCACAACTCGCACTATGGTAGTGTAAGAGCCCGTGGACCCCAAGCCTACGTGATTTTATAAAAGCTGAAAGTTTGCCAGCGCAGGCACTCAACATAGGTAAGAACAATGGTCGATCATAGAGTTTGGGACGTGGTGACTTTAACAGATAAACGGGTACTTGCTTAGGAGCAGCTGCTGATAAAGTTTCAGCTTTTATAAAATAACGTAGTTCTGGCGTCCACGGGCTCTTAGACCACCAAGTTCGTTCAAATCCGTTCAATAACTCACTATTTTTACTTTTAACAAACGTGGATTGCCATAACGTTCATCTTAATCCCGGTGAAAGGAATGTATAGTCTTAGAAACCAGAAGTAAGGACAAGTTTTTAAAAAGAAAGCACGGTTACGTCACAAACAATTTAACCAAATCATTACAAAGATAACTTAAAGTTAATACATCAAACTCTTATTACTGCAAAGGAATATGAATGGCAATTATTGAAATAAAAATATGGCTGCTATGCTGAATAAATACAACGAAGGTCACGGAGATGTTCCAGCGAAGCCAGCTGACATCGGAGAGAGCGTTGCTAAGGGCAATCCGTCTTTTATAGCGGACTGCTTGTCAAATCCCAGGTTCGAAAGAGGTTTTATTAAGGTTCTTGAAGGAGGTTTCACTTTGAAAAGGAGGTTTCGTTAACAATAGTTACTCCAATTTCACTTCTGGTTTATTAATGGCATTCTTATTACGTAGTTATTAGTCTCGGATTAACAAGTCCAAGAGCAACGAGGGATTATCTTTGGACTAGAGGATTTTTATTAATAAGACTGAAAGATACTGACTTGTATTGAGTTCAAAGTTCAACCTGCAGCTAGAATACAGTGGTGAATTTGAATGCTAATATCTCGACCGCGTGGCCGAATGGTTCAGGCACTCGACTTATACAGTCGGGGCATGTGGGTTCGAGTCCCACCGCGGTTCTTACTAGACGCCTCATTCGTTTTGTATTTTTTTCCATTATTCTTATCTTTAGATATTTTTAAATATAAATTTACTTTGAATTATCGTGGAAAAACATAGGTCCGACAATTTTTTTATCTTAACGATAATTGCACGGGAGCAATGCTAATAATATACGTTTTGATAAGGGTTCATACCATCGTTAGATAGTAGTTTTTTTGTAGATCTTTTTATGCTGTACAATATTGTAAAAATATTACTTTGGTTTAGCTCTTGGTGTTAAGAAGCCGCTTGCAATGAAAGTGCAAATTAAAATTGTTACAAAAAAAGTGTTCGAAGAGATTAACCTCCAAAAAAATAGTAACGCTTACTGTACATAATTTTGTAAATAATCAAAATTTTAATGCTGCATCGCAAGTGGTCGTTTAACGCATATAAGGCCATCTATAAACTTAGGCAAGCACTATTACAATGTGAAGGCAGCTGTTAGCTGGGGCTTCAAATTAATTTAAAGGGGTTGATGATAGATGGCGCTAACAGAACAACAGGACAATCTCTTCTATTTTAATCATTGTTATTAGGAAAGAGCAATAATGAAAGAGTAACATGTAGTACATTATTATTATTTATATTGAGTTTATCGTGCCGTCTAGCCTTAAAAGTTACTTTAAATTAGACACCAATGAAATTATAATATGTAGTGACGTATGAGGAGTCCAATTTTTTTTTTTTAAGGATACTTCAGAGAATTAGGCCTTGTAGTGTTAGGGCGTGTAGTGTTAGAAGCTTGGCTCTACATGAGATCTGATAACTTTTTGACAGTACGAGTCATATGGGCTCGTCTTGGCAACATTTTACATGAAAATGTTTTTGGTGGGATTTCATTTCTTTTGTAAGTTGTTTGTTAATATTTCTTCTTCTTTTTTTGGTATTCGTATTTATATGATCTGAAGTAATGTCTCAAATCTCAATATATGTCGATTATTAAAATTATTATTTGTATCTCTTATCATTCGCGGGCTAACTTCATGAGAAGAGACCCGGTCCTTTTTAAAGGCGTGAACAGGGACACAGGTCCAACGCGCAGAGGCCTTCTTGAGAACTTTAATATATAATGTGATGGGGCATCTACTAGGGATAATTCACCTCCACTCTATGGGAGAAAAGAGATGAAGAATCCAAAGTAGATGCAAAACTATTGCAATAACTATGTAAAACTAAATAGGCTATTATATAAATGATACATGTTAAGTGGACCAGTTCCTTGAAATTATTCGGAGAACTATGGCACCTGCCTTTTTACACATGGTAATGCAAACAATTAGGCAGGCGGTGACTCGCCGCTCACTAGATGGGCCCCCCATGATACCGTCACGATTGACAGCAGGTGGGCAGCACCAGTGCGAGCGGCTAGGGGTGTAGAGAGGTGCGACACCGATTTCACCATCGCGGGTCACAGACCCGGAGCGGGTTTCCTCGTTATTACGCCATTAGACACTTCCACCCCCGAGCATATAGCTCTAGCGACCCCTCTCTAGCCAGCCAGTTAAGGCAAGAAAGAGCTGGGAGTCCCCGTAAAGAGTGACCCCCTGGGGCATTCAGGTTCCGTTGTGTCGCTACTCACAAACAGCTCGCCACAAGCTGCCCTGCGGATGTATGCTCCTACATATACCTTCAGACACATTTTTTATTTATATCTCAAGGTTTGAAAAAGCATACTTTATTATTTATTATTATTATTTTTACAACAATGAGTACCTATATATATATATATCTATGGCATCAAGTTTTAGATTAGATTACACCTCTAGCGTCATAATTGAAAATTACAGGTCTCATACAAATTCCATCCCTAGTTTATCGGGTTGGGGGATGAAAGTTACAAGTTTTATATTTTTTTACTACTAGCTTACATACAAAACTGAATTTTGATGATCATCAGTGACTCAGTGACGAAATCAGCGTTTTTTAGATATCAATAAAATCTGAAGTTTAAAAGCTAATGTAATTAAAACTTGATATGTTCAATGAGTCTGCTATTGACAATATATCCCGAAAATTTTGTTGATCTAGCATTATCCAAACCCAAGTTATGAGGGTTCAAAAAAACGACGAAGTGCTTCGAGAAAAGGTAGGTAGTGCCCGTGCGCTTCGCTGGGCTCGTCTTGGCGGGGGCACTACTGCCGTGCCTCCAGATTACAATAAGCGCCACCAAAATGATTAACCTTTATCTCGTTTATGAAGTTTCCAACAATTTTGAGTAAGCAGTATTGTATAGTGACACAAATAGATAAAAAAATGTGACCTCCTTTTGTCAAGGTTATTTATTGAATCTGACTGTTAAACCTCACTAAGACATACAACAAACACCTTCGTTTGTTGTATGACTTAGTGAGTATCATCTATATCTATACTAATATATAAAGCTGAAGAGTTTGTTTGTTTGTTTGTTTGTTTGTTTGAACGCGCTAATCTCAGGAACTACTGGTTCGATTTGAAAAATTCTTTTTGTGTTGAATAGACCATTTATCAAGGAAGGCTATAGGCTATATAACATCACGCTGCGACTAATAGGAGCGAAGATATAATGGAAAATCTGGAAAAGACGGGGAAAATTCTAACCACGTGGACGAAGTCGCGGGCAACAGCTAGTCTATGATATATGTACTTGCTTTTCGCCCGCAGCTTGGCCGGCGTCAGGGTCGGTTATATCGCGTATCCAAGAGTTCTCTCTTCAAAAGTCCGGGATAAAAACTATCCTATGTTCTTTCTCAAGGTCAAATCTATCTCTGTACCCATTTTCATTAAAATCAGTGCAGTGGTTTAGACGTGAAATCGTAACAAACAGACAGACAGACAGAGTTACTTTCGCATTCATATTATTAGTAGAGATTTAAAAGCATACCTTTACAATTTAATTATTCTGATTATCAGTTGTTGATCAGAATAATTAAGTACGAGAATAAGTATCAAAATAAGTCATACGAAAATGAGGTACGAGCAATTATTTCATCCCCACACAGATCGAAACTTCAAAAGCGGTAAAACAAATGTTTAATATTATTTATAACCAGCTCTTTTCTGTGCTTTACTCCTAAACGTATTTAATAAGTTATAACTTATTTTATTTTTTAAGTCTCTTAATATATGTGATCCTTCATGCAGTTAAAAACAGAGTATACAAATATTTATGTAATGACTAGCTGACCCAGCAAACGTTGTTTTGCCGAATCAATTATTTCTAGTTGTATACATTGTTAATGCCACATTATAAAAAAAAATTAAAAGAAAAAACTTTGTCCAAAAATAAAAGTTTTGTCTGTGCTTAACATGAAAATTAGACGTTAGCTGATTCTCCGACCTACTGAATACGCATATAAAGAATGTATGAAGTCACGTGACTCGCATGACTTCAGTATATACCTTATACTTTTTATAATAACTACAGAGCGTAATTTCATTTCAATTTCATGTTAAAACCTTGATTTTGATACCAAATATGACTGAATTATTTCATGCATATCAGAATTATCAGAAGATTACATATTAAAACAGTCGCTGGAATCTACACCTGCAACTATGTGCATAATAATTGAATCTTTGAAACCCTAGTTCACATAAATACTTAGACCTTTGTTTAGTCCTAGCTACCGCATTAGGTTAAGTAACCTGTAATGGTAGATTAGTGTGATTATTAAATAAATAAATAAATAAATAAATTTTAATGTGTGCTGTTCGGATGTTCTGTACAACTTGCAGAACGTTATTCTTGACTGACCTGTTAGTCGAGTGGTTAGTAATCCTGACTGTTATACCAGAGGTCGTGGGTTTGATTCCCACCCGGGACAAATATTTGCGTGATGAGCACGATAATTTCTTGTAAGTCTGAGAGTAATTTATCTATATTATGTAGGTATGTATTTAGAAATATTTTATGTTTATCAGTTGCCTTGTAAGCGTAATTCAAGCTTTGATTAAGTTGACAATAGTAACTTGAGTAATTGAAATAGTTAATTATAACAATTAAATTATATTACACTTCATAACAAATAAAGTTTCCCAACATATGAATCACTCATGTCAGTTATTGGCACAGTCCTCTTCATTTACAGGGTAGTATTGATTGCCATGCTTGCTCACTTGCGGGACGCGATTCTACATTCCAATAAAATGTAAACAACTCAAAGATGCTTACTATAGTACGATTTTTATTTCAAGTCATTAAAATGACAATTGCAACCGTCATTTATACAAAAAAGGGTGACCCGCTACAATAGTGATGTTTGGAATCTTACTACGACGATGACATTTAGTCATGCTTCATTTTATTATGTATAAAAAATTTTACTATTTCTATTAATTGAGCTTTGTTAATTGTAAGTTGATATTGAATTTGTTTTTCATCCAACCACTGGATAATGTCAGAATTCATCCAGTTTTGAGTTGGATGCGCTCGACTTTTCTTGAATTGTAAGGTGCTTCATTTAATACCAGCACCGCATTTGGCTTTAATTTTATAAATTTAAATTAATATTTTTTTTACATTTAAGAACAGTCACTGTGTATGTCTTTTGATTAATTATCGTAATTTTTTTTTTAATATAAAGCCAATTTGATATTGAATAAAAAAAATGTAAGCTCGACTAACTTTTGATTGTAATAAAGTCGATTCTAACACATCACTATTTATTTGGAATTAAAAACCTTCCACACTGGAAATGTCATTTTATTGAGTCGAATTAAAATTCGGACTATAGTATTGAGTTAAGTGTTCAACGTGCGGCTCGAATACGGTGGTAAATTTGAATTATAGGATCTCGACCGCGTGGCCGAATGGTTAAGGCACTCGACTTATATAGTCGGGGCATGTGGGTTCGAGTCCCACCGCGGTTCTTACTAGACGCCTCATTTGTTTTGTATTTTTTTCCATTATTCTTATCTTTAGATATTTTTTAAATATAAATTTATACTTGCACTTTGAATTATCGTGGAAAAGCGTGGGGTCTGACAAACATTTTATCTTAACGATTTTATGATAAATTAACATATTTTTCACCAAAAATCATATACTACTAATAGTCAACACTGTGTTTTCCTATATATTTTTTTTATGTAACGTACAATAATATTTGCAAAAATGTTTTTTGAACTGTTTTATTAACTCGGAGTTTATCTAAACTGTTGCGTAATTGAAAGAAACATTCGTATTTAGAGTTTCAATAAAATGATAAATCTTACTATTGTTGATGCACCTACTAATAATATTAATGCGAAAGTATTTCAGACTGAGTTGTTTTTATCTTATTTGATCAACCCGTGAGTAACAACCTCCTTACCATCTTCTAAACTCACACTGACCTTTGTAATAGGTTCGGGTTCACGTTCTATTAGCGATAGTCCACACTTGAGACGAAAGAAATACTGGAGCAGTGGCGTGAGACGATATCTTTACCTCTACGCAGCCTACAGAAAACGCCTACGCGTCGTAGCACAGGACTACGAAATTTGAATTATTCGGAGATAGTTAAACCACGGTGTTGTTACTGCATCCATATAAAATTTACAAAGTACTTCTATTACTCGAATGATTGCAAACAGTCAATTTAAGTTATGCTGACATTCAAGGCGACGCGACGCTTGTTACAATTAGTCAGTTCTGGCAACGTGTAAGGGGCCGCGCGGCGGAGTGAGCGACAGTATGTCGTCGGTCGCGTTATCTTTTCACTATCAGAACTGAATTGTGACAATATATTTAATTGTTTCAGATCAAGACCTCAATTTTGATATCAAACACGGGCATTCTATCTTCAATTTGTATTAAAATAATGAAACAACGTAAAGTGGCAAATGAAGTAAATGTACTTCAGGAATGCCATAATCGAAAAAAAAACGTCCGTTTCTATTCCGGCTTTTAGTTTATCGATCTATTAAAATATAACATAATGGTTTGTTTTCGTGCTCTCTTTAGAAACTATACGAATATCAGTTTTTACGAAATGTAAAGCCATATGTGTTAGGATATTCATTTTTTCTTATTAACATTTGAATTTAGGTGATATGCAATCAAAACGATGTAATAACTTATCATTTTTATATTACTGTAGGTTCTCGTATTTAATAACCAGCGAAACAATCAGAAATGAGTAATATTAGTGAGGGTATATAACAAGGGGAATCCCGACGATGTGTGGCAGTAGTAATATAAGAATAAAACAGCAAAAAAATCAAGCAACAAATGTAAAACACCACTTCTATTTTATAGAAAGAGTCGATCGGACGTCACGAATGACGCTCTCCAAATCATACAAAGCGTTGCATTTATAAAAAAACATTAAACTCGTATACATTATGGTACAATGGTATGGAAATATTACTTTGTTTACAGACCATATTGATATTTCTATGAGCGCTTTCGAATCATTTGAAGCCTTAAGCGTAACACTGGTCACGTGACTATATATTTATCTCTACGTAGCCTTCAAAAAAACGTATTCGCGTCGTAGCACAGACATTTGAATTAATTGTAGATAGTTTAACCCAAGATGTCGATATTGGGTGCATACTCGTACGTATATAAAACTTATCAAATCTTTCTATTTCATGTGTAAATTCAAGGCGACGCTCGTTTCACTCAGTCATTACTATCAGACCTCGAACGCAGTAATTTATAAGTGTCTGCGCGGTGGAGGTACGTAGCGAAAGTCTGCTCCCTATCTCGTCGGTCGTGTAAGAATTCATTATCAAAACTGGATAAGGTAAATACATTTACCTGTTTCAGATCAAGACCTTAATTTTGATACCAAAACACGAGCATTCTATCTTAAATTTATGTTCTAATAGTATAACAACGCAAAGTCGTGCGAAAACAAATAATGAATGAAATAAACTGTTCGATATTAATTTAACATTCCCAAAGGTCGTTCAGCCTTGTGAATATTTTTTTACTTTTTAATGATAATGTTCAATAATTTAAACTCAAGTTTGCTTAGAACGTGTTTAATTTATTTATCTTATTTATTAATGTGTCAAACGGCCATATTTATTCGTCAAATAAAAGTTGTCTGGTGATTGAAAAATCGGCCCTTAAAAAACGAGTGATCAAGTTTATCTTCCCAGTATTTTGTGAGATAATGTAGTAGTGAGATAATTATAGGTATTCTGTTATAGCCCTAACTTATATCCGTTCATTAGAAAACGCTCGCGGTAGAATATAATATAATATCGATCCACCCCACTGGCCGCCACCCGCTGTGATATGTATGAATAATAGCATTATTACAATATTAGAATGGTACGAATAAAGATAATTATAATGTAATATTTCAAGGAAATCTACTTCTTAAATAAAATACAACATTTATGTAAATATTTCTTGAAAAGAAAAAGATATCCCACCAAAAACATTTTCATGTAAAATGTTGCCAAGACGAGCCCATATGACTCGCACTGTCAGAAAGTTATCAGATCTCATGTAGAGCCAAGCTTCTAACACTACACGCCCTAACTCTACAAGGCCTAACTTCACAAACTACACCTTAGTCAAAATATGTGGCTGGAAAATGTGTCTTTTAAAAAAAAAAAAATTTCATTAGTACAGGTGAGTTTTTCTTGCAATTAAAAAGAAACGAGAGTAAAATCCAGTTCACGACATAAATTTGTCTTTGCATCGGTTTGCATTATTACATTAATTTAACATAAAATGCTCGTGTTTGGTATCAAAATCAAGGTTTTGATCTGAAACGGTGGAATATACTGATGTTAGGACGTTATAATGATGACTAGTGGTCGCCGAGTGGTCGAAATTCGACCATATAATAAATTTAAATTGTAAGTGACTTAATATACATTATTAAAATATAATATTCAAACATTATAAAAAAACTTTAAATAACTTTAAAAGTTTAAACATTCAATAAAACTGCAACAAACTTTTCAACTATGTCTTTAATAGACAAAGAAACAATTTGACCACAGAGTATGTATGCGTGTGTCAAATGCATGCTGGTTAGTATGATGTTTTATTAACTGATTTAATGTATTTTTTACGCATTATTATTAAAAAAAGAATTATATTAAATGA
This sequence comes from Trichoplusia ni, assembly GCF_003590095.1. NCBI lineage: Eukaryota > Metazoa > Arthropoda > Insecta > Lepidoptera > Noctuidae > Trichoplusia > Trichoplusia ni. The sequence goes on along the minus strand of NC_039478.1, from coordinate 2,775,683 downwards.
GGCAAATAAAACTTTTTTTGAGTACTCTATGCCTATGCACAAAATGAAAATCAAAAGAAACCATTTGACCACAGAGTATGTATAGGCAAATATATATATTTTTTGAAATGTCAATGTCAGTACTTTATGTCTATGGACAAAATGAAATATAAAAGAAACATGTGTGTGTGAAATGCATGGTAGTGTGGGTAATGTTTTATTTATTGATTTAATGTACTTTATAAGCATTATTATTGAAAAACATTAGCGTTCTGCACTTCTCCTGCACATAAACTATAAGTGTGCCAAATTTTATGCTCGTGCGTCCTCGCAATTTTTGTAAAAAGGGGTACAAAGTTTTGGTATCACGTATTAATATATAGATAACTTTACGCGACCAACGAGACAGGCTGACGTCCACAGCGCGGGCACTCGAAATTACGCGCTCTTATTATTGAAGATTTAAGGGTGATACATAAATTAAGTTGAAAGTCATTATGATGTTAACGAGCCGTGTAAAAAATTATAAAATTCGCAAGATTCCTCTGGAAGAATTGCAAGAAGCGGAGTATAGATCTAAATACAGACTTTCTAAATCAACCGCTAGTTTTATTATTGATATGGTGAAAAATAAACTAACTATACAACCTTATCTGTAAGTTTTAGATGAGGTTGCATTTAGAACTGAATCCACCACTTCGCTTGTCAGTTGTCACGAATGTCACGTTGACTTGACATAAATCACAACTCGCACTATGGTAGTGTAAGAGCCCGTGGACCCAAGCCTACGTGATTTTATAAAAGCTGAAAGTTTGCCAGCGCAGGCACTCAACATAGGTAAGAACAATGGTCGATCATAGAGTTTGGGACGTGGTGACTTTAACAGATAAACGGGTACTTGCTTAGGAGCAGCTGCTGATAAAGTTTCAGCTTTTATAAAATAACGTAGTTCTGGCGTCCACGGGCTCTTAGACCACCAAGTTCGTTCAAATCCGTTCAATAACTCACTATTTTTACTTTTAACAAACGTGGATTGCCATAACGTTCATCTTAATCCCGGTGAAAGGAATGTATAGTCTTAGAAACCAGAAGTAAGGACAAGTTTTTAAAAAGAAAGCACGGTTACGTCACAAACAATTTAACCAAATCATTACAAAGATAACTTAAAGTTAATACATCAAACTCTTATTACTGCAAAGGAATATGAATGGCAATTATTGAAATAAAAATATGGCTGCTATGCTGAATAAATACAACGAAGGTCACGGAGATGTTCCAGCGAAGCCAGCTGACATCGGAGAGAGCGTTGCTAAGGGCAATCCGTCTTTTATAGCGGACTGCTTGTCAAATCCCAGGTTCGAAAGAGGTTTTATTAAGGTTCTTGAAGGAGGTTTCACTTTGAAAAGGAGGTTTCGTTAACAATAGTTACTCCAATTTCACTTCTGGTTTATTAATGGCATTCTTATTACGTAGTTATTAGTCTCGGATTAACAAGTCCAAGAGCAACGAGGGATTATCTTTGGACTAGAGGATTTTTATTAATAAGACTGAAAGATACTGACTTGTATTGAGTTCAAAGTTCAACCTGCAGCTAGAATACAGTGGTGAATTTGAATGCTAATATCTCGACCGCGTGGCCGAATGGTTCAGGCACTCGACTTATACAGTCGGGGCATGTGGGTTCGAGTCCCACCGCGGTTCTTACTAGACGCCTCATTCGTTTTGTATTTTTTTCCATTATTCTTATCTTTAGATATTTTTAAATATAAATTTACTTTGAATTATCGTGGAAAAACATAGGTCCGACAATTTTTTTATCTTAACGATAATTGCACGGGAGCAATGCTAATAATATACGTTTTGATAAGGGTTCATACCATCGTTAGATAGTAGTTTTTTTGTAGATCTTTTTATGCTGTACAATATTGTAAAAATATTACTTTGGTTTAGCTCTTGGTGTTAAGAAGCCGCTTGCAATGAAAGTGCAAATTAAAATTGTTACAAAAAAAGTGTTCGAAGAGATTAACCTCCAAAAAAATAGTAACGCTTACTGTACATAATTTTGTAAATAATCAAAATTTTAATGCTGCATCGCAAGTGGTCGTTTAACGCATATAAGGCCATCTATAAACTTAGGCAAGCACTATTACAATGTGAAGGCAGCTGTTAGCTGGGGCTTCAAATTAATTTAAAGGGGTTGATGATAGATGGCGCTAACAGAACAACAGGACAATCTCTTCTATTTTAATCATTGTTATTAGGAAAGAGCAATAATGAAAGAGTAACATGTAGTACATTATTATTATTTATATTGAGTTTATCGTGCCGTCTAGCCTTAAAAGTTACTTTAAATTAGACACCAATGAAATTATAATATGTAGTGACGTATGAGGAGTCCAATTTTTTTTTTTTAAGGATACTTCAGAGAATTAGGCCTTGTAGTGTTAGGGCGTGTAGTGTTAGAAGCTTGGCTCTACATGAGATCTGATAACTTTTTGACAGTACGAGTCATATGGGCTCGTCTTGGCAACATTTTACATGAAAATGTTTTTGGTGGGATTTCATTTCTTTTTGTAAGTTGTTTGTTAATATTTCTTCTTCTTTTTTGGTATTCGTATTTATATGATCTGAAGTAATGTCTCAAATCTCAATATATGTCGATTATTAAAATTATTATTTGTATCTCTTATCATTCGCGGGCTAACTTCATGAGAAGAGACCCGGTCCTTTTTAAAGGCGTGAACAGGGACACAGGTCCAACGCGCAGAGGCCTTCTTGAGAACTTTAATATATAATGTGATGGGGCATCTACTAGGGATAATTCACCTCCACTCTATGGGAGAAAAGAGATGAAGAATCCAAAGTAGATGCAAAACTATTGCAATAACTATGTAAAACTAAATAGGCTATTATATAAATGATACATGTTAAGTGGACCAGTTCCTTGAAATTATTCGGAGAACTATGGCACCTGCCTTTTTACACATGGTAATGCAAACAATTAGGCAGGCGGTGACTCGCCGCTCACTAGATGGGCCCCCATGATACCGTCACGATTGACAGCAGGTGGGCAGCACCAGTGCGAGCGGCTAGGGGTGTAGAGAGGTGCGACACCGATTTCACCATCGCGGGTCACAGACCCGGAGCGGGTTTCCTCGTTATTACGCCATTAGACACTTCCACCCCCGAGCATATAGCTCTAGCGACCCCTCTCTAGCCAGCCAGTTAAGGCAAGAAAGAGCTGGGAGTCCCCGTAAAGAGTGACCCCCTGGGGCATTCAGGTTCCGTTGTGTCGCTACTCACAAACAGCTCGCCACAAGCTGCCCTGCGGATGTATGCTCCTACATATACCTTCAGACACATTTTTTATTTATATCTCAAGGTTTGAAAAAGCATACTTTATTATTTATTATTATTATTTTTACAACAATGAGTACCTATATATATATATATCTATGGCATCAAGTTTTAGATTAGATTACACCTCTAGCGTCATAATTGAAAATTACAGGTCTCATACAAATTCCATCCCCTAGTTTATCGGGTTGGGGGATGAAAGTTACAAGTTTTATATTTTTTTACTACTAGCTTACATACAAAACTGAATTTTGATGATCATCAGTGACTCAGTGACGAAATCAGCGTTTTTTAGATATCAATAAAATCTGAAGTTTAAAAGCTAATGTAATTAAAACTTGATATGTTCAATGAGTCTGCTATTGACAATATATCCCGAAAATTTTGTTGATCTAGCATTATCCAAACCCAAGTTATGAGGGTTCAAAAAAACGACGAAGTGCTTCGAGAAAAGGTAGGTAGTGCCCGTGCGCTTCGCTGGGCTCGTCTTGGCGGGGGCACTACTGCCGTGCCTCCAGATTACAATAAGCGCCACCAAAATGATTAACCTTTATCTCGTTTATGAAGTTTCCAACAATTTTGAGTAAGCAGTATTGTATAGTGACACAAATAGATAAAAAAATGTGACCTCCTTTTGTCAAGGTTATTTATTGAATCTGACTGTTAAACCTCACTAAGACATACAACAAACACCTTCGTTTGTTGTATGACTTAGTGAGTATCATCTATATCTATACTAATATATAAAGCTGAAGAGTTTGTTTGTTTGTTTGTTTGTTTGTTTGAACGCGCTAATCTCAGGAACTACTGGTTCGATTTGAAAAATTCTTTTTGTGTTGAATAGACCATTTATCAAGGAAGGCTATAGGCTATATAACATCACGCTGCGACTAATAGGAGCGAAGATATAATGGAAAATCTGGAAAAGACGGGGAAAATTCTAACCACGTGGACGAAGTCGCGGGCAACAGCTAGTCTATGATATATGTACTTGCTTTTCGCCCGCAGCTTGGCCGGCGTCAGGGTCGGTTATATCGCGTATCCAAGAGTTCTCTCTTCAAAAGTCCGGGATAAAAACTATCCTATGTTCTTTCTCAGGTCAAATCTATCTCTGTACCCATTTTCATTAAAATCAGTGCAGTGGTTTAGACGTGAAATCGTAACAAACAGACAGACAGACAGAGTTACTTTCGCATTCATATTATTAGTAGAGATTTAAAAGCATACCTTTACAATTTAATTATTCTGATTATCAGTTGTTGATCAGAATAATTAAGTACGAGAATAAGTATCAAAATAAGTCATACGAAAATGAGGTACGAGCAATTATTTCATCCCCACACAGATCGAAACTTCAAAAGCGGTAAAACAAATGTTTAATATTATTTATAACCAGCTCTTTTCTGTGCTTTACTCCTAAACGTATTTAATAAGTTATAACTTATTTTATTTTTAAGTCTCTTAATATATGTGATCCTTCATGCAGTTAAAACAGAGTATACAAATATTTATGTAATGACTAGCTGACCCAGCAAACGTTGTTTTGCCGAATCAATTATTTCTAGTTGTATACATTGTTAATGCCACATTATAAAAAAAATTAAAAGAAAAACTTTGTCCAAAAATAAAAGTTTTGTCTGTGCTTAACATGAAAATTAGACGTTAGCTGATTCTCCGACCTACTGAATACGCATATAAAGAATGTATGAAGTCACGTGACTCGCATGACTTCAGTATATACCTTATACTTTTTATAATAACTACAGAGCGTAATTTCATTTCAATTTCATGTTAAAACCTTGATTTTGATACCAAATATGACTGAATTATTTCATGCATATCAGAATTATCAGAAGATTACATATTAAAACAGTCGCTGGAATCTACACCTGCAACTATGTGCATAATAATTGAATCTTTGAAACCCTAGTTCACATAAATACTTAGACCTTTGTTTAGTCCTAGCTACCGCATTAGGTTAAGTAACCTGTAATGGTAGATTAGTGTGATTATTAAATAAATAAATAAATAAATAAATTTTAATGTGTGCTGTTCGGATGTTCTGTACAACTTGCAGAACGTTATTCTTTGACTGACCTGTTAGTCGAGTGGTTAGTAATCCTGACTGTTATACCAGAGGTCGTGGGTTTGATTCCCACCCGGGACAAATATTTGCGTGATGAGCACGATAATTTCTTGTAAGTCTGAGAGTAATTTATCTATATTATGTAGGTATGTATTTAGAAATATTTTATGTTTATCAGTTGCCTTGTAAGCGTAATTCAAGCTTTGATTAAGTTGACAATAGTAACTTGAGTAATTGAAATAGTTAATTATAACAATTAAATTATATTACACTTCATAACAAATAAAGTTTCCCAACATATGAATCACTCATGTCAGTTATTGGCACAGTCCTCTTCATTTACAGGGTAGTATTGATTGCCATGCTTGCTCACTGCGGGACGCGATTCTACATTCCAATAAAATGTAAACAAACTCAAAGATGCTTACTATAGTACGATTTTTATTTCAAGTCATTAAAATGACAATTGCAACCGTCATTTATACAAAAAAGGGTGACCCGCTACAATAGTGATGTTTGGAATCTTACTACGACGATGACATTTAGTCATGCTTCATTTTATTATGTATAAAAAATTTACTATTTCTATTAATTGAGCTTTGTTAATTGTAAGTTGATATTGAATTTGTTTTTCATCCAACCACTGGATAATGTCAGAATTCATCCAGTTTTGAGTTGGATGCGCTCGACTTTTCTTGAATTGTAAGGTGCTTCATTTAATACCAGCACCGCATTTGGCTTTAATTTTATAAATTTAAATTAATATTTTTTTTACATTTAAGAACAGTCACTGTGTATGTCTTTTGATTAATTATCGTAATTTTTTTTTTAATATAAAGCCAATTTGATATTGAATAAAAAAAATGTAAGCTCGACTAACTTTTGATTGTAATAAAGTCGATTCTAACACATCACTATTTATTTGGAATTAAAAACCTTCCACACTGGAAATGTCATTTTATTGAGTCGAATTAAAATTCGGACTATAGTATTGAGTTAAGTGTTCAACGTGCGGCTCGAATACGGTGGTAAATTTGAATTATAGGATCTCGACCGCGTGGCCGAATGGTTAAGGCACTCGACTTATATAGTCGGGGCATGTGGGTTCGAGTCCCACCGCGGTTCTTACTAGACGCCTCATTTGTTTTGTATTTTTTTCCATTATTCTTATCTTTAGATATTTTTTAAATATAAATTTATACTTGCACTTTGAATTATCGTGGAAAAGCGTGGGGTCTGACAAACATTTTATCTTAACGATAATTTATGATAAATTAACATATTTTTCACCAAAAATCATATACTACTAATAGTCAACACTGTGTTTTCCTATATATTTTTTTTATGTAACGTACAATAATATTTGCAAAAATGTTTTTTGAACTGTTTTATTAACTCGGAGTTTATCTAAACTGTTGCGTAATTGAAAGAAACATTCGTATTTAGAGTTTCAATAAAATGATAAATCTTACTATTGTTGATGCACCTACTAATAATATTAATGCGAAAGTATTTCAGACTGAGTTGTTTTTATCTTATTTGATCAACCCGTGAGTAACAACCTCCTTACCATCTTCTAAACTCACACTGACCTTTGTAATAGGTTCGGGTTCACGTTCTATTAGCGATAGTCCACACTTGAGACGAAAGAAATACTGGAGCAGTGGCGTGAGACGATATCTTTACCTCTACGCAGCCTACAGAAAACGCCTACGCGTCGTAGCACAGGACTACGAAATTTGAATTATTCGGAGATAGTTAAACCACGGTGTTGTTACTGCATCCATATAAAATTTACAAAGTACTTCTATTACTCGAATGATTGCAAACAGTCAATTTAAGTTATGCTGACATTCAAGGCGACGCGACGCTTGTTACAATTAGTCAGTTCTGGCAACGTGTAAGGGGCCGCGCGGCGGAGTGAGCGACAGTATGTCGTCGGTCGCGTTATCTTTTCACTATCAGAACTGAATTGTGACAATATATTTAATTGTTTCAGATCAAGACCTCAATTTTGATATCAAACACGGGCATTCTATCTTCAATTTGTATTAAAATAATGAAACAACGTAAAGTGGCAAATGAAGTAAATGTACTTCAGGAATGCCATAATCGAAAAAAAAACGTCCGTTTCTATTCCGGCTTTTAGTTTATCGATCTATTAAAATATAACATAATGGTTTGTTTTCGTGCTCTCTTTAGAAACTATACGAATATCAGTTTTTACGAAATGTAAAGCCATATGTGTTAGGATATTCATTTTTTCTTATTAACATTTGAATTTAGGTGATATGCAATCAAAACGATGTAATAACTTATCATTTTTATATTACTGTAGGTTCTCGTATTTAATAACCAGCGAAACAATCAGAAATGAGTAATATTAGTGAGGGTATATAACAAGGGGAATCCCGACGATGTGTGGCAGTAGTAATATAAGAATAAAACAGCAAAAAAATCAAGCAACAAATGTAAAACACCACTTCTATTTTATAGAAAGAGTCGATCGGACGTCACGAATGACGCTCTCCAAATCATACAAAGCGTTGCATTTATAAAAAAACATTAAACTCGTATACATTATGGTACAATGGTATGGAAATATTACTTTGTTTACAGACCATATTGATATTTCTATGAGCGCTTTCGAATCATTTGAAGCCTTAAGCGTAACACTGATCATGTGACTATATCTTTATCTCTACGTAGCCTTCAAAAAACTTATTCGCGTCGTAGCACAGAAATTTGAATTAATTGTAGATAGTTTAACCCAAGATGTCGGTATTGGGTGCATACTCGTACGTATATAAAACTTATGAAATCTTTCTATTTCATGTGTAAATTCAAGGCGACGCTCGTTTCACTCAGTCATTACTATCAGACCTCGAACGCAGTAATTTATAAGTGTCTGCGCGGTGGAGGTACGTAGCGAAAGTCTGCTCCCTATCTCGTCGGTCGTGTAAAGTATTCATTATCAAAACTGAATAAGGTGAATATATTTACCTGTTTCAGATCAAGACCTTAATTTTGATACCAAACACGAGCATTCTATCCTAAATTTATGTTCTAATAGTATAACAACGCAAAGTCGTGCGAAAACAAATAATGAATGAAATAAACTGTTCGATATTAATTTAACATTCCCAAAGGTCGTTCAGCCTTGTGAATATTTTTTTTACTTTTTTAATGATAATGTTTCAATAATTTAAACTCAAGTTTGCTTAGAACGTGTTTAATTAATAATATGTCAAACGGCCATATTTATTCGTCAAATAAAAGTTGTCTGGTGATTGAAAAATCGGCCCTTAAAAACGAATGATCTAGTTTATCTTCCCAGTGTTTTGTGAAATAATGCTTTGTTTTCGTGTTCGGGAGGTTAAATGTGGACATTTTATTACTATTGTATTCTGTTGTAGCCCTAACTTATATCCGTTCATTAGAAAACGCTCGCGGTAGAGTCCACCCCACTGGCCGCCACCCGCTGAAATATCTATGAATTTTATATTAAAATGTTAGAATGATACAAATAAAGTCATGATGTAATATTTCAAGGAAATCTACTTCTTAAAAACTCTTCAATTAAATACAACATTTATGTAATGGGCATATTTATTGAAAAGAAGAAGTAACTATAATAAGCGCCACCAAAATGATTAACCTTTATCTCGTTTATGAAGTTTTCCACTAATTTTAAGTAAGCAGTATTGTATAGTGACACAAATAGATATAAAAAAAACATTATCTCGTAAATAACCACCATCTTTAAAATTCACACTGGCCTTGGTAATTAAGATCCATCTTGATTTTCGTAATATTCTGTTGTCCTCGTAGCGCCATCTTTTATCAACCCCTTTGAATTAATTTGTCACCCCATCAGACAGTTGCCGTCATATAACAATGGTGTTTGTCTGGATTCATAGATGGCCTTATATGGGTTAAATGGCCTCTGAGCGACGCAGCATTAACAGTTCAAATTTAGATCAAAAACATGTTACTAGAAACTACGTACCTACTTCAAAGGTCTACTTGCATGGTGCTTATCGGAAAGTCCGATGCTGTTCGCGAGAAGTGTTGCATCTGGATGACCTTTGTATTGTTTCTAATGTAGCTCTAACGAGTCATTTAAATAAGATTGATTGATCCCTACCATATCCCTACTATACACCGTGATTTTTTAGTCGTCTTAGAAAAGCAGCCCGTAACAAAAGTCGTATATTATTCAATTTTACCATTTTAACGACTATAATCGAGGGTTGCGTACAAAAATTCTTCATGGTCCTATCAAAATGAAGGTACTCTCTTAAATTAGCTTGTTAGAAATCAAGTACAAAAATGTACCATCGACCCTGGACTATTAAGCCGAAGCTCTACCGATTCAGACTCTCAGGATGGAAAGGATTATTAAACGGTGCAGCAAAAAATATAAATATCACACATTATATTGACAACTTTAACTTCCTAAATATTACAACGACCTATGTATGATGAATGGCTAGAAAAAGGAAAACCTCTTTCATGCCTCAGTTAGATTCTAAAACAATATTTGATACATATTCTTAAGACTGGGTACAAATAATAAAACCTATTCTGTCCCTCAGGCGCGAGCGAAAAGCAAGTTCGTGAAGTACGTTGAACTTTTTCTTGATTCTACTCTTCCTACTTTATTTATTACTTGTAAATAAAAATGAATTTTAAATGCCATTAACGAGTTACAAATTAATCTTTTAAATCTATCTCTTCGCTTTTTCTGAATTTGTATACATTTTTAACTAAAAAGCCGGCGTCCCCTAACAAACGACTGACAGGAATCGAATCAGTATCCTGCAGCAAGTAGGCCGACGTCCTCACCATAAGACTACATAGCCTCAATGTGACAATTTCAAGTTTGTGTTCAATATAACTAGCAATGGCGTTATTATGGTGTTAAGATTAGTAAGAGCCTGACATTGAGCTCAGCACAATATGTCACATTTCTTTTTAAATGTCACTTTTTCATGGATTTAGAAGCCAAGTTCGAAAGCGGTGTTGTAGAAATTAATAGACTACTTTATATTCCAAGTTTCAATAATGCATACTTTTTCACCTAGACCAGCATAAAAAAATCGCGTGGGTCATGACAAATTATTGAATGCTTGAATTTTTCGTCATTTTAACGATGTGAGTAAGTAATGAGCACGATCATTTCTTATTTGTCTGGGTGTAATTTATTTATATTACGTTACGTAATACAATATAAAGTTAGGCTAGGTTAAAACTACGATCATGTGATACGACGCATACTATGCACGAGGAGAGCGAAAGAAGCGAGCGTTGCCGCGGCAGCGGCCGGCAAGGGCTAGAAGCGACTCGCATTTCGCTTTCGATACTGTTGTCATTTACAGTCAGACGCTCACTTAGTAATATATTATAACCCTGATATAATTATTTTGACACTTGAAATAGTAATTTACAGAATTAAACATGTTTGTATTACTTTACCCAAATGGTGTGAAATATGTATAGTGCCCGGTCAATTCGATTATTTGAATAATTGTTATCAAATTTCACTCTCATATTGGGCATTTTTCATAGTGACCGGGCACTAAGTATACTGCTCAATTTATCACTTGGTCCATAACATATGTATTTAGAAATATTTAATGCGTTTATAAGTTGCCTTATAAGCGTAATTCAAGCTTTGATTAAGTTGAGAACAGTAACTTGAGTAGTTGAAATAGTTATTAATAACAATTAAATTATATTACACTTCATAACAAATAAAGTTCCCCAACATATGAATGGCTCATGTCAGATATTGGCACAGTCCTCTTCATTTACAGGGTAGTATTGATTGTCATGCTTGCTCACTGCGGGACGCGATTCTACATTCCAATAAAATGTAAACAAACTCAAAGATGCTTACTAGTATTGAATTCAAAGTTCAACGTGCGGCTCGAATACGCTGGTGAATTTGAATTATAGGATCTCGACCGCGTGGCCGAATGGCTTAGGCACTCGACTTATATAGTCGGGGCAAGTGGGTTCGAGTCCCACCGCGGTTCTGTCCAGACACTTCATTCGTTTTGTAGTTTTTCATTATTTTTATATTTAGATATTTTTTAAATATAAATTTATACTTGCACTTTGAATTATCGTGGGAAAGCGTGGTGTCCGACAAACATTTTATCTTAACGATAATTTATGATAAATTAACATTTTTTTCACCAAAAATCATAATATACTACTAATAGTCAACACTGTGTTTTCCTATAATTTTTCTTACGTAACGTACAATAATATTTGCAAAAATGTATTTTGAACTGTTTTATTAACTCGGAGTTTATCTAAACTGTTGCGTAATTGATAGATTCATTCGTATTTAGAGTTTCAATAAAATGTTAAATCTTATTTGATCAACCCGCGAGTAACAACCTCCTTACCATCATCAAAACTCACACTGACCTTTGTAATAGTGTCGGGTTCACGTTCTATTAGCGATAGTCCACACTTGAGACGAAAGAAATACTGGAGAAGCGCCGTCAGCTGTCAAACTCGAACGTTTGAGTGGTTATGTTATGTTGTTATTGAGTCCATATAAAACTTATAAAATCCTTCTATTACATGTGTAAATTCAAGCCGATGCTCGTTTCACTCAGTCATTACTATCAGACCTCGAACGCAGTAATTTACAAGTGGCTGCGCGATAGAGTTAGCGAAAGTTTGCTTACTATCACGTCGGTCGCGTAAAGTATTCACTATCGTAACTAAAGAAGGTGAGTAAATTTAACTGTTTCAAATCAAGACCTTCATTTTGATACCAAACACGAGCATTCTATCTTAAATTTATGTTTGGATAATGTAACAACGCAAAGTGGTGCAAAGGAATAAACTGCACTTGCATACATTCAATATTAATTTAGATTTGTGAATAAATTGTTTTCTTTATTTATTGGTGTAAACCATTAGTTCTTAAACTTATTTCTCTCGTACTTTTAAAACTTTACTGGTTTTGGTGGACCCCATGTTTCTACATTTCTACCACATTCTTAAAGTCGGCTGATTATAAAAATTGTGCCGCTTCTGAGTTCTGTGCCAGTATTCCGATAGGTAATAAAAAAAATAGTACATTTTATAACACTAATTTTTTTGTGAATATGCAATCTATTTATTTTATGTAGAGTCCAATACTTATAGAAAAATATCATGGTCCTTTCATTATGAACAAGGTTATTCTGCTTATATTTTACATCTATGTATATCTATATAATTATTCCTTTATTAGTGATTATAACCTTTATAAATCACACTCGTCTTTTATTCATTTGTGTATACGCTCAGCAAGGTTTTTGTTCTGATGCAGCAATCTGTGTCTTTAATGAATCTGGCTTAATTTTTATGTCAACTAGCATTTACTTTAAAATATAGTTTTAATAGTACGATTTTCTTTTTAAAAACCAAATATATTTATTTTGTGTCACAATCAATAAATACATTATTTGCAAGAGGTTATGGGAAAAGGAAAATTTGTACATAAAGTTTAGAACAAGATTGAATCAGCTTGCCTGTGGATGATATTATGTTAATATTAGAGAAATAACTATAAGATCTGAGTAAGCCCAGGACTTGCACAGCTGGCCCACTCCCTTCACGCGCTGCCGTAACGCAATTTAAAAAAAAACGCAATGTTATCGTAATTAAGGCGGCTCATGTTTGAAAAATCCGGTTGAATCCAGTAGAAATTGTGCAATTTCGATAAAAACGCAAGAGTAAACCGTTATCAAAAGATTAGGATGCCACTTACTTGGTTGCGACCAAATAGCTCCCAGGTCGATACTGGCCTCGCCCATGAGGCGAGGAGGCGCGCAGCACCGAGGTTCCATGACGGCAAGCCAGATGCTGGTCCTTTGTAGATCTCTTATAGATACGTACAACTCGAACATGAAGTACTGGAACAAATAGACAACAACATGTATTGTGAATATTTTAGTGCTCTTAAGATCGAATTCGTTGGATGCAGGTGGCAGTGAACCGGTCGCGCTGGAGTGCATATGGAGCGGCCTATGTCCAGCAGTGGACAGCTATAGGCTGAGATGATGATGATGATGATGACACGTTAACACGACTGCAAAAGAATTGCAAACCAAACGTGCGTTCCTATTGCAGTTTAATTGCAGTTAGCTTGCAATCTCACTACACTGGCTGATTAATATTTAAACATGATTTGTGTCAAAACCGGATAAGTCACTAAGTTAGTACAATTGTTCCTTTTGCGAGAAAAATAGTTTCATATAGGAATTACAAAATATCTGATACTATAATTTTTACCGCTTAAAAAAAGGGTAGGGAATTTACCATCGATTCTTTTTTTATATATTTGAGACAAAAAGACCGCATAAACAATGGCGCTCACAAAAACGCCATCTAGTTTTAAAACTGCGAACTATTTAGTTAAGAGCTACGGTGAGTAAATCACATGAGCATATTAGTACTAAGGGTCACTACTAGATGGCTTTAGGTACTGTTTTTCTTGTTTGCTCAGAGATGGCAGCACATGTCGTATGCATTTGCGGTAGAAGTTTATTAACTTTGTTTTTTTTTACAATGTCTATCTACGTAACTGCTATAAATAACGTTTTCAATTGTGATGAAATGTTTTTATACTTGTCAGCGATTGAAGTTATTTTTTGTACAAAACAGTTACGACGCAAAAAAGTTAGACCGATTTTGATGAAATTTTATTTACAGAATCCAGTTACTAAGATATCAACAGCCAATTTTGAAATCACCGAAGATGAAGCGCACAGGATACATTTGGCACTTAGCAGTAAGTAAGATTTTGATAGGTACTCTAAATTCTAAATTAGCAAATTCCGCTATGTGTTGAATGTAGGTCTGAATTCTCATATATATATTTACCAACTTGTCACTTAAAGTTTAAAGCCTTTTAGACCATCGAAGTGCAAAAGAAAATCACGGCCCACTTAACGCAACACTCACCATATTTCTCGCCTTGTCTACTTAACTCAAATCACTCAAAAAGCCCCCCCACCACCGACCCATCGTAATGCTCATAACATCAATTCATAGTCGTATAGACGACACTAATAGTCAGTAATATTTGTTTTTTTTTCAACGTTAGTTGCACGTGATAATATTATATGATCATAAGCTGCACCTTCCGTGTGGGAGCAACAGGCGAGACGTAGCTCGCCTCATTACCTCTGCCCACAAAACAATAACCATAAGTAATAACATAATTTTTAACACAAATGTCATTACTTTCCTTCACGGCGACATGGATAATGGAATATTTTTTATCGTTATTATTATATTTTAACAACGCCGGGTCCGTTTCCAGCTATTTATGTTATTGTATTTAATGAGTGGTCCTGAATTTCTGGTGATAATGACGCGTTATGATCTCTTTATTAAACTCCATTGCTTTTATCATCACATTTGAATTCTTTCCATGGTTAAAGATAACTGGAATGAATGGAATTTGTGTTTGAGTTCCCTATTATGTAAATATGTACGTAAAAAATTAAAACGCCTTAACTACTGTGAAATATTGAATATAAGGTAAAAGAACCAACTTGTGATGCTTGTTCCACAGACCTTAGCATCTGGCAATTCAAATAGAAGGCTTATGTTCAGCAGTGATCTTAAAAAGATTTCTGCCATACGAACTCATAGAGATTCATAAAGACATGCAGAACCACTCGTTGTTCTAGATAAAATCTTTGAGTTACGTAGAGTTGTATTAATTCGCTTGCAATGTCTAAATTGTAGAGTCTTAAAAGATGACCTGTGACTTTGAATGAATTTAGAGAATTCTATACGTTCCGCAGTGGACGGCAATTGGCTGAGACGATGATGATGATGATACAGTTCTTAGACCAAGTGTCGTTTCTTAAAAGATAAAGATACATATTAACTGTTCTTTTACACCCTATTAGACAAAATAGGGTGTATTTTGTCTAAAAACTCATAAGACAAAAAATTATGTCTTCAACCAAAGGGCAGTGTATGAAGACCCCCCGATGTAGGACTAACCTCTCTGTAATAGGGCTCCTCCATATTCCTTCGTATAGTAGTCCTGTGCTTTTTCTTTCCAAGGACGACGATGACGTAAGAGTTGGCGGAGTGAGGGTTCATCCATATCAGCTTCCGAGCTTCCAATACATTCACTGATATCTGATCAAGAAATAACAAATTGTCTTAGTACAAGCTTACCTTGGAGATGTTTGCGCAATTATTTTCGTTCGCATCGATATGTTTTTGACCCATTAAAGTTACGAGTTCGAAGAGCAGTTTATGTTATTAGACAAAAGGAAACTATTACAAGCTATACTTAGTTATTGTACTTAATTATTGAAATTTTGGTATTTTAAACGTTATTATTTTATCTTGTCTTCAATGTGTCACATTTCACACGTATCCCTATTACTTGTTAAAAACTTCATAAGTAATATTCCATTAGTCAATACCCCCAAAACGTAAAACCAAATTCAACAAAAACTGCCACCATATTAAATACCCCATCAATATTGAGGACATAATAAATTGACACGCAATCAAGTACACATTAAACCATTCACCACTTAACATCGCTTCCAAGAAAAATCAAGTAAAAAAATCAAGGGAATTTTATCTTAAAAATCTCCTTTTAAAACTGACAGTTGCGACCATAAGCGGAAAAGTCGGTGCTTCATAAAAAGCGCAATGCTTAAGCGGCTGAAGTTACAATTGTCGGTGGTGCAGTGGCCGACATGTGAAAAGCCTGCATTGTCTTCGACAAAAACGTAACAAGTACCAATAAAGGACTACACCTCGGGTGACCAGCTTTGCAACGTGAATAGGAATGTTTTAAAGAGGTGAACTTTGAAAACATGTTAGCTAAATCAGATTTCAACGGGATGGGAAAAAATACAGTGGAAAGGCTATTCTGGGAGATTTCTGAAAAAATCATAAAGTTAAAAATGAACCTACGTTCGGAATAAAATAAAATAAAGCTGGCATCATTTAGGCTGTATCAAATTTCCAACCCATAAACTATGGGTATTGGAGACAGAGGGTGTACATGTACTTGTACACTATAATATATGTCCGGCGCTGATGGCTGTTGTCTAGTGAAACAAGCCGATGCGAAGTGGGTATGAAGGATCACTAAAACAAAAATCAAGTTCACCAGACATTAAACTTGGTAATAATTAAATCTTTGAAGATTAGTAGGACTTTCAAGACAAAAGGTAAATTCTCATATTACGGGCCGATGTCAAAGAAACTGATCAGCTAATCTGTCAAGAATGGGCACTTATCATACTAGCAATTTTTGCCAAGATCCAGAAATTTGGACAAAAGAATATCTTCGAGATGTAGAGCAGTCCCGCGATCCCACGAAGCCATGGTCGCAGGGTTGCCTCGATAAATAATTTATGAAGTCAACCAGTACCTGAAAATACTGCGGTGTGGTTTCCGGGTTCCTCTCGGTCTCAACCCTGTAAGCTTGTTGCCTCGCCGGTTTTTGCCGAGACCGTTTCTCCGGCGACTTAGTTCTCATTATGTGTGTAATGATTTGTAGTGCGTTGTAACGAGGTAATTACAATGACGCGTGTTCAGACAGCCGATGATCTGTCTTCTGTCTAAGTAGGCAGGCAGTTTTGTTTGTCTTTGATTGTAAAGAGGTTTGTTGTGTTCTTGCTTTTTGGTTTGAGTGAGAACTTTTTTGTATATTTTTTGTAATTTGCGTCACTTATCCTTTTTTGTATTTAATTTCAGCTTTATTAAATTTATTAAACTTATTAATTTATATTAAAATTTTGCAGGTCTGATCAGTTTAGTCAATAATATAGCTATTTTGAAAGTAAATATTACCTATAATTTGTTTTTTATTCTTAACTTTATATTAAATACGATACTCACATCTACTCAGTATTTTAAGCTATACAAGATAAAATATTTGATTAAGTACTTTACTCAGACAACTTAAATTGAAAACCAACTGTTTCCAATCGTAAAAAAAAAACGATTCCTTTAAAAACAGAAAAATGATGTTAGAAATTTATTAACAAAAGCAACACAAAAACACGACTTTTTGATTTATAAGCATCATTACTGAGCTTTGCCAAACATTTTAACTATAGCTTATAAAAATATTTTTCTAGTTCACAATAGATTTATGACAAGACATCTACTTTTTAATGATGTTGTCTGCGGTTTGCCGCAGTCATAGCAAGGGGCCTACCACCGCTTCTCGAACTAAGACTTTTGTTGAGGGCATGACACGGCTTACTACACAGTTTATATTGGCATCTCTCTCCCTCTAAAGCATTTGTGCCTTAAGAAGTGGTATTAGGCCGCAGTTATCCAAAATTTGTAGCAGAGTGAAGTTCAGGTCTGCCACGGCAATTAATTATACTTAGGATGGAAACTACTAATTATAATAAGCTTCTATAATCTACTGGACAAAAGTTCTGGAAAACCGAAGGCTTTTTAACTGTATAAAGTTGGAACTCTGTTCTCTATTAAACGACTTCAGTAAGAAATTTAATCATGCGTGGCGAGGTATAAATCTAATCACATGCATAAAGAGACTCAGGACAAGCATTTGGGGATAATGATGATAGACCTACGCGGAGATCGAACCGCGACACGCCAGTCAAATCAAACTTTTAGTTCCATTACCAAAGATCTATAAAAGAAAACTTCACGGTACATAAACATTTTAAATTATTAATTAATGGATCTAATGGATTGTGCAGCCAAAAAATACAGAACCATTGTATAATCAATCGTGTACGGGGAGTGAAACTAATAGATTTCATACTACGTTGCTATACCTCAGGAGTACGTATTTCAAAGATATTATTTTATATTGTAGGTACCTACCTACGTAGGTAAGTGGTACGGGGTGGGTGGTGTACATGTGATTACCACGAGTGTTAAGAAGAATGTTCGAGGTGTCTTCTCGCTCTCAAGCGGTGGTCCAGGTAGGTAGAAAATAAAATAATGTCTGCAAAATACATCTCAGTCTTTGCAATCTTCGTAAAGGTGATTAATTTGTCGTCGGGGCAATTCACTGGGGCTTTATCAATTTTTATTTTAATATTTTATTTTCTTGTCAATTTTTTGTTTTCATTTTTTATAATGTGGCATTAAAAAATTTAAACAACTAGAAATAATTTATTAGGCAAAACAACAAAGTATATAATGTATTATTAAGTTTTTAGATTGACTGCAATTAACGTTGTTGACGATAATCCGTCATAAAAATGTTTCGGAGTTTTCGTATCCTTTGATAGCACCTATAAAGTAATAAAAAGTGATTATTACGTCATATTAAAAAATCTAGTCCTTTTATTTTTTGCTTAATTTTTTAACACCGAGTTGTAATAATTAAAGACCATGGATGAGTTTGTCGGACTCGTATTTTTGGCATTGTACCTTCCTAACGGATAGTTCCATTTTGAAGACTCGAGTTATTTTGAATAACTAACCAAGTTTCTTATTCAATCTCTTCAGTTTTATGGGATACTGACGATGTTCATTACACAAGGAAAATTTTACCTAATTTTAATTTTATTTATTTAGATGCATACTTACAGTTCAAACAAGTTCAAAATCTATTTTCCAACCGACTTCAAAAAGAGGAGGTTATCAATACGTCTGTATTTTTTATGATTGTTACCTCATTACTTCGGTCTGGGTGGACCGATTTTGTTAATTCTTTTATTAACGTGAAATAGCTGCCATTTTCTCCGATTAAAATTTCATCAGTTTTCGCCAAGTAGTTTTTTATTTGAAATGAGTTCGATCGACTCGATGGAGCAGACACGTAGTGTAGGCCGCCCTGCGGCATGGTGGACCTATGATTTGAAGAAGGTGGCTGGCAGCGGATGGATGCGGGCTGCCCAGGACCGGGATGGTTGGCGCTCTTTGGGGGAGGCCTACGTTCAGCAGTGGACGGCAATAGGCTGAGATGATGGTACACTTTTTTTGAAAAATAAAATTAAATAAAATTAAAAAAGTTTTTCGTTAAGATTTGGGGAGAGAAAAAAACAAGAGATTAATGTGATGTCAATATATTAAACCATTTTGGTGTATAAATATGTTCCTCTAACACTAAAACTACTCACTAGGACTAACGCTTAATTCTGAAAACCTACATTTATCTAAGCAACTTATTAATGTAATTAGCTTTTACATAAAATACCTACATATTTTTCTTGACATTATGTTCACAAAGACCAGTTGGTTTTTTACCTTTTTTTACTCAACTACCCAAAAATGACCAGAAACCTTATAATGCAAAAATTGAGGGTAATGTTTAAATGGTGTGTGAGTTTACTTACAATGCCATTAATTTTTAAACACCAGCGACACGAGCTAAGACTATTTTCCAAATAAAAAGCTGCGATATATGGCCATATGAAATTGATTGATTGATTGATTATGACGACCTCCGTGGTCGAGTGGCGTACGCACCGGTTTCAAGGTGTCGCTAGCTCTGAGGTCCCGGGTTCGATCCCCGGTCGGGTCAATGTAAAAATTCACATTTTCTGCATTGTCTCGGGTCTGGGTGTTTGTGGTACCTTCGTTGTATCTGAATTCCATAACACAAGTGCTTCAGCAACTTACTTTGGGTTCAGAACAATGTATGTGATGTTGTCCGCATTTATTTATTATTTATTTTATTTATGAAATATACTAAATAGAGATAGTGATTTTAAAGTTCTTATTCGTTTTAATTACTATCCTTTTAACAATAGAAAGTTACATTATAAAGATGGCTCAGGTTCATTGAAATTTAGACTAGATCGAATGACGTCAGTTTTTAGTTATTACTTATTTATTTCCCTTTAAAGACAGATGGTGCTATGCATGGAACAGCACAGTCTGCTTCCAAAATTGAAATCATACTTCAAGATGTGGTGGCTCTGACCGTCTTTTATTATTATCGTTCTAATAAGAATTGATTCAAATTCTCATTCGTCCATTATTACAAGGTCTTTTCCTGGTCTGTATCTATTCGTATCACTATTAAGTAAACGCCACAAGTATGGGTATAGGCGTAATTTGGCAGTGGAGACCAGACTTATACTGGTCACTAATAATACACATCAATACATTAATCTATTTACATTGGGCTTAACATCTAAAGGGTATATACTAGGGTAGATAAAACCTTATTATTACATGATGAGATGGTACATTAACATAATATTCACATACGCTATGGTGTTTAGAAAAAAATAGATTTTAAACAGAAAAATAATGTTCTAGACATGATTGATATGTGCTCTATTTGTAAAAATCTTCTATTGATTGAACATAGACTAAATTGAACAAAAAAATCTAATGTTGTAGAGCTAGAAATTGTCATCTGCTAGAAGAAGTAATTCGTGTAGAGACAACGTAAAAAGCAAACTATTTAACGTAAGTGACTCAGCCCTCTGTATGTTGGTGTAACGTCACAAAAATGTTCTTAAATAACTTGAATACGCCATTTACGGTCAGTTTTCGACAAATATTATGGGACCGTTAAAAAGTCGTTGCGATATTTTATAATAAATGGAATAAAATAAATAGAAATATCTGATTAATATCATGAATGCGACTTCTATTCGCTTAAGTTTACTTCTCTACAAATTATTTATTAGGAACTATTTTCGAAATGTTAAAATGTCTAAAAAACAGCCCTGAAACCTTTTTTTTTTGAGATGCTATATTTTTAATTTCCAACATGAATTTTGTTATAATCATCTTTTTAATTGAAATTTTTAATTGAATCTTTTAATATGTTGTTGTGTTGTCTTTTGTTGTGTTGTTTATTACTTACTTCTATTAACATCAATTATTGTTACTTAATAACACTATTCTGTTCAAAGAGTCTAATTAGTGAAATGTTTCAATTAATTCTTGATTATTGCCCTTCTAAGGCATTTTTTTAAGTCCATGATTGATTAAATACTGCCATTCTTACCTTTCTAGAAGCGAATAAAATTATGCGGCAAATAAAAATAAATATATAATACATCTACATTTTAAATTTAAAGGACTACAATCTTTCGCGATTTTCTAAAACATTTTCAAGCGGCCAGTCCTCTTTATTATGCAGTCCTTCTTTTCCTGTGTTCTTTTCCATTTCGGCGTCACGAAGACGATGGAGTTATCAACCGCTGTTCATGTTCTTTGGTTATATTCTTCAATGTCTGCACAATAAGCAAGCAAGAAAGTCTCATAAGTTTTTAAAACCATATTTCGACACCTGATGTTACTTTTACATCTCATTTTGTACACTCGAGCAGGCTAGCTAGTTAGCTGGAATTAGCGCTAGGAATAATAAGTACTCTTTCGAAGGTGTCGTGACTTTCTAGATTCGACTTATTAAAGTCATTCTCAGCATTATGGTTTAGAGAAATGAACTTGTCAATTAAGCCAAGGTCATTTCTGCCTGAAACATCCATCGTCTTCTCAACGTCAAGTTTATTACTAAAACCCTTGCCTTCCATGTAATTGTGCGCCTAGCCTCTTTTCTAGATAGAACCGCGTCATGTTTTGTCAATACAGCTCGTTGAAGCTCATCGGGTGGGGATGAGGAGTGTGGACCCTCATATCCTCGATGGTCTGCATAGGTTCTGAGAGCAGCATGGAGCCTGGCCCAACATTGGGCTGTGGGACGGGCCCTGGGACAATGGAGCCGTTGGTATGCCCAGGGCCGTTGCTTGATTCTTGTCGCATCATGTTGCGTCGCCATTTCGCGCGAGCGTTTTGGAACCAAACCTGCAAAACAAAATAAGTTGTAGTATTGCAGCAAGCTTACCACTTTCTTAGAAAACATTGTAAAAGGCGCATGTAGCTATTTATGACTATCATGAGAGGAATTACTAATATTTCTTAGTTGTGAACGTCGGGGCACCCATTGCAACCTCTAAGGAAATCTTATTGTTGATGTGTATTGCGCCGTCACGATTCGAAAACCATAGAAATATGACTCTAAGAGGAGGTAGTAGACCCCTTTTTTAATCATTCTTATAGGTAGTATGCTATAGTTCTTACTTGCAGAACCCGTTTCGATAGTCCCGTCTTCTGAGCGAGTTGCTTCAAGTCTTTGGCGTCCGGGTTCTGGTTGATCGCGAAGTAAGACTTCATGGTGCGGAGCTGGTGGTGCTTGAAGCTGGTACGCATGCGCTTGGTGCGCTGCGTGTGGCTGGAGACACTCCCTGGCGAAGCCACTGACGAGTCATAGGCCAAAGACTCCATGGATGATGACAGGTCACCTCGGTGAAGTATTTCTGGAACAAGGAGTTTAGGTAAATATTTCAAAGGTTCTTCTTGAAAAAACATGTTTTCGCCACTCAACCGTTAAATATGAAACAATTGCAACAGCGAGTTTTCTCAGAATCGCATCAAAGTTAGTGGGAACAGAAAAATAGATAGCGTCAAGTTACACTCTCTTGATAGTTGTAATAGTATCTTTGCCACAGAGTACATTTTATCTCCACCAAGGATCTTGCGTAGCAAATGCAAAGGTTAACATCATACAACTCCAAGACATATTTTAAAAACATAATAACCTTCTTCAGGTTTATTCGCCGTCAAGGACGATTCAGGAAAAGCAATTTGTTACAACGGGAACTCTGAAAACCCTAGAATCGAGAACTTACACAATAGCTTAAGAGCCTTTTGTAGACGACAGTATTGACAAGCACTCTACTGTATATTTAGAGATTTATAATACGAAGTAAGTTACCAGGTAAGTTGGGAACATACGTGTACGATCAAAATAGTTTCTGTATCTAATTGATAAGTAATGGAACGTCAAAGAAGAAACAAAACAAAAGCCGGTTTAATGCACACTTAGGTAACTAATTCATGAGACTGATAACAGATAGACACCAGATTCCATAGTAATAGGGTGCAATTATCAGTCTAGGTTAGGAACCCAAAAAATGGTGAAGGATCTGAATGTCATGATGCATGTGACAAAAGTAGAGTACATAGTCGGTATGTATTTAAAAATTACCGAAAAGATCATTGATAGAAATCAGGCCGATGCCCTGTTATGGTTTATAGCAGTAAAGTGGTGCGAATCAAGACAGTTATCCGACCAATTTTATAGTCTACCTATCTCGAACCCACATCCTATTTTTATTTTTAATCCAAATTAGAGGAAGCAGATATTGTTGGTGACTGTGGTTGCGAGCGACGGACCAAAACTAAGCTTTTTGCTAATAGAGGATGCTTAGATCCGGGGCCGGAGAAATGAAGCATGCTATATAATATACTTTATTCAGACTTTCGTGTTCAAATATCTCTTTAATATTGATGGAAATCAAATATTAGATTAAATTCGGAGTATTATTATATCGACTGACTTACGATTTTGGAGACCTTTACCTACTCATCAGGTGTACATTTAATTAGTCTCTTTTACATCTCCACTAATAATTCTCGCAATCAACTATTCTATGTCATACCTATTTAGTTATCTGATAACGTATTCCCACTGATTAGTAGGACCATGTAGCTCTGGATTAGTAACAAAATTTTGGACGTAAAAAATTTAATAAAATGCCTGTCAAAATTTACCACATTTCAATTTTTTTAATTCAAGCAAGGGACCCCCTATTAATTGATAAGCTAGGCATCGTTAATACTCATTAGTTGGCAACGGAAATGAAGGCACTGGCTCTTGGTTCTGGCATCGCCACCCGGTGACTTGTGCGTCAAAACAAATAACCAGAATGATGTATGTCCCGATAATTGGCCGCGTTTTGATCTAATAGATAGTGTTGAGTAAGTAGGGGGTGCGTGGTTCACGGAGTGCCGTGGATTAGTCCTGTTATTAGTTGAAGTTTTGTTATAGGGATAAGATTTAGGATTGTAATCGTGCATAAGATTGGTTTGTACATTCAAGAGAGAGGATTTTTAGGTCGAAACTTTAAAATTCTATGAATACAAAATTTAGTTTGACACGATATCGAAATAGTAACGTAAAAATCGTCTCTAAATTTTCTCTGTAATATTTATAATGTAATTTCCGGCTGATATTTTAGTCACAAATTTTTTGTAGGTAAAAGAAAACAATGTTTCAACAACAGCCAATATTGTTTCGGTATCCTTCCATTCCAAAATCGACCTTCACGCATACTGCCCCTAGTAATAATGGAGTTAGAAATAAAAAGTCAGTGGTTTTTATTAATATCTATCCACAACACTTGGGTGGTTAGCTGCGTTAAATGTAACGAAATCGCCGATGCGCGACTAGCTAATTATGAAATTTATAATTAAATATATTAGGCGGTTTTGTGTGATTCAAACGTGGGGTCAGTCACAATTGCGTTCATTTTTACGACGCCGTTTTCAAGTTTATGGCGGTACGAACAAAAAACAATTAGGTTGTAAAAAGAATATCATCACCTTACAGGTTTTTGTTGTGTAATTGTTTTGAGAGGTTAGCACTTGAGTCTCGACAGTTAGTTCATCTGACTTGTGTAGTTGAGTGTTAGTTTATTAAATATAATTAATTTGTATTATAAAAGTGTTCATGTATATTGTTCTAATATTACCACAATATAGACTGCAAGCCTCCGATGCTCTGTTAAACTCAAGTTGAGTCTGTTTCTGCACCTTTTTGAGTTGTGTAGTACCTGTTGTAAGAGCAAGACATTTGGTACCTTTGATGTCTTGGTCTTGGTTTTGTGATAAAAGCCTTTAGGTAGATTTTTCTTTTTGGCCAACGATAACGGTCGGTACATGACGAATTGCACCGAACAAATAGGGCATCGTGATTCAGGTTAAGTCGGTAAGAGTTTAACACGACCCGCTTCTATCCCTAGGAGATGAATTGATAAAAGTATCCAAAAGGATTCCTCATAATGCTATGCCATAATACATTTTAGGTTGTATAAATATTTCCATAATAATTGTATTATTTACAACGTTATTAGTGTTGTTGCCGAGAAGGAGGGCTGTTAATGAGGTATGTAACTCAAAACATCCCCTTTATAACGTTGTAAGTCTAGATTAGGTTTCACATTTATTGTACGCTTTCTCGATTGATAGTCGTAAGAATTTGGTACCTTCGAACTTAATCGTCGGTTGCTAACCATTGAATATGTTAAAATGGATTTTCGCTTTGAAAATTTTCTTAATAATCGCGAGTTCCGAATTAAGACGATATACGATAATATTTATATAAGGTATATTGTTAATATCCCAAAAAAATATATTTCCCCAGTCAATGTGCTTTTGAACAGTGTTGCCAGTCCGATCCGCATTTCAACAGTTAGCTATGTAAAGTCAGAGCGGTATTTAAGGCATATTGAAATAAATGATTAAAATACGGAATAACACTGGACAAACGCAATTTAAAATATAAAATTTCATGTTGAAACATAAAACTTCGATCAAAATTTCATTTCAGTTTCCGGAATGCCAGGATTATTAAGTTGCGTTAAAATTTTGTTGAAACATATTTTGTGTTAAAATATGTAAAATTCTAGATAAAATAACGTTGGAATGTGGTAAAGATAATTATAGTTATATCGATACCGAATATCGATTTTCTATAGGTTTAAGTTTAAAGAATGGAAAATGATGATTCCTTACAGATTTTGTCAAAATAAAAATTAAAACAATAATAATATACCAGCAACCAGATCGACAAGAAAATAAAAACTGATTTCTTCGTCAATAAACACGCCTTACACATAATGTTTTATTTTTATAGTCGAAATTAACATGTTACCGAATTTGAGAAAAAGAGAAGTATTACATCTTTTTAAAGTCGGTAATAAAGCATCGGTGTTGTAAAAGCCTCGATATTAACGATAGCTATAAAAAAAATAAAGAAGCCTTGAGCCAGTGTATGGTTTATTACAGAGATAGGCGCCGCTCTTTGGGCCGCGGTGTTATTCATAAGCTGAAGCGATTTCCCGATTCTAAGACCGAACCCAAAATATAGAGAAACGCTCGAAAAGCATTCAGTTAAGACATTAATCATCGATTAATTACGATCGATTAACTGTTTTTCATTCTACGGAATTTTATACAAATAAAAGGATGAAAGATATCATTCAAATGTTTCCGAATTTTGTGTAGGTAAAAATGTTACGTGGTGTTATCATTTTTTCATAGTTAATATTAAAAGTATTTTCATAACCCAAAAATTGACATTTTTTTAATGAAAACTTCACATCTTTTTTATTATCTCATCTCATCTTCCCCGATGTTCTGTCTTTGTGACGTGTCTTCACGATATGACATAAATACCAACAACTCGCTCACGCTAATCACTTAGGCGGGTACTATAATAAAAATTCGGACCTTGTAAAATGATACTGATGTGAAACGAAAGCTGCTACGCTGGTAGGTAGTCGTATATTTGTCGTAATCAAGCAGGACCATCCAACACCTACGCGTCAGTTTGTATTCGGTAGAAATAGACTAGGTACTGATTATAATATACTAGCTGACCCAGCAAACGTTGTTTCGCGGAATATATATATATTTTCTAGTTGTATGTATTTTTAATGGCACATTATAAAAATTAAACCAAATAATTTCGTCCAAAAAATAAAATATGTTTTTTTAGTGTGAGCAACCCTTATCCCTTAGAGGTATGAAAAATAAATGAATACGCTTATAAAATTTGGTAAAAATCGGTTTAGCCGTTTCGGAGGAGTACGGTAACTAACATCGTGACACGGGAATTTTATATATTAGAAGACATGATTATTATAACAAGGAAAAACAGACTGTAAAAAAAAATTAAAGACCTTACTTCATAGCTCTTCCTGAGAATATCAAAGTAGAGTTTTGGAATAAAAGTAATAAAGGACTTAAATCAATGTCCTGCGGTTATTGGCGAAACACAGCGATTGCTTTATCAGTTAAGCTTTGTGATTACTGACCAAGAGTTAAAATTGTATTAGTTACGAAACAAAATATTGTGCTCATTTTTTTTAATACATGTTGAAGATACAAACTTAAAAAAAAAAATGTAAAATTATAAGAAAAAAATACATGCATGTTGAATTGACACAAAAAGAAAAAACTAATAATCAAATTTCTTAAATTTTAAATGTAAACACATTTTGACACATCTTATAAAAAGCTAAGTTCGACCCCTCGATAACCACAAATTGTTCCCGAATTTAAAGCAAAGGACGCGTATCACGCTTGGCCACTTTCGAAGACAGGTGATGGCACTATAAACGATTTTTTCATTTGCGGTCAAGTTGTTTGAGAATTGTTTATTGTTAATTGTTTTAATCAGATGGGTAGGCAGTTTATAATATTTTTTGTGCCATTAGTTTTAATTAGATAGTATAAATTGTATTATATTGATGGAAATGTGTTGCAGTGCCGTGGTTTTGGGTGAGAATCAATCAATCTTGAACTCTTTTGGAAAGTTTAAAACTGGTTTTAATATTTTTTCCAAATTTATGTGTGAATTAAAAATAATTGGCACTTGCTAAATAGGGCGAAAAAGAAGATCGTGAGAAAACTGGCACACCAGAAAAATTATCTTTAACGTACTTAAGACGCGTTATAAATTTTTCAATCATAAGTTATCATAAAACTATATTGGTATATTCTGATAAGCCCATAGTCCAATTGCGACTAAGCAATTGTAGACAGAAAGAGAAGAATATAGACCTACAAATTAAGTTCTCTACAAACGCAAAACCTCTTGACACACTTATACAGAAAACGTGTCAAAACCAGTAGGTTAGGAATCATCTTCGTTAGTCAGGATGAATCCAATTCTGACTCACGTCAGTTCAAAAAGGGTCTGCCTTCATAAAGGTGTATGCTCTAATTAAAACTCGAAAATGAAAAGAGTCTTCGAACCTCTATAGTCAATCAAATCAGGTCAGCGTAGCTAAAACTGAGTCATGATTGGAAATCCTTTTATAGAAGGGACTTTCTCATCAACTGAAGAGTTTTCGAATTCAATGAAATCTAGGGCATCTGAATGCATGTTAAGGTTCTTTGCAATAGGTTTGATATTGAATGTGACCTTTCAATGCTCTGAAGAACTGCTTGAACTATATTTTATGAGAATGCTATTTCCGTGCTCTCGTATTGTTATACCTCTTAGAGGTAAATTCAGTAGTATTATGCTCTGGAATAAACAATGTTGGTTCACATTCCGTTTTAATAATAAAATTACAAAAGAAGAAAAACATAGTTGCATTTGGAATTATTTCACTATTTTTGTGTTGCGGCAGGAAATGTTTCACACTGATCCAATAACATTTTTTTTTATCAATGGTATGAATGAATAAAGCTGTGCAAAGTAGACGTTGTTTACAAAATCCGAAGTGGATCTCCCGGCGCGGCGGCCACCTCCAAGCTCAATTTAAAATCAATTACAAATGGATACGATTTAAACAGAATCTCTAGTTAATTATATTCATAGTATTATTTAAAAATAAATGCAATAATCACTGTGTATTCCACACGCATTTATATCGTTTTAATACACAATATGTTTTTTTGTTTTTCAAATTGTAGGTACATTTGTAAGTGGGTCGTAATATAGAGACAATTTTTGGTCACAGTAAAGCATATCTAATATATAAAATTCCCGTGTCACGATGTTAGTTACCGTACTCCTCCGAAACGGTACGACCGATTCTTATGAAATTTTGTATACATATTGGGTAGGTCTGAGAATAGAACAACATCTATTTTTCATACCCCTAAGTGACAAGGGTTGCCCACACGAAAAAAATATATATTTTATTTTTTAGACGATATTGTTTGTTTTTATCTTTTTTATAATGTGGCACTAAAAATACATACAAATAGAAAAAAAAAATCGGCAAGACGACGTTTGCTGGGTCAGCTAGTAATTTTGATAAGAATAGAAAAAGCACGAAGTGTTCACGTTTGATTAGAATTCAAATTTGACATGAAATTTGCATAACGCATACCTACGAATATTACACAGCAATGCAATACCACGATGAAATGAAGCTGATCTTGTCCTTAAGTTAAAAGGTAGACGTGAGGTGCTTCGTAATATATCGACACAACTCCATTGACTTTGGGTTCGTTTCATTACGATTATTAACGAGTACTTTAATAATATAATTATGAATTTGTAATAATAAATCAAAACATTTATTTTTCAATTTTTAAATTATAAGTTAAATATGGCACTGTGGCGTAACTTGAGGAAGGCCTAATTTAGCAGTAAACCGCGTTTTCTTTTGAAGAATTCAATGAACAAAAAAAAGTATGACTGACATTATCCCTAAGAGGGTGAACTCGACTTGCATACGGCTTATAAACACAAAACTGCACGAATACATTATCATAGTGGCTCAAACCACATATTTATAGACTTAACACCTCAAACAAACCTATTTGATAACACATCCTTTATAATATCAATAAAAAAACAAAGAGCCGCTGTTTGCTCCTTCGCCACCAACAACATCAATTTACACCCATAAAACTACATTCACATCCAATTTGAACTTTATCTTAAGCGTCGAAAGGTTCCTTTTAACTTGTTTGTTTATTTCGCTCACCAATTTTCAATTTTGTGTTCAAAAGGCGTAGATAAAAATCAATATGTCATTTTAAAAGTTGGCTATAAATTTTTTCATCGAAATTTGTTAATTAAAACCATTTTTATGAGCCTATTCGTTGGTGGCAAATGTTAAGCATCTGCTTGTTTTTTTTTCTTAAATATTGTTAATTCGTGCGTTTTGTTCGTCGTTTACACTGTTCCGTCTTCCTCCGCGTAGTTCCTTTTGTTAAATAAATGATCCAATTATGTGTTTGATCTTTATAAAGTTTTGGCTCCTAAGTGATGGAAATGCTCAAGAATAATTGTAATTATTGTAAATCTAGACTCTTTAGTAAAAATATAATAGAGCAGCTTGCAAAGAGATTCGACAAAATTCATTGTTTTATAGATTTCAAACCGATTTCCGTTGTTTTTTTTCTACCTTAGATCACGAACGTCATTTGACTGACACCCCGTAGATCTATAGTGCTAATCACTATTTTGCATTGAAAATGCAAGGCATGCGAATTCTCAATCGATTCCCCGATGATCGATAAGGCACGTCACTAACTCGAGTGCACTTGTAGTTCTCATTATCGGCATCACGCGCGCTACTCGATGGCGCTGTTGTGCCAACATGGCTGCCGTTTGGGCGCGAAAACGGAGAGCGAGTGCGTGTTCCTCTATCAAGATATAGCGGCAATTACAATTTGTTAAGTAATGAGGAAGGGATTTAGGCTTTACTGAAAGGATTTTTCTTATTAGTTTGTATATGTTAAGTAAATTAGCGCACGATAATTATTTTTCTTAGTATAATCATCAAAAATTTGCCTGTACTACGCAGGTACAGGCTAATTTAAAAGTGAGCTTAAATAATCGCGGTATAGGGTAAATAGAGTATTTAGGTACTTTTGTTTTGCCGATATTTTAATAATTAAAAAGTCCGTATAGGTTGCTAAAGCTAAGTCGCAGTAGCACAAACAACATTAAACTTATCGGAAAAGTTTTTATTTCATATATGTTTTGAAAAACTATTTTCTAGGTTTAAATCTCCATATTGTTAAATAATTAATTTACATGCAGGTTAATAACATAATTCTTGGAGACATTTTTTTTTAGTCCGGAGTCGAACGCTTATTACGTAGCGCCATACTGCACTGTACTAGTAAGCGCCACGCTTACCGCGCACACGCAGCGTATTATTTATTTTCATTTACATTCCGATCCACTCTATTGGCTCATAATGAAGCAAAATGATTTTATTTAAATTTCTAAGAAAATTATGTCTAAAAATTAATTACATCTACGATAAGCCTACGTCTGAGGACTTTTGAATTGAGAAAAATAATATCTTTAAGATTCCGAAAAAAAATTCCCGTCAAAAACAATACTTGTCAAAAAAAACCAAGTCTCGCAACTCAGTTGTTCTGTGGTAAAAAGTTGTGAGATCCATGTAATACCAAGTCGGTTATTAATTTATTCAGTCGCTACTTAAGTGACTTTCTGTCTTAATACGTCCAGTCTCCAAGACCACGATCGTGGTCGATAACAATTGAAAATCAATTTTATTGTGTCTGGAATCTCCGTACTCGAAGCATTAAGTTGTTACGTAATGATTAACAGCATCTTATAGTGACGTATATCAATATTAAAGTTCTTGAATATTTTAAATATATCGAGACTTGGCCATCGCCTGAAAACACGTGTAAATTCAATCGTCTGAAAACATTGTTTATCGTTACAATTCACGGAAACGTTCGAGTGTATTCGCCCTCTCATTTGAAAAGTACTTCAAGAATATTATTCTCGGCACAATTTGTAAATAACTAATATTGAAATAATGTTAAATACTTTTAAAGACGTATTTTTCAGTGAAGTCACGAGAATTTCTCGGTAGTCTTTTTAATTTAAAAAGCCTTGTACAGGAGTTTCGTCGTCTTGCTGTTCCGAGTTTAATACCAGACCTTTTATTTATTTTTCAGAGATTTATGGGACTCGCAAGTGGTACGGTAAACGGTAATTGTACTGTTTCAGTTATAGAAAATAATTCAATTAAGTCTTAGGGGTTTTCAATGTTTTCTTTTGCTTTGATGGTCGGGTAACTATGTGGTTAATTTTCGCTTTGATGGTGGTTTGGTTTCTGCATCATTAGTCCTTTTTAAAATGGGACATATTTGATTTTAGTGTCGTTTTTTTCTGAGAAAATTAGGTTTTTTTTTTGTTAAAAATTCCCTTTTTTATTTTCTGTGTAAAACGATTTGCAAATACACATTTCTATATACTATATTTTCGGAGCCACCACTTGATGACCCATCGTCCAAATATCAACATTTACAACAAACTTAATTACAATTTCACAAACATATTCAATTTGAGCTTCCTCTTTACACAAGTTTATTTACAGTTTGTGACCGTACATTGCGGTATTTACACGACTTGTTAATTCATCTCGTTAATTACCAGAGCGATGAATGCAGCGTGCGCCGTTAATCGTTTTTGTCGCTCGATTGACGCTGGCGGTATCGGTTGACTCCCGGCGTAAGAGCACGTGTACGAGTCGTATATAGGTCATATAGAGCAATTTAATAGTTCTTGTGGACTACGAGTATTGGGATATGTATTGGAAACTTGTTCAGAAGTTTGTTTGTGTGTCTGAAGTGCTTCTTAGTGTAGTGCTTAAGTTTCGAACGTAATGTTAGGAGTTCGATTTAAATGTTGGATTGTTTTGTTTCGGGTTTACTGTAATGTCTTTGGTGGGTTTGGGAGATTCTGTGTGAAGAGCGGGCAATAAGTATGGGAGTATCGTTTTGTAAAGTTTTAGTGTAGACCTATTAGAGTATTATACGTTTGTGTAATCGTGCTATGCGGTTTCATGCTTTGCAGTTGCTTGCACTTGACCTTGAATGCATGGTAATCTAGGAGAACAATAATAAGCCTTACCTAGCTAGGAACATTATTTAACAGTAAAATAAGTACGATTGTCCCTCGCCCCATTCAGGCTAACGCCATCATTAATCGGGTCGACAAGTCAACATAACCTGAATTCACCTCAATGAGTGCCTCGCATTTCGACGTTATAAAGAATAATCCAAACCGACCCTGACTGGGGACCCAACCCACGTAAACAGACACCTCTCCCTCTAACTTACGGGTAAACAACAAGGGTGAGGAGGAAAGAGAGAGTTTTGACAGTGCGTCTTCTATTCATTAGTCGTGATTAAGGCACGGGATGAATTGTCATCTGGGACATCGGGGTAGGCGCTCGGATTTCCTTGCTGAGGTTTCTGTTAAAATTTTGAGCGCGAATGCTATGAAATATGTATACCGTCTGGGGCCGGGCGTCGGCGTCGCGGCGGCGAGCTGTATACAACGTCTTACAAGGAACGCCGATCAAAGGGAGCGAGGGGACCTTTCAAAGTATTTTTAAGTCGACTTACATATAATTAAAATTCGTAAGTTTTAATTACAGGATAGAAAAATAATTCGCATTTGATTCCATTCGCTGGGCTGAGAGAAGAAAAGGTGAGATTTGAGGAGAGTGTTATCTTACCTAGAGCAGTGCTGGCCATTCTCATGGTCTGGACCTGCATGTCGTCTGGGGACCCCTGCGCCATCTTCCTCTTCCTGGGCCGTCCCTTCTGGCTGGGCCCTCCGTTGTAATACTGCGGCGAGTCGCCTTCACTATGCAAATCTTGACATCTGAACAAGAAACATAAAACATGTAAACACAAGGGAATGTTGATTGATTTTTCTAGGATTTGCGTTCAAGAATTTGTGATACGAATTCTTCGTAGCCATTAGCAGTGGGACCAAGTTAATTGGCAAATATTCGGGAGCTCTAAAGTCGATAGATGTCACTTTGAACTGTTTGGCAATTTTTTTTAGTTTTTTTTTTTACTACGTCAGAGTTATAATTCCGGTAAAGATTTTTTTTTAATTCTTTTAAAATACATCCTATTTATTCGTTATTCAGGTAACTATAGCTAAGTACCCTAATTATAAGTATGTAAGAAAACAACGTTTTATCGATGTAATGTAATTAATATTTTAATAGCAAACTAAATCGATATAATGTGTGTACTCTCTTACATTTTCACAATTATTAAGAAAAACAAAGCCTTTAAGAGTCAGTTAATTAATTGATTTCTTGGTGCATTTTTTTTTACTTCCATATTTGGTTACGTGGCAAATAAAAATATTTTTTAATACATTTAATTGGATACAAATTTTGCAAATTGGGAATTGAACCTACACTTTTGTAAGAGGATCACCCTTATACTAATCCACCCTAAACCTAAACCTAAATACACCCTTATAAGGGTTACTTTTCCGATGTAATATAATACTTTTGTATACAATTAAGGGGAAGACGGTCTTGATTTTGTGGAGTGATTGATATTGTGTGTACATAAAGGATAGAGGCATAATATATTAATGTGAAAACAACAATTTTACTTTCGCATATTTTCCAATTACTTAGCTCAATATTATTTCATACTAAAATCGACTTATATACATCTATAAAATAACCTTGACTGTTCGCTGGATCAAAACCATTTGCATTTGGCAAACGATGGATAGTATCATAATATGCTTGACCTAAAAAATATACTTTATACAAGCGAAAGCCTTCAATAAAAAAAAACGAACCTACCTATAAACGCTGCTAATATCATCATCACAGTAGTCATCTAAGCACGCGCTGTCGTAATGAGGTCTGCAATACACGAGGCCTTCTTTCATCCCGAAGACATCTCCCTTTGACAGTTGAGTACCACAAGCGACGCACGTGAAGCAGGTCAGATGGTACACCAGGTCCCGAGCCCTCATCACCAGCTCATTAGCCGTAATCCCGTTCCCACACCTGCCGCAACGCTTCACACAAAACAGCCTGCAACAAAAATAAAAAGCTATGGAGATGTATTAAATAACGTTTTAATAGTAAGGATTTGTTTCGACCGCATGGTTGTTTTTGAGGTTAAGATTAATTATTTTATTGTAATAAAAGGTTTTGGTTTCAATTTTGTGGGTAAAATTTTTGGTTTTTGGACTAAAAATCTATGGAGTTGTTTAGGTTGTGTTATCAATCATGCGGTACTACCATCGCAAGCAGTTACAAATATATTTCGTTAGTATTATTATAAATAAACAAACTATAAACAGGTTTTATGTGACGTTATTCCATGCCAAAATTATAATCACCTTTTTTACGTCACCAGTTACCATTAATTTTCTGTTCAAGACAAAAAGTACCTTACTGACAATTTATTCTATTCAATGATATAAAATAAAAAAAAACCGACTTTTATACAATACTCATTTATAATTCAACCATAAAACACAAAAAGATCAGCAAAAAAGAAGCCCGCAAAACTATACAAAAACATCCAAATAGTTCAAACGTCAATCCTTCAAAAGTTTGTCAACACGAACGAAACTGAAAGCATTCTTATAAATAATTGCAATTTATTAATAACTGCTCTATATCCAACGAGAAATCGTTCAAGTTCGAGTCAATTCATGCGAAGATTTCTCGGAATCTGAGACTGCGCTAGATAAAATGTCCTTGAACTGGGAATGCATGCTCTCACTACGCAGACTTCACCTAGACTTAGGGTTTCCCAAAGGTCAAAAGTGAATACTGAGGTGCGACGTTCATTAGTTAGTGAGATATGTGAGTTTATTTACTCGTGTAAGTGATTTTGGTTGTGCATAGAATATGTTTGGATGGTTTTGTTTAAAGTATGATTTGTAGTTATGGAGGTTTTCAACTAATTATGAGTAGTTTTTTATTTTAAAAAGTCGATTCTACCACATCACTACTACCTTGGGAAGAAAAACCTGCCACAATGGAAATGTCATTTTACTGACTCGAATTAAAAATCGGACTTATAGAATAAAATATTTGAGCAGTGCGACATCGACTAAAATTAGAGCCTTGCTTTTGTGCAGTGGTTACTCGTGGCTTTTGAACGTTTTTAAATATTTTTGTGACCTAGTTATTATGCTTCTTGCCAAATTATATCGATCTCATCTCCCTATGATTTTGTCATTTTTTTCATATGTATGGAAGAGAGGTATACACGAGCATATCTTTAATGTGTTAAGACTAAATTTTGTTTTCATCTTTTAAAAACTTCTTGATGAACCGAGTAGTGTTAAAATAGATCATTTCTTTTGAAATCCGGTTACTCAACCAAAAAAGAAACAATAAAAATCTCTGTTAACTGCTCTATTTTAACTTATAACTTTTATTCGTTTTGGTAATATAATGCTCCGTAAACACAAGGTATGCAGCTCAGAATGTAAATTTAAACGTAAAAATATATTATTACTCATAAACTTCATAAAAAAAGTATTTAAAAGAAATATGTCTCATGAAAAGTAACTGAATGGTGGAAAGGCCACAGGTGGGAAATAATAGGTATGTTTAACAGTTGACTGCGCGATGCTTTTTAGTCTTTTAAAAGGGAAAGTAAATACTAACAATGCCC
This sequence comes from Trichoplusia ni, assembly GCF_003590095.1. Lineage (NCBI taxonomy): Eukaryota > Metazoa > Arthropoda > Insecta > Lepidoptera > Noctuidae > Trichoplusia > Trichoplusia ni. Next base: position 2,739,256 of record NC_039478.1, on the reverse strand, counting down.
AAAACTGTTGTAGGTAATTTGATTTATATAAAAACATCATAATTTGTGCATCTAGAGTGTTTGTTTGTAAATCAATTTTGGTTTTGTAAAAAAATACAGCAATTTAAAATTTGGTATATTGAGAAAATATATGCCAATTTGAACCTTAATTACAAAAAAAACGTATTTAAAAGGTTTTAAACCTACAGCGTTGTAATTCAGTACCACGTATTCAAAAAGAGCACGATTGTATTTAAACGTCGTCTTGCTTCTCTGCACGAAATCAAACCACTTTTTTTGGAAAAACAAAAAAAAAATGATACAAAAAAAAATCCTCATCAATATAATTCAATATCATCAGCATACAAAAATGTACCGTGGACGTTATTCGTTTACAAAAAATGAAACTTTTATTTTATTAACATATTTTCTAACACAAAGCAGATTTTTTTCTGTAATTTGGTTAATAATCCCATCTTGACATTTCGATAGACCCTCAACACCCTTGTGGACAATCAATCAATGATTATCGGGGTCTGTCGGGCCCCATGTAAACAATTATAGCATATGTCCGCATACATGTAGGGGTGACTTGAGATCCAAATTATGACACGAGAATGACACTATTTTGACAGTCGAGTTTTGTTTTGGTTAAGTATATGTCAAGAGGTGAAAATAATGAGCAATGATATTTTATTAAAAAAATATTGTACCTCAATATACAAGGGGTATCAGAAATCAAGGTTAAGCCGAAAACGGATCATAGACCAGATCCTGAAGCTTATCCAAAATGGATAAGAAATGGCAAGTTAAATACTAAAACCTTACATAAGTGGTAACAGAGACAGCATGACGTTTTAAAACTTAAACATGATTAAGGTGTCAATTATAACCGATCAAAAACTGCATTAATTTTCTAAAAGCGAGGTTTTTTTTTTATTTTAACTAAGTATCAGAAATCTATCGAATCTATGTACATATAGTTGGTTTCTTGTGGCGGATAACCTGGATTCGTTCATACCGAACTGCAGGTCTTTGCCCGGCAGTGGGATATTCCTGTCTAATAATAATAAAAATAGATAAAATAGAAAAATAAAAATAGATTCCTATTTGCAATAATCTCCAACTCTCTTCTAAAATTACTCCCACTGAATATGACAGCGAGCACGATTTCAAAATGCCTAGATATATAATTAAACTCTTGTCTAGCGCATGTCTAACAGTTCTAAGCTTATTGAATGCAGCTGATAATAATTGGCTAAAATCTACGCTCAAATATCTAGATATGCTGGTAAAGCTAACTTAGACTTCTATTCTATATATAAGAATCTTGTGATGTAATAAAAAGAGGAATCGGTATTATTTCTCAGGCAATTGTTTAAAAATATATTTACAAGTATTTTTGACTTTATCTGAACTATAAATATACTAACTATACAAAGTTTAAGAGTTTATTTACTCGTGACGTAACCGATATCCAAAAATTTTATGCTACCCATAATTTATAGTAAATGAACATGCTTTTTACCAAAAAAAAAACAGGTGAATAATAAATAGTCAAAACTCTTGTTTCGTACTCACTTTTTGTGTATATATTTTTTGTTACGTAAAATAATATTTGCAAAGGTGTATTCTGTACTGTTTTATGAACACGCAATTTATATCGAGTGTTACGTAATAAGTAACTTATTCTGGTGTTTTATCTGCCAGGTCATTATCGAATCTTAGGAGGTTCGAGGTTCGCCGGGAAAGCTAGTATCTTCATAAATTACAAAGGAATGAAAAATTAAAGGATTTTTTTCAAAATTTTAATTCCTTTTAAACTTTGAGATTTCCTAAAGTAAATCGACTTGTGAACATTTGAACTGAACTGTGCCACGCGCTAGAGTTATGAGCTAGACCAAAAGCCCACTAAGAGTGTCGAAACTTGCAACAAAGCAAGTCATCGTTCTCATATCGATGTCTCGTTAAGTCTAACCATGTAGAAACGCTTATTTACAGAACCACTAAATCCAGTATACTAAAGCGTTCTAAAGTATCTTTCCATCTTAGCAAACGCTCAAAGCCGTTTACTCTAACTTCGACTCTTTTCGTCAAAACATTAATCAACTCGATTAGCTTTTAGAAAAAATTTTTTTCTCGGCGGACGTAACATAAACCCATACAACAAATCTAAAAATAAATATTTACATTAATAAAATTATCGCAATCAGAAACTCTACAACGAGAAACCATACAAATTGCTTTTAATTTAAAGTGATGAAAATTCTAAGGAAAAATTGTATTGAATTACAAAAATACGACTGAGCAAGTTTGAAAAGTTTTGCGTAATAGTTAGTAACTTGATGCTGGAGCTAAGAAATTATGCAAGATCAGATACGATTAGGAGTCTAAAGTAACCGTATTCTAAGCTAACAATAGGATTTGGAATAGGATTGCAAATTGCTAGCTTACCGCAGTCGGTCGGTAAACTTTGTTAATGCTAGGATGACGATGGAACATTATTCAATTGAGATATTCCAGATGCAAATGTTTGATCTTTAGAATAATATTTGGATGCAAAGCTTTTTTGATAGTAAATTTGATATGCAGACTCTTTTGATTGTTGACTAAACTTTTGTTTCAACACTAAAAGGGGTTGCAGAAATTTTACGTAAAATGTTTGAATTTTCAAAAATAGCTTTTTTCTACAGATATAACGTAATTAGAATAAATAACTTAAAGTAAAATATACTTGTCGTTACCACTTTTATATAACACTTGATTCGAAATGAGTCCTTGTTGACATGACGGCTACAAAAACATGTATTGCATGTGAACCACCGCATGTGATGGACTTTGAGGGACGTATTACTGCCTTCCTAATTGTGTACATATCGCGAACAGATTGACGGCAAACGTAAACCTCGTGTCAGCATACCTTATGACCATAATTATCATAATTGACAATACTGCGCTTTGAAGTAACGTGGTAGCTTAGGCTTTCAAGCTTGGTATCTACGAGTATCTACTTGGAGTTGTTTGGTTAAAGTTTTGGTAATATTTTCAATAGGTAGATTTTTGTTTAGTAAATGATCACTTTTTACAAAACGAATTATTTTGTGAGCTTTACGAAATTTAAGTTCGAAGAAATTAAGTCCTAAATTTGAATGAGGGTAAATTTTTATGTTTTGGAAATTAATCAGGGTGTTGGTTTGAAACAACTTTTGAAAAAACTGAAAACAAACACTTATCAATTTTTACCACTGGATCCCCTTCTCAGAATCTTAAAGAATACAATATAGTCCCATTCTTCCGATGCACCCGACTAAAAGGCATGATCAAACAAAACAAAAAAGAATTAAAAATATTCGAACATTCAAGTTATCATTAAATATTCAAAAAGAGAAATCGCTGACAATTCTACTTAACCTAAAACAGTAAACAGGCTGAAATCCACGCCTGAATGCTAATTAAACACAGCACAGCAATTCGCAACAGCTGAAACAGAATCGCTTCGCTAGCACAACTACTATAGCTCTACTTAACTATAAAATAACACAGTGTAACGATGAATATTGACCTTTTGCACCTACCTGTATAAAAATGTTTCCATAGCCTGAAGTTCCAAGTTAAAATTTTGCTTTTCAAAAAGTAGTCATAAAGAATGGTACGCTGATATCATTTTGTTTAAGCAATAATAGACATGCCATTATTTTCCCCTTCTAGTCTTATAATAAGCAAAGGTAGTCCGTTCATGTTAAAAGTTATGCCAATCTTTGATACCCAAGACTTTAATCTCAAACGACGCGTGCCTACGGGACCTAGGGCATTACTTGCTTCTGTTCTAAAATCGTCAGATATTGAAGACTTCAAACTTCTTACAAAAAAGTATCGAATATTTTTTAAACAGAAGCAAAGATGCAAGCAAGAGAAAACTTCTTTTGCGGCGTTGGACTCTTTTTCTTGTAACGAAAATTTGGAAAAAAAATCACTTCGCGTCAGCACTCGCGACCTGATCGAAGATTTGTAGGACGGATGGTGAGTTCTTCCCTAACTATTCCAAAATATCAAATATTTACAACGTTAATATTCAAGACTTCATTCATCATTCTTTCTTAGATAGACGTATCAGTTAGAAATGGCTGGTATTAGTAATACAACTGATTTATAACAGACTGTCATAATCAATTTTACTACTTCATTTACTTGGTTCAAGATTCTACGATGTTAAATTATTGAGGTAGAGTTGGTTGGGTGTAGCTTGCGAGCAGAGCATCCAATAGTTCTGAGAATCTAACGATTGAATAATTTCTATCTGAACCGTTGGGTTCTGTGGCAAAATCAATTACGAGTAGTATAGACTACTGATATTGTCGTTCGAAAAACTGTTTCAGAAACTGAATGAAATGACTGCCGTGAAAGATTTTTGCGCGTCTTCCAAAAAAAAATGATTCACTTTTTTTTTAATTAAATCTTTTTTATCAAAAATGTTATGTTTAAAAATTTTAAATAGCAAAGAATAGGGTAATTTGTTTTATGACGTTCTAATTAGATTTAAACCGATTCACGGTACATAAAGTTAAATTCTAGTTGCTAAATACCTGCCTAATTAAAAAAAGAGTGGAAATCTGGATTAAATACTTTTTTCAAAATATGTGGAATAATTACCAAAAAGGAATGTCTGTTGTAATTGAGTTTTTGATTTAGAACGGTTAAAAGTCGTGATCTACCCAAATACGTAATCCATTTCGAATTTAGCCAGGATTACGGAAAATTTTCAGTAACCTTTTTGCCTTCGGAGAATTTCCTATTTTAAGCTGTTTCGTCACGTAACAAATGAAAGCTGATCTGATATTTTTTACGAATCCTTAGAAGTGTGTTTGCTTTTTCGACTTCGTTTCAGTTGAAACAGTTTTTTTGGAAGCATTTCACAACGTGATCTTTTTTGAAGAAAATGTAAACTTTGTTCATGACGAACGTAACATTTTTTTAGAGCATTGGAAGTTTCCGCTTTCAGAAACTCTTTGGCGCTTGATGACGCATGACGCTTCTAATATGACATGTGCTACACAAGGCTTGTGCAATCTTCAATCATTATATTCTTTATTTTTAAATTGCTTACCTGTAGTAATCTTCCTTGCAGTAAATGTTGCCGTCTCTGGAGAAACAAGTGAGTTCGGTGTCCAAGGGCAGACGGCACTCGCAGCAGCGAAGGCACGTGCCGTGCCATTGCCGGTCTACTGCCAGTAGGTAATACCTGGATAGAAAACGTTCTTAAGAAACAGCTGGAAGAAGAGAAAGAGTCTGTGTAGATTGAGACCTGCCTACGACATCTACAAGAATTTATTAGCGGTTTGCTTAAGTGTCTTGAAGTGATACGAGACTTACTGAAAACTATTATTTTTGACATGCCTTTATATCAGCGATTTTAACAGTGTTTATAATGTTATTCACTTTTCCTGATAGCTTTAGTTATTTAAACGACTATTCATTAGACATATCAATCAGTCAAGCGGTTACTTACAATCGGAATATTCAGTGGGTAGATACCATTGTATCAAGTTGTTTTTTCAGGTGATAAGATATATTGACTTCGGTAAAATTTGATTTACTAGTGGATCTCAATAAGTTAACTTAGAGTATAATTCGTTGTTTGCTTAAATTAGAATGTACGTTGTCATCGGTAAAATTCAAGGTCGTATCGAAAGAAACTGAGCTCACCTGTCTTGGATCCTCCCCCCGCACCCCGCGCACTCGTCGGGAGCCACGGGGGAGTCCTCCGAACTCTCTCGTTCCTTCAACATGCCTTCTTGCTCCGTTCTGCTAGCAGAACTGTTCCTTCTATCTCAAATAACAAGGTTCATTTCACCTTGAACCGTATTCTCGCTGACTCCATTTGCTACAGCCATAGTAGCTGGATCTTGCTCCAGTTTTTGTTTTATGGAATCGAAACGGGATTCTTGGGAATCTGTCAACAAAAAGATTGCTTGGTTTTGGAAATGTTGCTTCTGTTCCGGCTGCATCGGATAATATTTATTTAGTATCTACATCACATATAAAAATGAATGCTGGTTTCGAAATTTTACGTTTTCCACTTTTTTAGAGAGTAAATTGTTGGCAATTTTCTGTCCTAGCGGATTGCAAACCTGTGGCGAGCGGAAATCTGATATCCTATGATTTCGTGGAAACATTTATCATCCATCCGTTTAGATCGTTCCCTGGTTGAAATAGCTTTACGGTATAATTGAATTGATCGTATGATCCGGATTGATTACTAGTTGTCGCCCGCGGACCCACAGTCTACATGTATGAGCCACAAAAGTAGTATAATTAGTCCAATAATTAACGGTTTTAATTGTTTTGTATTAGCCCAAACTATTGAAATTGATTTCACTTTACTTTTCTGTTAATCTCTGTAAGACTTGCTAAATCATAAATAAATGTTTCTTAAGTAAAAAACGAATTCAAATCTCATTGATATCAACACCCTTAAATTCAATTCTTATATAAGCGCCATATTCGTTGTTTCAAGCACACGTCGTCTCTCTCTCCCACATTTAAATATACTAAATAAACATCGAATGCTCCTTTCCATATCATTATTCAGTCGCACAAATCACTATACATATATGAGGGTTCCTATGGGCTCCTACCATGAGACAATGGGTTCACGTCTTTTTATTTTCATTCGTGATCCCAGTCCGACTGTCGACGCATAATTTTGAATACATACATTCGAGTCAGCTCTATGTATGTTTATAACCAAGCGTATCGTTGAGAACAATTTTGCAAAAAATTTGGAATTTTTGTTAAGTCAAAAATTTTATAGAATTAATTAGGTGTGACTACTAAAAATGCTATTAGTTAATTTCATTCATATAAAAGGTAAATACCCTAATTATTTGATGTAAATGTCGTTCGTACGATGCAGAGTTGTTATAATACTTATGAACACGTATTTTTTTTACGCGTACTTGAAGCCCCCAAGAATCCGATTACTTATAATTGTTTCGTGTTTTAGATAACCGCTATTATTACGCTATCATTTGTTCCAACATTATTTGAGGCATTTTTACACAGAATATTTTTCTACTTTGTATTCTTTAACGATTTTTTTCTCGGTTGAATCAGAGAGGTTTACGTTTTCAAGAAAAAAATATGTTCCATTATTCTACTTTCTGCTACGAATACAATATTTGCGATAACAAGTACCTATAAAAATGAAATGTAAAAAAACTTCATAACAAAATTTCATGTTTTGAGGACCAATTAGGGGAAATATCGTTATATTTTGAGTGAAAGAAATTTGTTAAAGTTTTCGATTTTCATTCACGTGCTGTGAGCAGAATCCGAGTTAAAATGGCTGAGGAAATATTTTAAAATACAGCGAAAATTTAATATTTAAACAGTAAATTGAGAGATTGATTATGAGATGAAAATTTTATACAAATTTTCTTTATTTACATCTGCCTTTTATTTAAGCTATGCAACATCAAGCAAATCGTTATCCTCTAAAATGTTGGTTGTTTAAAAACATTTAACGAAGTATTTTATTTCTATCCGTTTCTATTCCACGGGCGGTTCTACGACCTTTAATTCTCCTCCAACTCCTTCTACCTAGAGCTTTTCTGTTTATATTTTATAAAATAAATTGTCGAGTACTGGATTCTTGTGATACTTCTGCTCCTTCCAATCATGGCACATGCCTGTACAAGTGTACATTGTAAAGTCACTCGCAAGCGCCTTCGAATACATTTAAATATAATTTTCTTTCCGTTGCTCTTTTATTTTTCTATTTAATTATTCATTTCGAGAGTTTTTTCAAGTAATTGACGTTTTTCAATATCGTATTATACAGTTGACTTGCGTATAAGTTTTGTTATTTTACTAGAGTCAGGAGGTTTAAAACTTACCTGTTTTATTGGAGAATTTTATATGTTATCAATGTCCATATATATTTCATCGCAAGAGTTTAAAAAACAACCAGAAAAAGACGCTTATTTATATATGCTGGTTTGTATAAAAATAAATAATCATAAAAACAAATAAAAATGACGATTGAAAGCTCAAAATAATCATAACAGGATAATTGAAAAAAATAAGTATTTGATTAAGCTAAAGACAAATATTTGGTAATTACCAAATGCGGCAAAAAATTAAACCTGTTCATCCAAATATGGTGAACAATAACACATTTTAATATGTACTGATTAAATTATAGTAAGTATTTATATTTCAAATGACCTTAAATGTTCATTATCGAGGAAGGAAACTAAAACACTCTTATCACCTTAAAGTAACCGTAAAAGTATGCAAAAATAACAAATACAGATTCTGCTTTATCTACTTACTGTTTACTTAATGCTGTCTGTGGCTAAAAGAAATTAAATTACTAATTTACAAAAAAACATGTGCACACGACATCCAATTCTCAAGTACACTACAAAACGATGCCGACAAACCAAAGTAAAAACTAACAAGAACATAGGAACGTGCAATTAGTCGACTATTTCATTTGTACAACAACAATAAAATCAAGCGTTATCGGTCACTCCGGCTTTAATTGACGAATAAAAACTTACGCACATAAACTGGTTTAATAAGGGCCCGTAAAAATAATTTTAGACATCACTAACTTTACTATTATAGTTGTGTAGTAAAGCCATTGTTCTAAAAGAACTTTATGGGTAAAGAACAATTAAGTATAGTATTTCTAACCAGCTTGTCTAAATTTAGCCTGGCTTTTTTTTTTTTTCGATTTCGATCACATCTTGCTAAATACAATCTTATCTTCTTAAATAAAAACATTTGATTCAAACTTTTTATATTCGCGTTAACTGTTTTAGGAGGAGCTCATGGCTAAGCTACAACCGCATAAGTGAAACGATCACAGGTCAAGCTATGCTTGACGCGGTTGGTCCGTAGATGGGTGACCATCTTTGTCATAACGAGTTCCTCCATGTTTCGGAAGGCACGTTAAATTGTGGGTCCCGGCTGTTATTCCTACATCTTTGACAGTTGTTACAGGTAGTCAGAAGCTTGAAAAGTCTGACAGCCAGTCTAACCAAGGGGTATCGTGTTGCCCAGGTAACTGGGTTGAGGAGGTCAGATAGGCAGTCGCTCCTTGTAAAGCACTGGTACTCAGCTGAAACCGGTTGGACTGGTAGCCGACCCCAACATAGTTGGGAAAAGGCTAGGCCGGTGGTGATGTAATAACTGTTTTAGCAATGAAGATTTAAGATTTCAACCCCAAACAGTTAACACAAAACCCTGTAACTTTCACATCTCATTGTCTGTCGGTCTGTCGTAGTGTCACCAGGCTTTTGACATGTACCGTGTATTCCTTTCAGTTTTCATTTTCACAGACGATGTATTTCTGTTGCCGTTAAAGCAACAAACATGAAAATTATCATTGAAATTAAGCAACGGTTTGTAAGGACACAAATTTAAAAAGGACCCTCGGTGTTGCGAGACGTCTTGCTCCAGACATTATTCGTCATATTATTATAGTGATTATTATTTCAAAGAGTACTTAGTGACTTTGTTATTATTATAATTTTATATTCGTTCAATTCTTCTATTGCATTGACGTGTAAAGATTTGTGCTCCGAAAACGGTAGAATATTTTGGACATTTTAAACTATAGGTAACAATTTGTGACTACAATATTCTTACAAATAAATATATTTTATTCTATTCTATAAAATATCTTTTAAGCCTGCCAGACATATAAAAACAGAATGTCTGATTTTTAACAAATACCATCAGACAGATTACGTTACAAGTACTATTGAAAAAAACATTTGCAAATTTCACGTTAGCATAAAATTGTGAAGAGATTTTCAATCAATAGCAACTATGATGTTGTTTCCATGCTAAGTCTTATATAGAAAACCTAACCTACTATAAAAACTGCTTAGTACTATAGAACTCCTTAGAACCCAATTAAAAAAACTTTTTAAGGGAAAGTATATATCAACAAAAATGTACAATGAAGCACGTGTCTCTGATAAATAATGCATTTTTATTAACTTGCCCATCGTGCCCTGTATAGTGTTACAGTATCGAGCAGGGCTCCTGCACTAATTGCAGTCCTCGTTAAATATTAATACCCGATGATTGCGAGTATTGTATGTTTGCTATTTTTTGCGATAAAACCTAATATTCAACGTTCAACGAAATATCAGCGGCCATTTTTACGAGTCGAAATACAGCACATTTGAACAGTAATTGGCCTTTACATACACCCCTTATCTAAAAAGATATCGGACCGAACATTGATTAGTTATTTTCGTATTTTATTACTTACTTCCAATGTTATTGAATCGTTAATGCATAAAACTTTTTACGTTGATAAATTATATTTTTCAACAATTTCAAAGCGACAATATTCGTTCTCGGAAACAGCGTGGCAGTTAAAATAATCAGTAGCTGTAAAGCTGGTATCGTTAAATTTATCTAGCCCGGACTTTATCAACAACAATACACTAAGGAAAAACTTGATATTACGAGTAAGCTAATTAAAAGTTCAATGGTACTTCGAAAATATGTTCTTTTGTGATTTTATGAATGACTTGTCGAAGATTTTTATTTAAGTACAATGTTGTTTGTTAGGATTTCGTATTTGATTTCACGAAACTTTCGCGTATTTTATACGTAGATATAATATTATTGTGATGAATTTTATTCCATGCAGGAGGCATTTTAAAGTGTTTTTTTAAGTTTCACTGATGTAAGAATAAATGTGTATGCGATATTCGAACGCGATCTGATCTCGCGGGAAATAATTTAGTTCTTTACTCGCGCGTTAAAAAAGTAGTGAAGACTCCTTTTAAGACTTTAAAGCCTCAAAGAGCAGCAGAGATAATATAAAAATAAACGAACAGTGAGAAACTTAAATTAAGACGCACTAAAACTGAAGTGTAAACAATGATGACTATAAAACTACAGTTTTTATATTAATTATAATTTAAACAAATTTCCCAAGAATTTGTCATTATTACGTCGGAGAGCTATCAACTTCAATCGGACTCTCAGAACTTACGTAAAATCGTAAAACGAACCAACCGTGGAAGGGCAGTTAAAGCCAAAAATGAGACATAAAAAGTAATTGTTCAAACTATTAAAACTGGCCTCACTTCACCAGGTGTAAACACCTTTTATAATAATATATCTCACTCAAATGTGAAGCAACTTAATGAAGCAATTACTTATAAATAAAAATAAGAGGACTCTCACGTAAAATAAATCAACAAGAAGCTTTATTAACCAATATTTAATTAACACAAGACTTTAAGTTCTTACATAAAATTCGCAGCGATTAAAATTGTACAATAACTCGCGATCGCCGTTTCATTTAATAATTACACTTTACGAAAAACCATTTCATTGAATGAACGGTAGTCCATATTGGCATAATAAAGCGGTTTCACACTTTATTCGAAACAATATGGTTTTTGAAATAACTCGTGACAAGTGATTATGAAACAAATCGTTTTATGTGTCGATAAATTTGTGTTATTTTTATTGGTTGCCTTGTTGGGAGATTTAATACGCTTTAACTACGGCATTGTTTCATTTATCTAGCTTTGATTTGTGGTTTTTGTGTGACGATAGGTGTACCTACACTTTGGCTTGATAACGAATAGGTAATGCAAACCTAACAAAGTAGGTATATACCTAATACTGTATTTTAAACGAATTTGAAAATAAATTTATGTAAATTACGTTCATTATTTATGATATTACTGGTTTTTTAATTGGTGCCTAACATCTGAGTGAGCCTTAGGTAAATAGTTGATTAAAAGGTTGTTTTTTACACAAGCTATGATTGCACAGATTTCTAAAGAGGGTTTTCATCAGACTCCATCCTTAACTTCACTAAAACTAGTATATTATTGTATTAATAATATTTCCAATATTTCATAAAAAAATGGACAACTTGTAGCAGTCTGCTTTTCTCCTTACATTGAATTAAACATATGCATTGCAAAAAATTAAAAATAGATTCCGACTGCTTAATGCACAATGCATATTCTATGCCACATCAACACTGTTCACTAACTTTGAAATAAACTATCGAAGAACATATTATCCCAAAGGTAAACAAAAATATAATTAAACCACACGATTATTCAAAACAAACAATAAGTACTCACCTACGAACAGGCTACCACACCAGAATCACCGAAAACCGTACAAATTACGTAACGTCAGACAAATTTCGTACAATAAACATCAACCCTTCAGGATCAGAAGAATAGAACCGAATAAATCACGGAAAAACGCGATAAATCACGGAATCCCCCGCGAAAGGGCACGAAACACGTTCGTGAGGTTCAATGGTTTTCGCACGAATGAGGGGCTTTGAAAAAACCGCCCTCTCTTTGGGCGGCACGGGCGACACACCCCGATTGAACCCCGTATTTATCCGTTGTACCGAGATGTCCCCAGAGAGGTGTTGTATTCAATATCCAGACTAGACGACGTGAATATTTCGCTTTAGGTATTTTTGTCTCGTAAATAAAAATAGAAATGTTTTTAACCACAGTTCGTCGCTTGATCAGCTATATTTAGCTAAGGCTCATAACTAATGTTTATGTAACCAACGCGCTAAGTTTGTCAACATAACAGGACGGTAAACACCTTGGTCTGATCAAATATTAGTGTAGGTGGTAGTTATTGTAACATCTCGAAATAATAACTTGAGCAAAATATTCGAATTAAAATGATAAAACATTTCCCTACTATTTATACAGAGTACACTTTAATAACTGTTTTAAAAATAAAGATATACTTTATCTTTTATTTCTTAACCCACAATTTCCCACTGTTAGGAAAGGATACCCCTAAATCCTTCCTGATCCTTGTATTGGTCCATCTCACTTCTCAGATCAAGATTCTCAAAATGTAAAAGTTACAAACTGTCCAACACAAATAAATTCACTGCGACTTCATAGATGTAATGAACTGTAGCACCGGCTCGCGTCTCATAAAACTTCATGAAGAAAAAGTTAAATAAAACTCCCAGCAGGTAATGGGTATACGACTAGAAGTCCTATCATCTAAATAGGTACATTTATCAATACATTAAACTATTAACTACAGATTTGCAAGTTCCGTCTATCGAGTTACCAACTCTAATTGCACAGCTCGGTCGCAAGCAGCGCGTGTAATGTCGCTAACTTCGACAAAGTACAGAAAAACTAATAGTTTGTAAAGAGGGTTGAAGCGAAAAATATTAATTGATATCGGAATAAAGTTTATCATTGTGTCACAGACTTTAACTTACACCTAACTCGGGCTGTGCGTATGTAAGCGTATTGTAATATATTGAAAAGTAACATCGTACTGAGAAAACACGCGATATTGAAAATCATACGATTTTTTTTCTGTCTGTCTGCTAAATGTTTTATTAGTGATGTTCGCATCACTTCTTTTTACAAAAAATGTTGTTCGATTTAAAAATACTGAACTTTTACGCAAACGCCCGTTTTCCATTTTCGAGCGACCAAATACCCACTGATTTTACAGTACAAACAAAATATCGAAGGAGGGATAAACTTTTTGCATTTACAAACGAGCGTCGATGCTTTTTTTTTTGTTTTTGTTTTCGTCAAAAAATGTCGACGACCATTATATTTTAATATTTATCGAGAACTTTATGTGTTTAGTGATAAAAACGTTGATACTTTGTTGTTTGTATTTTCCTCAATTATTTTGTTTAGGTAACGAAATTATACCGAAAATGGTTAACTACAAACGCTTCTTACGTAAGACAGTCCCCTCGAAAATAATATTATAAAGGATAATTTTCAGGGTTTCGGAGCGAGGTTTGTAGAGGAAATTTCACGGGATCTTTAACCTTGCACAGTCGACAAAGAAAAGAAAACCTCGTTATGCTGAGATTCGCAGATTTAACGATGGAATAAAAGCTCCCAATTTCAAAATAAGACATTCATTTTGTTGTATGCTCCTATTGTAGTTTCGCATCCAATTTTAAAATTTCTTGCACTACATAAACTTTTAGTACCCTTTCAAGACGGTAAGAACATTATAAAAACACGTTATGTATACGGATTATGTTAAAAGTCACTTCCTTTAAACAACTACGATGCATCAGCAAAAAAATCCGGAAACAAGAAAATAATTTTAAAAAATAAAAACAATAAGAAAAATACGATCATAACTATAACCAAAAACTATGTAAAAAATGTGGCGGCATTTACGAAATTAATTAAAACGACGTTTAACGATATTTCACAGTGGGACTCCAATTACAAACGTTAAACCGAAAACATTAAGAACATAGAAACTGTAATTATATGCTTCAAGACTTAAAACCATGGAGGGAACACTTGAGACGAAATTGTTTCGTTTTGATGAGACAAAACTGTTTATATAACCTGACTTTTCATCATGACTTTATATAAGTCTAGATAGGATAGGTCTCAGAGAAGTTTGTCCATGTTATCTTTTGAGTGAACGCATTATTAGGCTTTAAGCTCATTCTGATATAGATCTGCACAAAGGGGTAGGACTTGACCCCGTCTCCAAAGCCATGCTACTAGCTGCCTTTTAAAGAACGCTGTTGTGAAAACAGAGACCGAAACGAACGACTAATGGGCTTAAATCGCGCTCTTTTCCTATCTCTCTCTTTTCAACGTGAAAAGTAGCGACAGACAGAGCTTAAAGTTAAGGTGTTTCAGTATTTAATAGGTAAGAGCTTTGGTAATGAAAACAGTGAACAGTGCTCAATGTAACAGAAAGATGGGCAGTGTCATTAAATGAAATATTATTTTTAAAGAAAATCAGAATAATATGAAGTAATGTGATTCTTGTTGCCTTTCATGCTTCATTTATATCTTTAATACCAGGAATTTCATAATAAAGATCAAAATATTGCCATGAATGGATATGTCGCTATAAATCCATGCACGAATTTAAAATCCCTTTCAGAAGCGTCAATAATTCGCGCATAACCAAACGAATGCCAATTAACAACGATATTCTTTTGTATTGCATTGTTAATAATGATCTCAAACAACGTTAAAGAAAGGTTTGATTTTCCAAAAAATACATTTGTTTTCCAGAATACGGTTCTGAAACGTTTTTCCTAGAACTGTTTGGCTCTTGTACTCGAGTTTTATTAATAATTTACCGTGAAAACTGCACTAATACGACTAATGAGAAGAGGATTAAATTTCCAGATATTTGCCCCCAACCTATAACTGCCTCTCCCTATTAGCCAGTTGTAAAACCTTACTACCATGTCCTGGATTAATATTATTACAAGTTTAAGAAAAACGCCACTTTAAAACAGACCGTGTCAAGTTCAATAATAATAGAAAATACATCTTAAAGTATTACTGGACAGAAAATGAAAATAAGCAAAAATTTAAACCAAACACAACGATCTTTGGAGAGGACAATAAGGATAGGCTTTACAAGACTAAAGTGCAATCGCATCAACCTAAAGCCTTAAGTACCGTGCTTTGAAAAATTAATTGGTTCTCAGACCTATTTATATTCGCTGCGAAAATTATATGTAAGAGTATACACATAAATATTTTTAAACAATAACGCCCTATCAGCTCACGATTAAGGACGAAAAGTCCGAAGCGAGTCGATCAATCCTCACACCTTCATACTACGTCTAGGTTAATAAAAATATTGTAGGTACTCACACATAAATATCTCTAACACAATTCACAAAACAAACATCTCATCATCATTAATGCTACAGATACCTATATTTTACTCTGCAGCGTATGCCTGAAACATTAATTCTCTACTCATGTACATCTCAAGTGCACGAGAGTAGCTGGCTGCCGGGAACAAAGCACTCGACAAACCACCATCCTTCCTAGAAGCCTGCAAATGTTCGAGGAAATTCGTAATCACCCAAAATGTAATATCTTAATTCCCCTTATGCAAAATGGACCAGCAGAAACCTGAATTCGGAAAAGGAAGACCCAAATAAACCTAGTATCAAGTAGGTGGACGTAACACCCGGTTTTGTTTCAACATTATAAAATAAACACTCAATAATTTTACCTATCTCGTAAAGTGTAAACGAAAGCAAGATGTCACTTTTCAAATGACATTAGCAGAAATATATTTTTCACAGCGATCTCAAAAGTAAGTAAGATTCTATTTAGTGTTGATGGTTTTTTAAGGCGGTGTTATTTTTACAATATTCCAATTTCCATGAATTTCGTTTTTCAATGCCAGATTTGGGCACTCTACCAGCCGGCAGCGATGCCGATGAATTTTTGATGACTTGTTTTAAGTGTTTATGTATTTAATCTAATTTGTTGGTATATTAGTTATTGATGTAAACTAAGGCTCATTTTGAAAAAACTGTGTTTTCTTGACTGACTTCACGTTTTTAGTAGAAACGCCTACAAAAGGACTGAGCAGGTTACGATAGTTCATGCCCAAAATACTATTAGGAAGGATGCTCATTTTTGTGATATAGACCGCGCAGCCTGTTTCTGTAGGATGTGGGCTGGCATTTAGGATGTGTGCTACGATTACCTGTTCTTTTTTCGGACCGAATTTAAGGGCAAAATGAGTACATAGAGCTATATAATGGATTGTGACCATACAGGCTCTAGAAAGGAGACTAAATAGTCGAGCTATGGGCTTTGGGCACCTCGTGTGTGAAAACTCTTAGATACGTCAAATGGTTGATAAATTAGAGATTTTAGATATTGGACGAAAAAAAGTAGGTTGAGTCGTTTTATCAAAATATGGCTAAAAAATGTGGTTAGTGTTTTGACCCGGAAGCTAATTTATATTTTCCTATTCTCTGATAGAAAACACTAGAACTATGCAGGAACTTTCGTTTTCTTAAGTCTCGCCATCTAGATCTGTGATATTGATTCATTCGAGAACTTTCTAATATGTTAACGTTTTTCATTGCCCAAATTTCAATACGTAAGTTGGTAAAATATAACATACATTGTATTCTGATCTGATCTGTCTGATCCAAACACATTATCCCCATATCTATTAGCATGACTTACATATTGATAACTGTCTACCATTTGCATTTACATAATATATAAGTGTATATAAGTGGTAGTTTCAATGTTGGGCTAGGGGATAAAACGCAAGGGATAATGGATTTGTGGTCAGACTGTGTTCATTTGTTTACTGAATACAGCTTCGATATTCAAAATGTACGTTGGTTATGAATGTATGAAAGTCATATATAGAAAGAACTTGGTATAAATTTTAAGCTGGCATTTTTTTTGGAACACTTGTTATTAGTGATAAGAAAAAGTGAGAAGAAGTATAGTGAAGATTGAAAGTCACTTGGTAAGAAAAGGACTATGACTATGAATGGATTAAGCAGAGAAAAACCGAAGAAGACATTGATTTATGGAATGCGATACGGGAAAGTGGTGATAAACGTGTAGAAACTTTGAATTATTGAAAAATAAACGTCGCGCCCAAAACCAAACAAAATACAAAAGTCTTATGTCAGTCTTGCTTTTACGTACTCAAATTCATAAAAGCGTGGTGGATGAAAAATTGTGTTCCAAATTTCTCAAACTGGATTTAATTAAAAAACAGGTCACGAAAGTTCCTTAAGTAGGTCAGTAGATATAAAAATAAAGAAGAAAGTGAACAATCTAACAAAACAACGATAGAGTAAAATATTGTTTACAATTAATGAACCCATTCATGCCTTAGGGTTTACGATCCCTGGGGCTACAGACATGAGAATGTCAACCTTCGATTGTAGATAATGCGAACACCCACTACTTCTAAGAATACATCACTCGACTTTTATAAATAAAACTGAGGACAAGTCCAATAAAATTATATTTACTTTGCTTGCTTACTATTAAATTTTAAGATTTTTTTTAATTTCCTAGATCCATTTCATTCAAATTTATACCAAACTAAGATATGGTTGTGTACGAAATTTTGAAAAAGTTTAAAATTTTATCCCGTTACGCATTTTTTTTCTTTCGAAATATTCAAACATGTCGCACGTATCGCGAAAAGAAAAAAGTTATATCCACATTCAGCCTCACCACATTCTACCGCAGATGTAAATCCAATCTCATATTGAACTGCAAACACTAAAGTAAACGTCACGCGTCACTCAGATGCAAAAAAGGTAAATTTGAGTTAAAATGTTGATGTTTCAAAGAATGAATTACAATCGCAAAGTGCGCTTCAAGACACACGGAATGTTTTGTACAAAAATGGGCCAAGAAAAAACCAGTTAGTAAAGCAAAATGGTTACCCATCTTCTTTTTGACTGCCTCAAAGGTTGATTAATCTAGATTTTTGCAATGTTACCAAAATACATTGCGTCAACAAAATAAATCATCTTCATGTGAAAAGGTCAACTGTCTACCTATCACGGTTCATGAGGTTCAACCTAGTGTCTTAATGCAGGATTTCCGATTTTACCCTTTAGATACGGATCCCTAAAAACAAAATACAAACGGGCCCGCACAGTAAAAGTTCATTTTCCTCTCGTGAAAAGTCGTTTCTACTTATTTCGTTTTCCGATTCCAAGTTTTTCTTGTGTAATTTAATTAAAGACAGTTTGGAGTGCAAACTTGGCAAAGATGGAAAATAGACGACTGTGCATTTACGTAATAGAAAAGAAATGTCGTGTGTGTTGGATAGAAATAATGATACGTATTTATTTTATTATCGGTCGGTTTTTTTGTATTTATCAATAAAGAATAAAAGTGTTGTACTCATTCTAGTACTTTATAGTAACATAGTATATATTATACTCGTAATAGCGAACACTTAGAGTTCTGTATTAGCTAGAAAACCGCTTCAGAACGTGAGGTAATAGATTTGGTGTTTTGGAAACTTTAAAGCTGAAATTTTAGATTTAAAAAAGATAGTTTTTTTTTAATAAATAGGAGTATTGAAAGTAAAAATATTTTTTCAATTCATAGCTGTAATGATCCAAGAGAAGTTATTACAGAAACAGTAATTCAACCTTAGATTACAAATATAGAGCTAAAACTTACGTTACGCCTGAAAACACGTGTCAATTCAATTATTTAGTGCGATGGCCAAGTCTCAATATATTTCTATAAAACATTCAAGAATTTTAATATTGATACACGTCACTATAAGATGCTGTTAATTATTACGTAACAACTTAATGCTTCGAGTACGGAGATTCCAGACACAATAAAATTGATTTTCAATTGTTATCGACCACGACCGTGGTCTTAGAGACTGGACGTATTAAGACAGAAAGTCACTTAAGTAGAGACTGAATAAATTAATAACCGACTTGGTATTACATGGATCTCACAACTTTTTACCGCAGAACAACTGAGTTGCTAGACTTGGTTTTTTTGTCAAGTATTGTTTTTGACGGGATAACATTATCTATTTTTATGACTTTAACTTAAGAAATGCACCCTTTTTATAATGAAATCGTTTTAGGAAATAATTTTACGCCTTACTTCTAGGATCAATCCTAACTGGATGTACGAAAATAATCAACATAGAAGCATTATTAACTGACTTCTAAAAAAAGGGGTTTATTCCCTCGATTCAATTCGACCTTATAGAGTTACTGTGCTCTTTAATTAGTTAGATTAAAATATCTTAACATAATGTCTTTTCGTTTGATCTAACATTTTAGTAATTTTTGTAAGTGAAACACTTCTATTTCTACACCTTTTGACAAAAAAATGGAGTTCTTATGTACAAGAAAATAACTATTAAAATGAGAAACATGACGCGTATGTGAATAGGGTATATGGTTGACTGGTTGTCAACGGTGAAGGAAATTTCTGTAGGGAGAACTTCCGACTCCGATATAATGTCAGTTTCCATTGAAAACTTTGTAGCCAAAGTAACGTAGTTTTAAATAAAATTTACCGTGAAGTAGAGTTACTTCCTGAGCGGTAGATTGGTTTGAATTAAGTTAAGATTTATGTTATTTGTAATATTGGTTGATTATTACATTTGATATTTTTCTAACCTATAATAACTATATTTTAATAGAAAGCTATCATTGTTCCCCTTTTGTTTTAGTTTCGTGATTTCTTTTTATTTTTATATTTTTGGTTTTGGTAATTCAGACTCTCCTTTTAGGTATTTTAATAATAATAATACTAGCTTGCTATTATTGAAATTAAAAATGTATGGTGATTTTTTAAATAGCTAATGATATTTATTATATGAATTTACAACTTTCAGCAACATTCAGTGCTTTTTTTGTAAATAATATTAAAAAAGTGACAAAACTATTTGTATATTCTAAGTTTCTAGTTTTAAATGTTTTTTGCTAATTTTATTTTTGTCTAATCAAATGAAAGCCTCGAAGGACCACTTAATTCAGAAACAACCGCAGGATTAAAATTTTCTTTATTTAATTATAATTTAATATTTATTAACAACCGTCGTAAATTAAAATAAGAAGCTGCAGATATTGAAATATTTAACGAAAATAAATAATATTCGATGTAGATGCCAAATTTTATTTTAGGTAAATAAAAAAAAATGGACAACGCCATGTTATCTTAAAAAAAAGTAACAGTTAAATGGGATTCATGACTTCGTACAGTCAACAATAAAATTCTATGAACACTATCGGGTTTACATGGTATATACAGTATTTCATTGCTATAACAATAAAAAACAAAACCAACATTATAGAAAAAGATAGATTAAGAAAACCCGGTTTTTTTTCATCGCGCTGCAAGAACCCATCCAAATATTATTGTAATTTTAAACATTCTTGAGACTCTATAAACCTGTGTAGACTTGGACTTCTGTCATTGACTCTACCAAATATTCGTAGGGTTCTACGAGCCATTTATCCGAGATCGTTTGATATCACTCAAAGCTTGGATCTCGGTTTTAATATAGTAATATACGAGAGGCAACAAAGCCAATCATGTAGATAACGTATCAGTCATTGAGAACACAAATATTTATAGAGTAATGTGGTAAATACAGATAGATATGTGACAATGATGTGACAAGTGATGTTTATGTTATAGCTTTTTGCTTTTTGTTTTTATTAGGGAGTAAGCCCTCCCTAAGGCAAGCAGATTATTGTTTTCGCTTGAAAAAATCCGCATAGTGTATATTATAGTCTTAGATAGAAATAGTATTATTTGATTTTTGAAGATTATTTTTCATTTTTTCATGTAACGAATTCAAAGTAAATAAATAGTAATGAAATGATGAGAAACGGAGAATATCTTTTTTTTTAATTTTAGTATTATATTTAATTGTATATTTTGTTTTGGGTGGTATTATTATCCTATCATTGTTTTTTAAGCCGCTAGAGTTTTAATTTAATTAAGTGATTAGTAAAGCAACATATCCTAAAGTATCATAATTATTTCAAAAACATTTCTGATTTAATTTCGGACACAAATAAATATTTCATAAAAAATAATTTCAAACTTCAACACTTACACTCTAAATTAACTAAACTCTACATTACGGAAATCTAAATACTTTCATGCATATTCAAACCTTTCAGTACACGTTTACTTAAATTACTGAGTCATATTGCATACCATTTCAATCGGAATTACTAATCATAACTATCCGAATTGCGATCATTGAATGCGTTCAACAAATTAACTCACAGACGTAAGTCAATTCAACTCAAATAAACTCTTCAATTTTATGATCTGCAAAAAATTTCCTCGCTCACGTTATTCTATTTCAGAGAGTAAAAGCAAACTGAACGCCAAGTCAAAATGAACGCAAACGTATAAAAAAATCACAGTAATTAATAAAACTCGACAGTTTCAATTCAATTACCTACTTATCTTTCTTACCTTATCCTTTTTACCTATGAGTAGAACAAGGTTGGACAAACACTAATGATTTGTTTCACATTCCCATAATAATCTAACGGAGTTTCTCTCAATCGGGAATGAGCGATAAGATATGGAAATCGCATGTAAATTGGTGACATCTATCAAAATATCTTGAGAGAAAATTATAATCTACTTTTTCTGCTATTTTATTTATGGAGCTTTGGGAATGATAGATGTCGCATCTATTTTTATTTAAATTATGTGATTATTATTAATTAAGTATATTCATATAACAAGAAAAACTACTCAACATATTATGATAATGATAAAAAATAATTTGTAGAGCTACACTTTAAAAAAAAAAACCCCACATCAAAATGTAAAGAATCATAGAATACTGCGACACTAAGGACCAAAATAATCCGTGTATTTACTTTCTTGATTTTCAGTGCTATTTGGTATACATTAAACGTCAAATTAATTGCACTCTACATAAACGTTCTAATCAATGAAGCAAATAAAAACATTCAACTACTTTAAAAATAAAATACGATATCAATGTTAAACTCTACATTTTTTAGTTAGCATGTTCGGTAAAATCTTAGTGACTAGCTCAATTGCAAAATAACTGTTTTCAGTTTCATTAAAATAAAAGAATTCGAAACTCCAACACTCGATGGCCAATGATTCTAAATAATGTTGAATCTTAAAACTCCAGACTCTACCACCTCTCCACTAAACCCACACTACCCTAATCAATATTTAAATGTGCGTATAATAAATCAGGAAACAGAAAAGTACCGATGAATAATATTTCATACAGAAATTATCTCATTTTATAGTTGACCAAGACTAAGTTTTATAGTCCAGAAAATTTTAAAACTCGTCTCTCTAAGTGTTTTCCACTAACAGCTTTCGAAGTTGTGAAAGAACCAACTAACTTCAGGAAATTCAACCTGCATAATGTTTACATTCTAACTTCAAACTACTTTTCAAGTCATGCAAACTATCTGAAACATTCCTATAATAAATCAAACGTACTAAGAACGAAGCTTTAAAAGTTTAAAAAACTAAAAGAAAGTCCACTTGTACTAACATTACCACATCATACATCAAAACCAATTCAATTTCAAATTTACCTCCTAATTCGCTGCGAACTGGCAACGTCGCGAAATATACGCTGTCAGCGAACGCGCAAGCATTCAACTGTTCGAAAATGTAACGCGCGACTGTCTGGCGGCAGACATCTGAGGGGCGCTGTGCGACGTTGCCACGCCTCTGCATCAAAACCGACCAATGAGTTGCGCGCACGCTCCGAATGTGTTTTGAATTCACGACTTTTTTTCTGTAGCAACATCTCTTTCGTTCCAACACGGTTCGCTTAGGTGTGAGCGGGATAGCGCAACGATTGTTTGATATTCAGGTTCGTTATACCGAGTTGAACGCAATTAGAAAGTGACAAATCGCGGGCGTTGTGATATCGTATTTTGAGCTTAGTGGCGTTGTTAATAAGGAATATTGTATCTAGTTACGTCTTAAAAGTTTAAGTAAGTTATTGAATAAAGCGTTACACAAGTTACTGTAAATACAGGCACGGTTTGCGGTGGAGGATCGATTATTTAAAGAACCGGTGCCTTCGAGACGCGGTATTTAGGGTTGTTCGGAAAAACTTATTTGTTCCTTGATGAATTTTATGAAGAGTAAGTATGTTAAAGATATTTATTCAGTGAATCAATAAAAAAAAACATACTTTTATTATGGACAAATTCTCGCTTAAAGCTTATAACTGCGAAAATTTGTTTTCAACATTAATAGAAAAAAAAAATATGAAAAAAAAAATGTAGGTTACTTTCCATTAATAAATTACCCAAAAAAAGAACTTTAAAATAAAATTACAAAGTTTCAACAATTTTCACATGCGTCACGAGTTAGCTCTTAAAGTTTCATGTCCTAGAGTTTAACTCCTGTTTCACGTTGTAAACCAATAGAGGGCGGGACGTGCTCCAAGCCAACATTGCTTGGGATAAAATGACATGCGATTCAATTGAATGAAAACCGAGTTTAAATACGTAGTAGACTGTAGTTAATTAATGCCATTTAATTAATAATCTCATTTGTGAAAAAGGTAGAGTCGTTTATTATTTTACAAATGCTGGTTTCTATTGGAAAGATAACTGTACGTTATATATATTTTTTCTATTAGGTGCAAGCAGAATAAGACGTACTTTTGAATCACAGTACTGTTTTAGGGATTGGATGCTAAGTTTTTAAAGCTTTTGTTTTGGATCTGGTAAACTTTGATTTGGTGTAATAAAGTAATTGTTTAGTTTTAGTATTATTACTTGTATAAGTATTTTATTACATTATTCCTAGCTTAGCTTCAATGTAAAATATATAGTATTGTCTTGATAATCTCCTTTGTTTCATATGGTATATATATTTTTTTACAAACTGGTGTCGGAGCTTAAAAAACTCGCACGCCTTTGACGTGACTTTACAAGCACTTGAAAAATTCTCAGGTTTTCCGGTTTCCGTACGTCGCAGACATTTCCTCCACTATTTTTAGCTAGTGATAATTACTTTGTGATACTCCTACGAACGTACTGAAACTACTACTCTTGACGTTACACATATCACTGAAATATTCTGGCTTGATAGATTTAGATTTTAATAAAAAGGAAAAAAATATCTTGACTTCTTAGACGACGATGACAATATTAGAAATTATTTGCGTTTTCCGACTTACAACTTAAGTCACGGTTTTTCTTATAATATAGGTATAAATAAGGTAGCACAAGAACCAGAATCCCGTACTATCAACAAATATCTTATCTTTCCTTAAGATGTAGAGTTCATAAAAAAAATATTATCACTTAGCAACATCAACAACAATATTAATCGCCAATTAAAAAAGTATTTTAATCCATCTACAAATGTTTTGCTTGACCTTTTGAAGGACGTATTACAGGGAAATTTACTAGGGTCCGCGCCCTTAAATCCCTGTAACAAATCCCTCGCGTTAATCGCCTTTCGTTTTATCCCTTGTACTGCCTCTCAGACTTAATTCTTGTTAAAATATACGAGTAGGTACTAAGCTGCGTGTATAAATGTGAATTCGTTTCGGCTTCGTGTACGATACTTATATTTATAGTTTTTTATTTTATTATTTATTGATTTCCATCATATTAATATGGTACAAAAACGCGTAGAGCATAAGATAACTTCTAGAAATGTACCTAAAAATACTTTATGTTTATGAATATAATTATATTATTGTGTTCAGTAAATAATTTGGTGCCATTGATGTACAAATTTGTAGAGCGCAATGATACAATATAATATTTTCTATCATTTGGATACGTCTTTTGTATTTCATTTAATTTAAAACATTTCTTTAACACTAGGCTCATTATAACTAAGCTTCTATTGGGTTCATGTGACTTTTTTCTCAGCTCTCCATCTGTTTATACCTGCTGACATTTAAAATACTTCAGGTTTTTTCTTTATAATTTAAGATAAATGTTACGCTGAATGATTTTATGTTTTTAATATGGTCGTTTTAGTTTCATAGCAACAAGCAACTCAAAGCAAATAAGTAAAACAAATACTTCAATATCTACATACGCAATAATTACGTATGTATTAACAACATGAAACAACTTCGCAGTCCTTTGAACTTGTAAATTTAAAAGAGGATCCTTCAACCGTCTTGAGAGTGACCTTGACAGTCACTCGTAAAACCGTAAAAAACGAAATACATCCCACTTCCTTTCATTAAAAATAACAGTAATTAAAAAACGAATAAAAAATTACGGTCTTCATAAACATGATGGAATTATTTCTATGATAGTTTTGTGTAATCTTATCAGAATGGTATAAATTTTTATGAGTATTTTTTGTAAGGGTGTAGTGTGGTGTAGTCGCGTGCTCGCGGCATGGGACGGTCACCCGCAGGCGTGGGTACCTCGCTAAATACACGCCGTGAATATACAAGATTAATTTATTTAATTCGTGCATTGGCGCTTATTTGCGTAGTTAGTAGATCCGTGTTAGTTGAATAATCGATGCGCGAGATATTCGAAAAGGGGTATTTTTTGGTAAAAATCAACTATGAAAAAAATATTGTTTATAGAGAAAATGACGAAAATAAATATGTATTAGTGTTATCAATTCTGATAGCTTTAACAGCTGGGTTTGAATGTTTTTTAGTTTATTGCGACAAAAATTTAGTTTCATAAACTTATGTTATCTATGACTGCAGTTCAAAATACTCTCATGTTAAAATCAAGTTCACCACATTGAACTGATTAAAAAATATTTTTCAGAAATATAGAAATACCAAAAGGTATTCACTGGTCCCGTGTCCAGGGAAATCAGGTTCTAATCAACAAAAACCTCACTTAGTAAGTCTACAAAAAATGAGAGTTTAAACTCTTTATAACCTTTTCATGAATAAATAAGTTTTTATTTCTAGCAAAAAGTATCGTACATAATATCATCAAAATAATCCTAAACAACAAACATACGTCCTAGTTATAGTACAGTATAATAAAGACAATAGGAACGACCTGCTTGCTGCAATGTAGAGACTGTCCCATACAAACACATACGGTCTAATTCCCCGGGGGTCAACAGGATAGTGCGACGCTGACTGTCTCGTCGTTACAATATACATGTAGTTTATATCTATAGATATATATTTATACATATTATGTTGGTACATTGGTTGACGATGTTTGCTTGACTCTACATATGTGTTACAGATCAAGTTTGCAATTAGACACTGTTTGTTTGGATAGATAAGATGTATTGTTTGGCTTATGCTATATTAAATAATGGAAAAATGGAAATTAGGGAGTGAGATTTTTTTTCAATTGGTAAATTGACTCTACCTTATAAAAACTGCTGTAAGTACGTTTGTGGACACACATCCATAATCCACATTGATCCAATAGGACATGGAATCGTTTTTAGATTTAGTCTTCTTTAACATTTAATTTAACGCATTCTTTAATTGTGTATGGTAAAAAAAAAACTTTCATTTAATCTAAAAAAACAAATCATTACCAAAGATAAATTTGGCCAATCAAGAACTCACTTTACCAACTTTACCCATATAAGCACCATTAATTAATAATGATTGATTAAAACTAAATATTCTGCTGGTATAAAAAATCGTGAATTAGAAAAAAAACGTTACTTTCATAAAAAATCTAAAATTAAACGAAACCCAACCTTAGTCTCCTACGACTTGTACCTTGTACGTAGCTTTGAGCTTGTATGGCGGCAGTTGCTTGGATACTAAAACCGTCGGGTTTTAGAGATTCTAGAATTAAACTTTAAAAAATGAACCTTGTACCATTCTCATAAGGTTGATGTGAATTTTAAAGTATAATGTCTCATAATATATGTAATAGAAAATCAGACTAGAGACTCCTTTGCGCCGACTACAAAGGGTAAGTATCGGTAATGCTTATCCTTCGATAGATTTCACAAAGTGAATGAAAAAGAACTTCTTGTAATCTGGATAAATCTAACAAAAATAGCTTTTGAAATTACGTTTTCTATCTCTATTTTTGTTTTAGTTATTTTTAGAAGAGGGACTTGTCAAGTATTGAACCTCCTTTGGGTAAGGTCTCTCTTTGTACGATGTAAGACGATTACAAAAATATCTATCAAATAAAATACTTCTGAATCTTAAAATAATAGAACTGAAGTTAAAACTCTATTTATTTTATTTTATTTCCTCAAATTGCGTCAATACAGAGGCGATTACGCCTATTGAATAATAAGATAAAAAATAATAAGTAATGCTACGGCTTTAAGAGCTAATTTAACGTGCCCCATGCCGAGTTACGGTAAATGATCCCGCTCTTTCAAGGGCCCAACATTGGGCAAAGTACGCCTTACATAATTATAGTGACTTGCGAAAATTAATACCCAAGCTTTCTTAGTACACCGCAAACCTTTCTATATTACAATATCTGGAACTTATTTTTCTTCACGTAAATTTCCTTAACCTTTCAAACATGGTTTATTTTTACAAATGTTTTAAAAATTTTGCATTTATTAGTCATCACTTCAGCCAAAACTTAAAAAGGAAACAATACAGTTTCAGACTTATTGTTAACCAACAGACTGTTTTTTGTATTTAGAATGAAAAAATCCTTATCGTAGGGATAATATTAATTATCCTTAACCTTATCTTTAATTCGTCTGGCAGTATGTAGTATTACACAATAGGCATATATGGACGTATATCAATATTGAATTTCCGTTGTTTCAGTAATTATTTTTATACTTTATTCATTGCCCTGTTTGTAAATGTCAATCGTCACAGTGAAATGTCTCATCACTAAAATGTATCGTACGCAGTTCCTAATTAGACCTCAAATTATTAGTAGACTTTTTTTGCTCTGATGAAATTGATCGACAAAATGAGCATACTTTAAAAAATATATTTTAAAACCATGTTACCTTTTTGTTATGTCTGAGATTAGCCTCGAACCCCTTAAACCAGATTCCGATCCGCACTATACAAAATGACCGTCAATTTACGTTGATCTATTTGATAAAATACGAGTGTGAATATGGATCTCGATCTTCGATTTTGATTACAGATCACGACGAAAATTTAACATTTATTATGCATAAATATGTAAGAAACTGACAATCCAGCAGTCATTTTAAGTTTGTTACTTTCGCCTTAATATATTTTATGTAACACATTTATCTTACATCTTTTAGTCGACCGATAAAAACAAAAACTACCTCTGACATAATCAACAATCGCGAGGCAGACAGAAAATTATGAGAACAATGGTTATTGACGTAGACACTACCAAAAAACAACAACTTTACGACACGTACCACTTTAGGTGTCAGGGGTGCGTGAGGCCGCTTGCACCTGTTTAACGAGCCCTCGGGCGATAGGGCTGCCAACTGCGGGCAATTTTTTTCGTACGTGAATTTATCGATCTTACGGATCGTATGTTATAGAGGTGTCTAACGTGATCTGAAATGTAGTATGTACCTAGTAAAAAGATAATTTAAAAACAAATGTTTACGACGAAAAAATCATGAAGCTAATTAAATAGATTATGACAATCCTAATAGAAAACAGTAAGACATTTTTTTGAGTTTCTAACAAAAACCTTAATAACTTCCTATTCTATTATTTAGTTTTTGCAAATGAAGTGCAATCGTAAATATTTGGGATACGTGTTTCTTTTTATTTTCTTTAGATGCGTCTTAAATATTATTCATCTGCAGTTATTAAAATTGACTTGTTGGCAGCCCTACATCGCTTTGTATACCTAGTACCTAAACATTAAGCTTGCTTCAAAACAATCACGATCCACATGAAACTATTGTTTGTACTGAATACATACATTTGATTTTGAGTGTTTATATTAGAGCTTATCCAACAACACATACCTACATATTTCCAATTCATATTCTTCTTTAAATAAAATCATGGTAGAACAATGAACTTTTCATTAGAAAATCCGTACATTTGTCATTTTACAATCAGTTTAAGTCCCGCTGTAGGGCAAATGTCTCGATACTCTCCTTTAATCTCTCTTTGTCCAGTGCCCTTATATAATTCAATGATGTTAAAAAACAATTAACCAAAGCAAACCAACGAACCAATGAGTAAAACAAAACCAAGATGCCAATTGAGAGTCAATTAATTTAATGAACTTGATATAAAAATCTGCAACTCTCAACGTAAAAGTGTAGGTCATTATTCCTACAAAAATTGGTAACATATTGAAAATATAACCATTATTATCCGGTACAACTACCAAGCATTGTGTTAGTATAGAGGGGAGGACGCGAGGGTGCAGTCCTCACTGACTTAACAACTTTGATGACAGTAAAACGTTGCATGGAGGGGACTGATTCGATTCACTTCAGGAATCTTTTTAGTATGATTCGAGTTGGAGGACTAAATAAAATAACTGGACAAGGTTAGTTGGTTTCGTCTAGGGTTGGGATCGTATCAGGATATCGATGTAAAAATATTTAAGTATGTTATCGTTATGTAATATAGAGATGCACGATTTGATTTTTTCGGTCAAATTGTGTTTGCTTAGTGGGTTTTTAGCAACAATTTTTGAGCAAGAGCTAACTAGGCATCTAGGTTCAAAATTTAAACGATAGAAAAGTACCAAAACGGTCTACTATACTTTCGTAGCTCTAAGGCCAGTTACAAACAACCGTTTCATAACCATAATTTAGATAATTTATAAGAATGTAGACTATGAGCTTGAATGAGCGTGAGAAGTGAATAATGTTTTCACAAATACGCCTGTACGCCTATCATATTTTATGAAGCGAGTAATGTAGCGCCGTGCAAGAGCGTGAGCCAAAACACCAAAATCTCTAGCCTAAAAAAGCTCATAGCTATCAAAATGATGAGGAAAATCTGAAAAAGCAGCAAATCTTCTGATATCCTGGTAATTTGTTACGCAGATAAAAACTGTTGCTACAATGTCTACTGAAATAAGTACTATTCGATGAGAATTGATTGGTACTTAAATATAATACTCTTTTTTCCGTTCACTATAATACAATGAACTTAAAATCACAGTAAAACTTGACATGTTAATTGATTTCCACTTGTTTTGAAGTGGGTATTACAACGTCTCAACAATGTTCGGGTTCAAGACCTGATCATTTGTAACCTTTATGAAGTAAAAGGTCAATAAAAATAAGGCAAACAACTCGTAAAAAAACTGACTTACTTGAAGGTGAAGTTTTCTTTTGTCGAGGTCACAAATTTTATGTTACTACCGGTGAGTGTCCGAATCGTGCAGGAAGAGTTCTCTATCGTAAGCTGAACTAATACATTGTTAATGCAACGCTTAGCTTAGCTAGACGACCAATATTGGTAGTTTACATCAGAACTACAGACTATGTAACAAGATTTTCATGATTATTTTTCCAGTTAAAGTGAAATAATTACAAAAGGAGTTTGACTTGGAAGTTTTTATTTAATGGTGTATTAAATAAATTAGTAAATTCAGACTAAAACCTAGCACTTCGCGTAGGTACCTAAAATTATTTTTTTGCAACTACAGTTTACAAAATTATTTTAAAGTAATACTTATACTTTTCATTTAATATCAAAATTAAAATCATAATATTTCACAAGAGTTGTGTGTATACTCGTACTGTATAATTTAAGGTTTCAATCATTCTTTAAGTTTAAGTATCAGTCCACCGCCCTCAGCATGCCGCCCGAAGTGGCTACCTATTTACCTTAAGCCAAAACTAGATAAATAAATCACAAAAAAACTATATTTTTCGATAAAAACTAATAATAATCAACAAAACGAGTAGAAATAGTTATAGAGACCGTGGAGGGATTTGAACCCTCATGCCTCGACTTCATCAGTCGAGAGCCTAACCATTCGGCCACACGGTCTGGTACAGAAAATTCAAATTAAGCAGTGTATTCTAGCTTTACCTTCTTGTATTTGTGTTTTAAACAGATTTCTATGCACCTGGTTGCAAGTTTATTGAATTGTTATATTTAGGTTCTGAATTAAGTATTCTAAAACATTATTCATAAAGATAAAAAAAAAAATTCGTAAGGGTAAATGAAAAACGAATATTGCGAAACCGGCTAATGAGAGTAAATATCGATAGACTTATATAAAAGTAAAGTGAATAGAAAACGATCTATTCAAGTTAATATAGTAGAGGAAATTATATCAACCAAGTTTAAAAAATATTCTGACAGCGATAAGTATTGGCCAAAAATTACAGACAGAATTTTAAAAGTTAATAAAAGAGGAATGATTTTTTTCACACATTCAGCTAAAAAAGGCAATAAATAGATACAAAATTAAAAAAGACGATTATAGACGAATGGTTATCATTTTATTTTTTCTTCTTTGGCTAAAGTAAATAAAAGCTTATTTTTATATAATTTGATTGACAACTAAGTCAACAGCGTTAACGCTGTTCAATGAATGGCAATTAGATTTAATTTGAAATTATTAGATACTATTCTCTTAAGCAGTTTGCCAATACAATAATTGGAAGTTAACTGTATTAACCCTGAACGTACCGTCCCGTACTGAATTTACAATTATTGTGTATAAAAATGCTTAAGAAAATACGAAAATTGACACATTGAGCCAAATTTCATTAATTCATCGGCCGTTGTAAATAGCAGAATTGGGGCCCAGACAACAGCAAACATGGCATACAACTATTTTGTCCAAATTGCAAAATGCTGGTTAAAGCATTCTACTCTCTCAATGTTCGGGATCTACCTAATTTTCCATTGGATGCGTACCATACTGGTGCGTAGTTATTAACGTAATTATGCACTGAACACTCGACGTTTGAACGTACGTTAAATTAGATTAGTTAGAACATTTCCACGAATGCCTCCACTATCTGACGCAGCGAGTGTTAGATAAGGCGTGCGTTTAACAAATTGTTTGTATGTTTTGTCGACTGATATGAGAACTTTGTTTAGCAATTGTGTTTCTTAGAAATTTGTGCGTCTTGTTAAAATATGTTACGTTTTCTTTGGGATATTTTGTGTCGATAGTTTTTGATTAAGGATCTTTATTCGTTTGACAATTATGAAAGTGTAGTCTGTGTTCTTATAGATATGTTGTCGGTCGATAATTAATAGGTTATTAGGTGCTGTCGCCACCCTTTTAAGGAATATTATTACACTTTCGAAAGACGTACAGCTTCGTCTTTTTATTATTAATAACTAGCTGTCCGGACAGACTTCGTTAGAATTAGATCAAATAGATTCTCCTTTAATTCTGTAGATCTAAAATGTTATATCAGTTCAGTAAAGGAATCTTCCGTTTCAATAACTTGTTGAAAGTTATTTTTTTTTTAAATTTAAATATTAAGATTCCCTACAAATATAAAGTAGGTAACCAATAGAGGATCCAGTTTCAAATACACATTGAAATAATAAGTTTCAATTATTACGAAACTTTAAGCCCAGGTACATGAAACACAAAGAAAACTTTGTTCAATCAATTCTATAGAAAAACCGATAGTCACAGTGCAACAAATTTCAATCCAATCAAATAAAAATTGGTCAAAATTGATACACACTGCGACGGCCGCGATAAGTGATATTGTTAAAGAAAACAATCTCGTTATTATAAATTTAATTTGATTTTTATTTGTGTTTTTCACTTTTGTTTTTATATAATACTAGCTGATGCTGGCGGCATCGCCTTCGGTTTGTATTTGTAACACATTGCACGGCAATTTTCTAACTTCAACTTGCAACATGCAGCAACGGATTCAATTCGCGACTCCTCAACGGGAAATCGAAAATAAACCGTTGCTATATATGAATCATCTTCACAAAAGCGACAAAAAAATTAATATTATTAAAAAAAATTAAATGGTCAAGAAAACATCGTCTATCAAAAACTTAAATCTTAACATTTGTGGGTAAAGTCCTAAATAACCTAATTCTCGATCAAAAGATAAATTAATTAAAAATAAGGTCGGCAGGTGTCACAGTGACCGCCTGCTCCTCAAGCCACAAATTATAACCGTAAACCGTCATTCATACGACGCGACAAACATCCTACAAGTCGCATACATTGCGGAGTTTCGCAGCGCCGCGAACAAACTTGATACGCCATAGCCAGCAATGTATAACATGCATGATATTCCTCGCATCGTCCAAATGAGTCTTAATAGTTATGAATTAACTTTTTTATAGTTTCAATGTCGCGCCGTAGGGAGTCCTATGGTCTTGTCTTGTGTGCATAGGGTGGCAAGCTCATAAATAGCGAATAATTAAAATTGTGTCATGATTAATTTATTTAATGCTTTGATGTTTTATGTGGCTATTTTTTTATACGACGCCTAGTATTATAGAATCTTTTCTGAGGTTGTTCATTTGAATGTGACAGTCATATTTTTGTTTGATTTTTCCTTTAGTGTGTTTCTAAGCAAAGCCTCTGTGAACTAAAAGGGATATGTAGGATAAACAGCTTTTATGTACATCAAAATATAATATTATTCTCAGGTTTAAATTTTAAAATATTTTCTTTTCGTTTAATTCGTTTATGGAGGTTATAAGCTATATCAAGGGTACCGTAAGTTTTTAGTATCACATTATTATGTACATAATTGTTTCCCATTATTTTAATATTATATCAAAAGTATTTTGTAGCCAGTATCCACTTATCCACAAATGTTTATTTTAATGTCGTATTTTTGCTCACAATAGAAAACTGAGCCTTTACTTTTCAAACTATAACCATAGCAACCAATTTACAGGTTCTCTCAAAGTTGTTCATATAAATTGTGCCGCTGTTATTTATTTATAAAACAAAATATATTTTACGAACAACAAATATAATATTTCCATCAATTGTAAATATATTTATACAATGGATTGGGATCTCGCTTTATTGTAGGCAACCTTTTGTATTTGCCAATATTAAATAAATACAATGAAGAAAATATCGTTATTTACATAACAAGTGTTTCTATCGACTATTGGATTACTTGAACAGTATTTAACAACCGTGACTTTTAACAATAGATTTCACTGAATATTTATCATATAATTTTATGAGACTGTTGATATTTTAAAGCTTTCTATGATTCCCTTGAGCCTGCGGTGTTATTTATGAGTTCGTGAAATGTAATGCCGATGGATAATGTTTTAATTTATAGATCGAAAATTTAATTTCAGTTTTTTGTGCGGTTTATAAGAAATGTGTTTCGTTTACGAGCTTTTGTAACGTCCGTTGTGACGATGTGCTTATGTAACTGCTGTATTTTTTTTAAGCAGTGCAGTAGCTTTAAGACCAATGTTTTTGGTGTCAGAGACTAGTATTAAGTTTTTCTAATATTATTAGGTAACAAAATAGGCTTGTGCGTGGTAATTTGTAATGTATTGCCACACAGGCGAAGTGCAGGAGACTTGACATGGCGGTTCAGGTTTAGTCAGTCGGGTCTGACAGTACCAGCTTCGTCCACCGAGGAGGTGGGTGACTACGAAGATTCCTTTCCATACCAAAATTAAAAACATTTTCAACGGGCTTCACACCTAGTATACTTAAACAAACTAAACAAAAATTCCAATTCACCGAAGAATAATGAAATTTTATAAAATATATTGTGATCAGCTGTTGCCCGTGGCTTCGTTCGCTTGTTTCGAAGATATAAATTAGGAATTTTTAAACGGAAGCCCTCGAAGATGAATATTTTCCCCCGTTCTTGCCACATTTTCCATTGTATCTTCGATCCTATTAGTTCCTGAGACTAGCGCGTTCAAACTAGCAAACAAACTCTTCAGCTTTATAATATAGATAACCGGCTATTGCCAACTCTATGATAAGCCTAGATAGATTGTAAAGCGTCAGATACAAGTTCGATACGTGTGATGTAGTTTGAGATACTTCTTTTTCTTGAAAACCCTATCTACTAGTATTTTAAACGTGAAAGTTTGTATGTATGGATGTCTGTTCATCACACACAAAAACCACTGAATGGTTTTAGACGAAACTTGGTACACAGATAGTTTATTACCAGGATGATTAAAATCTAGATTTTATGTTCTCGTGGGATAATTTTCGACAACATTTACTAGTATTTATTAAAAGTGATATTACGCACGGTAGTACAATGATATTTTATTTGAAGTATTTCAACAAGTCAAACATTGCCTTTGCAACTCAAATATGCATTTCAATTGTTACGTTGCGATAACGTTTAATTAACAACATAATCAATATTATTAACTAAGTGAATATAAATGTGATAAAAATTAACGTTAGTTTGTTTATTGTATTACTGTATATAAGTTCCACCAAATGTTTCAGTTTTAGTTTTTTTAATACACATGCAATTTACCGACTGTTTAAGCATATCGAAATATTGTCCAATATTCAGCACACATTTAAATCTAATCCAGTATGGAGTAACTCCAAAACGATTAAAAAAAAAATTTTATTACAAAATAATTTCTAAATACTAGAAACGAAAACAAACGGTAAAAATAACAAATAATTAATTCCCCAAACATTTCATATTGCATCCACAATTTAACATAGGCCTGTGTGAAATTGCTTCATAAATTGAGTTATACAAAACTTTAATCAAATTTCAAATAGCATTCAAAATTATTGAATAAAAACCTCCACAATAGAGTTTTTATTTAATACTAGTTTTCGCCCGCGTCTACTTCAAAAGTTCGGGATAAAAACTATCCTACGTTCTTTCTCAAGGTCAACACTATATCTGCACCGAATTTCATTTAAATCAGTTCAGTGGTTTAGACGTGAAAGCGTAACAGATAGACAGACAGACAGAGTTACTTTCGCATTTATAATATTAGCAGGGATTCAAAGTTGTTCCTCAGAAACCCTTACATTACACTGTTTCTATCTTACGCAAAAAATCAAAATAAATTATCTTTTGAACGCCATCTTACCCCGAGTCACTGGATCCATTGCGCTTCGCTTCGAAAGCCATGCATTATGTACTTTATTTTATTGTAATATGCGAGGAAGTAACGGCTGGGATAAGCTTGTACGTTTACTTTTGACTCTGAATTTTGATGAAACAATATTATTGATTCAACTTGAGGATGGTAGACAGTTTTGTAAATTAAACTTTATCTATACTCTATACTAATATATAAAGCCAAAGAAATTGTTTAAATTGTATAAAGAGTTTGTTTGTTTGAACGCGCTAATCTCAGGAACTACTGGTCCCAATTGAAAAATTATTTTTGTGTTGAATAGACCATTCATCGAGGAAGGCTTTAGGCTATAAACCATTACGCTGCGACTAATAGGAGCAAAGATGCAAGGGAAAATGTGAAAAAACAGGGCAGGTATAAATCATGACTTATATTTTCTATCCACGGGGACGAAGTCGCGGGCAACAGCTAGTTACTAATACAATTGTAATTAGTACGAGTATTGTGACCAACATCGCGACAAGTAATGTGACAATGTTTCTATGTGTTATTAAAACAGCATACGATTCCTTTCATCCAACCGTCAATGTTCTTTTTTGAATGGAACTGCATAATAAGTCCTCGATATAACAATAATAACATCCTTTATTTGGCCGTGTCCTATACCTAGTATGCAAAAAAATAACTGAATGTTTTAATAAATTGATGCGTCTCAACCTCATGCGTGACAACGCAATACACGTCCGCAGAACGACGCGGCGGCGTTTCTCCTCCAACACTGCCATGATATTAAATTGTGACTGAACGGATAGCCCAGTGGTTGATGTCACCAACGCCAAACCCACTGCAGGTGACGAGTCGCGGGTTCTATCCCCGCGTTGGGCAAGCATTTGTGCATGTGAATTGAGTGAATGGAAGCCCCCGCCTGACAAGGATATCACTCTTGTGGGAGTAGCAAAAAACAATTGTCCTTCAAACCAATTGACATTGATAACAGAATGTAAAATAAAAATCTACCTCCAAAACGAAAAAAACTTCATTTACAAAAGCTAAAAAAACATCCGAATTAGGTAGTATAATTTCCTTCAGGCCTGTCTCCCACAGTAGCAGACTCCCGCAGCTGTTTTGCAAGCTTTATTAATGAGTGCACAGCCGCGGCACAGCACAAGCGAGTATACAAAGCGCACCGCGATCGCTAGAACTGATAACGTATCAAACTTCCGCCGATAGCTCAACAAAAAAAACTAGCGATAAACTTTAACACCTACCAGCAATTGTTTTCATTATTATTATGTTTAATGTAATTAGAAATACATAAATGAGGTAAGGTTGTTTCGCAGTCAGTTATTTATGTATCTACTTGTGAAACAGCAAAGGTCGAATAGGGATAAAGTTGGTGAGTCCTCTTGTAAGCATAGTGACGCAATTTTGACGCAAGTTTCTGCATTCGAGGAACTGTCTTCCAATGATGCGTGGTTGTGTACGAAAGTCCGAAGTTGCTATGGTTGCCATTTGGTAAGCATGAACTACCTAAACTGTTGCTTAAAACTATCACCGGAACACCGGTACCGGGTTTTAAAACCTTGACAAGAAAGATCTTTTCTTAAATTATTTACATTAATTCTTGGCCTTTTGTAATATAAAAAAAATTCAAAGTCTAATAACAAGATTAAAAAAAGTAGAAATAACGCTCACTAAATATAAAAAAAATGAAGTAATTCGATCGCATTAGTAATTAAAACTGTTAAATTTTAATGCTCTTTTCGCTACAAATATGAAACACAAAGATATATCTGACTCCTAGCAACGCCCTCTTTAGATCCCCTTTGAAGTATACAATACACAACTGTTACTAAATGTTTCTCTTAAAATTTTACTCTGATTTTAGTCCCCTTCAGTCTACAAAATGTGTTCGTATGAATATAGGGATTCGTACAAACATATTTTGTAAATGTAGACTTCTAAAGCATTAATTTTGCATCTAAAAATTGGCTTTCGTATTGGCTATTCTACTATTCTTAATGAATCTTTCTGCAGTGTGTATCGTCTTAACAATAAACTTAACAGTGATAAACAAAACATTATACTTAAATATGAATTATAACTACACAATTTACTAAAAATCACATGATGCAATCCTACTACTATTATAAAGGCGAAAGTTTGTAAGTATGTATGTATGGATGTTTGTTACTCTTTCACGTAAAAACTACTGAATGGATTTGAATGAAACTTTACCACAATATAGCTTATACATCAGAATAACACATAGGCTACAATTTTTGAGGTTTCTAATGTGAGGTCGTAAAAAACAATTTTTTTGCGCTTACATTGCAAACGCTGACTGAATCCTACAAGATAGATAGAAGGCAGGTATAAATTAAAACTTATATCTTGTAACCACGCGGACGAAGTCGCGGGCAACAGCTAGTTACATAGGTAAGACAGGATTTTTTATAATCGGATTAATACTTTTTGGAGGGGACGCCAGTCTTCTTCCCGTTTTACTTACTTATTTCGTTACTGATTTACTCCTTCTTCAATACATGGGCTGTCTAAAACTAAAATATTATTTACAATCGGGCCAGTAGTTCTTGTGATTAGCTCGTTCAATAAAACTGACAGACAAACTCTTCAGCTACATAATATTACTATCGATTACGATGGTTCTAAACATATTCAATGAAGGCCCGAGCCTATATCGTCTCATACCGAAACTGTCTTAATAAAAACATCAACTATAATAACATGCTTTTTGTGACAATTTCTCTCAACGACCTTGTAAACACTAAAGTACTTAATAGCTAAATTAGTGACCTTTCCTTGTAGATTGTCGTGGGTAAAAATAACCGTGGGTGAGGTTGCTGGTGGCACGTGGCGGCAACCACTTAGG
The DNA here is from genome assembly GCF_003590095.1 of Trichoplusia ni. Classification (NCBI taxonomy): domain Eukaryota; kingdom Metazoa; phylum Arthropoda; class Insecta; order Lepidoptera; family Noctuidae; genus Trichoplusia; species Trichoplusia ni. The sequence goes on along the minus strand of NC_039478.1, from coordinate 2,700,168 downwards.
CGCGCCTAATGACCGCTTGCAGACGAGTGATGGGACAACCAAAGAGTAGGGTTCAGAGGTGGCGTGTAGGGGAATTGTTTGTCTGTTTGTTGTTAGCTGATTGTGGATTGATTCTTGTAGGAAAAGTTAGTTTTGCGCAGAAATGTTTATTAGTAGTTAGTGAAAAAAATGATTTGAATATTTTCGACTTCCTGAACTATAATAATGAGAACTAACACTAACTTAGACGAGTGCAATGAAAGTTAATTAACAAAGTGGTAAAATATGTTTTCAAAAAATGGTGCGAGCTCGGTATGTCAAAGTTATATAATATCTATTATATTAAACAGAAATATCTGTCTTAATATTGTTTAAAGTAGCAATATTAAAATTAAAACACCCAGTGTATCTCAGATTAAAGTTAAAATCATCTCTAAGGTGCTTTGAATAGCTTTTTTAGGCTCTAAATAGCCAAAACATGAGACACATCTTTTAAGAATCAAAAAAAACATCTAATATACTCGTAAAGTCTTATTAAATACCTATTACCAAACCCTCAATTCCTCTCAGAAGCAACGCATTCGTATCCATTATACTACCAACGTGACCCGCCATTACTCTTTGCTACGTCACGCGTCACTGACAAGCTTCAGTTGTCATCCAAACATAACCAGCCCCAATCCAATTAATATCGCATTTTGTATTCTTGACGCAATGTCAATTGTAACCAGTTTTTAGTTGAACAGTTTTCGAGTGTTGTTAGATTTTTTAACACTTGTAATAAATGAAAATGTTATTTGATGTTTGTGAAGTTTTAGCTCCGAAATGGACTGATCAATGTGTTTTTTTTTAAGAATGTGAATTTGTGATTTTGTAAAATATTTATTTATAAAAAACTCTTTAGCCGTATAAATTAATTAGTCATTAATTCAATTCATTAATAAATTAGGCTATGAAGCACCTTAAGTCAGCGTTTAAGCAAACTTCTAGCAACACCTTTTAAAGACTATATTTTTATAGAAGAGTGACGTCGCACTACTCCTTCTTTTCCACATCTTCCTATTTTCTTAAGTCTTTTTGATCCAATAAAACCAGCCTAGCTAAGTTTTAAAACAAAATATTTGAAAAGAAAATTTCGTTAACAACAATTAAAGTCAAATCAACGTAATAACAAAACAGCATCAAACCCTTTTAAAAATGGAGCCTCATAATATTGTTGATCCCAAACATTTTAAATCACAACACGACATTGTATAATAAATAAAAAACAATTGTGTACAATAATAAAATCGATGCATTTAATTAACATCCCTAACACTTGTTCGTGTGAAATTACTCGCTCTGTGAAAAAAGACTACACAGGGTGTTCTCGCATTGGCGACGACAGATTTATAATAATTAGAAAATATACACACGGACTGTTGGTGCGTCGAGTGTTTGTTTATTTATTTTTAATTTTCAATGTTATTTTGTAAGCGATTTTAATCGAAATATAGTTGATTCATTAGTTTTATATTACTTTTTTTAAAATGATTCTTTATATATTAAATTTAATGTATTCAATTCTGCTTGTGGATCTACTGATTAAATCATCTTTTAAAATCTCTTTAAAGCGACGAATGAACATTATAATCAATAAATCAGAAAGTAATTTTTTCTAAAATGTCTTTAAAGTGACGCAAAGTAGAATGAACATTCTAATCTGTCAACCAGAAAGTAAATCTCATACGAATTACTGTTTAGTCCTGATATCTAATTAAACTATAAGCCACTTGCTGGCGTAACCTGTTTAAACATTCACCTCTGAATAAATATCATTTCGTTGCTCCCGTGTCACGTTGTGCGAAATTGAAATCCTCCGAAACGGCTCGACGGATTCTTTTGAAATTTTGTGTACACACTATTGGGTAGGTCTATGTATGAGACAACATCTATTTTTCATAGACCTCTTTTCTTTTTATTATCAACAAATTTGTTTGGCTGAACAATGTTTGCTGGGACAGCTATTAATAATAAAAAAATAACAATATTCAATTAAAAAAGCACGTCGAACAGATCAACCGTATGTCACGCTCATCCTAAAATAGTCGCCATAGCTTTCGTCTCATTATGCAGTGACAATTATATTTCTGTTGACAGACGCCGTCAATTCTGTCCCCTAATTCAAAGGCGTAAGGTTTAAAATAATAAAATATGATCCGAACATCATTGCAAACAGATTTTCTGTACACTTTATCGTTTTTCTTGTACGTAGTTACGTACAGTTTATATGCGTTTGATTTTGACTTGAATATTCGTTGCGAATGTTGCTTATGATAAGATCGATGTGGAATAATGAGTCAGTTGTATAAAAGCCTATTATTAGCTTCAAAGAATAATATTTTTTTAATTTGTTTTGAGTGATACGTCAACAAAAACAAATATATTAAAATTAATTTTAAATTTTTAGTAAAGATATATTTTTTTTGCAAATATCGAAATCTGTAAAAGTTTTTGGCCTCGAGTTAAAGCACTAATTAATACATGAATAATCATAAACCCTATCAATTAATTAACAGTTAACGCAATTCAGAAAAACTAAGAAGCAAACAATGTCAAACAATCGTCTCATTGCTAATAACCGAAAAAAAAATACAAGTACTATCTCATAAATTACTAAAATACATTAATAACATAACATTTAACAAAAACCTTTAGATCCAAACAAACAACCTGCAACCCTATTGTCCTATCTATAATAAGGTACCTAGTATTCAACTCAGTCCCACCATTTAGCAATAAGCACAAACCAATACAAAAAGTATTTATTCGATTTAAGACATATCATACAAATTATAATTGCTATTATTTGTTGGACAGGCAACAATTAATGCAATGCTATTGGCAGCAACCGGTTGTCGATAGCTCGGTGAATGGTCGCTACTTCAGTGATTTGCACTTGTTTTCTTTTGGAGGACGTATAAGTATTTGCACAGAAGATTTTGCTTGCAATGTTAGGGCAATATTTGTCATTATAAAACTGTAATACTAAAAGCCCATGTATATCTACTGAGTTTTTTTGCAGGATTTTATATTGTCAGACACCGAAAAAAATAAAAATAATTTGATTTGGCTATTACCAGAATAACGATATAGTGAGGCCTAAACTTAAGCACGTGTGAAGTTTTGTCACAATCCATATGACAGAAAAACTTTCGTATGGAAAATGCTATTGAACATCCAAAATAACTTATTAAGATATTAAAAGTTAGGAAGTTATAAAATGGCAAAAACTAGGGAAATAATCAAACTGGCAATACCAGTATACATGAAATGTGTACAATCTACGGGCATAATACACCTGATATGTCATTTCATACATCACCAACCAGAACCAAAATCCCTTGACCCCTCATTAAGTTGGATTTCTGAACAATGCTGCCTTCTGATGGAGGTATAACTATAATTGCAGATAGATTGTTAACAATAACTCAATTATTAGATCTGTCTCCAAGACAGGAGATGTCCAAATTGATTTTACCTAATTGGTTCAAACCTGCACCTGGTATTTACGCAGACAACGGGGTCGGGGTTCAATTCCTCGTATTTACTTTTGAAATCCAATAATTAAATTAAAGTCTAGCAAGTTCAGTTCTGTCTCAGGAAGGCAGGAAGGCAGAAAATTTAAGGTCAGTCAAAGAAGTGGTCCAATCTTAAGGTTGAAAATCAAAGGGTTGATTTTCTGAGGCAAAAATATTCTGAAAGCCACTAGGTACTAATATCAACTTTATTGCTGTCTTAATTACGCTTTTATTTTGCTAAATTGGTAAAATACTTTTTTTTTGTAACTTCTATGAAAAAGAAAAATATAAGAATTTGTGTGAGGCATCTCAGAGCCAGTCTTTAACAGAATGCCCGGAAATGCCTTTCTGCTAACTTTTAATTGAGTATAAAAGAGTGAAAAATACCTCAGTTCTTAACGGAAATTCCATTTTGTTCCCCTTCATGTGAAGGCACATTCGTAAGTGAAACAACCAATTTAATATTCTTGAGATTTTTCTACAATTAAAAATTAATAGGTCCACTTTCGTAAATTAACCAGCATATACAATAATATACATGACTCCTAAAACTAAACTTACCTTTTGTGGAATTATATTACTGAATATAATTGAATTACTGGTTGACCAAAAAAACTGAACTTAACAGAACTTACTCACAAGATATCACGTAAAACGATAATCTCGCCAACCAAATGACTTTAAAAAACGATTTGACGTACCTATACCCAGATAGGACCAATGCTGCATAATAATCAGATTTATATAAAACTACTTGGAGAAAGCCAGCAGACCAATCTCGATTCTCCCTTAATTTGCCCGATCTCCAATCAACCGCTTTTATCACGGAAGCCGCCTCACCGCCATTATGAACTGCAAAAACCTGGCGACCAACCTATACGGGATAGGTTTTTTACCTTAATAGCATCTCATGAAATTAATATCAATTGTGGGACGAGCCTTATACAGGGGGCAAAAACGACCGGTCGAGATGAAACCGGAATTGGCCAGTTTCAATATGGTATGGCAAGCGGAGAAATGTTACCCGATTCTTGGATATTACAGACTGATTTTGACGAAGTAAATTATGTAATGTTCCCAAATTGCTACTGGCTAAAATTCCTTGTATGGACGTGAATAACTGTTGGCAATAAACAGTTGAAGGCGAAAAAAAAAAACAATTTAAATTTTCCTACAAGAAAATTGATTAGTTTCCTAGTTTAAAAAGTATACCATAGTGTTGTAACAAAACTTTTTGTTCTGAAAGCCGTAGCACCATATCCTATTATAGTAACCAGTAATGATGCTAGCATTGATAATAAAAACCTATAAAACAATGATTGAATCTTGACTATAAAAAGCAAATAGGATTTACTGTTACTTGATAAAACTCAAAACCCCACAGCCTACAGCGTAAATTGCTTGTTACAATTGTGAAGGAAAAAATTATTCAAGCTCTGGCAACATTCGTACGAGATATAAAGCAGGTGCTATTAATTAATACAAGCTGGTAATTTAGTCATCCAATATTTATATATGTAGTATTTTAATTTAGTCACCTACGTATTGCGAACGATTAGACTACATATGCAGTTTCACATTTAAAAAATACTAATACTAAAATGGAGAACGGGTTTGATTGAAATAGTATAATAAGGGTTTGTGTACACAAGGCTGCGTAAGTCTTGAATCCGACAAATTGTATACTCGGTCTATTTAAACGTATCAAAATAGTCCGCTGTTGAAAGGTAGCCGGTTCAATTGAAGTCCTAGTGTGTGTGTGAAATTGGTCGGCATTCCGTCAGCGAATACCAAATACATCATTGAGGTGAAAATCAAAATGTTTGGAAATACGATGATGAGCTTAACTCTCGCCGACGGCCGGTGAACCACTATAGGTACCTATACTTTAAACACAGTCTTTGCGATTAAATCGACGCGTTATTGAATTTGTCAGGTATCGGAGACTATTGTCGCCTCATGAACGAAAACCCTTAACACAATTATTACATCGCCGTATCAATTATTATGACAATCATTGCCATAAGTGCGCGACTTGAATGTAAATTGTAAATGTGCTTGTTTATTAAAAAGTTGTTAATTAGTGTAATGGTACGGTAACTAGAGATATCATTGGATCGTTTTTATCGTGGTTTTAATGAAGATATTATGTGTTTGGAGTTGTAGACGGGTATTATTATGTTTCAACTGTTTTGGTTCTGATTAAATATTGCATGTTTAATTTATATATTTTATGAGAATGGTGACTTTTTAAAGCGTTCAAGTAACTGTAGCTATATTCCGTTGCCTTTATTATTTTTATCTTTTTTTAAGGCCCGATTTTTCAATCGCCATATAACTTTTATTCAACAAATATGTTTGACACCTTTTGTATAGAATATATGTCAAACTGGCATATTTATTCCTCAGATAACAGTTATTTGACGATTGAAAAATCGAGCCTAAAAGAAGTTAATTGCTAATATTAAAAGTAGACTCATATTTACAATTGTTTAAGATAAAAAGTCTGATAACATCCCAAGGTTTTATATTATTAATTTACAAAAGCGTTTCCAGCCTATTAAAAAGTATTAGCACTATCTAGATTTTGACCATAAAAATCAAATGAGACTTGTAAAACAAAAGTAACAAGAAACAAAGGTATAACAGGAAAATTTTTGGCTGTAATCAAAATTTTACAAAAAAAAATTACCATCTCACAGAAAAAAATATAGAAAACATAATTCAACAAAACATCCAATACGAGAAGGACTATCAATACTCCACCTCAACTGTATCCAACACCAATGACCCCAATACTATAAACTGCAACATATATCAATGGACATTGACACACTGATATACTGAATTCAAATCCAACATGTCCCATTGACGAGGTATATCCAGTGTAACTGAATATCTACATATCTGATATTATGACAACAGCAAACGATATATCATTACAGTCGAAATTCAAACAACATTACAGGCGTATATCACAAGCTTTGGTATTATAGCCGTAACATTAATGCATTTAATAACAATACTGCTGTGACGTTTCAAAATATCTGTCCCTCTCTTTTCTATTGATGGTGAGGGAGATAGCTAACCATTGAAAACGTAAAGAGATGTCACCCACATTTATTTTGGCTGTATGTGGTTCTTTCGTACGATTATTGATATTTGATAACAATGATTATAGCTCTAAAAGACTTCTTTTAAGTTGCTGAATGCACTGCAGTGCACACTAAACTAAACTGCTACAAGTAATCCCAAATCAATAACTTAGAAAATAAAATCTTGTTTGTCGTCTAACCCCAATTGGTTGTGATTGATACTCAATTCTGTTTTTGATAGTCAAAGGCTTTTGCTTTGCAGTTGGACATTTTAGGCTTGTATTATTTTTGTATACCTATATCGATTCTTTATTTAGGTACCTATGTAAGCTAATTAGAAGCATTAGTAAATCGAAGGTGTGTCTCCAGAAATTAATATGTCACCCATCAAATTAAGGACTATAACAACTGTTCGTTAAATACGATCTTTATTTTTAGTATTTGTTGTTATAGCGACAACAAAAATACACCATCTATCACGCACCATGAGATACAGTCTGGTGACAGACGGACACACAGTGGTGCCTTATTAATATGGTATCATTGTTACTGAAACTTTTAAAGTTTTACTTGACTATCATGCCGTCCTTATCACTACCAAACAGAGAGAGACAAATAAACACTTAAGAACGTCAGTAGCAAGATTGCAAAACCCACAGGGATTCGGCAACCACACTAGCTTGAGAGTGAAGTAATTCGAGTGTAATTGCAGCCGAGACACAATTATACAGTCGACCTGAGCCTGCCAATGAAAGGGCTCAACATAATTACATAGAAACATAACGATGTACACCACGCACGCTACGTTCTCTACGTACGCGACGTATAGTCACACGTTTGTCCTTAAGTTTGTGCTTACAATTAGTGCAGTCTAGCTGTTGCCTGCGGGCTTGCTCGCTACAAATCTAAAATGATTCCACGGAAACATTAAATCGGGATGAAAACTATCTATTTGGTAATCCTGGTTATAGACTAATGTATGCCAAGTTTCTAATAAATCTGTTAAGGTGATTTTGCGTGAAACAGGAACGAACATCCATACATGCTAACTTACGCGTTTATAATATTATTAACATTTATTTTTCATACCCACCTTTTATTCTCTAAAACTCATCCAAAACAACGTTTGCTGGGATAGCCTGTACTTTATATATAAGTATCTGTATTATAATTACACACTTACAATCAGTACACTAGGGTTCAGTTTAGCAAAACCATTACGACATTATCCCTCTTTGGTATTCCTAAACTTCAGCTCCCACTCTATGATTGATGACTGTTCCGTTATTTCGGTAGCCCCAGACGTGCGTTAATAGACAGTCTCAGGTGTGGAAAGGTTGCCGTGTAGGGTTACAAAGGGGACGGATCAAAGGGCCCGGGTTCGATTCTAGACGGCGACCATACTGCGTTATTTTAAGTCGTTAGTCATTTGCGTGGTAACTTTGTTTACGTGAACATTCTATACGGGTTTGTGTGGACTTGTGTTTATTTTACGGATCATTTTTCATGTGATACTTTTTTTTGTTATAATACTTTCACAAATATATCAAGAGATCAGTTTTTCAGTTGATTAATGAAAATTAAATATGTATAATCATTCCGTACTTGTTTTGAGTTTTTTCAATTATAATAACAATGCTATGAGTTTCACTTACAGCCAAATGTGATAAACCCAAATGAATTTTGATAAATGACTTAACCAATATCTAAACCATTTTCTAAAAAAAAAAACAATTTTCAAGTAAAGTATAATCATATCTCAATCCGAATACCTTGTAATAATAGAGTACGCAGTATACCAATCATACATAAAAAATACATAAAAACAAATATACGAATATCCCTTTTTAAGTTGGTTAAAAAGGGCACGCTTTTCCCAACTCATTGATAACTGTCGGTTCAACCTTCACGCCTCTGTATTATCACAATTAGTTAACATTAACACAGTCCTCCTAACTGAATATAAAACATATGCAACAATAACCTCTTTTGTTTAACCGACAGGTGCGATTGAGTTTTTATGTACACTTGAGACCAAATAAAATGGACACGGCATTTTATTTTTGGAAGAAAAATATTGATGGTCGTACATTATGATCGGCCTTTTTGTTGATTTATCTTATCGAAAAAGGGGAAAAAATACTACTACACAAATCTTGAATACGGAATAAGCTTACTAGACTAAACTTTGAACACCAAACAAAACGTCTCTTATTAGATTTTGAAATAACGAAAATCAATATTTTTATTTCGTCAATGAGTAACATTTTCTCATGAAGTTCCTTTTTTCAGCGTATGTATTAAAAATCAGAATAATAAAAAAACTGTAATCACTAAAACTTTTTACTTTCTGTTCCCCTTTTTCTACACGACAGTGTACTTAAATCATATTTGAAACTGAACGCCTTTTTGTTTCATCTAAAGTACCAAAGGCCAATACAGGTGTTAAATGAAGGTTAGGAAACACTAAAACGATTGTAGTCGAACTAATTTATAAAAAATAGCTCTTAAATGTAACATATTTGTAAATTAGATTCACAAAATAACAGATGTTGTAATCTAGTAAGTGTATGTTAGAAAAGCTAATAAGAAATCAGTACTTAATATGACTTTTAGGCCATCATACTAAAGGCAGTGAAATTGCCAATATGAGAGAAAAAGTTGCGCAGAACATGCGAGCGATTCCGCGACTCTAGCAAAAGCAGTAGACGGGGCCCGGGGTGTTATAGCTGGTGGAAGTCCGACACATCCCCACGCCGTGCCCTCGACGTGGGTTGAAGTCAATAAGCGTTTGTCTATGGGGAAAAAAAGAAAAATGTAAACAAAACGCTATGATTTTAGAATCGAGATAGCTATAGAGATTTATATAGATTCTTACGGACTCATGTGAAACTTGTGTTGCCCAGTGAACTATGTGACTCGACTGGATTAACAACCATATTCCAAATGAAACATTACCTCTTAAACAAATAAGTTCAATTTTCATTCAACTCCCAATTGCAAATTGAGATTCAATTTTGCACTCAATATATATATTGATTTTGCCACGACTGCCCGGATGGTCGAGTGGTGAAGGTCACCTCGCAAAACTTACAGAGCTCGACGTGTCGCGGTTTCGATCCCCTCGATGGACAATCATTTGTGTGATTGACGAATGTTTCCCTGCGTCCGAGTGTCTTTGTGCATTTGAATTATTTTTTTTTCAAACTCCCGCCAAATTAGCATTAAACTTCTTAACATGGGACTTTATAAAAAAAAAACATTGACCATGATGATGTTTGAAGAACTTGTTTCAAAAATATACATTTTGGGAATAGTTTTTTAAACATCTATTTGACTCGACATTCAGTAGTAAAGGCATAACTAGATTGTAAGTTCACAACAATACCGCAATCCCGACACACAACGTATTAATACAATTGAACCCACCCTGTATCTAGTGTATTATCAACGCTATTGTTTGTGATTGCGACTAGCATACTAATTTAGACTCTAACAACTCATGAAGCTTACTAACATGACCGACCAATAGTTTACCAAAGATAAATTAGCAATTAAGCTCGAAATTAATTGTGTCAAATGACTAGTTTAAAAAAACGCTCAGTCATTATTCTTCGCTCAGTCAGAAAAAAGACGTATCACACTTTAAAATGTTTTTATAGATTCATAAATTTGTTTACCTATTTTCCGCAGAATTTTACTGTTTAAACTAATTACGAAATTGAAATTAAATTTCAAATTCTTATTATCCAGGACTGTTATAATTCTCACAACGTTCATTTACTTTTTCTGCCGGCTGTACCAATAAAACGTCAATCATTTTCATTATAAAAACAATAAAACATTCTTATAAGTAATATACGGGGTGCATTCCTATGGGATATAAAATTTATAAACACATAACATGGTTAACTGGCTACCACTTGGGGTGTAAATTCGCTCAGAAATAATTGACATTACAAGTTAATAAAAGATAATTAAGCTGTGCTATTCGTTTTATAGTTAACTATTCTGATAATAATATGTTTATCAACATTTATTCATTATTACTGGTTGGGAAAAATAAATTGAAACTCTGAGTAAAATGCCCGATTGTATAAATGATTCATCTTTACTTCTTAAAGCAATTTCTATCGCTGTATTACTATAAACCACCAGACAATAGGTAACCTATCATAACAGAAACTTGTAACCCATATTTATCAGAAGTTATTATATACTTACTAGCTGTTGCCCGCGACTTCGTCAGCGTGGTCAGAAGATATAAGTTATGATTTATACCTGCCCTGTTTCTTCCACATTTTCCATTGTATCTTCGCTCCTATTAGTCGCAGCGTGATGGAATATAGCCTAAAATTTTCTTCGATGAATGGTCTATTCAACACAAAAAAAAAAAAACAATTTGAACCAACAAACAAACAAACTCTTCAGCTTTATATATTAGTATAGATTACTACGCATTTTTTTTATTACCTATCTTCAAGATAACTGGTATCAACCGCTCTATAAGTTATAAAACATCCATTTGTAAGAATTTGAATACACATAAGAAGATATCTAAACAACCTTCAATTCTTTATCCAAACGCGCTTTACAAATCATCAATTTTCGACCCGTAAAAAAAAGGACTACAAAAATTGTTCTATTAAACAAACCACGGCTACTCGTAAAATTGCACTCCTATCATCATTTATTTCATTTAACTCCCCGACTGCCCTCAATCAAGTTTATTGACATTTCATTAAGTAACTGACTGCATTGCCCGAAGCGTACTGATCTGTTATTATGATATAATAGCTTACACCCCGTCAAATGCAAGCCGACTGATGACTTAACGGGACATATTCCCAATCAGTTATTTTTACTTCTTTTATGGCTTTGCAACGTGATTTATTGAGCACGGTCATGTTATAATTAACAATTATGTATGTAAAATAAGAAAAAATCAGGTTATTGTTTTCTTAATTATTAAGTTCCTCCAAAAAAAGGATATGTGTAGAAATCTATTCAAAATGTAAGGCTGCCACGACGCCAAACGTAGAATACACTGCTTAATTTGAATTTTCTGCACCAGACCGTGTGGCCGAATGGTTAGGCTCTCGACTGATGAAGTCGAGGCATGAGGGTTCAAATCCCTCCACGGTCTCTATAACTATTTCTACTTGTTTTGTTGATTATTATTAGTTTTTATCGAAAAATATAGTTTTTTTGTGATTTATTTACCGTTTTGACTTAAGGTAAATAGGTAGCCACTTCGCGCGGCATGTTGAAGGCGGGTGACTTAAGGCAGACGTGTAGAAACGTTATATCATTTTTCTTCCTTTATATAATACTAGCTTTTCGCCCGCGCCCGCGGCGGTCGGATAGGTATATTGCGTTTCCAAGAGAACTCTTCAAAGTCCGCGATAATTCAAATTCAAATATTTATTTGCTAGAATATGGTACATAAGGTGTTAAAAAAATTTGTTTCAGCATATCCTGCCATAACATGGCGTGCAAACGTCAAAATATAGATTTTATAAATGTGAATCTAAGTTACCAATTTCAGAATCTATTGTCTTGTCATCTAAATAGTCCTTAATGGTATAATAAAATTTTCGTAATAGATTGAAAAGTATTTTTTTAAACATTGTCAGTGGTAAATCTTGCAAGCTATTTGGTAGATGATTGTAAATAATAATTGACATGCAGAACACATTTTTCTTAAATAATTTTAGTTTTATTGCTGGCAGCTGAAGTCTATCTTTATGGCGTGATCGACTATTTGGCCTTGCCGTGTTCGTTTAAAATAACTTGTTGTCCCTTTTAACAAAAATACATATTTCGAAGATATATAAACATGGCAAAGGTAGAATTTTATGTTTTTGGGATAGTGGCCTACAGCTATCTAGAAAATGAGCTCCCCTAAGTCACTGAGACTCTGTCAAAGTCGACTGAATTGCCCCATATCACAATGCCATATCTCAGTCTGATTCTTTTCAAGGCATATGTATATAAACCGATCTATTTTAGCCACAATTTTATCAATGTGTTTTTTCCAATTGCAATTTTTATCAACCGTTATACCTAAAAATACACAATTTTCAACTGTGGTCAGTTTAGAATCTCTTTAATGAATGTCAAGTTTATTTATGTTAGCCCTGTATGTCTGAAATTGTATTATATTTGTTTTTGTCAGGTTATTTTTTTGTAACCAACCGATTGCGCTATCTAGAGCTTGAATGATTTCATTTTTTTAATTGATGTCTTTGTCACTCTTAATTATTATTGTCGTGTCATCAGCGAATAGGATGCAATCTTTGCCTATTGCATCTGGAATGTCGTTGATATAGAGTAGAAAAAGTAGTGGGGATAAGATCCCTCCTTGTGGCGTGCCATAATTATTTTGCTTATATTCTGATCGATATGTTTTTATTTCATTTTGAACTTTTTTTGTAATTTCTACGCATTGTACTCTCTCAGAAATATAGCTTTTGATCCATTCCTTGGCTTTACCTCGTATTCCGTAATTTTCAAGCTTTGACAGTAGTGTTTTATGACATACAAATCAAAGGCCTCCGTCATGTCTAGGAATATACAACCTATCTTAGATTTCTGATTTAAACTTTCAGTTATGTGTTGTACTAGTGTAAGGCATGCTAAGGTAGTAGAGCTGCCTTTTGCACCGAACTGTTCTTGTTTAAGGATATTACAAGTTTTTTAAAAAAAATCTACTTTAATGCACATAACTTTCTCAAAGATTTTAGACAGGATTGGTATTAAAGTTATAGGCCTTTCTTATATAACGGTTTAACAATTGACTTCTTCAGACGTTTTGGGAATACTCCTTCTATTAGGGACATGTTAATAATGTAGGTTAAAAAATAAAATAGAAACTATCCTATGTTATTTCTCAAGTTCAACTCTATCTCTGTACCAAATTTCATTAAAATCAGTTCAGTGTTTTAGACGTGAAAGCGTAACAGACAGACAGACAGAATTACTTTCGCATTTATAATATTAGTAGGGATAAGCTTGATAGACGTTAATAGTTTATTAACGTCTGTGAGATTGTTGGATTCAAACACTCGTTATTTAGGTTAAAATCTTAATAATTAAAACAATAATTCTATTTACTTGGTGATACGCGCAAGTAAATCTCCCGACAAGTTTTTTTTATAAACGCGTCATTTTAACAAGGATTGTCTAACATAACGAAATATTGGAAAACCACCAAGCAAACTGTTCCATCTATTTCCATATTGTAAGACTACATTAAAAATAACTAGTTCTCCAGTTCGGATGTGTAGCCACATTACATCAACACGTTAATCACACGTTCTCAGCTGATCGTGTGTTAAAAAATCAACTCAAATTGTTAAAGATATTCAGCAATGTTTTGGCAGGATATCAGCCGATCAAACATAGTTACATACAAAACAAGTTAAATAAAAGCCTGTACAAAAAATGTAATCCGCTTTCCATGCGTGTTGATGAAAGGTTTTGCGATATTTTCGTTGAACAATAATCCAGATGCGGCTCTAATTAGTACACGAATACTTTTAGGGGATCCAAAAGCAGTAAGGTAATCACAGTTCATGAATTTTAGGTAACTTATGGCAAAAGCGTTGACCTTTTAATCAATCCCTACTAATATTATAAATGCGAAAGTAACTCTGTCTGTCTGTTACGCTTTCAGTCTAAACCACTAAACTGATTTTAATGAAATTTGGTACAGAGATAGAGTTGACCTTGAGAAAGAACATAGATTAGTTTTTATCAAGGACTTTTGAAGAGTTCTCTTGCAACATTAGAAAATTTTAACCATCTTATAATCTTGTTCATTACGTATGATTGATGATTCGAACTAACCGGTGTCGGAATTTTCACCGTCCGTAGGCCTCTGACGTGACTTAGCACACCCTTGAAAAGTTCTCAGTTTTCCTTTACGTTTTTGGGAATTAATACCTAATTTTAAGAAAAGACATCGGTCCTCGCCGAGATTGAAGCCTACGTCCATAACAACGACATATAAAGTTGAAGTCTTTTCCTAAACAATAAAATAAATTAAGACATACGTATTCAAGAATACATCAATTACAAGATACAACCATCAGTACATATTAGTATGCTAGTGCTCACCGCAACATATATCTTAAGACATGGTTGATGTGACGTCATACAATTTAATGCGCATTGTCCGAACGTCGCGCTAGTGTATTACAAAATATTATAGATGTCAACAAAAACAGATGATGGATCAGTTTCTGTATTATGAACTTTTTATAGCCGGCCACGATTGAGAAAGCGAGACGGAATTGCTATTGCGCATCGGCGTCTCGCTTCCACATGAGTAACAGGACTAGTTTACAGATTCATAGTAAGCGGGCAGTATGAACGTAGCTTGTTAATCATATTGGACTCACACAAGTATTTTCATTGCATTTCTCGACACATAGCGACATGAGATGCTCTTATGATTCACACAGACAAACGACTGTTCTTCGACTATGATTCATAAATTTTAGAAAAAAAAAACTATTGAATACATTCTGATGGAACTTTTTTTTAATAGTATTCAGACTTTAATTTTGTTATAAAAATAAAGGGGAGCTTTTGCACCATTCACAATGTTTCTACTACCAGAGATTCATAAAAATGCTCACGTTTTTAAAATCAATACAATCCTTTACATTCCTAGCGACCGAGCTTCAACACCACAATGTTTGATAAACCTGTCAAACGAACTGTAAACCACCAAAAATTTTAGGGCCGAGCCAAAAATAACGCGTTCATTCCCAACATATTCGTTCATTCAACATTCGCATTAACATCACCGCAAAATTTTTAATATGCTTGATTCGTTGTATGAAATGCGAAAACGACGGTTCTTACGACCTCACAACTAAAGTCAAATGTCTTTTGCTCGGTCTAGGAAAATATAATATCTATTATTATTTTTCTTTACTGCACTGAGCTTAGATATACGGAACGTATTTGGCTATCAGAGGAAGGGAGAAAGAAATATGCACGCTCACTGCTTTCTCTTTCTCAATTCTCCTAGTCAATTAGCGTTTGCCTCGTCGGATCACACATTTCGTAGCGCATACGTCATACGTTCGTCCTCAAGTCCAGCTCGCATAAAGAGGTTTCAAAAACGTCCAAAAGTCGAGCACATATTGACGTGAAGAATACAGCACGCTATATATTTTACGACGACGGCGCCTGCCCTGTAATCAACTATTTATTACTGTTAACTCAATCATACGCCAACGATCCGACATTATTCCGTGAGAACAGTCTACGAGCCTTCCGAGAAACGAGTACTATTAATACAAGGAATAAAGACCAAATCCTACTTTTATTGAACCATTGGGGTGTTATATTTTTTCTGCTACTCGAAATAATAGAGGTTCGAGTGTGTTATAAATGTTTATTTTTTTGTAAGCGGTACAGTTTGAGTCTCAGTTTTACGGTAGCGAGCGGAAAAAATATTTGTTTGATGAAAGGGTTCCGTATGTAAACTTAACTTAGGCACATAATCTATTGTGATTTCCCATCATGTAAAATGAAATTGAATATGGAGGTAGTTAATACCGTGGATTAAAATAAAAGCAATCCGACTACGTAAAAAGGGTAATGTTTATGCAGAAATAACCGACTAATATTATAATAATACCATTTGATTGATTTCAAATGGTAAGATTACAAATGAGGTTGTATTTGGTAACAATACATTCTGGGAGTATAATGATAACAATTTCAGATGAGAAACAAGCGTTCTGCTGCAGATGACACATCAATTCTGCTCCATTTATAACTAGATTTTAGATTAGTTCATTTCCGAGTATGAATTTAGGCAGAAACTTCAGTATAGTTTCAAACTTTGAAAGGTTCACTGGAATACAGGAATTGTTTTAAATTAACTATCAGATGTTACTGTCAGCCTAGTACTAACTGAAGCAACGGTTTAATTTCTCGTATTTACTGGAGTCCTCAATCATGAGCTGATGCGGCTGCGGGGTCAGGGTGTTGAATCTCTTTCGACCCGCGATTTTCGTATCGTTTATGATTAACTCTGGTTGGGTCGGAAACTAGTCGGGAAAACTCGATATATGCTCGTGAGTAATCAGTATCAGTAATATGTATCAGTTGATAATTAATCATTCACAGGACAGTTACTATAAAAAATATTGGTTGCTATTAATTAAGTCTGCATATGCTGAGCGAGGGCGCATAGGCGAGCTTGTGAGGCATATTCTTTTCTTGTCTTTTTGTCTCTATTGTTTTAACATGTACTTTTGTTTGCACTTATCTGTGCTTGTGTGTATTGTGTCCTATGTGCGATATGCGTCAATGCTTTTTCTTTCTTTCGAAATAAAGATTCAATTTATTTCATCACAAAATATAACAGTATATCTATACATAGTATTAATTGCCATCCACGACAAAATCAGTACAGGTTTTTTTTTTTAATTCTAATCAAAACTACTGATTTTTAAACTGTACCAAAGGCCCCTAAAACCTCAAGAACCCGTCAAATAAGTATTATGTTAGGACCATACTTAAACTGGACTGTTCGAAACACAACAATGACACGGACATTTTTTGTATAATTTAGCAAAACCGCCACCTGTATGATTGACGTATAGTTTTTGCTAACAAATTATAGAGCGGGGTTATTTTTGCTACCGTTTGTCGTTTTGCAATTGGGGACCACAAGATATTGCATGTGGATAGCAAAAACTGAGTGCTCGGATAGTCGAGTGGTTGAGGTCACCACGCTAAGCCTACAGAACGCGGCGTGTCGCGGTTTCGATCCAGCGCGTAGATTAAGGATCTGTGTGTTCCACACATGCTTATCCTGAATCTGGGTGTCTTAGTGCAATCCGTGACATAAAGATTGAATTCCTTTAATACGGGAATAGTTGAATTAAAAAAAAACCGCGCAGGAAGCCGAGTGGGGTTGGTACAGGTCACCACTACCATGTACAATGCGTGCGTGTACTACGGATTTGATACGATGCAACAATCATTTGCGTGATGGATATTACTTTTAAAAGAAGAAAAAGAACATTTCTTACCGCAGGAGCATGATAAAAACAAAGGAAGTAACATTTTTATTTTTACGAGTAACTACACAGTTAGTTTCCTACAAAACACTCGTCAAATAAATTCATAGAAAAATATCGTACAGGAAGGCATTTTTTTCTCCTTCAACATAAACTTTATCTTTTTAGTTCTTTCTTATTTTTGCAAAGCAAACATTGTTTGTCTATTTTTTTATCCAACCACCCATCCGACTTGTCTATCCTAAGTCTGGCTTCAGAGTTCTGAACTCGTTGTAGTTTTATTTAATTAGAAGAATAAAATAACGAAGCAATTTTATTGCGTAAGAATAAAGTTGTTAATAAAGTTTTTGTTACCACCGGAGTGGTTCTCCCTTCTGTATAAGATCATGAGAGGCAAACTAGCGATCAACAGTAATTAATTAAAGTACTCCACTAACTTTACTAATAAGCGAAGAGTTAGACCTTACTGGAAAAATAATGCAACGTAGAGTATACTCTTTGTTCGGCATCATCCGCGAATTATTCCTGTGTAGCTGATAAAACCATTTTCTTTTATATGGAAGACAGATGTTTGACTGATTTGCAATTTTGTAAGAGAGTTATCGCTGACTCTCAGTACTATCATTAAACGTTCCGACAATGCCCTCAATCATCTTTGATTACAAATCAATACAGCCAAAATAACTGTCCATTTTATAATTTCTATTAAAAAAAACGACTATCGCCCTAAGGAGTTTTAATTTTTACAAACGTTCAAGTTATATGTACATTATGCACAAAGACACAGACTCAGGAGAAGCATTTATGGCTCACACGCTTGTCCTACACGGGGATTGATCCCGACGTGACATCGCGCACACTGAGTTCGGCAGACCACAACCAGTCGGTTATTCTAATTACATCAATTTCATATCTAATACAAATTCCGGTGACATTTTAAATAGACTTAATAAATGCAGGCCCCACAAAAACACTATCAATTTTAATTCCATGACGAATTAGACTTTTTAAATGGATGTAGAGATTCAGTTTAAAAAATTAACAATTCTTAACATAAGAAATCTTTTTCAATTCCATTTACGCGTGACTTTTTTCTCGTCAATTCACAAAACACCGCGAACTATAAATCGACAACAGAACTGAATAAAGCTATGCCTTTCACTGGCACTGAAATTTAGCAGTATTCTGACATTTTCAGGAATGTAGAGATGAAATGTTGATGTTCAACAATGCTACTTTTGGAACGTAGAACTAAATGTGGCCAGAAAATGATGGCTCATTTTGAACATTCGAAACTATACTAATATATAAAGCTGAAGAGTTAGTTTGTTTGTTTGAACGCGCTAATCTCAGGAACTAATTGAAAAATTATTTTTGTGTTGAATAGACCATTCATTGAGGAATGTTATAGGCTATATACCATCACGCTGCGACTAATAGGAGCGAAGATACAATGGAAAATGTGAAAAAATAGGGCAGGTATAAATCATAACTTAAGTCTTCTAACCACGCGGACGAAGTCACGGGCAATAGCTAGTGTACAATAAGTGCTCACTGGATAACATCAGTATAGAAATATTTGTGAGAGCTGTTAACATAATAATATCTTTCCTTCACACTTAACAACTTTCAAACAAATCCATCTCAATCTAATCAAAGATGGTATTATGAGTAGGTTCTACTATTTACCAACATTTTTAACTTGGAGTCGGTGCGGTACCTATGTCTTCTTTGTCCATACCTTTCTATTTGACGACATCTTACAAGTAACACTCTTTGTAGCCCCATCGTCTATCACACAATCCATTCATCGTAACTTTGGCCATCCTATTCCCTCATAGCCGTCCACATCCATATTGAACACCTTATTCACCACACGATTTTCATTCCTCCACATAAAACGGTCCATACATATTATAAACCGAAATACAAAAATATTCAAGATAATTTATGCCCAGATATAAACATTTGTCCTTGGTTCCGACCGAGGGTCAACACCAGAACCCACTATAATTTTGGTGGTCACCCGTCATACCTACCTACCAGCTAGTTTTTTTTTATGCGCATTTTCACGCAATACAAGCACTTTTTTTTAACCTGCCTCTCTCTACCTTTCAATTTAAAATCAACACTTTTATTTGCCAACGTTTCACCCCTCCGTATAGCATGTCGATACGACGTAAAACGATTTCCCTATATCGTGTTGTTAACATAATGGTAATCGATTTATTTCTCAATTATCGTTACACTAAACATTTCAATTTTTTTAAGAAATATCGTCAAAATACGAAATAAACGGTCTCACATTGCATTGATACATCACAAAATTATTGTTGTATCCCATTGGCACAGTGGTGGACAACATGATTTGTTAGAACAAAGAAATTTTAATGTACTGCGAATATTGAAACCGACCGTTATAATCCGATCAGGAAAATGTTGATATTCGTATCACGGTATTTTGGACGAAGCACGAATGACTAGCCCGTAGACAATGAAACTGCAGCCCTAGTAACGACACTGCATGCAGAATCCGCAACATTTTGAGAACAATCGCGGGATTTATTCGGTTTTATAATACAATTTTGTCATCACATGAAGAAGAATTGGAAGTTAGAACGTCATGGAATATTATTTCAATGGGACATTGTTTTACGGCATTTAAGTCTCCATATAGTTATTTCGCGAAGTAAATTAAATTTATAAAGAAAAATACTATCAAAATTCATGGTAAAAATACAAAATGCAAATGTGAAGGTGTGCTTCCATTTTTTCTAACGAACAGGAAATAAAAAATGACGTACAAAACAAAATGCGAGTCGTCATCGCGAGCAAACATTTCATCTCATAAGTCTTAACTTACTTAACAAGGTTATATAAACATTGTTAACAGTACGTGTAAGAGTTAAGCTGGAAGACGCACTAATTAAAAAAAAAACAAAAAAAAAGAGGCGCTCGTCGAAAATAAAATAGAGACAAATACGAATCGGTTCGACACTTTTAACCCTGCGCAAGTAACCCTTTACATTAAATATGATACAAAGCAAGCTGTCAGTAGCACAGACTGGCCCGTGTAACAAGCGCTGTCTATAATACCCGCACGTTTCGATTCTACTCTTTCAATTTGCAACGTGTTATTAAAACTATACCCCCGAGCAAAAAAGGGTTAAATGCGTTGCGTTCGACTAGATTTTGAATTTCGAACAACCTATATTGATATTGTCTTCCCTTGCACGTTGAATGTTAAATAAATACGGTAAAAATAATTTTGTTGAATATTACTTGCCTTGGAGAAAGATTAAGCATTTGGCTTTAAATAAAATGTCATCTAATATTTTTTTTCGCGTAAACATAAATTAAGATATTGGATCAATAGTATTTTTACCGACAAGTGACGTTACTTAACCCACGTCCATACAATCTTTTAACAATAAAATAAATAAAAAAACTAAATTGGCCTGTGCAATCATCATCATCATCATCTCAGCCTATAGTTGTCCACTGCTGGACTTCATCAGTCGAGAGCCTTAACCATTCGGCTACACAGTCCAGATCTGAAACTTCAAATTACGCAGTGTATTCTGCGTTTGGCGACGTGGTAGCCATTAATTACTAATCAAATGAGCAATTTATTAAAGATAAAGATAAAGATATATTTATTTGTATAAACATGTGTAACATAACATAGAAATGTAAATGTGGATGGAAAAAAAATTGGGAATGACAGACATAACCCTTAAGTCCAGACATGTTTTGCCACAGTTTAGCATACAAAAATTTAACAAACATAACTTTTTTAAATAAAATAACAAATTAGAACGGTATTAATTGAGCATACATATTTTAGTAATTAGTAAGACTACGTAATTGAAATTGAGTATTTTTTATAATATCATTATTATACGTTTGACAGTTTTTTCGGAGGCTATTCAATGAAATTACGTTTTGCAAACGTTTTTAAAATCTCCAATTTGACAAATTTTCATGACTTGCGTCTGTTATTGCCAAAAGTTTTACAAAAAAGTAAGAAACTCCATCTCGTAAATTTAGTTCATTCAGTTAGATGCTCTACACTAATCCGGGCTGCGTCATATTAATAAAACATTCCCTTTTTCAATCACACATTAAAAAACCGCACCCAATCTTAATCCTCATGACCAAATGACCGCAAAAGTCATTAAATACTGTTAACAATCTAAACAAGACCCTCTCACTGTGAAATTGAGCCGATAATCGAACGATTGATACAATTCTCAATTTAAATTACGTACACCCTACGCAATACTGCAATTTGGTATGTCTGCCTTGCGTTAAATAGTTTCTACGCAAATAAATGTTTGGTTAATATAAATTACTGAAGTGCGGTAAACGTTGTAATTAAAATTTTTAAAATACTTTCCGTTATGTTTACTCTACAATTCTGTTTAATATTTCCTCAGAGAGGTTCGTGTCTTGTTGAAGATGTTACTTTTGAGATCTTTGTTGATGTTTTAAAGCTTTGACAGCAGGCTGTAAAAGTAACAAAACGTAAAACATGGCCGATCTCAAAGAACCAAGATGTTCTACCGCCGCTTCGCGAATTGTTCTCTTTAAGATTTATTCAGTTAGTCTAAGCTTGAGCTTACCTTACCGTGTTGAAATTAATGATAATTTATAAAAACTTAAAAAAAAAGTTAAGTCTGAACTTAAGTCTGGTTTTCCGAAAAACACTCTGGGATTTTGTTTTTAATTTTTTACTACTACTATAAAGCTGAAAGTTTGTTTGATTAAGAAAATCTTAGGTATTCTGGATCGCCTTGAAAAGTTTATTTCGTTCATAATATTGGTCTTCAAACTTGGTATTCAAACTTATGAGCAGCTAAGGTTTACTTTTTAGACTTTGGGTACGGAAGCCTAAAAAACTTAAAAATGTCAAATTAAAATTCAATTATCTGAAGTGGTTCCCTTTGAAGGTCAATCGAATTAATTAGTGGAAAGCTGTCCTATTCGCTCTCTCGCCCGCAGCCCATTTCTTTTTGTAAAGAAAATGGCAGCTTTAAAGCACGATGTCCCTCTGTAACGTCCCTATTTAGAAAATTAATCCGATTTCACCTCATTTTTTTAAAGATTTCAATTTTTATCTTATCATTGCACCGCTAAAGTCAAAATAAACGATGATAACAAATGAATACTTCTAAGATACTTAAATTTTTGCTTCGATTAAAAATTGACAGGTTTTCGAAAGCGGAACGAAATTGATCAGATGATGTTAATAGCGCGGGATAAATACGCTACAAAAGTCAATCTGAAATCAACCTTCAAAACCTTCGCAACCAAATCCACCTGAAACCGAAAATCGAATACTTACAGCATTATGAAAGGCATCTTTCTGTCATAATGAAAGAGATTTATCTAGCTTATTTGTATACTAGACTGAAATTAAAATTTTCGATCATTTCACTCATCATTTGATCATTCTAAAAACAACGAATAATTCGCCAACTTTTTATATCAGAGTTTGCAAAAAAGAAATCCCGTTTAACGTCCACCGGTCATACATCAAGCTAAACACACACCGTCGGGTCCGAACTTCGATTCCAATAGTTATGCAAATAGCGACTGGAAATGTAATGAGTGGCCGGCAGTTATTTAGACCTGCGCCGTAACTCAAACTCTGCTTCGAAATTGAAGCGAGCGCTGAGAAATGTATGGAGCCGAAATGTGTCTTTTAAATTGTATTTTTTTTTTGTTATGCCGCCTCTAGCCTTGTTTTGATTTGTATTTGAGGCGGTTATCAGTCGTTTTAGGTATTCTATTTAGGGCCGATTTTTCAATCGCCAGATAACTTTACAGCTTTTTTTTTTATATAAAAGTATAGTTTTTACAGCTTTTGCATAGAAAATATGTCAAACGGCCATATTTATTCCTCAAATAAAAGTTATCTGACGATTGAAAAATCGGGCCTAAGTGTTATAAATAATTGTAAATATTTGAGCATCGATTTGGTTTACCTAACTTTATTGTAATGGTATATTTATATGTAATTTATATTGTAAGAAGAATAAATTAGTAAGTGTAACAATTTGTTTTATTGTAGTGCTTCCATTGTGTTTCTTACGTGATTTTTTACTCTCTCATTTTCACTACGTTTTTTTACCGAACATTCATTTAATTAAACTTAACAATAACTCTTCAGTAAATGATTAATTGACGTAACAATAAAATCATATTTAGTCCAGACTACGTTTAAAATCAACAAAACGCGCCGTCATTAAAATACTGTAATAATTTCAATGACTCTCGATGATCGTCAATAATTAATGGTGGGCGAACGTTGATAATGAAAGTCCCTATTAATTGTATGATGTCTGTTCGTGTATTAAATTTTACAATTTGAAGTACAATCTTGTAATTTTGATACTAATTTTCAACTCTCTGGGCCCCGATTCTGCTATTTTACAATGGCCGATGAATGAATCGCAATTGGATTAAATTTGAAATTATTCCTATTCTCTTAAGTATTTGCCAACACAATAACTGGACGTTAATTGTGTTGACCTTGAGTATACCTTCCTGCACTTAATTTCTAATTATTGTGTAGAAAAATGCTTAAAAGAATACGAAAATTGTCATTTTAAGTCAAATTTCTTTCATTCATCGGTCGTTGTAAATAGCAGAATTGGGGCCCTGATTTCAACCATTTCATTTTCAAACACTAAATGTATTGAATTTTAAGTAAATAGGATCTAAACCTATATATTGATATCAAACACATATTTTAGAACTAAGCATAGTAATTTGTTAGATTTTATATCTCAAAAATACTATATTTTCATGTAATCGTTAATAAATAAAAAAATCCTTATTCGACATATCAAATGAAGCATTAGTTACACTAACCCTTCAAAATATTCAAAGCACATCCGATTCATTTCGAGACAGTTCATTTCGCGCACACATCAATCAAAACACACGAATAAACCCTAGCGTTATTCGGAATGTACGGTCAGCAATTGAAAATGTATGACACAATTACATTTTCAATCAATTGCACACAATCAAATACAACATTTTTTGCAATCGTAATCATTTTACAAGTTTTCTCGACATTTAAAATATTAAAGCCCTCAAAATTACTATGTGATTTTCTTTGATAACTAATGTGATGCCGCTCTACGCTGTGCACTGCGTAGTCACTCTTCCATAATTATAATAAACTTACTTTAAAGACTTCACTTACTTTAACTTTCACAAAACGCCATCTAGTCTCAAACCAGGCAGATCTTATATTATAAGTACTATAAACGTAATAAACAAACTTATATATCTAATAAAAATTAAATTGAACACAGTGTTTCTCACACAAACATTTTAATCGCAAGCTATAGAAGTCAGGACCACCAACCACTAGACCAACAAGCCACTCAGGTTGCAGACTTCCCGGTATAAATATTATATTGTAAACCGATTTCTTTTGCTGACCATCCCTGAAACAGATACGTGCGCACCCTAACGCACTTACAAGCGGTCAGTAGGTAAAATATCGATCCGCCAAACGTAGGTGTAATGTTGTATGTGATGACCCTAAATTATATTCAAGAAAAAATAAACAAATTTAATTTCACGTAGACAACAGTTTATTCACGTCTCATTAATTATTTTGAGAGTACCTCGAATCGGTTAATGCTGCCTTTGATATAATATGCAAAATTACATAATTAATTATTTTCAGTTATTACTTACTTTGATAGATTAATTTAAGCTGCAGTGCCTGGGGTTTCGGTGCTTTTCTGTATAACGATTATTATATCTTTATTATTTTGAGAACGAGTTTAAAAAAACTATTTTCTTTAACGGTATTATATTTTTCCGAATCTTTATTTTCTTTGCCTACAAATACTTACTGCAGGCAATCAAAGTATTTATTTTAAACCTGTGTGGTAATTATTAAAGATAGGTTAAATGTAATGTAATATAGCAACAGTTTCTCTTAAGAATCTTAAGAAACCAGCTCCATATCTTTCCGTGTCCCCAGACTCACACCTCTACGACCACAAAATTAATAACACGTTGTTTTTTTATTTGAACCTCAGTCTTGCACTTATTATTATTTAAACTGTATTTCGAGACTTTATTTATTGTTATTTATATAACATATGTTGATCATTTTTCAATGTTTCTACACAATTAACACTTCATTTTCAATGTTAATCATTTTTTTCGATGTCGGTCGTGTTTTGTTTTTAGTATTTATGCCCTGTGAGTTGGGGTCCGGGCCGATAAATTAAATGTATGCATGTTAACAATGCACAAATGGGTTTTGGTGTCGAAGACAAATATGTGTGGTGTTGACAGGTATGTAACGCAGTGGGTTGATTGTGGCGATTAGTTCGGTGTCGATGTTGAGAACTCGATTGCGAATCGATTGAGTTTAAAGTTGTTGTGCGTGTGCTGCGAGGTGTTCCTTGCGGTTAAGTGAGTTTAGCTGCAGATAGTGTGTGGAATTTAGTTGATATCACAGGTATAATGCGGCAAGTAAATTTGGAATGATAGATCATTTTCAAAATCTGTTAAAAAACAATTAAGGCGTTCAAACTAAACTAGGTTCTAAACATGATTAATTTCTGTGCCTGCTGCCACTAGCTAATAAAGCGTTTCTAGAGATCACAAATCAAAAAACGAATCATTGAAGTAAAATTAATGGTAAATAGATACAATTATTATCTACAGAAAAGGAATTTTTACGAAACCGAAGATTCTCTTTACTATCTAGCATTTTTACCATAACGTTTCGTTTGCGAGTGACATCGCACCTCACTATAATACTTATTTGACATGGAAATACGTCACGACTTTGTTTTTTTTAAATAATTTACAAAACATACATTTAACACGGCTTCATAAATGGATTATTCATTTTGTCTCTATCAGCCCTATCCTTAGCTAATTACAGCCACTGATTCAGCTACGTGAGGTAAGCGGTCAGTTTTTTTTTTTTTCTTTTTTGTAAAAATCGGTTGCTTTACCATTTCATTCGCTACGGATTTTACCATCACTGCCAAGGTTTTACGACTGAACAATTATAGGTTCTCTTTTTTACATTCCCAGTTTTATGATCGGTTAGAAACGGGACGAACTGGGCCCGTTGTAAAATAATTGTTTGTTTTTTAATTGCTTTACTGCTACGCCAGCCGTTTTTATTTGGTTTTGATTTATTTTTTTATTTC
Source organism: Trichoplusia ni (assembly GCF_003590095.1). Lineage (NCBI taxonomy): Eukaryota > Metazoa > Arthropoda > Insecta > Lepidoptera > Noctuidae > Trichoplusia > Trichoplusia ni. The sequence goes on along the minus strand of NC_039478.1, from coordinate 2,673,277 downwards.
ATAGTACATAGTTCGAGATTGTGACGTCATTCTTTAGTGGTTCAGGTGTTCCTTTTTTATTTCTTTCTTTGATCATTGATGTTACTTGGATTACATTCTAAATAATCTATAGATTGCCTTCTTGAGTGTAACATGGGATTAGGGAAAATGTTTTAGACATATTTAGAGAATTTGATCAATGTCGGGGATTTAAGAAATAATATTTGTGTGCTAGACGTAAATCAATCCAGCCAGACTAAGTGGACTGCTGCCAGGCAAAATTATAGGACTCCCTAGATATGCTTGAAGAATGAAAATAATAAATTGCTAAAGTATTAATTTTCACACGAGACAACATCAGCCTCTAACATTAATCGATTATCGTACCAAAAACATTAACGTTCTCGTAAAATCTCGTGTGACGTCACTTACCAGTACCTACGCTATTTACAAGCAAGTGATGTTTTTAGCCCCCACTTACTTAAGAGTTTTTTTATTTCTTACCTTTTAATCCTTACTAATATTATAAATGCGAAAGTAACTCTGTTTGTCTGTCTCTTACGCTTTCACGTCTAAGCCACTGAACTGATTTTAATGAAATTTGGTACAGAGATAGAGTTGACCTTGAGAAAATACATAGGATAGTTTTTATCCCGATCTTTTGAAGAGTTCTCTTGGAAACGCGATATAACCGACCTCGACGCGGGCGAAGCCGGGGGCGAAAAGATAGTATTGTTATAAAATGAAAAATACGTATTCGATACTTTTTGGAAATCTTTTTGACGGACTAAACAGATATATTATTAGATTTAGTCATGTACCCTTTTGCCTCGAGTGATACAGGCATTGCAGGCAATAGCTTAATGCTAGTTTATTACTCACGGAATCCACAACGATAATTAGAATTTCTAGTTTCAAGTGCCTGTTTAACATGGACTTTTAGTTACACCGTATTCACAATGCGTCCAATGAGAACGATCTCAAGAATCTCATTATGAAGAAATAAATAGCCAAGTATTGTAGGTATTTAGGTCCAAATTCGTCTTTTTCGATTTAAAAAATCTAATAGAAATAGCCACGATTTTAAATGTCACTCTGTTCAAATTTTACCTATAAGAATCGGTCTAACCGTTTTTATACTTGCAAAGAGCATTGTCATCGGGTTTGAAGCTATCCTGAAAATTTCAGCCTGCTAGCTTATCGGGAAGTGCGTTACTAAAATCTAACCGGAACGACAAACAAACAAGAAAAGTGAGTGTATAAAAACGTGGAATAAAGAAACTCTATTAAGTACTAAGGCAATGTTGTCTGTTTCTTTCACCAGCTTTAATTTCATGTATCGTGATATTCTATTTCAGCTGTCGTAATAATTACTAAAAATAAAAATCGAGATTAAGCGACGTTCTTACGGTCATAGATTTGGTAATCAAGGGATTTGTCATTTTGTTCCTCTTTGGCATATTTAAATGTAATCCTCAATGACGCCATCGACAAGCCAGGATTCTATTTTTAACGAATATTATTTTAAAGTTTTTATTAAAATGTGCCTCATTATATTATTTAATTGATATTTTTACAGGTTAGTATTAATCTGATACTACATAGATGCTTCAATAAACAAATATCAGTTACAGATATTTCTGAAATCGTTCGTTTAAATAGAAACGAATAGAAAACAATACAGTTTGCATTCAATATAATATTGTCTGTTATCTCAATATTCAATCTTTGATTTGTTCTGAAATGTAATCTATTAAAATCTTAGCGTAACAATTTTATACTTAAAATATACAACTGTTTTCTCTCTCGTATTTATCGGGTTTGCCCGACTAGTTTCGGACTCAAACGGAGTCCATAATCATGAGCTGAAGCGATGGCGGGTTCGACAACTATTTCATATCAACTATTAATTTTAGATGGCTTTCTATTTTAACAATTTTATTTAAAAAAATAAACAATAATATTTCAACATATCTAACAAAGCATATATCTTAATTATAGAGTACATACTTATGCAATAGCTAGCTTAATCGGCCGTTCAATTAACAGTCTAGATTTTTAATTAAACAGCTTGGCAAACACGTAGGGTGGCTTTGGGAGGCTGTCATTCCATCCATCGAAACTCCAACCTGTTTATTATACTCATTCGTGAAATTAAAATTTTAGCCATCGAAACTCCTACGTACATAATATATATTAATTCTTTATTTGTGAAACAAAAACTTTGTATCTTTTTTCATACAAAAGAGTATGAAATTTCCCACACGTATAATTTGTATACAGAGCTAAAAAAAAATATAATAAATTCATAAAATCTAAAAAAAAAACATAAAGCAAAGTATCATGCATTTGACATACACATATACACTCATTTGTTTATTATGGGGTAAAATGTTATATAGACGAACGAAAGATATCAAACACAACCATAATTAATTTATAACAATATCATTATGGTTAAACTACTAAACGATCTTTAGTATTTCAAATTGTGCGCAACTCATTAAACCTGTAGTAATAACTAAAGGCAGGGAATCACGATGTGTCAGTGCATTCTCATACAATAATACCTACCAATTACTGAGAATTATCATGTTCTAATTAATGCGTGATCGGCTTCCATTCTCTCGTATTCGTCTTGATACACTTAAATTGCTTGACCGCATTAGTTCATTCCCCTTACAATAACTATTAAAGCAAGCCTGTTGATTGTGCAAGGGAGATAGCGCTCTATGCCGTGGACGTGCTATCTTGCTCACACAACTGAAAGTTTAGTAGGAGGGTAAGTGATAAGCTTCCAGGTATCTGAGGGAGTATTGAGTAGATATAGATCCAATTTTCATTTATAGTTATCTGCAATTTGTACTTAGATGTAGAAATTATGTTTATTGAAATTTGGTAACGTAGGTACATTCGATTTAGGTCGCTATCTTATCAAGTTTATTAAAAACGATTAAGTTATTTTTGCATACCAACCATATATACACTTCGGTACCTCAAAGCCTTTCTCTATTTATATTTTTTTTCTATTTGCACATCCTAATCTTGAAGGTATAATATTGGTCGTACCTAACTTTTTCTCTCTATCTATCATTAAGGTAAGAGAAAAAAAAACTGGTAAGTAAAAGCGCCAAACATCCCTAGTCTGTAAACAATAAAAAACAGAAGACAACACATTAAAAAACTTTATTTAAAGCACCAGGGCTAAATAGGTTTCGAAATTAAAACCTCATTTCGATGATTCGTCCATCCGCGTCGGTGTAAACGAGCCCAGCCTTATATTAACCAGAGATGTAATTTATGATTTACGAGACAACAGCAGTGTTAAACGTTGATTGTTTAATTATAACCGCTAAATAAACTGTGGGCTGATTCCATTTTGAAATGCAAATAAGGAAATATTCGTTTTCATTACAAGAGAGTTTTATTGCGTATTGTTCTTTGGCCACTTTTCTTGGTATATTGTTCGGTGGATTTTTATGTTATTGATAAAGGGGTAATCATTGGTAGGTATACCTAATACCTAGTAGGCACTTATACCTACTAACAAAGAAAATGGATGTACTTTTATTCTGAGAAAAAAAAACAACGAATCAGCCTCTCGTTTACACAGTTTTATTTTTCATACGTTTCTGTGGCACTACTGAGCTAATTCTTCTTATTCTGCATCTGTAGCTATCTGTGTTAGTTGATAATCCCAATTATTTCATCGGTGCCTGTAGCTTTAACTTTTACTGTAATAATAATCATGCTAAATTGAAGAATTATAGAGATATTAACAGAGTTTTTTTATTTCTAGGGCAAATTAAGGGCTAAAAAGTTGGACAGACGGACGGAAAAAATATGTAATTAAGAAAGTATCGAAGGCTGAGATGAATGCCAGAGAAACACAATGCGACGGCTTAAATTATTTTAATCTCCGGTCAATTTGAGAAACCACATGACTAACTACAACACTACATTTTAATTTAAGCAATCTTTACTTTAAAACTGTAAACTGATCATTACATTAAAAACACCAGAGATCAAAACTCATTTAACGTTATTTAAATAACCAAAACGGAACTTTGATCCGTCGCTAAGAACTAATTCAAATCCAGTCATTATACTTTTATTATAACTATCCAAAAAACAACAGTAAACGGTCTAGATTTTATTGCGGCAAGTGTACCTGTTAATCTTAATTTTATTCTTTAATAATTAACTGTTAAAATTTTAAGTGTTCGACGTCAAGACTGAAATAAAAAATGTTTGACGTAAATGCAGGCGCCGAAATGAATTACCATATATTTTATGAAAATTATGGCGTTTCATCTTTTTATTATTTTGTAATTATTCTTTGGCTCTATAGGTTTAGGATCGACGCATTTTATTTTGGTAAACGAACTTTATAAAAGACGGAGATCCAAATGGAATTACCTACTTTAAGACAGTAATAAGCGAAATAAGCTATTTTTGTTGCTTTAATCTACAATTTTGCATAATTAATAGACCTTTTGACCCGATTTCAAAAAAGAGGCAGACTCAATTCGTCTGTATTTTATGGTTGCTTACTCATAGCTTTAGACTGGATAAACAGATTTTTTGATTCTTTTTACATTGTTGATAGCTGTTATTTAGTCCCAACAAAAATGATCAAGCTTGGCTCACGAGTTTTAATTTAAGGTCGGTTGTGTGTTTTATTTGTAAAACAAATATGATACGAAAATACTATTATTATACCAGAATTACTTTAAAAACATTGTCATACAACTTTCTCCTTTATAATTTACCGTTTGTTAGTTATTTGACCTCGGTTCAGTAATATGAATATTGAAAGCATAATGATGGGTAATATCTCGGACAGCCTGCCCCGCGGTGACGTCGACTTGTGAGTTATGACTAGCACTAATTTATGAGCGCCTAGTACATGAGATCGTTGTTAAAGGAGGTTTATAACATCGATTCTTGCGTGAAACAATTTTTGAAGTTCCGTACCCAAAAGGTATAAGCGAAACATTACAAAGGCTCAGTTTTCTATCTGTATATCTGTCAACAGACGGACAGGTGGACAGTTCAACCAGGTGATGTGTTTCTCACCGGGGTCATCATCACAAAGACTAGATATAAAATAAGAAACATTGGGTAGGTTTGTGTCAGCTGAACTTGGTCAACACCTTCCGCTCATATCTAAGCGGGAGGAGTAATTTTTCTATTTCCCATCTAGAGAAAATACTTTACGATATTCATTGTTAAAACTATAACAAGAGACAAAAGCAGAGTATCGTACAGACAATGGTTGTTTCGGTAATAAAATTCAAAAGAAAAAAATACTTTTTTATTTAGCTTGTTTGTGCGGAAACCTCAGTCTGAACCGAGTCTGGCTCGGATTGGAGTAATTTTGTAACAAAAAAATAATTTTCTTCGCATAAAAATAATTGCAAACTACAAACATCTTGAAATATTGAAAATTTCTGCAATAATAAGCAGATTTTTCTCTCTTCAAGAAACTTGCACAAGTGCATTATAACTCTGATGATGTATTAATTAAAACTCTTGTTCTGCAAACTTTTGAATGATAGCTTTGCCTTTTTTTCAAGAAGTTGCTTGCTTCCTATCTTCAGATTTAGATGTAAAAACACAACTGCTTATCTATGTAATCTCCACAATCCAAAAGAAAGTTTTCTGAAAAATACTGGTTTTATTTTATAAGACCAATGTAGATAGGAAGATTAACGCATTAAAGATTTTAAAGTGGAGGCTAATCTGGCTCTGGATGACAGTTCAAAGCCACGTGACTTATAGAACCTTCTTCGTCGTTCGATCGAGCGTTTTTCTTTGAGCGTTTGAACGATTATAGTAATGTTGGTAAGAGATCTCTGTAGCTTCGTAAAATTACCTTAAGATGTTAAATACCAAACTATGATATTTGAGACCAAGATTACGTTACACTGTACAAGAATCTGTTATTTAAATTAAAATCTGCAACTTCTCCAAAACGAAACTATCGAAACCCACATTTTTAAAGTAACATTAATTTATCCACAAACCAAATACTGACACACCAAACTTGTCGAAAAAGTCCTGTCAAAAAAGCACTCTCTCAAAATTGATCAGACAGTTTTTTGTGTGATCGCCCCAGTACATTTAACTTTTGACAAAGCGGCTGTTATTTTTCAGTGCCATGTGTTTTTCAGTTGACCGTAAGGTTATCGTGGTTCATTTTGGAAGTCAACGTTGACCACGAACACAATGGCGGTTTGGATGGATTTCACTGGTTCATTCTGCGTGTTGATGTCTGTCGATATTGGGGTTCAGTAGTGAGATGAAAGAACCATTGTTGGTTTTTGTTTATTTTGTTCGTTCAGATGCATGTTTGTTTTCCTTTTTGTTTGTTTTTAACTGTGCACGTATTTCATGGGTCACTTGACTTTTATTTTAATTGCTTTTTAGTGTTCCTTTGTGGATATTTTTACTGACAGGATATTTTAAATAATTTTCTTTTGTTAAATAATTTTAGTGTTCTATACTAATAAATAAAGCTGAAGAGTAGGAAGTACTAGTTCAAATTGAAAAAAATATTTTTGTGTTCAATAGACCATTCATCGAGGAAGGTTTTAGGTTATACAACATCAAAAGGACAGAAGGAGAGGAAAAAAGAGAAAAGGAGCGAAGATACAATAGAAAATGTGGCAAAAACGGGGAATAATATTCATCTTCCAGGGCTTCTGTTCATAAATTCCTATCTTATATCTTCTAACCACGCGGACGAAGTCGGGGGCAATAGCTAGTGTATGATAAATAGTTTTTACGTATCCGTACAAAAATGTCAAAAACGGAATGGTTACTTATGCTCTGCCTGTTTGTGCGTCTGGTATATGCTGTCTGTATATTATGACCCGTGATAGCTAGACAAAATATTTTTAAGCAAATGTGGGTGCGAAAATCGATTCAGAGTACGGGTTTTTTTTCTAAATATGTTTCCTTTAGATTATAAGTATGGATGGAGCCTTCAGGGTCTCGAGCACGAATCGTTCTTAACCAGATTTCATGTTTAAATGAACTAGAATTATGAATTACATATGCATACTCATTTTCATAAAAAAACATATGTTATCTTCACCTTTTTAAACTTATTTAATTTTATAAAGAGTTAATTAGTTTAACCAACTATTGTCTCTATAAATTTAATTAGGTAACGTATTTTTGCTATCAAGGGCAAAGCTTTGTGAAAATCGGATATCCGTTAAAATTTGTAGAATATTCTAGGAATTCCGTCGATGGGCTATAGAAATATGAATATGTTGTCTGGCAACAGTCTAGACTGTAGTTTATATATTTTAGGTCAACGCGTCACATGTTACGTTTTGATTTTAGACGGAAAACTTTTGCAACCAGCAAATAGATTTTGATTTTTCAAGTCGTTATTCCGATTAGTCAACTTTGATATTGATTAAAAATACGAAATCTTGAAAACTACAATAAAACATTTGAAACCGTATCACATTAAAACACTTCTATCATACGCAGACAGGTCTTAGAACTCAAAAAGTATAGTTATCCTCCCATATTATTACGTGTTTTAAATATAAGACAAATCCCACTAAAGATGTTCATAATTAATAATACCCACAATTCACATCTTGTTTGAGGTATCCAAGACAAACATGTTTAACATTATTTTGCCACGAATTTAAATCGAACCGTTGACTTCCTATTGCAATCAATCAAAATTGTGCCTCGAAAAAATACCAAAGCGACCCTCACACAAATAATTAATTATGACTTAACAAACTTTGTAAATGCACGTAAACAAAACCACCATAAACTTTATCTTTCTAGAAATAAGGTCCAAAATGCAACGGAGATTAATTTGTTAAGTCTTTTAGAGTAAAGGTATCCAATGCTTCTTCAGAAAGTAACTAAATCCTTGGTTTAGCGTTTAGGCGCTTAATGGTGTGTGTTTTTATACAGAATACGAATGTATCATAAATTATGACACATAACACCCACTTTTTGAAGTAACGGGCGAAAACGATATGTCACACGGAGACCTACTAATGGAACTCGAAAGAAACTTAAAAATTAGTTACGAGTTTTATAAATTTTGATTAAACTTCAATTTCTTAAAACTTATTTTTAAATGATGTAGTAGTATTAATTGAACAGATAGTTAGGTATTATTTTAATTTAATTTAATTAAGAAACATAACAGGTAGTGTGTCAGAATGTACTGTGCACACAGTAATTTGGTGTGATCTTATTTTTTATAGTTGCAGAAAGTATTTTCATTAGGAATTGCAAAAAAAAAACAAACACTTAAAACAGTGCTGAAAAGGTTTAAATTAGGTTTTCGTTCTTTCCTCATAAAAATCATATTCTTATCTATCCCCGTGTCAGATTATCCATGATTTAGCTTAGAACTAAAATATAAATAAAAACAAAAATCGAAATAAATTTAAAGAAATCATGTTTGGCAATATAATATAATCCACCGTCTTCGTCCTTTTACACAATATTGCTTCGAACATCTGATATCAAAAAAAAACTTAAGTCAATTTGATCAACCAAAACTCACTGCGTTCTCACTTTCGACCATGTGACACAGTTGGTATTGATTTCGGTCCGTCCTTTGTAACCCGATAGGTCGCACGAGGCGCCGGCCGCGAGTCAACTCATGCGCAGATCAAAAAAACACATCCTTTGAGTAATATCATCGGTCTACAAGTTATTTAGGATTTTAGAACGAAATATTATTAAATTTATGTTGATTTTGAATTGAAGTTTGATTATTTGCAACACACGGTACTATTTAGTTATCAGACATTTATCGTACGGTTATAAGTCTCTGGGGATTTTTGGAAAATTGATTTATTTTAGGGATGCACGGTCACTTGTCGGTACAGTTTTAAAATTTTGCAAATACGACTTTAATAAAAAATCCCTAGGACCGTTACGTATCAAAGTAAAATTATTTACTATTTTGGCCTAGACGCATAACACGCACGGACACTAAATTCAACCAACCTACATAACCAACCTCCTTTAAGATCCATTGAATCATAATTACTTTTCATAAGGAAGAGGAAAATAATATCATTATTTAAACCTCCTTATACTCAGTTAAGTAACCGTTATACAGTCATTCAGATGTAAAGTAATAATAGAATAAAAATCCTATAATCTAAATAAAATTATAATAACGGCCAACAACAACAATTTACCAGAACAATAGCGAATAAATAAAAAGAAGGTTTCATGATAAAAGTGCTATAAATTTTCCTTTATCAAATTAGCGATGAGCTTTGATTGCAAGTATTAATTAATGTAAAAAATTCTGCTCTTAGTTCTTTCATATCGATTTTATTAAGTGGCCAATCCGAACGGTTTGAAACAAACAAACTGATAGCTCTTTAATTTGACTCTTCTTAATCCTATAACGCAATGAATTCATAAGGGGAAAATACAGTTGTATTTTATCGTGGTACAATTCACAAGATTAAATGATTATTTTTAAAAACCCCAGCAATAAACTAGTTGAAAATCGTTTTACATAGAATCGCAAAAACTGAGATGAAGTAATAAATACTCTCTAGGAAATTCTTTTCAAACCCCCTTTCTTTATGTCCAAGACCACTCACACAATTCACCATTGATACCAAAAAACTAAATTGAAATCACTCCATCAGTTCGGGAGCTATGATGTGACAGGCAAACAGATACGTCCAACTTATAACACCCCTCTTTTCTCGTCAAGGTTAAAAAGTCTAGAAATTTCATGCACATTTAGGCACTGTATAACTCTTTCGTTCATTTAAATCTACTCGTTCATAGCAGAAGTTTTTTGGGCTTGTTTCCCCTCATGATGCCCCGGGCGTGGGATACGGGGCTCAGACAGACTGGCGTTTTTATTTTTATTTCACGCCATAACGAAATTTGTGACTTCGTTGTTATAAACTTTTGTAGTATCTGTTTGTTTGTTGTTTTGTTTCGTTGAAATTTACTTCACTGTATATTTTCAAACTTGGTAATAGTGTCAGTCACTACTGACACTATTACCAAGTTTGAAAATATACGCTTATAAAATATAGTTTACGCTGTTTTATATTTTATAGGGATTTAATCTTAACGTTCTCGGGATTTTCAAAGACATTGAAAATCAAAAGCAAAAGTTTTTTTTTATTTCAAGTAGGCCGTTTAACACGCTCTTTCAAAATGTTACAGTAATGGCTCTAGTTGCGCGGTTCAAAGTGTCATTCTTATGGAGAAGAACCAGCAAGAAACTCCTAAGTTACTCTTTTAAAAATAAATGTATATTCACAAATCACATGCAAAAAATATTCCTAATGAAGAGCATGCTTCCTTAACTATTTTCCGTCCAACAATTATGACCATAAATTGCAAATTTTAAAACGTCTAAAAACATTAACGTCTGCGGTTTTCTTTCAATGTACCTTTGTCTGGCGACACTTAGGTAACGGTAATTTATTTTAATTCCGAATTTCTGTGGTTAGACTACGCGAAAAGTTTGACAGCTTCATCGGATAGTGTTTTATTTCTATCCAAAGGAATTACGGTAGCAATTTCAGATTTAAAATACATTCCGTTTTTAGCATGAATTAAATCTCTATGCTTAATAACGGTTGCAACTAATATAATAATTATGAAATGAAGCTGTATAATAAATTTCAGCGAATTTGTAATACTGGAAAAGTTGTGGCGTGTTCCAGAAACTTCTTGCAGAGTAGAGTAAAATTCGCTTAAATTTACTGGTTTGATATACTGTTTGGTTTACTCTTCTGCAATCTAAAACGTAGTAGCAGATAATAGCGGCTAGGGGTTTAGATGAACATGCCAAACCCGATATGTCGCGGGCCCGAGCCGCGCTTGCGACACTCGTTTATGTAATCCACGAATACTTGTATTGAAACTGGGTAACTTGTGCTTATACATATTTGTTAAATACAAGGATTAAATAAATTGTAGAGGAAGACGTTTCTTAAAACAAATTGTTTTAATGTGCATTTGTCTCTACACATGTTTCTTGAATGCCTACATTGTCACCCCAAGTATAATCCTTCGTCAGGCACCTGTGTTAATACGTACACTCTTCAAGTTTGCATTGTCAATACTACAATTATTATTGAGGAAGCCTTCTGCCTGTAGTATTAGTTTTTTTATTATAATAAGCATTTATATCGTTTCATGTCCCTATAATCAATTCCGTCAAATTAAATTCGACACACTTCCCGATTTCCGATGGATGTAAAATCTTACACGCATATGCATGTTGTGTATAGTCAATTCAACTCATATTTGCTTTCGGCGTCATGTGTGCGTAGCCCTTGTGAATATACAGTGACGTTGAGTACTAACACAGCTTTGATTTGTGTGTCACTGTCACACAAATTAAAGCTTTCATAAGTCAATTGCACGTACAAATAGCTCCGCGGGCACAAATGAGTTGAACTATCTGTAACAAAGTAATATTATGACGTCATGGAGCTGATCTTCTGCTGGAGCTAAAAGCTGGCCATAAGAGCTACTCGATTGAACACAATCTTATTTATTTTAAGATATTTTGATATCTGTCAATAAGAAAATTTATCTCAGAGCAATTTCTTATTGCTTTCGCAAGCTCTTTTTATTTTTACCGCCGACGCAAATCAAATATAGTTAAGGTTGCTGTGTCTATATATCTGACTATTTTTCTGTCTGTGTCATCATAGCTACCGAACAGATGTGATAAGGTGAATTAAGCCCAAGCATTCATATTTATGGTTGATAAAAGTTGTTCGAGCCGTTTAAAAATGTTGGGGTAAAAGTTGCTAGCGACGTGGATTTTTAAAATCATATTTAACTAAACACACAAAATAACTGTGAAAAGCAACAGTTCACGTAGAGTTTTAAAAACTGTGCTATTGCGAGGATTGAATGCAGTAACACTTGACCCGATTCAGACCGATGTATTTGAGCCTCGAAGCGCCTTCTGCAATAACTCAAACAGCTGTGCTTGAACTACGACCGCCATCTTTTTATAATATTTTTTTTATAGAATTTTAAAGTAGAACGACGCGACGTGTAAAAAGTCATGCAGAAAAATATTTAATAAAAAGGTTTTGTTATTTAAAAGTATTTTTTTCAGGGGTTATCTATGTTCGTTTCGAATTTTGTTAATTTATTCATAGTAGTCATAAAGCCGAGTACCTATAAAATATAATAAAAAAGTACGTATTTTTAAACGATAACCATGTTAAATAATATGTGTGCTCTATGTAATTCTGTGAGATATTAGCTTTAATGTTTTAAAGCAAGGTCGGTTCTCATACTCTGATTATGCATACTGTAATTTTGATAAACTAGCCTTATACAATACTGTGCTACAAAGAGCAATAGAATAAGCCAAACACAGGAAATCAGACTTCCGCAAATTCTAACATCGGTTAAATGAAAACAATTTTAAACGTAAAACATTGAACAACCCAACAGAACAAAGCTCAGAAAATGGGAAGAGAATATCATATCCCTCTGTTACTCAGTTTATCATAATACAGAAGTTATTTCTCTCCACACAGCAGTATATTAATGTTATGTTCCGTATCTAGTCATTAGACCGCACTAATATTAGTACTGCATGAGCTTAATTATATATTATTAAACTCCCACTGGAGGTGCAATACCTCATTGTAATTAGGAATCGGATCCTTGTACGAAGCAAGGATATGCAAGACTAGGTATGGAAGCAAGGAATACACAGAAACGCAGGGCAACATAGATGCGACTTAATTGTCACAACGCGGCGTGGGTTAGTGGTGTGCGGTAAATTATGAAGTAGATAATTTGTCATACAGATAATACTTTTTTTTTAATTTTATGAGAATATTAGTGAAAAAGAAGTATATTTGTCTAATGCCTAACCTCTAAAGGTTTTTGTGTGGTGGCCGCAGCCAAAAGTCAAATGCATAATGACTCCCAGACTCAGTACACGCACTCGTGGATCACACGAATGTTCTCGTCTTAAGCGGGATCGAGCCCGAGACAAGCCGCACGCAGTGGGTTTGACACGTGTACGTAGGTACAGTCGAAATTTACCGTTGTATCGGAAAAAACCCAACTAAGCAAAACCTAGTTATTATGTTTTACTATAAAAAAGATACTAGAAGCTACCTGTCTTTAAAATTGAAGATGTCATGCAATGTGAATCGGTAAATCAAGAGGTAGCACCTTAACTCTTATTATACGTAGGAATGTCTGTCCGGTCAGACGTCAAACCGCAGTGAGTTGGCACTATCTTTGATATTTAGGTGTGGTCCAAGTTAAAAGAAACTGGCTCTTATAATTTAATAAATAAAATAGAATTAATAGGATTCATCATCATCATCATCCACAGCCTTTATCCTCCCACTGCTGGGCATAGGCCTCCCCTTTCTCGCGCCAATTTCTACGGTCCTGTGCTAGCCTCATCCAGACTCGACCCGAGACCTTTATAATGTCATCGATCCATCTTGCTCCCGGACGACAGACGCTTCTTTTGCCTTGTCTTGGCCACCATTCTGTCACCGCCTTAGTCCACCTGCCATCACATCGTCTGGCCAAGTGGCCTGCCCAGCTCCACTTCAGCCTCCCTTGATTAATGGGATTACACAAATGTAAAAACCAACGTTTTTAAATGTGTGTCACTTCATTAAAATTTCATAAAAATTGGTCTAGCCGGTTTCGTATTTGATAATTGCATTATCATCGGTTTTGAAGCTACCCTGAAAACTTCTTTCAGCTATCGAAAAGTGAGCGAATAGAAACCTGGGAAATTAAGTATTAACTGTAAGTAAACACATAAATGGGTGCAATACTATCTGGTAATGTGCTGAAAACAATTGATATAGTTCACTTCCACGGGTATTTTATAAAGATTTGCTGTAGGTACTTGCTCTACAAAATAAGACTTTAAGACTAGCAGACCTATAAATAGACATTCTTTCAATAAAACCGTTTGCAGCTCTAGAAACTTAATGGAGTACCACACTATAAAGATTCTCTTCCACAAGTAGAATTTGGCTTCTGTTGTACCCTAATTTACTTCATTCTCAATCATTATCTATAAACACATGATCAAATCTAAATGTATAATAAAATCGCTCTAATCCTTTAAATCGTACCAAAAACAATCTGTTGCAACAAAACCATCGTATCTATACCGCAGCAATCATCAATAATGATTATCGCCGAATCTGTAGCCGGCCATGACACGGGAAGTGACGTATGCGCCAGTGTTGCCTGCTAATGATACTGAATTATCAAATTAAATAGATGATTTTTCTATCTCTCAATAAAGCTTGCCAAGTAGAGTTTGGTGTGATTTTAATTTTGTTTTATGTTAATTGAAGGTCAGTGTGCAATTTTTGGGTGATCTAGGTATTATGTTTAAACATGAACCCGTTTGGACTGGGTCCTGCCGGGGGGTCATACCCTACAGGAGTCCGGCTCCCCTTCATTCACCCCGAGGCCGTCTGTGAGGGTTACCACAGATAAACCATTAACAAATATAAGCTTTATTGATTGACTCTTTTAGGCGTATAGAAATCATCTAGACCGACGCGTTTGATCATACATTCCAAAAAAAAAACGATATTTGAAAATTGGAATGGGAGACCAGTGTTTTCACAGAGAAATTAATAGTGAACTTTTTGTTTTTTCCTAATGACATTGTATTTAATATTGCATGAAAATTACAAATATTGCCTAATTTATCACAAAAAGCTAGGTATATCAAGCAAATTGATTAACCAAAGATAATATAATTAATAATTAACTAACCACATATTAGCGCTTTATTTAATTAAAATTTTACCTATTAATTATCACGAATTAACTAACATTAATTTAGACGTTGATTACCTCCATTATAACGTAAATAAACAGTAGAATGATATAATTCAATTTTGGTATCAATAGTCGCGTTTTAGATAATTAATTTAGTTTTAGTTAATTATAGTTGCATTATGATTCCAAAACTTTTAGTAGCTTTTTAATAATTATATTGAATATATTGTATCCCTTAAACGCAACTTAACAACTGCTAAGTTCATTTTTATTACATAATATGGCGTAATTGTGATATTCTTAATTCTTCTTCTTCTTAATTCGATACGCGACACTTACCTACAAATACCATTGAATTGCTTTTATTCCACCCGTGTATTTCGGGAATTTTGGTGCAATTTTGGATGTAGGGTAATTACCTATCCGATTTAAATATTAAGACAATATACCCTACAAATTTAATTGACGATGTCACATAAACTATCACGTACTATTTGTCCACTCTTGTTACTGTTAATGATCTCCCACACGCTGAAGTTAATTAAATTCTCGAAGCAAATGTCAATACTGACAAAACGAACAGATTCGATAAAAATCTAAGATAGCACATTAGGTACTAATAGATTCGCAACGTGACGTCATATACCTAAAAACAGTAAACAGGCAGTATCTCCAAATCAAACTAAGCTCAAGACTTCAAACGTCAAAACAAGAAAAAATAATATATCAAAACATGACCTGTACTATAGAATTCATAATGAAACAATAGATTTGACCTTCATTACGAGATTTGGTAGTTATCGGAGGATTTCTTATGAATCTGTTGCATCACTGCCTATGACAAGGGGCAGTGTAAAGTGGTAAGCGGTAACGTTTCAATCGCTATTAAAGTGCTAAGTCACAGGCGGGACTATTTCTTAGATTGTCGAAACGTGGATAAGGATGTTTAGTTGGTATTTATAGAGTTGAAGTTTTTATGCAAGCAATGATTTGGTTAGGTTTGCGTGCTTAAATTAGAACTGAGCAATCATTTCGTCTTCGTTAATGTCGGCAATTGCTAATTGGCATTTCGTTAATTTTCCACCAGACATTTGATATTGAAATACTTAAATTCAAATTTAAAAGTAATGTATTAAAGTTGTAAAGTAATTTAATAAATTTGACGTGAAACTTTTTTAATCTTATTTTTTGGGAGTTTTTCTGTACAGAATATGTCGTCCCGATGATTTCATACAAATATTTTAAACAAAATTTACAACATTTTCATACCAAATGATAATTTTTCCACAACAAAACTACACTGCAGACACTCATTTTCCCACCCTTTATCCCCTATACCTCAATAACAAAATTGCCTTTAGTAAAAATACAAATCTTCCTTATCCATCATCATGGAATCCAAGCACCGCAGCCGTCATATTCTGCCATCATTTGATAAATGAGCAAACGTCTCCGCATTGTGGTGCCGACGCGTCTTCATTTGTGATATTCAATCGACTTGTATCTCACAGCTCACGTTTGCCTCAATTAATAAGTTACTAAATCAAATATCAAGTCAATGCAACTGATAAACTAAAAATATTTCACTTTTACGTGATATTTTTTGGGTTTTCTGTTGCATTATAAGTGGTAATTAGGTATTTATTTCGTGGAACATTGAGGACAAAATAAAATACAAATGAATAATTTAGAATGTTTGTGAATAATATTCCTATCGACAAATATCGAAACGTATTATTTTCTTTTCTTTGTATTTTAACTCTTGTGTCACAAAGATTCAAGTCACATTCACTAAGACACCTGGACTCAGGCAAGCATACCTGTATCACACAAATGCTTGTCCTACACGGGGATCAAAATCGCGGCCGCGAATCGTCGGTCGGTGGTCTGGTCGGGCTCCTTGGATTTTTCATGGTGGCCTTATCACTCGGCTATTCGTCATCGCATACGCTTTATAGGTCAATGTCTGGGCCAAAACTCCAAAAACGATCAATGAGCAATGATTCCTCAAAAAATTCACTACCAACATTTAACCGATCATAGTACAGGTATCATATCACACAATCCCTACCATGATCTCCGAAATCAAGACTGTAGTCATCGTGGGAGCAAGATAGAGCTAAACCTTGCACATGGCGCTGTCTCAATCATACAACAACAACAGACCACTCCAAATCTCGTAATAAACGTAGCATTCTGTTCACATTTTCGTATACCGACCGCGACGCACGCTTCTCATTGCAACTGTTCATTCCGTTTAAATACGAAACATTCCTATCTTTGCAAAATGAGCTGGTTTTTCAGAATAATATGTTCTCAAGGGATTCTGAACCTATTTATGAGGGTAATAGGGTACGTAGTTACTCAAATGTGGTCTTGAATAAATATTGGGAATAAGTCGACCTTGATTTTATAGATTTTACATTCACTGCACAAAAGACAACATGTTTATTTTTTAATCCGTATTGTTTGTCGTTAGTAGTGAAAGTGATCTGTTTTTATAGTTCTTTATTATCTTGCGCTGTATTTTCTAACCACATTCCGTATCTATTCTAAATTTTCATCCCTCGCATTCATTGTAACAGGATCTACTAGGAATACCAACGGTTTCTTTGAGTCCAATCCTTCTGTCAATAAACGTCCTTCCAAATCTCCTCACTTGCACCAAACTCCAAATAATTGTTGCTCTCGGAACAAGAAGCAATCACCGAGTATTCTCCACCTCAAACAGTCTTTGTCCCTGTAACACTAGTAGTCTAACACGGCTCCGCCTATTGTGCTCACCCCGATACAATAGCGGGCGTGATGTGTAACTTTACATTCTCTTTACTTCCAAAGAAATTCTTTCGATTCGATTCTAAATAAGAATAATAGAAAGGAATGCCCAATTTCGATTCGTTTAATTAAGATATTTTGTTTGTGGTAGCATTGGGATTTTTTCTCTATTTTCCTTTTCACATACAATATAATAGAAACAGTCGAAAACACGCACGAAAATCTCTCTTAACCCCAGCAATTATTACAAATTAAACCAGAAGTCAAAACAAACGGAGAAGTTACCAGTCAGAAAAACAATTCGACAAACACATTCACCTCCTATTCTGAGTGTATTGCCGTCCTCGTAAAAATCATTTTAAATGAAACTCACCCTTTACTAAACAAATTAGATCGATATTCGCAAACCATTACAAGAATAGCTGTTGATGCAGTACAGTGCAGTTTGTGAAGTAAAAGGTATCTCATTTTACATGTTATGTTTCAGGATCAGGTAAAAGCGACTGCGGTTCGAAAAAAAACAGCAGAAAAATCCAATCGATTAAGGTATTTCCATTTTGCGATTCTAAAAAATTATAATTTGCGATATTGCGTTCTATTCGTTAAGGGCTGTGCAACAGACTAAGCTTTGCTTTGAAGCTTAGTAGACAGACAAAAAAAATGACTTTTGTTGTGCAATTAAATCTCGATTGCGTAAGTGGAATATTGAGCTTCTCAGACAAAAAAAATCCTTTGTTTTATCCTTGACTGTAAGGATATCAGAGTTGCAAATTGTTGTGGTGATAAGTAAAGTGCTCGATACATTGTAGACTGGATTCTCGCATAAGACGAACATTTGTGTGGTAAGTCTTAACTAGGAGTATCTTATGCTTGTGGTCGGAGAAACTGTTCTGTTGTGCGAACTCGCACTGTACAAGGATTAATTTAATTGTTTGTGATATCTATTAAAGTACAAAGAATAATATAAAAAAGAAAGTACAGTCCTTATTAGATATGATTAACAGTAAACGGCAAAATAATTACTTATATTTTAGAAAAGTTCAGAGTAATTATGATCTGATAAATGGTGTCGAAATCATGACATTACAACTTTGTTAAGGTAGTTTTAACCGTATTCTGACGAACACTTTAATAGTGTAAGAGTAACAATATAAGTGAAATTTTTTTTTTTTAAAACAAGTCACAAAACATTTTATGAACGGACACGACTTCTCGCCGCGTATTTGCCTTCGCGTTCCCAAACTGCATCACCCTTATACAATATAGAGGTGATAATAGACCCCTGGTAGTTTCAAAGATTAACTAACACTTGCAAGTTTTTGCAAGTTTCAGTTTTCTTCAATTAATAACGGTCACAGTTACGAAAAACAAATGACTACCTAGGAGAAGTTTTTCAAGGAAGTATTCTATATAATTATTTTAACTTTCTACACAATACAACGGTAATAATACACCTCTTGTTTGTTCCCTACGATGATTCGTACATTTTTAGGCACACTGATCATTTTGTAACATAATTATATTGTCCAGAAGTTTTTTCTTAACAAATTATGAACGAATTGAATTATTTCGAGGACCGTATGATTGTAGGCTGGGCCGTGACGCGGCGTTTTTGGGGGCCTATTCTCATAGCCAGTTGGAATATTTCAGTATCAATTTGAAGTTGTGTTTAGTTAAATGCTTTTTCTATATTTTTTGGAGCTAAACAGCTGCATATTAGTTCCTTAGTAAAAAAAAATTATTCATTTATCATGTTTCACGTTTTAACTAAGATAATAATACTATAATAGAAAAACCTAGTAAGAAATAGGTCGATAAACCAACTTTTAAAACAATCAATAGAAGCTAAGTGTTTATTCAAATTTAAAATAATAAGTAAAACGCGGTAGAGAAAATTCTCTTAAAAATGATGTTAGCGAGCTGCAAAATAAAATTCGACTTATTCAATCAAATATTTTAAAACACTTATTTTCGTCTCAAATAAAGTTTAAAACAGTTAGTCAAATGAACAAAATATTCATATTAAGTATCATAAAAAGTCTTCATGAAAAATTATCAGATTTAATAAAATATAACTTTTTAAGCGTCCAGAATAACCCCCGCCGCCACTGCTAGTAGTCGCTTGTTCGCGGCGCGGCGCGGCCGACAGTGACGTCACCGACAGGTGAACAGGCACTTGTGTCCTAACGCACATGACGTAGAATTCGGTACTTTTTGACACGATGGTACTTCACCTTTAATAAAAAAGATTACAAAAAGATCCGCCACCGAATCTTTTCGTTTCTAATCGTGACGTTTTATCTTTTAAAGTATTACCGAGCTTGTTGTTTGTCACTCAATTATACAACAGGTGCTAGTATATTGATGGGAAAAGGTTGAATTATTTTCGTGAAATTGGCATTGGTGGGTTACTTAAGGCAAGCCCTTCAATTTCTTGAAGAAGGGGTTTTTTATAACTTACAAGATACTTACGTATAATAGGTTTTGCTTTTCGAGCTAAAAATTAATTTGTATATTGCGTTAACTGTTACTGTTCACACTGTTCGTATCAGGTTATAAAAGCACAATTTATCTTCTTACTCTCTCGAGATATTCTTATCTGCAAATAATGATCGTTTTATTTTAGTAATTTTTTACAGTCGTTTCCATGGTATAGAAAGTCAATCTCAAAACAAACGAATATAATTATATATCACCATTATTCCTCAACTCCGATCAAATCCTACCAATATTGTTATTCATGAAAGCATAATATTGCATTGCAACACCAAATCATCAGTCCTCGTGTCCCTGATTACCCCTCAAACGGAAGTGTAAAGGACAATAATATAGAATAATATAATTATATGAACGTATACAAAAGGACCAAAACCCCGTCCGCAAATGACATCGCGCGCGGTAGCATTTTGTGTAACCATAATTAGGGTCAAATGAGACCTGGCTTCCTACAACACGTCTTGAAGTAAGTCTGTTGTGAAGTGTAAGTGGGACAGCGCTATGCAGCTTAGGGTAACGTCCCTTTCCCACAAGAGCCTTTGAGTAAAGATCGTAGAGACTGTCATTTAGTTCCAAGTGTTTTAATATGAGAATAATGAGTTACTCGGAAAGGTTTTAGTTACTGAAGGTCACTTCGAAGACACTAAGAATATTTCTAGGAATAGATAATACTAAGGTAGATACACAAAACAATATTCAATTGGAAAAGAAAGTACAATTAGTACTTATGTAAGTAATATTCTGTCAACCTCTTTTAGTTTTAGAATATTCCACATTATTCTGTATTAAGACAGTCATATTCTAGCAGTATGGCAGCAGGACTGTAATATCAAAAGTCGTAAATTCAAACCGAAGCAAAAAACTATTTCTAAATTCACAATCACTAGTAAAATTGTCGGAAGAGTCGAAATGTCGAAACATCGTAACATTACCGTACATCAGAGGTCTCTGACATCAGTTTAAGTATCAACCGTAGGGAGAAGAAAAACGACTCCACAATTAGCGAAAATATCGACGCAAACACAAGTAAACCCAACAAACGCAAGATAGCTTTTCAAAAAAGAAAATCATACATTTGCAAGTCTGTTCACGATGGGTTTCCTACCAATTTAGGTAATTTGAGAGAAAAATCCCGCAATTTCTGTTACGGAAAATTTACCATGCTGTTTTTTAATTCTTTTTCAGCAGAGGCCACATGAGATCTGAGAATTGCGATGCAAGAGCAATAATTAAAACAATTACTTCATTTAAAATGTTTCGCCGAATATTGCCAGCGATATTTAAACCATGTAAGTAACAGAAACAAACCTAGAGTAATTACAGCATCGGCTACAGGCTTTCATCGAATTTTGAACTTGAGCGTCAAATTCAAGAGAGCCAGAAAACATGTCTCACATCATTCCGCGTATTCGCGCGTTCGTGTATGCTATTATACGTGTAAGTAGCTGACCCAACAAATTTTACCCTATGATTATTTTTAGATAATTTATGGTAGATATACAAAAAAACATAACACGTGAATAAAAAGAAATGGGGTATAAAAAATAAATGTGTCCGATTCTCACAATTAAATGTAATGCACAAAGTTTCATGAAAATCGGTCCTTCTGTTTCGGAGGAGTTTAGCTTCAAACACAGAATTATATACAGAATAGTTAACTCTTTTTCCTCTTCCAGACGCATTCCATTTTAATGATATGTTGTTACCTGTAACAGAAAGTCCGAAGAGAGTTAATAGAAAGTTACATATAGCAGAAAAAAATGAGCGAAAAGTATTATTTCATGTTATTCACTTTATCATCCTTTCTGTGACTCCAGACGGAAAAGAGGTTTGCTATGTTTTTTTACTGATTATAAACTCGTGTCTGGGATTAGATGCCTGTATTATGAGGTCTTGCCGCACGACGTCGTTTTTGCCGTCGCCGGTATGAGTAAGAGAGACGGTAAACTGAACGTATGTAGTACCGTCTCTCTTACACGTCACTGGTAGTCGTACTTTAAAAGCTCATATTAATAATGATTTCAGTAATGGATTTGTTGAAACTTTTTTCAGGGTCTCGATGCCAAAGGCTAGAATCGGACAATATTTTATGAGTTTTAGCTGTTAGTATTTCTGTTACAAAACTATGTCGTTAACCGTGATTGTTTGACAGGCATAGTTTTAGTCATAGTTTTTAGTGTTTTTTTTAGTAGTTTTTAATCATAGTCAACAGTCTAAGGTTTTAATACAAAACATATTTTTTACCCTTTCAATAGATGATAGTACAGAACCCATCGTATATGAGTCTGACTCGCACTTGCCCGGTTTCATTTCAGATATCACTTAACTTAAATCATTATAAAATGAAACAGCCCATAGTATGAAGCGGACATATTTTATAGGATCAAATCAAAAACCTTTTTACATTTAATAAAAAGTATTTGAACAGTAACGTCATGGAACATAAATTTCACAATCAAGAAGATTATATTGCGAAATAAATTAATTATAGCGATAGGGTCTGGTCTAACTGGTCGTGTTGTTTTTCTTTGACTAAAGGTGTATTTCCGGGGACTTCGATCAAACGCACTCAGGTAAGACTGTAGCTTGTGTATGAAGGATTGCAACGCATTGCCATACACTGAAATAAAAGTGGATGCGGTAGGACGGTGGTTCAGGTTTAAGGGAAATACATGGACTGACTAGGAAAAGTCTGATACTACCCGTCCCTTCCCTTGAAGGAGCGCGTGTCAATGAGGATTCTCCCGCTTTGCCCGCTTAAAGACTAACGATTTCGACGGCCTCAGACGTGGCAGACTTACTTCGTTAGGCCTATAGTAGTCGATTTAGCTTCGCGTCAAATTCGCTTTTTGCAAACTTCCCGGTGATGTAAATGTGGAGATATCTTATTGAAGGCTTAACCTACTTGTTGAGGAGTTTGATTTATTCAACTTTTTGAAGATATCGTTGATTTCGAAGTGCTTTTTTTCTTATGTTAGTTATAACGTGGTAAACGGCGATCGTTCGTTTTGTGCGTACAATTTGAAAATAAAAATATATTCAGAAAATAAAGGAAGTTACGTTAGTTTATATATTATATAGTCTTGTAGTTTTTCGGGTAACAGAATCATCAAAAGATATTCATTAGTTTTAGTCAAGATAAATTGCAAAACGGTTCAAAATTTTTCAAAAAGAAACGTAATATGAATGTTCATGTGAAAGCCCTTTTAAATTCAAAGTATTTATCCGAATAATGATTTAACATGGAACTATTATCACAGTATACACTTGACAATCGAATCTGAAAAACTGATAAAATTGCCGGTATTTAAACCTCGCACGGCACCAGTTATTTTCTAAATAGCAACATATGTCATCACAATAGACAATACGAGATCAAAGGTAATACCGCTCCAAAAAACTCCAAACGTCACCGAACTCGCCCTACGCAAGGCATACACTTTTTTAGCCCAGATCGAAAATTAAGATACAAAGTACAAAACATTCTTTATCACATGCAAATGTTTGTAACTTTTTACTTGTAATGTACAGTCGTCAGCGAAAGTCGGTGAATGGAATTTTGTTTTGCAATTGTTTGATTTTTCATATCTCTTAATATAGACTTATTGCATTTTGTAGCATGATCATTCTGCCCCCCGTGCAAACGTACCAGCAGTGTATATTTTTAGGACTAAATACCTCTTGCTTAATTCATTTTCGCGGTATCTTTCGGTTTAATATAAACTTACAAATAGCTTGCCTCCTTTATATTGTTAAAACAATTTCTTAATTGTCGGATTAGCCATTTTTCTACTTTACCTCTTTAAGTTATTTTACTGAGTTTTACTGATATAAGAGCACTTTTTAATTCATACACAGGGTATATCAACGCCAAGTCGACAATCAACGGGGTGTAGTCTAATAATCTTTGTCAAGTGCTTTACAAGTCATTTCTTAATAATAAGTACTGGACACGTATCACCCTGTATATTGTAAACGGGATTAAATCTGTAACTATTCATACAGTTTTGTATCCGTCTGTACTAGTATCTGTTACTGCTATCGTGGGGAACAGGTGTTATTTTGTTCGGGAGCTAGAGGGGCCCTTTGAAGCATCACTTGATTTCTGGTATTATCTAAGGGACAACCCTATGGCATCCATATGCGCGTATAATTGAATGGATTAACGCATTTCGGTGGAAAATTAATTCGTCATTTTGGTGAAGATATTATTTTTTTAGTTGAATTTTTATTTATAAGAATCTTCTGATTATGATTCAGAGGTCGCTTTATTTAGGTTTTTTGTTTCAATTATTATACACTATTCCGTGTTTTGAGCTAAATGGAAATCTATAAAGTTATAAGATTCGTTATTAAATTTTATGTATGTACCTTATTCGTAAAATCAGAAGATCGTTACTTTCGTACTTATCATCTTAATTTATTTAACAGAGGACCTGTCTGTTAATGCTATGTATTATATTATATAGTTGTATATTATAAGTAAGCTAAATATTTTTGGATTACTTTAAAAATTTTATAACACATTTCTTGAATTATAAAATTTCGTTTCTTTTCTCAAGAATTGATATGATTATTATATGATTACTTATGAGCAATTTTTATTTTATACTTATTAAACAGGTCTGAAAAAACATTGCGCAGACGAGCTTACGGCTTAAGACTTTTCTTATAGCTTTTCTTTTTTTCTTAGACCTTTGGTAGTTATTTTATCAAATTCATTTTACAAATACGATACATCTTATTCAAGTGTAAGGAAAATTTTGTTTTGTATTAAGAATCATTAAGTACTAAGTACAAAACTAATTAGTTCGCACGCAGCAACAGTTTTTGTTTAGCTTATTCAGTGAGTGTCACCGATGGTTCAGCAGATAACGTTGCCGGCACGATGTATCATGCAATCAGTTCAGTGCTGTCTTCATTACATATATCAGATTCTGTAAGTGTTTAACATTACATTAAATAAGTGATAATTAATTAGAAAAAATGTTTTGCGTGAGGGATTCTTTGTTTTGTTCTGTAATTTTAATAAAGATTGTTTTACATTTTTAGCTTTATAATATTACTTGTCGTTCCAACATGCTCAGTTTTGCCATATAAATTATTTTTGGTGTAGAAAAAATTAGTTGGGCAACCATTATCAATTATCAATATCAAATAATCGGCCGATTCTCAAATCTACTTAATGTGCATTATTATAAAATTTCATAAAAAATAGAAAAGCTGTTTCTAAATTTATAAAATAGTAGAAAACTTAGATTATAAAGATCTAAATGTTACTGTACTTAATTCTTACATATTCTTTATTGAGCTTATTTAAACTAGCTTTAGTTTCAGCTTTGTTGATATAAAGAAATCGAGAAAACCCACTCTCAAAAAACTATACTCAATAAACACACCCACCATTGCTTTTAATACCACCATTCACAAAAACAAACAAGCAATACCAGGTGTTGTCAATCAAACTGATTACGAAATGACTTAATCAGAGTATATTAATTTTATTAACAAAGAGAATTATAAATGGCAGTCAGCTAACGACGAACGGAAAGAGCTCGTAAAATTTATTCCCCATCAGTACTGGGCTAGTACACACCAATTGGCTACTCCAATTGAACTAAGGAACGAGAATGAATGAGTATATAGTATTCTTTAGTTCGTTCGTTCAATTGTTTTATGAGTTGTTTTTTAATTCAATCCAATTTGTTTTTTTTTTCAATTGAGTATCTTATGAATTAAGTTCGTTCGTTCAATTCGTTATTTGAATTTTATGGATGATATTCTAATTCAATTTAATTTTCTGTTTGATTATTCTTTTTTAATTCTTTTTATTAATTATGTGTAGCTTTATAAGGTTTTTTCTGCATTTGGTTGGAAAGGTTTTATTTTATTGTTAATTTATTTAACTACTTGTATACCAGTAATTTATTTATTTTATATCTTAATATTTATTTACAAGCAATTAGAAATTGCTTGCAAATTGTGACTTGTTTTATAAGTATATTATTTTCTAAGAATAAAGATGTTCTTTTTTAATTAAAAATATGGAATGTGGAATAGGAAACATTTTTTTAACTTTCATAACTAATCTTGTTTAATTTAATTTGATAAGTAAAATTGTCTGTTGCCACTCAATTGATACCTTTATAGGTAGTTATTGTTTCATAAAAACAAGCGGCAATAGTATTTTACGTAAAGTTATTCATTTCGCAAAGCACAATAAATGAAACTCTCGCCTATAAATTGAAAGAGAGCGCCTATTGACAAATTAGAAGCGTTTTAAATATAATTAGTTACGTAATATTGAGAATTTAATTTATTACCCTTTTGGAATCAAAAACATTATGTGAATAGGTTTAAATAGTTTATTCATTAGTCAGTTAATATTGTACAAATTGACAGAATACAGAGTTACATAATATCCACGACAATATAATTATCAAAAATTTAATTTCTAAATACTTTATAAAAAAATTAAAGGTAAAAAACGCCTAGAAATACTAACTACTCGCTATCATCAAACGGAACAATAATTGAATAAAAATAAACGCAAATAAAAATCAACCCGAAACTACTCAAGTCGAGTCCCGAACTCATAAAACGGAATGGAGTGGCGTGTCATTCTCGTTACATTCAACCCGTCCGCGGTTTGTATGGTTGTACGGGTTGTACCCTATCAAGTAAATTATAATAACGATGATTATCACATCGCCGCGCGTCGAGCGAAAGCCATAAAATTAAGGAAAGGGTTGGTTTGTGAAACGTACCTACGTAGTTGTCGCAATGACTTCATTAGGACAGAATTACACCATGTGCCGTCGCCCGCGTAATGTTGTAGCGCGTTAGCATTTGAGGGTTATTTATTACTTTGTTCGAATTTCGAATGAAATTGTATTTTTTATTTTAAATAAGAAATTATTTTTTTGGCTATAGTATTTTTGTGGGTTTTTAGCTTATTATAATTTATGAAACTGTATTTTGTTCATGCATTTTTTTCATTTGGCTTGTTTATTGCGTTTAAGTGTTTAAGACAATTGTATTGTATATATACCAAATTTCCATTTTACGCTTAAATCTCATATTAAATTATTATTATCAAGTAGTTTTAAGTAATACTCATAAGCTATTATATAA
The DNA here is from genome assembly GCF_003590095.1 of Trichoplusia ni. Classification (NCBI taxonomy): domain Eukaryota; kingdom Metazoa; phylum Arthropoda; class Insecta; order Lepidoptera; family Noctuidae; genus Trichoplusia; species Trichoplusia ni. The sequence continues at coordinate 2,646,094 of NC_039478.1, read as the reverse complement.
TAAGCGGTAACTGGTTATCTCGACCTTCTCAATATTCTTTATAAAAGAGATAAATAAAAGGAAAAAGTTTTTACTTTCAAAAAAATATATCTCAAATAAAAACACTAGAACAAATAAAGTATCGTATATTTCTGCACCCTCGTACAGTGAGGACCGTAAAATATCCCGACAAAATAGTTTCCATCTGATTAGATATAATGATGCATCAAACGGTCCATAGGGGTGGGACATATGTTCGCCGTTGGCCACCCCTAGCCAATTACCGAGGGGTTAAACTGTATCGATGAAATCATTACCAATCACTGGATTTCGAGTGATATTTTGAGGTGTTAATTGAATTAATATGAAGAAAAATTGAATTAAGGTTGATCAATTTTAAATTCGAAATTCGAATGTCTTTGTTTGTTGCGCTGTAGTGGTAACTGCTGACCTTATTTTGATAAAATATTGTGCCAATATTTTGACGTTAGAAAGTGACCGGCTCGTTTATTTTTTCTGACCATTAGATTCCTAAATACAATTTTGTTATTCAATTTGTTTTATTTTTGGGTGAGGATTCATTTCCATATTCCCAAAACCGATGCTGTTAAAAAGCTTGCTTCGTTTCAAAAAAGGTCAAATTTGTTTGAATCAACTCAAGTCTAGATAATTACTAATAACGCTCTCTGCACCCTCCGACCCGATTGAATTCAGAGCATCGCCGCTGTTTTGATTTTATTTGAAAAATATAATTTTGCCTCTCCTCTGCCCCATTAGGTTTATTACGTAATTGATTGGTGCTTTGCAAACTGTACGCTATGAGTAATTTTGTTTTTATCTTATGCCTAATGAAATAGGGAAATGAGATAACGGAATTTGAAAACGCTTGTCGAAATAATTTAACATGTGGAAGAAGTTAATATTCCACAACATTCACTTCACTAATACAATGTGTCGTTCTTAAAGGAGCTCGGATTAAAAACAAGTTTATATAGGGGTGACGACTGGGAATAAAAAGAAAAAATCTCATTAGTCCCCCAGTTAGATAATTGAAAAGTATGAGACACGTATTTTTTCCTTTTTCAGAAAAACTAGAATTGACAAAGATTAACTGTTTTAAAGTTTAGGAGAGGGGGCTTGTGACGAAACGATATGGTAAAATTTATACACAATCGTGACTTCAGGCGTAAGTTTAATTCACTGTAATTTCGTCAATTTATGTTTGCGGGACAAATTAAAAAATACGTATCCATTATTATACAAAAAACTACAAGACGGACACTGCAAAACAAAATTGTCGTCATCCCTATTACACTATATGCTCCCAGCGTATACCAAGTTCCTTTGGACATATAGCTCATATCACCCCAACAGTAAGGAAAAGCTGATGAAGAGATTGGACTCTCACCGGTTTACCGATACCTAAAGCTATTAAGACGAAACAAATCAAAAAATCATTCATTCAAATTAGGCTACCAAGTAGTACTTTTTGAAGCTCAGATTACATTGAACAGCACCAACTTTTGTCCACCCTTCACCGCTTTATAAGAGCTTTTGCTGTGAGAGAAGAAACGGCGCAACAAACTCCCCAACAGAAACTAGTTGTGAAGTCTAGTACAAAGGTGATAGCCTAGTAAGGATGGTAGTTGGACGTTAACGGAAAGAGAGCTCACAAACCCTCGGTTTACCGATACCTAAAGCTCAAGGCAAAACAAATCACGAATCACTGGGCACAATCTTCAGTAACGAAGACAAAAAAAAACTGTTCATTTCCACGAAAAAATAAAAATAAGTCCAAGTTACGCATACGTAGCAAAAATCTATTACATACATCTAGATTGTAGGCCCTTATGGAACAACGACTAAGGAGCAGAATGGAACGTGACATTGTAAAGAGTTGTGTCAGATAAATAAATTACACAAGTCCCACCCCTGAAGGTAATCGTTTAGGCCATTCGTCATAATTACAGCTTATTGTCTTAGTACAATAAAAACTCAAATAGTTCTCGACTTAACAATAGACAAACAACAAACCCTTCTCTTTAATATTTCACCGTCACTGAAAACACTTGCAAATAACAAATATGAATAGTTTTTAGTTTTAAGTTGTGAGAGGTAGCGATTTTATTATATTTAGTGATACATGAACAGTTATAGAGATGATTTATATAACCCTACTTAAATACTCACTTAAACTAAATAAATGAAAATATGGCACTAATTCTATAAATGCGGAAGTATGTGCGTATGTTTGTTACCTTTTGATGCTCAAACGGCTGCACCGATTTCGATGAAATTGCCAAAAACGATTGCTAATTAACGCATACGCTTTTTAGTCTGAAGGCTAGGACCTAGTACGTTCGGACTAAACCGAGAGCAATAGTCTATAATAATCATTCAAGGATTAGGCAAAATAAAATAAAACGTAACTACTGTTATTCTTCTGTGCAGCATCTGAACTTTTTTTTAAAAATCACTCAGTGGCAAAGCATTAACGTCTTTCCGACGCAGTTGGTTAAAAACAGCGAACAACTAAATTACTTGTATCAAAAAAAAACAAATGACAGCCGACCCGCTAAACGCTTGTGTTTCATACTACAACAAACAAAGCAAGTTTCGAGCTTTGTAAAAAAGCAAATAAGTGGGGTGTTAGTACCGAGGGGTCGCGGGTTCGACCCCGGTCGGCAAATATAATAAAATATTATCAATTACACGCTACTGGTCGACACCAGGCGTTACGCGCTTGTTTGTATGTTTGTTTAGATATTTTCTATTTGTTTAGTGGATGATTACGATTCTTGTCAATATTTGATTGAAATCACTGTTGGGAATACGACTTATTGTAAAATGTTTGGGGTTAGGTTTTATTGTTGTATTGGTATGATATGATCTTTTGACGCTTGTTAATATACGCGGAGATTAACCGTAAAAGTTTTAATTGCTTTTTTTTTCGTTTGACGGCGATATGTTCGTCAGACATGCTGGTTTCAAGGGGTGCGAAAAGCATATAGTTTTGTTGTTGTGGGAGGTACAAAAAACATGTATTTCACTTCAGCTGACTGACCCTGACATTTCACTTGACTGACCTGTTGGTCTAGTGGTTAGTGACCCTGACTGCTATACCGGAGGTCGTGGGTTCGATTCCCACCCAAGACAAATGTTTATGTGATGAGCACGATCATTTGTTCTGTGTCTGGGTGTAATTTATCTATAGTATGTATATATTTAGAACTATACATAAGTATGTTTATCAGTTGTCTTGTACTCATAACACAAGCTCTGCTTAATTTGAGACTAGATGGCGTTGTGTGAATGTTGTCCAATATTATTATTTATTATTACTTCCTTAAAATTTTCATTTTTTTTGCAAAAGTCTTTACTTAACTTACAAACCTAACCCAAAAAAATACTCTAAAAAGAATTACTTTTGAAAAGACATACTTAAAATAAAATTCCATATATATAATATACAGTAAAACGTCAGTCTGACTAGATACACAACTCTTTCGTTTTTAAAGGACCTCTCCAATATTTTTGCTGAGGAAAATTCATGTAGAGCGGCCCTTACATGGAGTGCGGTCGCTAACTTCTTGTACTAACAAGATACAAACTCAAGAAATACTTTTATTATAAATACTGTACTGTTGCTAGAGGCTTCTTCCGCCTGGACGTTGGTAGAAGCTCTAAAAACATACGCTTCTTGAACGAAGATAAAAATAGCCTATGTAATATATAAATTAAAAATTTCAGCTACCTCTAACAAAATTTCATCGAAATCGGTCCAGCAGTTTGGCCGTGAGAAGGTTACATCCCGATGCTTTCGCTATAAGCTTTTATTATGGTCCACTTGTCATTTGTCTGTCTATAATCACATCTTGCAAGTGAAATTTGATCCAATTCCCGGTTTCCCACAGCGCTGAAATTTAGAAATTTAAATTTTCAAATGCCTATTTCTTTGTAAAGCCTTATTCAAAACTTTTTCATTTGACCAATATTAAAAATACTTTAAAAAATTTAACCACTTTTAAAGCACACCTAAGCATCCATTTTTAAAGAAGCTTCGATCGGAAACGAGTTATCTTTAAACACTATATTCTTATCATTTTCGAATACCGAATATCAGAGGAGGCCAACCCTCTGCCGATGTCTCGACGCCGATAAGAGAGCGCCGTCGTACAAAATGTTCACTTGTATATAAAACCAAAAAAGAAAGAAAAAGAATATAAAAAAACATCTTGGTTGTAGAGCCCCGAAAACCTTGTATACAAATATATGAATTCATTTTTGGAACGTGTACCATTAAAATTTAAACATTTTATTATGTTTTTATATGTAAAAATAGAACGAGTGCGCATTTCCTGTACCATTATTTTCGGCTAGTTCTAAAATTTTGCGAGCCTTTAAACCGCTTTGCTGCGAAACTGCTTATTCATAAAAATTTAAGTTTTTAAAACATTATAATTTCGAGATTAGATTTACTTTTGCTTTTTTCTGATGCGTAATATTTTGTTAGAAGTTCGCAACGTGGTGAGTTTGTCAGGGAGGATGCCTCGCGGCGATTTCAGCCGTATCCAGCACGGAGTACAGACGTGAACTGAAACATTTTTTGTATGAACCTTGTTAGTTTAAATGTATGGTGTATGTATGTAGATATTATAACTAGGTACGTAGTCAGTAGGTATTTACTGTAAGGTTGAAATTATTAAAATCATCACTACTTGTATGGGTTTGGGAGTCAATTAATTTTGTCCATTATTTGCAGTAAAAGTCAAAACAGCGTTTCTTTGCGCTCGAATTTGCCCTTACGTATGAATTTATTGATGGTGCGTTAGCACGCGTAGACTTTTATCTTGTTTTCGTATAGGTAATGTACAAGCTGGTGACAAAATTAAAACCGCTTCAAAAATCAAGTGCAATCTTATTTAACGTTGATTTTGTTTCAGATGTACGCATTTCCTACTTACACTCTCACGACGCTTTTAGCAAGCACAGCATTGTACTTGCTAGAATCAACCCTACGACATTTGAATTGACAGACTAACGGCCATATTTCAAGGCAGCTATGATTATTACAAAATACGCTGTATGCTGAGTCCAATACAACATCGAAAAGTAAGAAAATCGCTATTACTCTGGCCACACTCCCAGAATTGAGTAGACAAGTGACAATCGATCATATACCCTAAACCTTTGGATTAAGAGTTTTGACAGAACACGACTGAAGCGAAGACAGCAGGTGAAAGAGTTTGATGAATCGACTAAATAACAATAAATAAATAACATTAAAATAAAATGGAGTTTCACACGAACGAATTGTGTTTATCAGTTGTGTGTGATAGGGTGAAGGCGTTCGAATACTGTTAAGGATTAGCTTGACGTTGATTCGATACTCCTGTTACACATTAATGAATTTTTTGGGGTTTTTAGTGATAGTGAACTGATGGATTCGTTTTGGAAGTTTAAATAAATATGTTGATGTATTAAAGAAATTTTGATAAAATTTTGTATGAGTGAGGAAGATGGTTAAAAACTACTTTCGTATTTGAATATATTTAAGCAAAGTTAATCAATCTAAATCTTAATTTTAATAGCGCCAACTTTTATTGTTCCCAATTCAAAATAGAAAAGGCATCCATTCCAGTCCTTATATAAAAAAATGAATTTGTCGACATTTAAGCTTCATAATTCAAAATAGAAAAAAAAGCATAAAGATTACCATAAAAATCTGATAATACAGTTCACAAGCTAACAAAACGACCGCATTTTCAAATTCGAATCCCGAAACTCGCACCAATTGTAATTGAGCGCTCTATTATTCCAGGGCTATCGAATAACAAAACATTTCTTTTCTATTCTTTTTTTCGAATTTGCACGGAGTCGGTCATAGTAGTCATAGAGAAGGCGCGTGGCCGCGTGCCTCATTACGAGTCGGCAGTCACGCCGGGGCCCGCACGCGGCGCGCACGCTTCCATCTTCATTAGGCAACATTTTCCTAACATTATTGTCCTCCATTATTGTTTCCGCCACGCGCCTATTAAAGCGGTTTTAGATTTTTTTACACAAGTAATCGGATTCGGGATTAGAGTATCTGATATGTTATTCGATCAACATAAACATGTATTTAGAGGTTAATAGTGTTAATGATCCTTGATAAGGATTGTTGCAGCTATTACTGGTTTATCCCTGCTACGATTTAAGATAAGCCACTTTATTAATAACCTCGTATTTCTGCGTTCTTCCACATACTCTTGAAGTTGGTTTAGAATATTACCTGATTAAGCCATAGTTCAATATACAAGACAAACAAAATTCAATAGAGTTAAAAATTACAAGAGATTACTTACAAACTCTTTGATAAAGACACTTTTTACTGAATCCTATAGTCTGGAAACCACGCTCTATAAAAGTTTCAACCCACAATATAGTAGTAATCTTGTAGAAAATGATAAGTAACACAATAACTTTGGAGAAGAGAGTTCATGATTTGTTGGACAGCATTTGTTAATTCGTATCGACCAGGGTATGTTGGTCTGCCAGCTAACATGACAGCATGGCGTGAGCGCCGCTAACTGTAGGGGCTCAGTGAAAGCGAAAAAAAAGTATCAAAAACAATAACGAGGAAAAAGCTGCTTTTTAAGTTTAAACTTTTTAGCCAACACCTTTAACAGTCAACGGCTTTCTTTTTCTAAATTCTTATCCAAAACTTGGACAACTCTTAAAAAATGGAGATTGTGACAGGAATTTTGTCAGTATTCGTACCTGATTTGCCTTCGCAAGGAGAGACAGGGAACCAGACTTGACGATAGTCACTTATTAGTAATTATGAAAAGCTATGAATGGAGCTTATAGTGCCATTTCTTCTTCAAAGGTGGAGTAGAAAGCCGTGAAGGACAGGCCATACATCTTTCTTATTGGTAACTTTCAAAAAATGCTACTTAGTACTATCTCGTACTATGTACTACTAGTAGGTACTATCTCGAATATATTAATTTTGATTTTGATTCAGCGTCGCCGACAGTGGGACCCGACCCTCATCAGGTGACAACTAACACTTCAGTATATTGTGCGTCGCCATACAGAAAACTCATGGAAAATATAAAGACTATTTCTGTTCTTGCTATTCCGCAAAAATTATTTCCTTTTCATAAAAATGCTAAAGATATTATAGGTTACTAATATACAAAAATTTAAAATAAGTTAAAAAAGAAAGTCACTAACATCAGCGGCAAATTAAAAAATTACGGTCCGGTACTACAAATTTCATCGTCTATAAGTTACCTAGTAACATAAGTTGTGTGAGCAGTTGGTCCATGTTAAATTATGATTTTAACACAATCCGGTGAGACTCGAAGGCGATTCCAATAGGAAGAAAAGCTTCTTTCTGTGTTTCTGAGGCAGTCGGTTACCGTAACCGGTAACCATGATAGACCAAGAACCAAGAATATAGCTCGATATTTTTTTTAATAATAAAAAAAAACAATCTATAAAGCTCTCAAAAAACCCTCTAAATACAAGAACATTGTCCAAAATAGGGGACATTCGACATTCAGACCATTTTACTCAATTTTCAAGTACATTAAGGGTTGTACGTCATTCGAGATGAGCACACGGTCATTAGCAAAGGCTGTCGGATTCTGCGGACGTAAGAACGTAGGGCGCGTGTCGGACGCGTGCACAACCCTAACGCGGCCCTATTACACGCCCCTGTACTATGAAAACGCAGGACTGCGGTTGTACAAAGCGAAACGACGCGCTAAACTGCCAGTAGTGTTGTCCCGCTTACACAACCGCAATAAGTCCGGATTTAAAAGGTGAGCGCACAGGCCTATTCTAAATTCGATTTTCAAATAAACTTTTTGATGTTTAGTTTTTGCGGTGTAGTTGCGTTAAAGCATTGCGTCAACGTTTTTTAAAAAGGTTTTTTTTTTATTTTTATTTTTTTTTATCCAATGTATTCGTTGTTCAAATGTTAGTTATTTGTATTTGTTCGACTGTATGTTACCGCTAACTGTATGAAGCCTCATTTTGTCGAAGAGAGGAAATCTGTATTTTATTGATAAAAAAATATCTGAATAAACCGATGCCTGCAATGAAATGTTTTTAATTAAAATGTTTAACGTACGTTCAAAATTATTTAAATTGTTTTCCTATTACGTCGCTGTTTAAGAGCAAACTATTTTTAGTAGACCACTTTTATCTTTATTATTTAAAACGAAATTTGCATTGTATTTTAAATGATACAGAATATTTTTTTATCTCTATAAGTAGGAACGTAGTTAAAACGTTAATAATAAAACTATAATCGTGGATTAAAATTTAAATCTTAGTAATTGAATTAAACAAAGGTGAGATGAGGAGCCGTAGCCACCTGCGGGGGATCCACCCCACGTACCCCACGTACCCCACATACCTCACTTACCCCACTTATAGGTGTAATCCCATTTAGCTCACTGCCACGGCTGCAGGTGTGTTTCATTCATACCTAATAATTGACTATTCATTCGAACTTAACGTATTCAAATATGGAATAATGATTACGTCAATCTAATTCGTAACTTGAAAAGTTTGATACTTAAAATAAAAACAGCAAATAATGTATTTGAAAAGAGAAAAGTAAAATAAGATTGACATAAAAGTCCATAAAAGTTTAATTATAGAGCTCTTTTATAATTTAATACGATTAAAACAAACTTCACAAATACTGACCAAAATTATTTAAAAATAATTATATTATTGAGCTACTCATAAAATCATTGCAACCATTCGATGAAAATAAATCCAAACTCTTGTCAATTCGCGAGACTCCAACGAACTGTAAAATTAATTGAATCATCTGCACATAAGCACCTCATAATGTAATTTTCGGCAGTTAATTCAATTATTACGATATATAAATGTGGTCGCGATTTTAAATAACATTAATCCCGGCAAATCCCTAATTGGAATCAATTGGTAAACCAATTAATTATCATTCCGATAAAATTGTTTTATATTCGTTTTATTTATGTTAAATTTATTAGAGTTTATATGATACTTCTTTTACTGAATTGTTATGGTTTAATTCAATGTTATACAGAGACTGCGAATACAAGATAACTTGTAATTATTTCATGCTGTCAAATAGAATATTCATTACTCATCGCGAACAAAAAAAAAACAAATTCCACGTTCAAAAATCCCCCGCTAACCGCGGTCAAGTACCAACATAATAAATAATAATCTCCAACAAATAAATAAATTCGTTAATCAGATCTCATTTGAGCAGTAGTGCCACCTCTCACCAAATCAACAATGCCCTTAGATCTGTACCACGGGAAAAATAAACAATGAATGTACGAACAATACCTTCGAAAAACCATTTCCCAAGACTGGTGGCCTTTTGTTCTAATAAAAAGGGCGATACGTGAGTTTAGGTTTGTTTTTTGACCTTAACAATGGGCGGGAGAGGGCACTAAAGCCCGCCACGTGGCCTAACCGAGCCATTGTGTGGGTGGATATGGGAAACACGACTTTAAAACCTCATGCTAAGATTCATTTTGATCTTGCATGAGAGTTTGTATCTCCTAGGGATGTTCTGTTGAAATATACGGGTGGGTTTTGCGTTGGTTACCGTTGTGATGTTATTACATTTTATTTATTAGTATTTGCATACTTTTAATTATTCGCAGGATGTTTTTGAAGTTATTAGTTTTGTAGTTATTCGATGCTATGAAATAACAGGTAATATTATTTTTAATGGCAATATAATGTAGGTAACGTAGGTACAAAGAAAGAAGTTTCAAATTGACTTCGTTGTGACCAATTCAGTGTTTCATGAGGATATTGTTTTTTTTTTTTATTAGATTTTTATTAGACTTAAGATAATTTAAGTTATTTATGACTATAATTAAGTTTATATATTAAGTAGATATTTCTAGGAAAACCTTTCTTACACGTTGCATTTTTTGTCTTATTAATCCATGAGAAAACTGGTCACAAAAAATATATATATGCAGTGCCGATTCTTCCTCGGTAGAAATACCACGACACCTCTGCATTTTTTCTGTCTTTACAGTAACACCACCTCTTGCAATGTAAGACTAATTAGAGTTGTTGAAACGTGACGTTGCTATAAGTTCTGTAGCTAAACGCCTTACGTTCAGAACTTCAGCAATACTGCTTAAAGATGTAGTGATAGATATTTTATACCTCCAAGATACCTTTTAAAACTTGGCGTGTATTTTAATCCTACCCTCAATGGAACTGCGGACTAAAAAATGCAGTAAAGTAAAATACAGATGACAAAATAAAGAGGCTCTCCCATTATTTTGTCTTTAGCCCAGTTCGATGAGAAAATTTGGTGGTGATAAAATGGAATATGGTAATCGGATTGTCACGGGAGAATGCCAATTACAACACAGTTTTTGCAATTCTACTTACAACTCTCTCTCTTTATTCATAGGTCATTGATTGAGGTTTTCTAATATTTTGTATCGTGTACAAGAAATAAACATGTTTCTGTAGTCTTGCGTGCCCGCCTCACTAACTTTGACGTATGTTTTCATTCGCCCTCGACGCGATCAGAAATATTTCTCGCGTAGCAACGTGTTGCAGTACTTGCAGCGCGGGACGACCCGTGACGTCATATTCAGGATCAAATTATGAAATATGCTTTTTATTATGAGACCTTGTTTCTCTGCCTGTCAATTATAATCGGCTACGAAATGGCGACTTTTTTTCTTCATATATATCAGTTTTGTTTTAAATACTAATCAAATCGATTAAAATGACACATTGGTAACCTACCTATATCCTTATTATTCGAATTCCCGTTGCGTTGCAAGATTACGCAAAATCACAAAAGGATAGTAAATTTGCTGTATCTCGACCGTGTGGCCGAATGGTTAAGGTAGTCGACTGCAAAGTCGACGAATATTGGTTCGAATCCTTCCGCGGTCCTATTATGACTGGTATGTTTTTGTCACTTGTGTATGTTATTTAACTGTAACGTATTATTTCTTGATTATTATTACTGAAATTAATGCATTTTAAAGTATTCTTACCTTATTTTATGTGTGATATAATTTATTATTCGTATTTTTTTACACTTAATAATTCAAAGTTGTAAAACTTCACAATTTAATAATCACCATCGACTGTATATTCGCCGGTTTTAATTTTTATGTTTTTTGCACAGTTTTATTGTGTTTTTTTTGTAATTCCAAGTGATATTTTAATTGTAACCCACATTGAAATTGACTTAGTACATAAGACGTTACCTTTAGGGTCTAAACAGACGGACCGCATTTCAACTGCAAATTTGCAGTTCAGATGCAGTTTGAATGCAGTTGACACGACTGCAATTGAACTGCAAGCAAAAAGTTACAGTAACCGTCACACGACTGCACGCCGACTGCAATTGGACCGAACAGTTGGTTTGCAGTTCTATTGCAGTCGTGTCAACTGCATTTAAACTGCATCCGAACTGCAGATTTGCAGTTGGATTGCAGTTGAAATGCAGTCCGTCTGTCTAGAGCCTTAGTTAACATAAGCACTTTCATTCGAGAATTCCTCTAAACACAGTTCAACAGTCAACGGTAGTTTTTATTCAGACCAAACCAAATAATGATTGATGATAATTATTAATTTGTATATTACTTACACAATAATATCCTTATTTTATTCAATGGGTTTAAATGCTTCCAATTGATTCCTTATCACCAACATAAGAAGTTTTGTAAAAAACTAAATCCCTAAAATCATTAAAACATTAAAAATCATAATCAGAAATCATCACTATTAATTTATCGAACGGAGCGACGAAATTATTAAAAAAAAAACCTAAAATTAAAAAAAAAAACAAAAAAGGCACAGGAAAGTGACAAAAAGCCGTGTTCGAGTTGACAACGTCATCGCATTCATCTCGTGGGCCGATCAATTATTTATGATTCATTGCGCGCGCAAGTCCGACGTGTCGTGTGTGTGTCGCCAGAGCGCTCCAAAATATTATGATTTTAAGATTTTATCGATATTCCCAATAAATAAATCTGTTGCGACATTGTTTTAACAGCGACGACGTTTAAAAAAGAAATATCTTTAAGACATGCAACGTTTACTTGATCGGTCAATGTATTATTAATGTCCGGGTCAGCTCTTGTGGAATTTTGAAAAAATATACCAATATTTTAAATAAATAAATTTACTTAATTTGTTTTATATCATCCGGCAGACACGACTGCACTGCTACTCGTGTAGTTGAGGTCGCGCCAAACTCACTGTGCGCGACATGTCGTGGGTTCGATCCCCGCGTAGGATAAGCGTATGATCTCCAAATGTTTGTCCTAAATATGTTTTTGTGCAAATTACTTGACTGTTTGTAAAACCAATTGCGACACAAGGATTAAAATCCTTAATGCAGGAGTGGTTTTTAATAAATGGTTTGTTGGTAACTCCACTACACTTATTAGTATAAATTGATGAAAAATAAATAAATACGCTCATTTTATAGAACCAACTACCGTTACCAGTTACGATATAGGATAAGAAAATATCATACCAACTTGACAGTTAGAGATATTAAACCGGCAGCAAATTAATCATCATAATAAATTAATTACTCGAAGCCAATAAATTCGTCTAGTTTGCAGGTTTGACAGTTCGGTTTGAAGGACCTTTAAATGTGCTTCAGAAGTTTTATCCAACTCGTCAGATCTGGTTTTACACGTACGTGATTCTAAGATAATGTTATAATCATGAAATCTCTTCAAATTTTTATATAATCAGCGCTACGACTTGAATTAACATTAACTAGTGGTGGAAACCAATTTTATTTCGATAAATTGCTAGATAGCAAGTTAAATCACAGTTTATCTCATTTTTCCATTCAATACAGGAATGGTTCAAGTAAATCGAATTAAGACCCTCATTTCGTAAAAATAAGTTCCGGAAAATCTTGAGTATTTTTGGTTAAACGTCATACCTGGATAGCTAGATTCAATCCTAATCGATTCACGATTAACGAAGAGACAATACGCAAATTGAAACCATAGTGTCACAGTTAACATACTCTGACAGCTCAAAATAGAAACATTACTGAACTAGTTTGAAACAATCCTAACACTTCACAGATAACATCTTAACTCAATGAGCATTCATCACATTTTTTGTTAACAGCGCCATCTACCTGACCCGTCAATAATCAATTATGACAGCGCTTTTACCGTTACGTTCAAATGTTTTACACCTTAACCTTAGGAACATAAAGTTAAGTTTCCCTTGGCATGTTATTGTGCATGTTCAAATGGTTTTTCTATTTTAAGATGTCATATATGTGATAAAACAATGGGACCAATGTTTTTGACAATCGTGAATGAGTTTTTAACCTTTGAGTATCGTAGCAAATGGTCTATGAATGGGTTTTGTATTTATTTATCTTGATCAATTTAAAAGTCTGAGTTTGCACGAGTATATTTTTGCTTCATACAAATATGAAACTATTTTCCACATTTTAAAGCCACTGAAAATATTGTATTGTGAAACCAAGTATAAAGTAAGTGGGAATTCTAAGAAATGTTCATTGATAACTTTTACCGCTGACGCCAACTTCCAAGTAAGGCCAACAGAAGGAAAAAGCTAGCAGAAAATTTACAATACTATCTGTAATATGTTACATACTTGGGCTTTGAGTATGATTTTAATACTTTTTTTCACTCAAAAAAGCAGCATAATATATTTCTGGTTGATCAAAGCTGCCGGCTTTAGGCAAAGGCGCCTTCGACAAAAACGTGTCCTAGAAACAGTGACATCTGAGTTCCCTTCCGGGCCCAAATGGGCCGCGACGGGCGCAAAAACTAGCTTTGCGGTTGCCGGGGGTCCTCTAACCGACTGTGAAGGATGGGTATGTGTTAACATACCTAACATGAATGGTTAGGCTTGGTTTCGTGGTTGCAGGTTGTCTAATCGAAAAAGCGGTTTTGATGATTTAAATGTTTATTTTTATAAATTTCTCATTACAGATTTGACCTAGTGAGAAAACTTATTGATCTTCTTACTGATGCTCATACTTACCGAAAAATATTTATACAATTTAAACATATTAGAAAAGTTAAGAAACCGGGGAAAACAAAAACGGACAAAATCTGCTCAACGATGTCGTCGAGAATTCGAAATAAGTGGAAAATTAAGAAAAATGCATCATTTTCCTTCAAATCTACGTCCCCATTACTACAGGTAGAGTCAGCAACGAAATTGATTCACAGATAAAATTCGCTATTATCATAGGTATTATTGTTTAAACATTAGGGACTTAAATTTCTTAATGTTAACCTGACCTCTTTCTGATCACAAAGGTCTAAAACTGACTTAAGAAGAAAAGTCTACTCAGCGGATTATATTCTATTCTAGCATTTCCAAAATTGTGGATAAAATTTGTCGCTGACTTTACAATGAAATAAAACATCGTAATACCATGAACATGAACTATAGAAGAATTGACCAAAAACCTATTATGAAAAAAGATTGAAGAAGATTTGAAAAGTATGCATTAAAATATAAGTACTTAAATCTGATTGTCCTTCAATTTCTGCTGCTCCCAGTACATATTTATTATCTCCAATTTGCAACGAAAGCGGTCCAGATCGAATGTCCGAAACATCATTACAGCTCAATTTAAAATATACTTGAAATCCTTAGAGTTCTGCATCTTCTGGTTCAGTAGCTAAGGACTCAGGTAATCAAATTAATATAAATGCGATCCCAATTTAAATATGATATTTTAAGAACAGGAAAATGTAGAACCACAAATAATAGTCTCAGGATCACCAACTTTGGGAATAAGGAAAACTGTTATCGAAGATGTTTCGTAATTTTAATGAAATCTTTGTAGCGATATACAATATTTTATTACGAATATTTATTTTAAGGATTCATCTTGTCAGGTTCCGGAAGATTTTAGATACACGTATGTAACTTTTATACTTGAAAATTCATGCGATTATAGTGCTAAGTCGATGGGTTTTAGAGGATCTGACCAAGTATTATTTTTTTATTCTTTTTCCCCTTTTAAACTAGTCCAACTACGGCGCATCTATGACGGCCATGTAGAGACCACCTACTTCCTTCTGGGACATACTGATAGCTTACGCATGCTCTTTTTAATATATGATCCAAAACAGAGACTTAGTTTAACTGATACACAAGTTCAAAGACGGAATTAATCCAATACCAGTATCAATCATAGCCATATCATTACCATACTATAGCCCATTTCACCAAATACTTGTCCTCCAAATAAAGATATACTCACAGACATATCCATAGCTGTACTACATTAGTGTGTATGAGTATGCATGTGTGTGTCAAACGTGTTCTCCAAATGTGTGACACCCAAAAACTTAAAATTGCACGGTACATTACGTATAGCCATGATTTATGAAGAACGTACAAAAACTGTCTTAATGGGCTTCGCGGTTACTCTTATGGTGATAAGTATGTTTTTGATGCTACTTTGTTAAATGTTTAAGTTTTAATGTTCAATGAGGGCGATGACCTGGTGATTGGTGGATCTAAGAGAGTATTGTGAGTTTTGTATAATCGCTTATTGAAAATAACTTCACAATAAATTGAAATTAAAAATAACTTCAAAATAATTGAAAATAACTTCCAAGAGCATTTTGATACTGAAATATTTTTTTTTTTAGATGTTTTTATTATTTCGTTTCTTAAATTAAAAAAAAAATCATTCGCGATTGTTTAGTTCCTCTCGACATTTGAGATTTTTTTTAATTTCAACATTTAGTTTGATACAAAGAAGAATTTTATTTATTTTTGATACTGAAATATAGTTTTTCTCCTCTTTTCCATACCTGTTTAACATTCTTGGCGCGAATGTATTGTTTAAGTGTGGAAACTGTTTTGGATTATGTGTAGTTTATTACATGGTTGTAATTGTTTATATATAATATCTGTTTGTTTCCCTAATAAAATAAACAATTACGAAAGTGTTTATGAAAAAGTTATTTCCATCTTTTGCTACCTTATGGCTTCGTCCTTGTTATAAAATGAGAACGGTGCCGGTGTGGAAATAAGAAGCCAAAGCAAATATCTTTTCTGCGATGATTTTTCGCAACGGTTGTTCTAATTTCAGAGTTTAAACTAATAAAGTTGGCTAACGATGGTATTTCTGAAATAGCCTCATTGCTCAATGTTTACCCCTCTCTCAACAACCACGCAATACTTTACAAAGTTCATTGTTTATTTTACCTTTTCTCCCGTAAATAGATTTATTTAAAGTGTAGAAACCTACAAAAGTCCCCCTTTGGAGAAGTTGTTGCAAAACATTATAAAAATGGAAAACTCTTTTTTTATGTTTATGTACCCAAAGGGAAATATTGTTTTTACAACGAAACCATACAACCGACATTTTATGAAGAAGTACTGAGAAAAGCTTTATGAAATTTTTATATTATCCTTACTAATATAATAAATGTGGAAAGAACTCTGTCTGTCTGTTACGCTTTCTCGTCTAAACCACTGAACTGATTTTAATGAAATTTGGTACAGAGATAGATTTGACCTTGAGACAGAACATAGGATAGTGTCTATCCCGGACTTTTGAAGAGTTCTCTTGAAAACGCGATATAACCGACCTCGACGCGGGCGAAAAGCTAGTGAGTTATAATTTCAACATTTTATGTGACCAAATGACCGGTATCACACGTTAAATGAAACAGTACTCAACAAGTCGGATCATCCAGCTAAAAGTTCTAAGGTAACAGACATGAAAAAAATGCAGAAGAATAAAGAACCTCCTTTTTTTTGAAGTCGGTTGAAATCAGAAACTTATAACTAAGGCTGCACTATCTGTACTTCCTTCTGTCAAGATTCTGTATTCCATATTTTTTTTTAGCTAAGTTGTTCAATTTTTGCAGTTGATGTTTTAAAATTCAGGTATCAAAGTTTGATACGATGAAGGGTAGTGATTTTTTATGTAAATTTATTTTTCTCTTGAACCTATTTGTTAGGTAGCAAGGCAGTTTTTACTCACACATCACCGCATTTTTTAGTAACTTCCTATTTTTGGGAGTCGTTTAATGACAATCAGCAAACTAGAAGCAAGTGTTGGCGTTGCACGTGGTTTGTACTCAATTGAATATTACCTGAAATATTAATTACTGTTGTTTAAAAAGTAGATCGTTAAATGAATTATTAAAATTTGTAATTAAAAAATATAATGTTAGCAATAACTTTACACCAGTTCATTGCCGTTGATAAGGCCTACGTGAAAAACCTGAATTGTTTTCATATCAGGATAATTGCGATCATTTATATTACTGTCACTTCATAAATAAACTGTAAAAAAAAACTGGTTTAATTATAATATTTTTTAAAGGTCTGGTATCTTTTGAGGCAATAACAAGACAGCTTTGTAAACTTGTAAAGGACATTACCTAATAGTTTTGAAAAAAGAATTTAAATTCATAATTATTGTATTGTATTGTTCATAATTTTCTTACTACAATATTTAATAATAGTTGCATGAGAACAGAAACTACTGAGCCAAACTTGACGTAATTTTCACAGAACTTCTTCATTTCTGATTTGAGTAACTTATGGAGTTTCTTGCCGGTTCTTCTCCATAAGAATGACACTTTGGAACCGTGCAACTAGAGTCAGTAATATAACGTTTTAAAAGTGCCTGAGATACGGCCTATTTGAAATAAAAACTTTTTGATTTTGATTGATTTAACTTCACATTAAATTAAAAAGCTGACACTTGATGACTGAAGAATAAACATTATCAGTTCCTCTTTCTTTTTGAAATTGTTTGGTTACTTAAAGCGCTCTCGCTCGAAGTCTTTATAGTTTGTGTTGTAGTTCGTAACATCCCTTAACAGATTATCTATGTATTTAACAGCACTATGATCATATTAAAAAAACCAGGTCTTTAACAAAAACATAAAGAAACACTGCTTTTTGACAAAAAAGTATATTTCCAAACACAAAATCTGTATTTAAAACAAATCGGTTATCTGCTTAAACATGCCTAGGACAAAAACATGTACAGCAAAATAATCGAACATTTACTCGAACATTTTTAACACAAGATTCCTACACTAAATATATATGTAGAAAACGAGTCGAGAACGGTTGTAGGGATGATTTAACATAAAATTGTGAAGGTTTTATGCCTTTTCAGAGCCATCCGTGCATTTCAACATGACCGGTGAAATGTGTAATAGTCTTCACTTGCAAATCTATTTTATAGTACTAGCTATGCTTAGCGATTAAAAATTTTTGGTTACTTTGAATCCCTACTATACCTACTAATATTATAAATGCGAAAGTTACTCTGTCTGTCTGTTACGCTTTCTCGTCTAAATCACTGAAGTGAATAAATGAAATTTGGTACAGGGATACAGTTGACCTTGAGACAGAACATAGGATAGTTTTTATACCGGACTTTTGAAGAGGAAACGCGATATAACCGACCTCGACACAGCGCTTGCAAAATGCTAGTTTAAATATATTGATGGCTGAAGAATATTATTCAGAGTTAAACATTTTAGTTACATCTCCTTTATATCACATTGGATGATTCATTAAAATATGATTAAGGCTATCTTAGTATAGGTATAGTTTGTACAATGCGAGTCCACTTAAACAATCCCATATTGAATTATCATCGTCCAAATATTCAGAAGCAAGAAATCGCTCGACCAGTGACTCACATACTTAACGAATACATAATTACACAATAGCTATATATTTAAAGACCAGTTGCTTTTCTCAGAAGTCAAAAACAATGCCGCGAACCCGAAAACGGATCCCGTTATGCGGTTCTGTTGCTGTCTCTATGTGTCTTACGGTGGATCGTATAGTGGTATCTCTTTCCCCCTTGAATGGAAGGCGCAGACATGAGGACCAGTTTTTGCATCGAAGGCTCCTGTAGAAATCATCATGGAGTCACATTTGCTATATGAAGGTATTCTAGTTATATACGGACGGTTATCTGATTGTTTATCTGTGAGCTTTTGAAATATCGGATTCGAGACGATACTTTATCCTTGCAAGGTATTATTCTTATAAAGTGGGAGTTCTACTAAATAGTACCATCATGCATAGATTATATTCTACGGACTTAAGTTGTATTTTGGTAACAGAAAATGTATTGCGAACCTTTTTCGACCAATATTCCAAATTATCATGACTAAAAAATTTTAATCATTCAAATCGTAAAGCGCCCTAATTGTGGACTAATGTATGCAAAAGTTAACACAAAAAAAATAAAGCCTTTATTTAATTACAATTAAAATACCGTATCAAGCAATCCCGTATTAATTTAAGTTAACAAAAACAACATATACCGTTTAAAAAAAATGGGTCAGAAAATTAACATAAGATCCACGTTATTTCACGCGAAGCACCTCAAGTGTAACTTCACGACACACTAATCGCAAGTACCCCATTAAGGACCAAACGCGCATAATATGCGCATATTTGCATAAGACACCAGCTGCTATGCCTCATAATCCGCACACAACTAAAAAGTCAATCGTTTAAGCAAACGATTTACGCACACAATTGCATTGTTAGTCTAACGCCCTTGTGTATTAATCAACCGTTGCGTTGCTCCCCTTAACGGTGTGGATACACCGGCGCACTTGTAACAACGAGCCGTTCGCTGAAATTTTCTAGTCTGTCACCCTTCCACGAATTGGATCGAGTTTTCGCCGTTTTGTTAAACCTTGAAATAATTAAGAAATAACTTAAATTAAATACTTAACACCAAAAACAATAATTGAAATAGAACATCAAAAATCCATCGGCATTGGCGCCGGCTTCGAGTGTGCAAAAAAGGCTGGCAGTATTGCCACGTTAAATACTATATATGTGTGTGTGTATAGCATAAGTAGGTATTAAAATAATATCATCAATTTAGAATTGTAATTGATAGTTGCTGAAAGTAGACTTTTAAATATTTTTCAGTTCAATAGTTGCCCAAACGCACTGATTTATTCAGATAGGACGTCGCTCCTCGATCAGCACTGGTACTTGTCTCAATCCTCAATCCAAAATCATTGTTGACAAAAAGACGACGATGCGCCGAAGCGCGGGCAATACTTTGCAAGATCCGATTCAACAAAAACAACGCATACAGGCATTCTTACGAATTTTATATCACTAGAAAATGTTTGTCACTCTGACCTTCTAACCGTAATATAACATTTGCACGAACATTAAAAGTCCATGCTCGATGGTCCAGTGTGCCACCGGCATTATGTGCCGAAAATGTATAAATACGTTAAATGGTTGTATAGTGTAATACAAATGTAACTTCATAGTTGCAATTAGTGCTTAATCAATTAAATACACTAATGAACGTTGGATGATGGTTTAGTTAGAGCGCCAAAATTTGATTTAGAAATTTAGGGAGGCGCAGGAGATATTAGCAGCTCATTTTCAGTTAATGGTCATTTCTAATAGGAATTTATGGTGTGTTAGTAAATTGTATATTACTGATATGTTGTTGGTATACTCGTTCAATAGGGATAATCATATTTTTTCAGCGTGTATTTTTTATTTTTGTCCCACAAAAATAAATAGATCAAGGTTACTGTTTTTCTTTTTAACAACCTGGATGCACACTATGTATGTATACTCATGTTTTACAAATAAAAATATCTTTTATCTTTATGGTACAGTGAATGAAACTTACGCTTGACGTCAAGATTGTGTAATTTTTTTACGAAGTCTTTACGTCACAATTCCCTTCTTCTAAATCTTACAGCCGTTTATTTTTGTAAGTTTTGTTGCTCACAAAAAGTCTAAAATACATGTTCTATATTTTTTTTAATATCTAACTGAAGGACTGAATAGATATTACTTTCTATACCTAGT
Organism: Trichoplusia ni; assembly: GCF_003590095.1. Lineage (NCBI taxonomy): Eukaryota > Metazoa > Arthropoda > Insecta > Lepidoptera > Noctuidae > Trichoplusia > Trichoplusia ni. The sequence continues at coordinate 2,625,238 of NC_039478.1, read as the reverse complement.
CGTCATCCCTATTATTAGACTTAAATTCTTCTTTGTAGGGCCAGCATTAACAATTGCCAATCGGATTCTCAGATCTGATTTTGTTTTGACCCGGAGCAGTTATCATCAAAGACCATCCTGACATTTCTTCTTAACATGCTTCTAGAACAGAATTATTTTTTAAACTTACTAATTAGCAGTCCAGTCAATGATAGTGTATTTACTCAATAGGTACTTTATTTACATAATGTTTTAAGTATAATATTTAGTAAAATTGTAGATGAAAAGTTAAGTTTAATTTCATCATTATTATATTTATCTCTGCTGGGTATATACTTACATGTTTCAATTGGTCTTTCATCGCTGCCACCTGTATAATGTATTTTTATTTGGCTATTAATAGTGAACGCTATTGTACAATAATATTCCGTAATAAAACAGGAAAGACGTATCTAATTTTCAATCATACTCAATGCTCTTTCACTTTTTAGATAAATAAAAAAAACAGATGACTATTTGCTCTATATTTTTAGGGCTCCGGACTCAAAAAGCCAAAATGGAACCGGGCTGTATCTCATAATCTCTCCTTTGTACGGAATCCTTAGTATCGAGAGTCTGACTCACACTTAAACAATTTATTAGTGTTTTCTGACTGCCAAATACTATTGATATTTTTCGATGACGATTCATATTCATAAATTTATTTGCCTTCCATAATGATACAAAAGATGTTAAAGAGGCTTAAAGCTAGGTACAATATTATGGACCCATTCTAGTACTGTTCCAATTTAAGCATAAAAAACACCAATTTAATATTATTATTCATACTATATTAACACCAAAAAAGTATATATGTATAACTAATACCTACATGAGGAAACTTTACACGTAAAAAGATATTCTCGGTATTGATAAAAGTTGGAATTTGTTAAGGAGGCACCCGGGCAGACCACCCGGCGATCCAGCTGTTTATTTATTGTTTTACTTAAAGCAGCATAACTCAGGGGTACGCGCCTTCCTGACAGCCAGTACGTCTTGTGACTGCTCCTGGGCGATTCTTTGTGACACGGAGAACATTCTGGCATCTAGGATGGGTTTTGAAGTTCCGGGAATAAACTGAGTTAGGTAGACATATATCTATATATTATATTGTTGTTGTATGAATTTGATGTAACAGCGAGTTTATTTAGGAATATGCTACATATATAAATATGTACATATTATACGGCTTACGATTGCTGAAGTAGAGTCGTTTTTTTTTTAATTTATTTTTATTCTTTTGTGCTCATAAATGTATGATACACACTTGGAAAATATATGTTTTTGGAAAGTCGATGTACAAAGGCGAGCTTAACATACTTTCTTACAGCAAACCTTAGAGTGATTGACAGATTTTTGTAGGAAATGAAAATAGCGCAACTGCACTTAAAGAAGTCATTTTTTGATGAGAACGTTGGTTTTTTTGTGGAGTGAGTTTTTCTACAGAGAAGGAACAAGGGTCTTAATTAAACTAGTATAATTATGGTTATCAAAGTGTGACAGCCACATATATGTGAGCGGAATCTCTCTTTCACACCCGCTATAATATTAATCTAAGACGCGGTAGGTCTCTTGTATCCATTGTCATGCAATATCCACAAGTTTTAGCGTCAGTTTTTACCAATGCTAACTGCATAGATAACCGAACCGATATGTCATCACGCTTAGTCCACCGTGCGCGGCGTTTCGTGGGTTCGAACCCTGCAAAGGCACAGTGCGTGATCCACTATCTCTCGTCCCGAGTCTGGGATGAAATTCTTTAGTGCGGATGTTGTTTTTTTAAAGAAGTGAGATTAAAATTTAAGAGTTAAAGTTTTTTACAGATATTTCAATAAAAGTCATTACAACAAGGTCAGTAACTAGATCGTGGAGTACCTATACTCCATGATCTAGTTACTTACCTACAACTTTAAAAGTGTAACTAACTTACCGTTACGTTCGTGTCTCTTACTTACCAAAGAACGAGGAATACAGAATGTGTAGCATGTAGTCCCGATTCCAGCAGCTGCAATGATTCGTTTTTTCGTGCTTTATTTTTGTAGGGTCGTAGGGGTTTAAATATTTTATACATATTGCTTTTTGTGACATTTCACCATGATTTTCATTCTCATTATGTTATGATAAAGAAGAAAAAAAATATTTTATAGATAAAGGTATTGTTATGGTGGATGAATCCCTCAATCATATAGAGCGGTATGTCACTGCAACAGTCTTACTTTAAGACGTAGTAGCCTCCCTGAATATTGCTAGATTATTGTCCTTTATGCTATGCTTAAAAAAATCTGTTGCGAAATGTTTTGTTTTTCTGTAGGTATATTTACACCTGACAGAGAAGTTACCTGCTTGTGACTTTAAATGTAAAATTACGATGTCTTGTATTCTCTTCTAACACCAGAGTCCTCAGATGTACTAAGGGGTCTAAGGATAAAAATAAACAAAAGAAATACATTTTTCCATATTTTTATTGATATTGCGTCGATTTAACAAACATCCAGATTTTATTGACAAAATGACACCAATATTGAATGAAATAAAAATACAGTTGAAATATTTTTATTTAACAGATCTATAACTTTTATAGGCATTCACAAATGTAAACAGCTAATGCCCTATGTAATTGAATATTTTGAAGTTTAATATTATTATGTTTAATAACCATTAATATTATAATCGTACTAATTTTAAACGATGATAATCGCGTCAGCTACATTTATTTATTAAATATATTATTGTGGATTATTTTATAATAATGTACTTAAAATTTATACAAAAAGGAACTAACAGTGCATTTACTTAGCCGGAATATTACTTAGGTAATGCTTAAAACTACTTAAACACAGAATATTGAAATATTAAAAACAAAAAGAACTGAAAAAAAAAGTTTTAAATAATATTTTGCCGGCCAATATTCACCTAAGTCTATGCTAAACTATAATTATTACAACTATGGAAAAATTCACATTTATTTTAATCGCCTATTCTATAGTATTAAATTAACTTAATTTTCAATAAATAAATAGTAATATATTAATGAAAAACTTTCTCCGTTGGTTCAAGGAACCGAATTTCAGAACAAGAGTTCTTATTGTAACAGAAAAACACGAATTCAAAGTGTAACTTCAAAAAGTCCTCTACTTCATAATATAAGTACCCTACCTTAACTATTTATACAAAAGTTCGAAACGACAGTCCATAAATTATTATATTTTTAGTTTTAGTTTATGAGTTTAATAAACACAGATCTACGGATACATGTAAACATTCGAATCTCTATCTCATTGAATTGGAAATCTACTTGTAATTGTTTATAACATAGTTTTATTGTTTATATCGCTTCTAATCAACAATTTTATGTACAACACTGATGATATACCTACGCATAGCAACATCAAAAATTCAGCAAACAGCTACTACAGCGGAGTTCAAAATGGAATCTGTAACGTCGCACATACATTATCGGCTACAGGCATTTGTTTAAGAATCTCTAAGGTCGACATTAAAAGTATTCGATAAATGCGAGTTTATAATGTTCTAAAGAGAACTCGCTACGATACACAATGACTACACGTTTTCGTTTGCAAGACAATAAACATAGTGGAATGACACTGAAATATGTTTTTCTTCGCGGTTCGTTACTCCGGTCTGCTGGACGGACGCACGACACACGTGCTGAGACCCTCGCTTCGTCGTCGTGAACATACCAGTCGCACGGGGCACGTTCAGATACCAAGATACATTACTCAGATCAATGTTCCTATCTGTACAGTCAATTGACGTCACTACCACTTCCATCGTATCAGAAGTCCTTCAGCGGCTATTGGTTTGTCACTCACGATATCACTTTGATTGAGAACGTCAGGCCAGTAGGATTAGTTATGAGAAGCACTAACATAACACAAGTTTGAATTGTTCACTGCTGTATTTGAAACGAATGGATTCACTGAAGTTGCTCATGATAGGGTTGCTTGCAGACGCCACCGCAGAGAGCAGCTTGGCGAACCACTCGTAGTACAGTTTATTGTGCTCATAAAGAGCAAAATAATGGCTATGGGCAATCCATGGAATTAGGGCTGGGCGGGCCGCCCATGACGCTGTAGGGCGGGCTATGCGGCGGCAGCGACTGGATGGAGCCCATCGGGCCGTGGTACATGTCCATCTCCAGCGAGGCGTCCGGCGAGCACTTGTCCGACATTTTGCTCTCCTGCTTCGTCACCATCCGCCGCCACTTCGCGCGCGCGTTCTGGAACCACACCTGCGGACAACAATACATCTATACTGGGTGCACATAACCACATACGACATATAACGCCAGCGCGCCAGCGAGCGCACAGCTTGGTACAATGAACATCACAAAAAGCAAGCGGGCGCGCTCCAAATTTCGTGGCGGTCCTGGTTTCCGGGCGCGGCGAGCGGCGAGCGCATTGCACGCGGAAGCTGGATTCCTGGCTGGTCGGTTTTTGTGGCACGTGATTGCGTTCTTGCCCGCCGCCGAGCGTTCCGACGCGCAGATTATATCTGCGGTAATTAGCGAACTGGCCGGCCGGTGCGTGACCGTCGCAGGCGCAACATTCCGAGCCGTTGTTACATGCGCTGAATGTGCTCGCTGTGGAAAAGCTACCGAATTACGGACTAAGTCGGTCATAGTTATACACCTAGACGATTTGACCGACTTAATCCGTACTTGTATAATGTTCGTGTTGAAGATTCAGTGCGGCCGGCGTGCGAGCGCGCAAATCTCGCGACCAATCACGCGCGGCCGCGGCTTGGCCCCGCCCCCCGCGTCATGGCGGCCCATGTTGCCTTACGCCAAATTTAGATGGTCGTTTCTTTCTTGGCCCTGAAGTGGCATTCGGCTGGCGATTGTCCGGAAAAAGCGGAAAGTTCAATAACTCTGTAGATACGTGGCTACTTACTGTGCAGTAGCCGGCTCGCCTCTTGTGAGTGTAACGGCTACCTATATTGTGTGTTAAAATTTTGGCATAAGCAGCAAAGTCCTGTGTGTTTGTATATAAACATCTGTCGGTTTTACAACGCTTGTAGTAGAAATAGATCTAGCTGCTTCAATATCTAACACGAGTACATCTCTGATTACACGAACGACATGTAATTTATAGATGACATTATGTTCTCCGAACCAAATGTCATGTAGTAATGTGACTTTAGTAAGATTTTCGCGACACATATTTTTCCGTCATCGTGTGAGACTAATCGTTCGGTCCTGCGTGTCCGCTAGTGATGTGACTAATCAATTAGTCAATTTTGTCGCGTTAATTATTTTATCTGCATTATTTTGTCCGCGTTTTTTTTTCCTGTATGTGCAACTTTGAGAAATATTTATTTTATTCGCAATTATTTATTTTCTACTATCTTTACATAAACGAACGTACCTAGGTGTTTTTACGAATACAAAACTAGTTATGAAAAATTACTATGACACCATACAATTGATGATAGTACCCTATTAACAAGGGATAAACCTTACCTTGATAAAATTTCCTTCGTCAATATGTAGAAAAAATTATTAACCTAATTTGAAATGCTGAACAGTTTTTTTTTAAAGTGAGAAAAATTATACCTCTTAATAATTTTCTAAATTTTGAGATTGATAACCGATTTTTTATTTATTTTTGTATTTTCTTAGCTATACTTAATCAAAAGACAGTTTTTCGATTTCGGTTTGTTCTGGTTCACTTACGATTTAAATATTTTAAGAAATGTATGTATTAAACTGATCTTTTGAAAGATTCCAATTTTGAGTTATAAGGTAATTGACACCCGAGTTAATATTGGATACTTTTTGTTATTATAACCGACATCAAGTAAACCCACGGATAAAAGCTTGAAAATAATATCACGATAACACGCCAACACGCAAAGATAATTCTAAACCGTAGTACTAGATCTGCATCACGTAGAGGCAAAGGCCAAAACACAACGAACTATTCTTGTTCACATTTCAAATAAATAAGCACTACAACGGACACATCATTAGTTTTACCGTCACGCAACACACACAAATAAAAATCAATTTTATCGCACTAAACATACGACTCAGTCTACCCTGACAAGAAATCTTTCGAAACAATTGAAAATATTCAAGCGAGTAATTTTTCAGCGGTCGAGTGTTAACGATATATTTTTTTTTAAGATTTTTTTTCTTAAAATGAGTGAATGATATGAGCTTAATGAAAAATTGAATTGTCAGTTTTTTTCGAGATTAATCGAATGAAATGCGAGATTGAGATGTAAGTAGGTATTTTGAACGAATCTGATGTTGTTATGTTTTTAATTTACTGCTTCATAAATCAATTTGTTTTTCTTTTGTTACAGATGTTTTTGGCCAAGTCTTTTCGAAATTAAGCTCAAAAGTAGTTAGATAATAATATGTGTTACGTGTATTTAAAGTTATTAGAGGCTTTTGACTTAATTGTGCATTACTTTTAAAACTATAAGATAGAAAAAGTTGACGTAATATCAAGCCCAAAAAACGTGACTTTCTTTCTCACAGTTACTTACGTACATATTTAAAAATCATTTCTCTAAAGCCGCTAAAATTTGCCGATCTTATAAACTTCTCCCAACATCTGCTAACACCTTTAACATATGACTACGGTAAATAAATGTTTAGGGTACGAGCAGAAGTACTATTAGTCATAGCGATACGATCTGCGGCCGACGGTAGCCAGACACTGAGTGAATGATCTTGAATTATTTATAACTATCGTTACAAAACATTTGTGAACGATACCGTTTGTTTCGGCAATCAAATTTGACGAAGCATTTAATGGGGTTTGATTCAACAGTTCTTGATTTGACTCAAATGTTTGGTTGTTTACGCAGTTCGTTTATGAGGTTTGTAAAGCATAAACGTTGATGGTTCTTTTTTTAAAGTAGCTTTTTTTTCGTTTTTGGCAAATGGCTGCAAAGTCGAGAGGTTGAGGTCACCACGTCGAATCCACGGTACGCTACATTTAGTACAAGTTTGTGTGATCCACGAATGTTAGATGTGAGTCTGGGTGTATTTGTGCACGTGACTTGAATATTTGTAAACCGGCCCGCGTCATAAGAATTACATTCTTTGTTGTGGAAGCCGTTTTCGTCAATGAGTTTTTAATATGCTAGAACTAAATCTCCAAGTTTCTTTTTTTGATCCAGTCAGTATTTTATCATGGTAATTGGTACTAAATGCGAAACTATTCAGTCATTCATAACACTGCAATAACCACATACACAAAATAAATACATCCTAATTTAATTATCACGCAAATTGTTTGATTAATCGCCTATTTAGTTTGTAAGCCCGGGCTCAAACCGCGCCAGTTATAAACAAAATCCGACCCGCACTTAAAAACAAAACACAATCGCCTACTACATTTATTTCACACCATTAATTCGCAGATTCAAAATTCCCAATCAATTTATATTTTGGGAATAACCATGCGTGAGTTAACATGACAACTACAACTAACATTTACACTACATGAAAGTCAATAAATTGTTAGTTACACTAAGATTTGTAATCTGTAGTGCATTGTAGGTACTCTTGCTATAATGATCCGCCCCTTTTGACAACTCATTCCGCGTCATAGCTCATTAGTTACCAGTAAGCAATGGGTTGGACGCTGGCAAATTACCCTGAAGCACCGAGCTAGAACAAACGAGATCTAATTGCGCGTACTTAAGCACTGGTTTACATTTGCCAATCACATTCATGCAGCAAAGTTTATATATGTACCTATATTATTTGAAATAAAGAACACGTTATTTAAAATATCAAAAAGATCGTTATGTTAATTTTTTCAATTAAATTTTGAATATAGAATGGCTTTTAAAATGAATCAAATCGTCGCGTCGTCATCATTCCAAAATTTTGAATAAAGAATTGTGACGCCATTTTCTTTTATACCGTTTGAGATTTTCAGTGAGTTTCTTTGCTTTGGGGAAAACGGAGGGATATATTCTTACTGGCTAAAACCCTTAGGGTTGCTCCCTACCCTATAAGGGGTCGCACGAATGCACCCTTAACCGTTGTAGATATACCTTCTTACTATACGTAGTTCTGTAGCAAGACGGCGGGTAGTTACTTTCACGAAGCATAGATAAGTAGGGGAACTAGGGGAGTGCCTAAAATGCCGTAGTAAGAGAATCTGCGTCGCCAAAAGTGTTGGCTGTATGATTCTTTTAACTCTTTGTATGGTCTCAAATATAATAATTGCTTTATTTGACACGAGGATAAAGAGAAAAAAAGAAAAGGTCGTTTTAAGTAGTTTTTCCTAGTCTGAAACCATTTTCTTCATCCTAAGTTCTATTAAAGTTACTAATAATAAATTAAAGAATATTTTTTGTCCTTTCGCAAAATTATCAGTCAAATAATAACAACTACACTTCACAAGTCACTCGCGTCGTATGAACCCGCACTTATCATGACTGATTGCACACGTTTCATGCGCAGCACAGGTAATTGAACAGCAGACGTAAATTAACTCATTTTGTCACACCAGCTGTAATACGATGATAATAATTCACATGTTTTAATACAAATGATTGCAATATGTTCTGTAATATCTTTGATGCCAGATGTTAGTGAGTTGTAACGAATTCGTGACAAAAAATCGTCATTAGTTCATAGTACAGCTGCATTGTCAAGATAGCTATAATTAGGTTTCAAGTATTTGTAAGCCGTGGCTGTTTTGGGTCGTTTAGTTGATTGGTTGGTTGACAGTGTACCGTAGACACCGGTACGGTAGAAACCGTAATACATACACCACAGACTCGCGGTGCTCTCAACGGCAGATATCACCAAGGAGTCACTAATTAAAACCCACAAATTCTCCAAACTGTTGATAACATCTTCACACCTTAATGTTTGAAAACATTGCGTAACAACTAACCCTAATAACAGCAGCTAATAGCGAAACGAATCACACCACTGTAACAAATATTAAATAAACCATAAAAAGGTGTTAACTCTACGTAAAAACCTTAATTAGAAAGAGCGTTAATTAAAGTCCTATACAATGTAAAAACACAAACAATTAAAATAATTTTTAACTAATGATGGTGCATAAATTAGTAATAATTTCAATTTGAGCGAAGAAAATCAAACATCACTCGGTTCTAATTACACAAACCATATGATTTGTAAATTGTTACCGAGTTGGAATTTGCTGTGAAAATTAAAAACACCTCGTGAGGACTCCTAATAAATGACTGAACGATCAAAGGGAGCTGCGGCCCAAGTATGTAAATAAAACTGTAGAAATGTGATTAATAGTCCCGTTTTCCTTAAATAAATAATATTTGAATAAATTAAGTAGGGAGAGCACGTCCGCTCTGTGCAACTTCACGCGACCAATTGACAAATGGACGTCTTTTGAACGTACAGCGGAAATTATCTGCCTAACGGAGCGTCGCTGAGCGCGCCTGTACTAATTACTAGACTGTTTGATTTGATCTTATTTGTGCAGAGTATTTTTCACTTTCGAACCTTGTAATAAAGTTTAGAGTTGAATGTCGAGTTTCGCTTATTATTGTCACAAAATGTACTTAGAAAGTAAAATTATACGCGGCCAAACGTCAAGGTGTGACCATCCGATACTAATTGCGAGGGTTGTGAGCCATCGCCTTTGCCCGGGATATTTGTGTGCCGTTAAGAGGCATCTTTATAGTGTTCGAAATCATGCCATGAAAACGTTTTAAAAATAGAACTACGTAATTAATTTTTGTGTGACCGGGAAGACGCGGCGCAGTACATCACTAGATGTTTTGCTCTTTCATAAGATTTTATCTGTCTTATGTGCCCACAATTTACGGTATCATAAGAAACAAAAATAAATTTGTTTTAAATAAAAATTAAAGATAGCAGATTTAAATAAAGCAGATTACAAGTATTCGTTTAAACGAGTTCTTTGTGTTTAAAATAACAAAGGACCTTTGCACAAGGCGATGTATTTCTTGTAGTACAACGTTATTTTAATTTTTATAAGACATAACTCGAAAGAAAAGTACATGTGCGCACAAAACGCTTCAAAATAAAACGGAACCAATAATCCTTATTGGAAATCGACTAATTAATCGAGCGAGATAAATTTAACAGTCGATTAAAACAGTAGCAATGTGAATTGATCGCACAATAAAGTGAACAGGGAAAGGCACTTTTTCAGTCAACTAATTACGTCGGAGCTACTTGAACAGTTGAACTCGAGTCATTTTTCAGAGGGAAGAGAAAAAAAAGGAGAGTGGAGTGACAAATCACGTAATTGCGGACGCAAGGAGAGATATATGGCGCGGTTTGTTCTAAATGCGCTTGCGCACCGCGCAGGGTGACGCCGGCTCTATATATTATGGGGGCGCCCGCGGCAATTAGACGGCAACCGCACCTGCTGCATTTGATACATACTATTTTTTATTTATTCACATAATAAGGTTAATAAATATTCTATGATTTATGATTTATGGGTTTCCTTTTTAGCACCCTCTGGTTATGGCAAAACAACTATTACTTTTATCGTAAAATAAACCAAAAGCAAATAAACAAAACCAAAGTAACATTTAAGAAAAAACATAAATGCTTTGAGGATGTGATTGTAAGAATCAATAACAAAATATACTATCTTATATGACTTTGGCCTCTGATAATCCTCTATAAATCTGGTAAACAAACAAACAAGAGCGCACAGGATTTATATTGAAGCGCCCAGGAGCCGCACAGAGCACTGCTTTTAAAATAAAGTGCACAAACAACGCGATTCATAAAGGCAATTTCAAAGGGCTCGGGTAGGACGCACTCCACGGGGCGAGTCGAGAGCGCGGCGGCGGCGGGGACCAGCCGGGACAACTCCGGCCGCTGCGACTCCTGGACTGAAACAGCCTTTGAGCTCCCCACACACTTTAATTGCACCACATCCTTATTACTTACCCCTTAAGGCTCAAAATCGTCATCAAGAGCAATTAGTCTCGTAATTCTCGTAAATAACTTGAGAGGTGAGAGACATAAATCTTTTGGTTTCAGCCCCTCGTGTCGTGTTTTATTTAGGGATAACTGAAAATGCTTAGCTTTTTATGCTGAGGTATTGCGGCATCGACAGCGGTTTTTATGGGTTTATTGGTGCCTATAATTCTTTGATGCCGTTTCTTGTGATTGAATTGAGTTGTAAAGACCTTTGGGGTACGTCTATTGAACGGTGAGTGAATAAACCTCGGAATATTGCTGTGTAATATAACGAATGTGACCTGCTCTAGTCATTTAAAACGTTCATTAAAATTTTCGAAACCGATTCCGGATAATAATTACTTTTAATTTGAGATTTTCACCGAAGCAGTTACACGTTAACCGACCGCAGCTTCACAACCAAACGGTATTGGATAAAAACAAAACAGATCTAAAATTGATAGCATCGAGATTTAAAAGGTAAAACAAAACGCTTGTCCGCGACAGTGTACAGTCAAAAGTGCGACGAGGCGCAAAAACGAATAAGATATTATCTTCGCAATATGGCGACGTCGGCCGAAAGCTTTTTGCTGGGAAAAAAATCTCGATCAATATTCGAGGAGAAGGGGGTCCTTCGTATAATTGGTTGGCGGATATATTTAAGCAGCTGATATCGGATTCGGGTCGGCTGCCTTAAGACAGGTTGCTGTGTGAGCAACAAAAGATTTGGAAGCAACTTTTGTCAAACAAAGACACATGCAATTCAAGTTAAGGTTCCTCTCCATAACGACTATATGTATATTAGTTAAGGCATATATTTGGTCAGTATTAGCCTGTCAATTGTCTGTTCAAGGATTCTGTGGCATTACGCAATGCAGTGTGTTAGCAATGATTGGTGCCTGTCAGAAGTGAGGCCGGCTTAACGTATTGACCTCGTTTTAAGCTGTCACAATTGCCGACTACAACCTATTTGGAAGCGCTTTGTTGTCAATTCCATGTCAATACATCCTCGACAATACCTACAGCCGGCATTTAAACTGCACTAAAGCGGTTTATACCGCGTTGATGGACGGTCAGCAATGTAAGTCGCTGGATAAAATCAGAACTCCCAAAAACTTCTGCAATATTAATGTTTTGTGAAATTCAGTGGAGTTCCAGTGTTTAATCTGTTTTATATTCTCTCAATTCTAAGTAAGTGCAACGATAAACTAAAACTAAATTTACTTTTGTTGCTGACTATACTCTTCAAAACATATTCAGATACATATGGGTGAATATTAGAAGCAGCTTTCAAACTCCATTGCGAGCGATAAAGAGTTAAGAACAAAACAGAATAATACACCAATGTTATAATAGAGCTACTTAATTAATAGACAGCCAGGCTTCGATAAATTAAGATCAATTGAATTGGAAATTATTGTAACAAGAATTGCTATAAAACTAATTTAATGGCGTATTGAGGGAGGATGAGAACCTCTTGAAGACTATTGTGGAAAAGGGATACTGCTCTATAAAGTGTATTTTGCCGTCTCGCTTTCGCTACAGTAGCGATGTAGTCATGAAGAGGTAATGGTCCTCTCAAATGAAAATACAAAACGAAACTATTAGTGCTTATTATAATTGCCACTCGTTATGCAATATAGTAAAACCTTCTTTTATTTCAAGTACGTCAATAGCGCATTGTTATTGCAAACAATTTCATTTTCCAAGAAAGTATTGCAAAACACTTTTCTTTTAAGAAATTTTATATTTCTTCTAACGATGTAAAACAATTAAATGAACAAGTCTTTTTGAAAGTGAAGCCGTAAACTAGGATGTTTGTTTATTTTAAATGGAATCCTTTAAAGGAAAACTTTCGAAATTATACCCAAGTCTTTTACAAAGAGCTCAAAATAAATGCTTGGAAATCAGAAGGGAGGTTGGTAGGTGGTTAGGTTATGTAAACACTTCATCCAACACAATATTTTCAAATACCAAGAAAATTTAAAAATATTTTCCAACGTTCCAGGAGTTAAAAAAATTATTTTGAGATCAGACATTTTTATCCGTTCAATACTCATAACAAATTGAATCTATCATATCATAAAACTGTACCAACAAGTCCTAGACATTCATTCCATATTTACCTTTTGACTTCACCAAAACATTTTCAGATACACCAAAAAATCCTCACTACTCAAAACAATCCCGACAGTTGTCTATACCTCAGCCATTGCAATCCAATACTCAGGGAGTACGGAATATCAATTTCGAAAGCGATATCCTGCTAACCAATCAATCAATGTACGTCGACCTAAGACGAGTGACCGATACCTATGATATTGATATCGTACGCAGTGTTGCTCCTGGCAATATGTTAGATTGGTGAATATTCAATGGTCAAATGTTAGGTCAGGCATGTGTGAATGTGTTGGCAATTGATATTGATTGACAAGTGTTTATGTAACGTATGTGTGATGTAAATTATATCATGTTATATAATATGGAGGGAAATTGATAAAAGCATGAATTTCAGATAAAAATTAAGATTAATTTTAGGTGATCAAGTTCTTCCTTTAAATCGTGTGTGTTCTTGTTAAAGTATTTTGCAAATTACAGAGATGTCGAGATTCAATTATAGGACACATTTCTCGCTAGAACAGAAGTATATTACGTAATTTAAGCCTCTCTTTAAGCTTAGACTAAAGCCTTCTTGTCACAAACTTTCTCCATCACCAACCTATTCCAAACTTAAACACTCAAACAAAATCGAATCAGAAGTTGTTTCTCAAGTTAGCACGTGACGTCACACACGCACGTGTTACTCAAGCATTTCGAGTTTCAAGTAATTACGGGAACAAAGGGTAGCGCTTTGCCGAGCCCTACATTAAAGGGCCGCTTATAACAAACAAATTAAACGCAATATTCAGTGTTAAGTATGAAGTCGGACCGCTGTGTACCCATCTACTTAGAGCCTACGTTCAATTCTCATAGACGGTTTCTTTATTCAGTTCCGAACTTACTAAAACATCTTAAATTAATACTATTTCTTAAATATTATTGTGGAAGAGACGCCTTTATTTATTATATAGCGCTTCATCTCACTTCGTCAGTTGCAATTCACGTGAAGATGTGATAGTAGGCTCGATGCAATGGAATGCGATTTTATTTGTGTAGTTTGCGGAATAACACCGCCCGACGCCTATTCCCCGCGACAATTTAAATAAATATCACGTACGTGAATTTACTTTGTACTATCTCATTCAGGCACTCAGTAGTCGTGGCGCTTATCGGAATCGCTTCACTTTTGAAAGAAGAACAAGTATACATTATTTTCGTTTAAAGAAACAATATTTTTTTTATAGTGGCTAGGTATTTTTTTTTTGTTTTTTGAAATGTTAACTTTGGATTGCGAAGTTCTATATTCACGCAAGTTTTTTTTTCGTTCTGGTAAACTGCATTTTTTCATAATTGTGTCATCTTTCTCCTTTCACTTTACTAGTTCGTTCGATTTCACAAAATCCCGACTCACCTGCAGTCGCTGATTACGCCGGTGAATAATAACGCCATAATTACCATCACAAGAAGTGCAATTTTGAACGGGGAACACGCAATTTCTGTGAAGTCAATCATGTTGACATTCGTGTCCGGTGGTAGATCACGGACTTCTTATTTCGACGGTATTTTCCTATACTTACCTGAGAATTTGTCCTGTCGATAAAAAACATGAATGCGAAACAATTTTAGAAATAAAACCTCCTTGAGCACAAACCATACATTACCTGTGCTCTGAAAAAAAAAGTGAATAACAAGCCGTGTATTCAAATTCAAATTTGGAATGTTTTATTTTTAATTAAAACATCTATGTTATTTACTCGTCAGCCGTCAAATCGAGTGACGATAAAACGTCTGACTAAAAAGGAATAAAAAAAAGAATTCAACTTTATAAAACATTCGCAATGCAAAATGTTGATAAGTCGATACATTGCAAAGCGACGCGGTATCGGGACTACATTAAATTCGCATTAGCTTTGAACTACCGGTTTGTTTAAGACTTATTTTATGAGTTTGACACACTTGATTTCTGGTTTCAGTCACTGTATTGTAATTCACGCACTGCCTTCACGTTTCTCCTTAAATTTGCTGAAAATTTTGACAAATAAAGACACGACAGTTTTACGATTATATTATTCCATTTAGTAATTACGTGCCTACTTGCTACTCGTAGCATTTCCAATGAAGCTTCTCCGATGTGGTTTAAAACTAAATATTTTCCTAACGTCGCACCATAAATAGCATTAATGTTAAATTTCTTTAAAATATGTTGATTAATCCCAAACTCGTAATGTTATTCACGCCTATAGGTCTCGTCCGACGGATTTTAGTGTAGTTTAAGTACTTAATTTTAATAAACGAACGATTAAAGTTTGGCATTTAAGACTAATGGCGATTTAACACTGCTTTTGTACATTGATTGGTAAAATAAAGTTAAGAAATGATTTTACGACCGCGAGGTATTTCGTAAATAAATGATTTTGTGTTTTTTTCTTGTGGCAACAGTTTTACTACTATTTTTATCATTAAAAAAAAGTTTTTTAAATGGTCATTTAGCAGAAAAAATATAATAAAAATATTTTCATATTTCGAATGGCGGGTTCACGAATTTTACGTTTAAGTGAATTCATCACTATGAATGGAACTCGATACTTGTATGTAAGCGCTCCGATGTTAGTTCGTTATCTGTGATATTGGTTGTAATCATAGTCAGAATAATTATTCTGAAATTTTGACGTCTTGATCAGTATGCTAATGAAGCAGCGGCCTACGCGTGAAATAACGCCTCACGATTTGTTGTGTTCCGAATTCAAAATCAATAATATATTTCCGATACTATCTACTTTACTGAGGAAGCGTTCTAAAATTCCTTTTTCGAATTGTAATTTATGGTTTGGTCTGCTTGTTGTTTTTGAACGAATCTTTTTTTTAAAGAAGTTTTGGTATTTTGGCTGTAAGTGAATTCCTTTGCCAGTGAATGTCACCGGTTATCGAATGTGTTGCAAACGTGAAAATAAGTTGTTGTTTTGTGCTTTAGAAAATCACATTTATATTATTACCTGCAGCACCCTTTTGGGCAGTCCTGTTTTCTGGCTGAGTTGCTTCAGGTCCTTCGCATCAGGGTTATGGTTGATCGCGAAGTAGGACTTCATGGTGCGGAGCTGGTGGTGCTTGAAGCTGGTGCGCATGCGCTTGGTGCGCGAGGTCGTGCCCAGCCCGCCGCCGCCGCGGAAACCCATCTCCAAGTACTCAGGGTTCAAATCTGATTGGAGAACGACAGTTACACTGCTAAATGCTGAATGTTGTACTAATGATACTTTGTCAATGAGCAAAGGAGTAATATACTGGTGGTATTTACTTAGTTCGATATCCAAAATAATTTATTTGCATAGATTAAATTATTTAAAACGATGTAAAATGTGAGATGGCAGGAAAAATGCTCTATTTTGTTTTTTCTTTGACATTTCATTAATAACATACATATAAAAATGCGAGTACAATTACAACGAACAAGGTTACTTAGTACAACATTGTTAGCATTAGCAGTTTACAATTAACATATAACAATTTACATCAACAACACCAAAGTCAGTCGCATCGCAGAATTCGCAAAAATATAATTGCATTTTACGAACCAAGAACCCGATTGGCCGAATTGATAATCAATTTACGAAATTATCGTAATTTGTTTTATATCTGCACAGTGCATGATAATGCCAATATTTACATGTTTATATTTAATTATGTTAATTGTTATTGTCTGTATTACGGTCGTAAACGACTATAAAGATAATAATGTATGTTAAAATACATAAAATGTTTTTTTCATAGGAGTATTTTATAAGTTTACGCGAAGGACTTTGTGGATGGCTGTAGCCGTTTTAATTTAGTTTTGTATCGGACGCCGCTCTTTGTATCAATATTAAAAAGTATAACAGAATATATTACCCTTTTTTTATTCATTTTTAGTTTTAGCTAAATTTTGTTTAACGAGTAACGCGTAACAATTATAATTTAGTAATGATTTTACCGTTAAGAATCGGCCCATGATAGGTTATTAATTTCAATTTAGCTTTAAAGTTGCCATTTTAGCATTGTATTTACTTGACCGGTTTTATTTTATTTTAAAAGTCAGTTCTCTGCTCCCGTGAACGATGAGATAAGTAAGAAGTCAATAATCTTAATAAGTAAGGTTCTAAACTAAACAACTAAGGAGAAAATGTGTAAAAATTAAAATTATCTCGAGTTACTCTATTGTTTTCTCGGTAGCTTAATTAATACAAAAGGGTTTCTTAAAACCTAAAACTTTGTGATTATAGCACGAACAAGCGATGACGGTACTTTCCGCCGCGATCGCGTTGGTAGACATTATCAAAGTAGAACAAATACTCCACTCCTTACGCTCAAAGAGCCTTTGACAGCGGCAAATATCAAACAGTGAACATAAAGTGAAGGATTAGCGTATCGTGCGTTAGTCTACCATGTTTTAACGTAAAACATGGACGCTCTTCCAACTTACATAAATAATAACATGCACGCCAGACACGGCTTCGAGCTTTCGGAAATTGTGTTTGTATAAATTTTAGTACTTTCTGATTTAGCTAACATTTCCTTTGAAGACTGCATCGACAGAGTTTCGTCGTCGTTTTTTGGCCAGGCCCAGACTTTATTTGGTCAGTAATTCAAAATTCGAACGCGAAATTGCTACTGAAAGTCGGGGCAGTCGGAGCAAACAAATTTGAATTGAGAACCTGAAAAGAGCTACAAATTTGGCTCGCACACACCGAGCCCAGTTCGGGAACAGGTCCGTTGGAAGTCCGCACGCATGGCAGGCCTACGGCCATAAATCGATCGTAACACGCACGCCGCATTGTTTTCCGTTACAATACGAACCATGTCGTCCCCGTGACGGAGCCGGCACAGTGCCGCGACTCCGTTTTAACGACCGATAAATGCTGCTAATAAATAAACCGAAACTTACTGCGATGTTTACAGAAACGCTTTGAGCATTGCGGTTAAGGGTGGCGGACACCGGTTCCCCACCGAACAAACCCGACCGTTGCGAAATATTTGGTCAAATATTTTACATCACTGCACTAGTATCTCGCGATAGGGAAAATTGCTGTGATTGATTGTGAATAATTTAGGTGCACCAACAAAGTGGACGAGATTTTTGTTTTATCTAATCCATTAAGTTATGCTAGTGTTCTAAGTATCTAGATTGTTCACTATAGGTAGGTAGGCTATCCATCGTCAGCTTTGATACTGCATTGACAACTGGCAATTAGTGAAGAATTTGTTCACACAGTAAAGTTATCGTTTCTGAATATTTTATAAAATATGTATTTAAATATTTCGAACTTGCAAAATGTAGAGCCACTTACTAATCAGTTTCAATAACGCCAAATATTTTGCTCATTCCATTCCATTTAAAATCGCATTATTTTTTATTTATAATTGTATCCGTACTTTCCATAATTATGACCACAAAAAAATGATTGCATCGTAAACTTTTACCAAATAATTATAATGTAATAATATTTACTTTAACAACTGACAGTTATCACGTGGAAAAATCTTGAACGCATCCAAATTTCTCTCAAAGTTCGTTTACATTTAAACATCAAAATAACGTTCGAACTTTAGAGGCTATTCCAAATTCGAAATTGTCAATTTATTTATTTTTAAACCGCAAGTGTGCGTTCCGAAGTCGGAACAATTAGCGTGTAAGTAATTATGCGGTGGCCTGTTGGCGGAATATAATGGGCGCAACCGATACGTAAATACGACCCGTATTTCGAACGCACCGCGGAAAGTGAGCGACTTTTTTAATGTAAGCTAATGGCCGGCAGTCTATATTTAATACGATACCTTTTTTATTGTGCGGTAAAATTTGATACATTTTTTTCGAAGATATACCTACTGTCTGTTTTCAACGGTAATATGCTTTAAATTGGAATTCCTCAATTTACAAATATCCAGTGTACAAGTGAATACTGCCTACCTTCCAAGTAAGAAGCGCTAGCATACAAGCCACAACTCACACTGATCGTGCGATGCGCAGCGTTGACGCCGCGGTGTTTACTCGACATGATTTACTCCGCAACCACTGATAACCGCCACCAGCATACCGAGGTCCCTCACGGACTATACAAACACCCCTCTATAAAACAAAAGTATGGAGAAGAGGGACGGGAAGAAGGTCAAAGTATGCTGGTTGCTGGAGTATTGCTTGAGGCGTTCGTGCACCAAGATGATGATATGCGCAGAAAGTGAGACATGCGAATTTTTTAAGTCAGATGTTTGGAAACGGTGTTATAATTTAAGACGAATCTATGCGGGCAATCAGGAGTTCGAGATGACAATAATATCTTGTGAAGAAGTAATGCTTGGAACAAATGAAAGTTGCAAGTTACGTTTTTTAACACATGTTATGCTGTAAGTTTGAGCCGTAGTTGTGACTGGTTCATCCAGATTTACCAGCTAATTTACACATTTGGTAAAAAATTAGATATCACGTAGAGACTGCAAATGGGACTCCGAATTTTATGGATTACATCTAAATAATTGCAAAAAAAATAGTCGAAGATCAAATTGTACTGCATTCAAAATCGTTTTTATAGATTTTGATGTAAGTTCATGTGCTTCCTCGATTGTGAGTTCTTTTCCACTACAATAACATCAAGAAACTACGTAAAACTATCATCAGTTATGTCGGAATGCGAGTTCCAGAAAGCGCACGTCATATTTCAAAGATAAACAATCGTTAGTAGTAATAACTGTAATTTCTTTCCCAACTCAATAAACCAAGTCATTTCGCACTAAACAAATGCTCAAAGCCATTATTAGCCGCAGCAATAACTAGCGAAAAGAAAAAAAAATACGCACAAATTAAAACAATAACGAATTCGAAACATAAATCTGGACACAAAACGGGTCTAGTGATGGACCCTGACACGTCAACTATCGATAAGTATCGACACAAAACGTCGACTAAAAGAAGACATTATTAATAGATTGAGACACAAAATTGTGGAGATAACGTGCAGGACGAAAACAAAAAATAAATAAAAAAACACTCCGGGTGGGTTATAAAAAGAATTGTGATATCATAAATCGTACGTACCATTCATGTTTTTAAGGCCGAAAGGGAAAAAAATAAGATTTCCTTAACGATAAGACTTCGTCCGGTGGCCGCATTTTTTTGTAATAGCAAAAACTGACGCCGATGTGATTGACCGCCGTAATAATGGTAATAGGTATGCCTCTTTATGACAGAATCATTGTTTTTATTAATTCTACCTGGTAGTTATAAAATTGAATAATGAAATGGGTATAATGTTCATTATTATATTCTTAACATAACTAGACTTGGCAGCAATTTGTGTGTTAATTTTAATTGTTGTGTTGTTGCTTAATTCGTAGTGATGGTGTGAAGTTTGTTCAGGAGCTTTTTAACCGTTTATCATTTTTATTTTATTTTAGTCATTATTTGCTTTTAAATATGTTAGTGCTTTATTTTAAATTTTGTTGTGAAGTGGATATTTTTCAATGTTTGCACTATTACCTGACGCCTCTATAAGGTTTTGGATTATCATTTATAACTATAAAAAAAAACCGCAAAATATCTAGACCGATTTTGTTTTTTCTTTAAACCACAAAATCTTTTCAGAACCAAGTCAAAATTGCTCTCATTTCCTTTCTAAAAATCGTATTACTTCGCAATACACAAGAAACAATAGATAAGTATCAGCACACCAACAAAACTGACCTTAAAACCTCATCGAGAAAGTCGGGAACAGGTCAGATAGGAATCTTTCACTAAAAGATTTTTAACATAACCCCAAGTCGTCGCGGCGATTAAAAATGTAAAAAAAAGTAAAAAGAATGTAAAATTAATAAATTCGTCGGCATTATGTGTCGTATCGCGTAACATAGCCGCGGGGGGCGCTACCGGAGACACTTCATCATGACTTCTCATGGCCTCGCGTCATTAGTACTTAAAACGTTGGAGTTATACCGAAACGATAGATATCAAACGTACATTGATATTACGATGAAATATATTATGTTTTATGAATTAGGGAGGGGCGCGCTTTTGAATATTTAAGGGTTTAGTTTTTCTTATATAGAATAATTTTAAGTTCTATATTTGTTAAATAATAGATGGATGGAGATAATAGGACAAATAGCGTTGATAGGAATTAGACTTATTTAAATCTCTTTTACTCAGTCAGTAGATACGCTTAGTGGCGCTCTTTCCTATATTAAACTTAAAAAACCTAAAAACACAAGATTTTTTTATCAAACTACTAAAATCATTCATAAAAATTAATATTCGCTCGTTACTATACTATTTTATGTTTTAATTTTCAATAAGTTTTTTACATCGACTAATGAAATTTCATCGACAAAAAATCATAGCCTCACTACAGTCCAAGGCACCCTACGGGCTAAACAAAAATTTTATGAGCACATTGCTTTTAATGTACCCACGAACGTATTTTTATAAGTTGGCATAAATTAACGAATAAAATTGTTTCATTAAAATTAAAATAGAAAGAACTGAGTGACCACGTTGCGGCAAAATGGTATATCATCGACTCGTTTTTTCTATAAACAATAAAATGTATGGATTACGTAAACTACAGCTTTGTGAATTGCCACCTTTTTTGTGTTTAAATCTTTATGAAGCTCGCAATAAAACTTGTGTGTATCAGAGCAGCTTTTGTTTAAATTTGTTCTGTTGATAGGTGAGGATTACTTTGTAAAAAATGGCTTAATAATCCACATTATATTTTTTCAACATAAAAAAGTTGATAAAACAACTACATATATTTTTCAACTTACATAAAATTTGTCTAGCATTATATAGATTGGTTAAGAACATAACTTAAATAAAAACTCCCTACAGATAAATAAGCAAACTGACATCACAACCTCATTTAAATCAAAACCATAAAAAACAGTTACCGTCGTCATTGCTATTAAAAAGTAAAATGACATGCAAAGACGTCAAACGATTAAGACAGATGACGTCAGTTGTCAGTAATAGAGATGGCCGGGTATTTAGTCCTTCAATTTTTTTCTAGTCCACACTCACTTTCTTTACTAAGTCAGTTAAATATGAATCAGTGCGTGATGACACATGTAAGCCGTCATTATTTATTCTATTTGTTTTATATTTTAATTTGTGTGCGGTATTTTTTAAACGGTATATATGTATATTGCGGTTTGAGTACTTTGTTAGTATCTAAGCCGGTATAGTGAAACTTGAATATCAGATATACGTAATATCTTCAATTGTTAATGGAAGGGAAACAAATAATCTAAGGTACGATTTACTAAAAGCTTATAACAGGCACAACAAATTCCATTACGTAATAAAAGAAACAAATTGATATTTAAACTCGGTCATTCAAAAAAGAACGTTATAACTTCGATTCTTAAAAAAAAGAAAACAAAAAACGCTCAAGCGACTAACATCTTAGTTTTATACTGAAATTTCTTAATTCGTCGTCAGTCCCTGCTATAAATTACTGATTCAATAATGTTGGTCTTGCCACCGATACAGATGTCTCGGGACTGATAGCGGCGGTAACAAAATGTACACGGATATCACATTAGGGCAGTGACGTGCTGATGAAAGCCTCTATACGGCCAGTGTTGTGTGAGCGGCGAGCATTCATACTAATGATGTAGAGCTTTGTCCGAATTACATTTTTAAGAACGGATTTTGTAATTTTGTTGAATATGGGATTTTATGATTTTGGTGATTGTTTTTTTTTTTATTGTAGAGATCAGTAACCTTTCAGTTGTATTGTAATTAAAAAAAAGTGATAGTTTAGTGTAATCTTTTCCATTGCTGCGTTTGTTTATGATTCGTTGCGTTGTTAGAAAAATGGTAGGGATGTAAAGCAATGAACTGAAAGTGTGTAAAACATTATCAATTATGTACCCAAAGCATGAAACCGCGAAGTTTAAACAAGTACAATATAAATATACCTACTCCAAACCAAGCGTTAAATCAAATTTAATATATTTTTTACTTTAATCGATTACAACAAACAAATAAATATAAAAATATCGCAAAACCGATTATAATCGGTTAAACCGAATTATAATATAATATTATATTTTCATTTTGAATCACATTTAACATGCCTTTTGCAACCAGCCAAGAAATTGAAATAGGCAAAAGGCTTTAAACACAATATTAGCGTGAAGATTTTGAATAAACTCCGAACGGTCGAATGTAAATATAAGTAGTAATAAAACTATAATAATGTTTCATATCGAATATAAATTTGCCTCCGAACAATAAAATTGAATTCCATGCTGATCTGGAGTTGAAAGAAAAACATAGTTAAATATGAATTTCGTAGGACAACGCGGCCT
Organism: Trichoplusia ni; assembly: GCF_003590095.1. Classification (NCBI taxonomy): domain Eukaryota; kingdom Metazoa; phylum Arthropoda; class Insecta; order Lepidoptera; family Noctuidae; genus Trichoplusia; species Trichoplusia ni. The sequence continues at coordinate 2,601,858 of NC_039478.1, read as the reverse complement.
GTCAAAATTGTGAAAGCTGAGCCGCAATGTAATACCGTAAGTTAACCCATTAGCCGCCGCGACCTCCGCTTGTGTAAACAATTGGCACAATGAGACCGAACTGCAGTGCAGGGTTTTGTTGAGAACACGAGCGTTATTTTATATTGTAATAAAATATTATATGTTCGCGACAATGCCTAAATCCCAGCGCATAATATAATAAATGTTAATTGAGTCAAATGGCGAACATATTGGCGGTCGGCTTACGCCCGGAGCGAGGCGCGAGAGACCGCGCCGATCGCGTCGCCCGCGTCGCACCCGCGACTCGTCCGCGCCGCGCCCGCGTCCGTCGTGTCGGTCGTGTCGCGCGCTCGTCTGACAGTCATGCTCATATGGCAGAACATTCAACGCACCTATTATAAAAAGCCTGTTAAGCGCCCTCATTGTTTATTTAAATGTGCAATAAAAATATGATTGTGTCCTTTCAAGATCGAGTGACTTCAATATATTTTTATATTAAAAGAATCATATTGTTACACATAACACCTGAAAAAGCATACATTCTATTTGTTTTAATGTCAATATAATATTTGATAAAGTGTATTTGAATTGGATTGCAGAGTATAACGAGTTTCTTTGTAAATTGAATTATTTATTTATTATTTTTATGAACATTATGCGTAAGCTTATTGTTGAGTTCAAATGTACGAAATTTACGACTTTAGTTATTTTATATCGGCTGGTTAGTTCACACTCGCCTATTTTGATACACTGGCAGAGAAGCGTGATGCTTGGTAATAAGCCTTTTGTTAACAAGGGCTCGAACGAAACTGAAGTTTGCCCAAAGAGCGAGGCGTACGGGGCCGCGAATATGAGATACAAATGAAGCCCCATTATACATGGAGCACGGGAGCCATAACATCAACAGACGGCGAATACTTGTTCCTTTTATATGAGAACGAACCAAACAAACAAACCCGAACTGTCTTTTGTCACGATTAAAAAAAAATAAAGTCACCTCCAAAAGCCGTTTTGTTTCGAAAAAATAAAAAATGTAAAAAGTATTTGACCAACTACCGGCTGCGGAGGAACGCGCCTACCCTATCAACGATCGTGGACGCTACTCGAGATGTCCGATACTTAAAAAAAGTCACATATTTTGGCGGGAAATAAATCACGGAAGGGACGGTATACTAAATTTATGGCGGTATAACACGGTGCACTCGGTAGAGAAGTTAAGACAAAAGATTTTAAAAGGTTTACTTTTTGATAAGCGAGAGGGTTCCGCGGCCCTTCTGTAGAGTCTATGAAACGTAAATTTCGATTGGAACTGAAGGTTCTATTTAAAACTTAACATATATGTTTCTTGTATGAAACTTTGTCTAAGTGTATGTAGCAGCTCCTAAGTCTAATGCAAATTGAACTCCAAGACACAGGAAGTGCTAACAACTATATTTGAACTAAACTTTGAGTATTCTCTATTTCATCAAAATGGTACAAAGACGGAAGCAATTACGGGCATATGAGGATATACTTGTATTCGAGCGAAACCAGATCCGCCAATTATTCATAAATGTACCTTAAATTGAGAACTGCAAGGGTAAAACTATTTAATTTAAACTGTCGCATATCCATACATTTTTCAAAAAGTGTCAAGTTACAAAACACTTATTAAATATTTGTCATAATTTCAAAAGCATAAGTCAATTACGAGAGTTACAAAACAAAATAAACTCGAAAAAAGGAATATCACTCGTTCCCACTATCTTTCGGCTACCTCAAATAAATTCGAAGGATCTCTAAATGTGACGTGTAAGGCAGATGGGTCCGTACATCGCTCCCGTTACTAGAGTAGGAAATATTTTTTACCGGGCGCCCGTTAACGCTTTATTTATAGTCACCACTCTGATATAAGGGGCCTACCACCTCCTCTTATAGTAGTATAGCAGTTGTGAAAGCAAGACAGCGCTATAAGCTCTGTGTAGCGCTATCTCTTTTCCTCAACGTCAGCGCCACTTCAAGAGGTGGTAGCAGGATCCGAGGTAACCGTAATTATATGACAAATTTATCTCCAAACAGTTTTTTAGGTTGTTAAATAAATTTATATTTATTCATTTGGAAATTGTTCTAGTGTGTGAATAAGGGATAAAGGAAAAAGCTGCCTCGGTCGTTATTGCATCTCGACTTTGCCGCGCCAACCTCTTACCAGTTTTATAGAATATAGTTTTCCCTACAGTTTGTACACCCACAACTTTTAAATGATGCGTCCATTTGATATCGAATAGTAAACTCGACTCGTTGGCTTATAAAAGGGAACTTTTCTGAAGCCGTCGAGAAATACTGCGGATTGAAATGTTCTGGATAAATACTTTACTAACTAGTATATATTCTGATCTAAGTTATTTATTAAAGACGTAAAACAGTTTGCTTTCTGCTTAACACTTTATAAAAAGGAGAATTACAGTAACAAAATGCGAAAATTAAAAATATTATTAAGTAGTTCAAAACCAAGGATATAAAACTATCCACGTGATCAAAAAATCCAGTTCCTTTTTCCAAATGCTCTCAACGGGCGGAATGGTTAAAAAGCTAGCAGTATTTTATGTATTAACAAAATTTATTGACGGCAGCATGACAGGTGTTAGGAACGCTGATGCCGCGATGCCGCTTCAAGTGTCTCTATGTCCGTGCATACATTGATGCCATATGTCGCGTGGGTGTGTCACAAGACGTCGCCTCCTCCGTTTGTAGAATGTTGGGTTACCCGCTCTTATTAGACGCAGAACATTTGTTCATAGGGCTAACGAAGAAAAGATTTTGATGAAGAGAATTTTACGATTGTAAAAGCGTAGAGAAAATGTAAACAGTATTCTGTTATTAAAAACATAGGATTGAAGATTTAAACTGTCCAATAAAAGTATGATAAATATTCAAGTCTTAAAACAAGCATAAATTAAACTTAATCTATACAACTGATAACCAATTAAAAATATAATCAAGCTCAGACCAATCGCATGGCCAACATTGGGCCTTGGACCTATACTGTAACATCTGACTATGTCCGCCAACATCCAACATTGAACGCCAACATGGTACAGCGTCACGTCGTGCTACGTGCCTCCCAGTCCTATTCACGTCCAGCGCTGGGCCATCAGATAGCGCCGAGCTCGACGATCGAACGATACCCTCGCAATTGTATTTACTATTACATAGAATAGGTAGGATACGACGTAGAGTACGTAGGCACATGTTCCTCAAAGGCAATGAAATTTTAATTGGTTTATTGTATAAACGATGTTTTGGCATTCATAACTGATTTCAAGTGCTACAAGTTACGGAAAACTAAATAGTTTCTTGTTTAATTTCGGCATGAATTTTCGTTGAAAAGATTTTAGTAAAATTCGTCTGTAACGTGTCGAACTCGGTTACTGTATTGCTACAAACATTTTTGCGAGATAAAAATAAAGCTCTGTTGCTGAAATTCGATAACTTGGTTTAGAAAAAATGTTTTAGTAAAACGTTAACATTTCACCAGAGCGTAACGAAATTATTTTTACAAAATATAAATAAAATTGTTTACACAGAGGCTGAACAAGTAACTGACCTATATTTGATATAACAATCAAAACTGTACCGATTGTTGTGACAAACTTCACGAGAATCTTAGAGAAGCCCATAAAACACAAAATAGGGAAAACTAGGACGGAAATCCATAAAAATGTTGTAACTTAAACGTTTGTTGTGCAATAACTTGACGGAGTTTATTTAATTATCTGAATAATTTATCTGTGCAGCCGCCACCCATGCGCGTCCTCGCGACAGACGCTCGTACGTGCGCTCCGGGCCGCACGTACGGCGTGGGACTCCACCTTTCACCGCCTCACAAACCTTCCCATATACCGCTCGGCTACTTGAAAACTGGTCGCAAAAAACCGCACCGCAATGGCCGGACGAGGGACGCGGCAAAAAGAGGCTTTACTAAAGTCGGACACTATAGCTATTTAAAATATCCAATACAGTGTCATATAATTTATTGGTGTCTCAGTACGGCGCATTGTGCGCGGTAATCGCTTAATCTCGCGGGCAGGTGCCGCCTAGCTCCTATTAGGCAAATTGTGTGCCTTATACGTGGAGAGAAAATTAAAAACCGTATTAAAAGTCGGGATTGTGGGGCTTTTTTTCGAGACGGCGTTTTTTAACGCCGGCTCCGGTCCGCGATGTTCGACATCGGTATTTTGCACATGTTCAGTGTTATTTAAAAAGGCAATGAATTATGCTAGCTGCCAATTATTTTCTTATATGTAGGTCAGTAGCCAATTACGAGGGATCTGGAGGTATCTACGGACTGGTTCCACTTTTTATGTGGGCACAGTTTGTTTATTGTTAACAATAATTCTGTGTTAACATTCGACTCGGTTGTCTTATTAATAATACATAGCCTAATTTGAGATGTATGGACAAAAATATATTCATAATATCTCATACATTATTGACGGTAAAAAATACGTAAATAAATAACAGACCAGCATAACTGCACTTGAGAATTGAACAAGCAGTTCACAAATAAAAGGGGATGAACAATTAACGCGCGGCGTATCAACATACGCTGATACTTTATGCGTATTAATAAAAACGCAACAATACGCGACACCGCAACATTACCATGATAATAAGCGACAAATTTACAATAAAAAATAACAAGCCCGCCCCCATCCGTGAAAAGATTAATGTGTTTACATAAACCGGGAATCGAACCTCGTATTTCGGTGTACGGTTACTTGGGGTTCCACCCCTCTACGATAGATACATTGCAGTAAAAAATATAATTACCATTCCGAACGAGAGCTGGAAGCTATTCATAATAATATTGTCATTCATAAAGACTTCGTGGACTGCTCAATGTTCAGACATCAAAGATTTCCAGGTGAAAAGATAGATCTAATTGAAGCAATTGAAATTAAACTTTAATTCAATGCAATAAAGTTGTAAGTACTCTATAGACGATTATGTCTTTGAAGCTGTAATTTGAGTTACTAAGCAATATGTCTGTGAAAATTCTTGCCAAAAAATACCGTAATGTCGCATTTAATGTAAATTCAAAACAGTGCACTGTTACTAATTGAAATAAACAATATTATTTCAATTAAATTAATCGGTATACTTTTCTATTTCTTAGATTTTTGACGTACAAAATCTCCTTTAAAAAGCCAATTATTATGTACTCAATACTAGAAACTTGTTCACAAAGCACTGATGCTGTGTTGAAAAATACAAAGTAAGAAAAATTTCAGAAAATCTAGATATATCGGCTGTCTAGACATTTTCAGTACAACAGATTTACCACCTACAAGAATATTTTAACTTTTCAGTGAGCATTCTATAATGCTTCCAAAGGCGTGCTTTTACAAACTTTAGAAAAAAAAAACTTCTCAAGAAATATGAACTCGGTGTGAAAGATTCGAAGTTTCTCCGTTTACATTGTACTTTTTCTTTTAAAACATAAATTGTTAGGGTTTTCTCATTCCAAATGATAGAAAATGATAGATATAATATGAATCTGTGCTTTGAGATGGTTAATATTCGTACTATATTGCAAGAAATGTTACCTTTCTTTTCATGTTTTAGTGTGTAGTGATTAGTGTATAACTACATTACTGTTTTAAGTTCGATATTTCTGAATGAAATAATCTTAAGAAGCCTTTTTAATACTATGTAATCAGCATGTACGTAGGTGCGTACGAAAAAAGGAAATGTAACTCGAAATCTTTTTAGAACTTCAATTATTTTAAGTCATCTCGTCTCCAAATATACAAAAAAATCTGGAATCGTCAAAATACAGTAACCAAGCACGATGATCAATTTACAAACTCTCTTTGAAGAGAAGGCTGAGATACGTTTCTGAGCCGACATTACATCATCATAAATCCAGAGCGAATTTCTTTATTTATTTATTATTATGATAAACTCCCATAGTTGTTTGTCTCAGACAATGCCTCCAAAAAGTTTTCTTCTACATGACAATGGTATACTTCGATCCACTAACCAAGTTACTTAGTTACATATACGAGGTTAATACTATGTTGACACGCGAACTCGCTTGTTTTCTACAATACTTGAGAATAAAAATAGTCGCTAGGAGGCTTTTTCTTTACTTTTTTTTCATTAAAAAGCGCACGACACTGAGTCTTTTTGGGTCGCAGAAGTAAAAAGGTGTAAAACTCTTTCATTCATGAAAAATATTTAGAAGTTTCAAATATTCGATTATGATTGTGATTATTTCGTTCCTTTACCCAAAATTAGTAACTGTTATTATAATTGTTTGAACTTATGCAGAAAAAACAAAAACTATTTAATTGACGCAAGTTCGCATTTTATTTCGGTAGTTTTATATATCTAGTTTTAACAGGTAATATTATTACATGCACTTCATCTGCCTATTTCATTAAAAAGGTAGAAAATTACCTCTTTTTCTATTATAAAAGTATAAATGAAACTATAACGGCAAGTCTTCGACGAAGAAGTTTCTTGTTTGAATTTATGAATGTTAGATCATGTCTTATACGGTTTTTATTTATTCGTTGATACATTGTAGATTTAATATTTACATTTCTGCCTTTACTGTGAATATAACATAAGTATGTATAATCTTGAGTAGACTACTAATTCTTGCACAATTTTCAATGTAAATTTTATATGCAGAGACAATTTTATTTGTCATCATGTCAACTTCTTGTGTATGTAATTTAAAGTTTATTAATTACTCAACAAACAGAATAGTTTTTAATTGAGTGAAAGACCTTTAAGTGATTAAAAAAAATGCTCTTTTCCCAAGTACCTAGACAGGAAAGTATTTTTTTTAATACTGTGAATATGTTAAACAAATACATTTTTCAACTAGAAAAAAGAAACTATGTTTCTATCTATCTAAACAGCGTGTTCATTGAGTAGGTATTAAAAACGTTCATAACTTATGAATGAAGTGAGTAGTGAGTATTAATCCACGAATCAAAATGCAGTTTACATTACAAAGTATAACATTTTATAAATTCCAGATAGTCTTTCGCAAACTCCTAGAAGTTTACGAAGATAGTACGAAAGCGGCCAGCAGTGAGGTTCGGCCGGTTCATTGGAATTGCGAGAGTATGATGAACTTGGGGCACGCGAACGTTCCGAACGCACGTGAGAAACTGGTTCCACAGCTATTTTAGAACATTAGACAACACAAACAAACTAATTTCGATATTCTTCATTTGTTATACAACATTAGTTAAATAATTCAAAAACGAAACGCGTTGTTCTAAAACAATTTTAAAATAAAAAAACAAAACGCTTTTTTATTTTAAATATCGTTCTATTATTCGAAACTGTCAGTTCCATTTCAAAATCTTGAAATAAGAATACTAAAACTTATTATTTTTTATTTTAACGGTTTGAGTAATGTGTGAATTAGATTATTTTAATTGGCCCATCTATATACTTATATTCTATGATTCTCTCGATCTGATATTTATAAGAAAATATCTGGTAATGAGTTCGGCAAATTATTATTTATAATAGAAAAGTTATATCTGTCGATTTATTACGAGGAAGTTTATGATCCTTTTTAAGCATAAACGGTAGAGTAGAATTAATTTGTATTGATCGGTATATTTTTTGACAACACTAATTTATTCTTTCACCCGTAAAATATAACAAATGCACTGCATTTAGGCTCAATTGATCATTGTAGACCAAATTTTATGCCATATGGCAATATGCCGCTTTTTTAAAATTATTATATTAAACAAATAGACTTATTAATTATAATTACACTCTTACGCCTAAAACAAACAAACAAATCGTAAACGTATATAAACACTATTTTCCATCAATCATTCATATTGTATGTGTGTTTAATGCACATTGAGTGTTATAATTGCATTAAAACATTAACCATTCAAGTGCTGCTTACGCATATTAATAAGCCGTAATGTTAATACTATATGGAACCGTTGAGGCGTATAAATAGCCAATTTTAATGCCTGCTAATTAATAACTATGCAGGTACCGTCAGCGAAAGAAGTCACTACACATACCTATAAGTAATATTTTTGTTGTGCTCAAAGAATTAGCATCGCCATACAGCGTGGAAAAGCAGCCAGCCTTCTGGGCACTTTTCCCGACTTTGGCAGGGGTGAAAATGTCTTTTTTGATGCTCTATAAATTGAGTTTTATTGTTTTTTTTGTATTGATATTAAGTTTAATTTCGTTTAAAAGCTCCGCATGTCTGTTCGTCTGACTATCCGTCTGTAGGCTATAGTATCTCAAGAAGCGCGTTTTTTTTGGGCCATACATACAATGCCCTTGCCTTGCCACTTCTATACGCCAGGATCTATAATTAAACCAACGAAAAATAAGTCTTTTTGTTTCAGGAGAAACAGAAAAGTCTTGGAACCCAAAACTAGTACAGTTAAAACAACAATTCTTACACGTCTCTACAAAGTACTGGCACATTGTAAATCAAATATAACAAACTTGATTTCGTGACTGTACCTTAAGAAAGTAAAAACGATTACGGTTCACAAGTTTACGTATCATTTTATATCTAAACTTGAGATTTTATTAGTTGAAGTCTGGGTTTCAATCGTTATGAAGGGAGCTTTCTGCCAATATTCTACTTAAACCATATTATTTGCGTTTTCACTTGTTTTTAAGCCTCACAATATAGAATAGTGCTACATATTAAATCTTTAAGTATTTTGACTATGGGTACTATTCTCCGTCACCTGACAAATGTTGTGTTTGGGCAATTAAAATCTCGAACTTTTAGGGGTTTAAGAGGTAATCAATTGAACATTGAAGACTTGTTTCGAATTGATTACGAATCATTTTAAATTACAAATACAATTTTGGAAACTTTTAAAGAACTTAATTTACAAAATTCTCTATCCAAGGAATAACTTTTTTTATAATATGCTGTCGGCAGTAATAAAGTCCCAATGTTTTCGCGCCAAAGCCGTCGCTCACCAAAAACATTAATAAAGTTTAAGAATGAAAATTATCAAATATACTACTAATTTGAGTAAAATCTTAATGTTCTAATACAGGCACTTGAAGTAAATACCTCGTTTGAACAGCCAATAGATATATATTATATACCAAAGTAATAATATACAAGAACAAGCAACGCACGAAGAGAAAGTTTCAAACCTTATGTGCGCAGACAACTTTACCCTTAAAGCGTGAGAAGCAATTGAAAACTCTATTCATATCTATTTAAGTCCCAAAATCCTTTGTGTTAACTTTATTAGTAGTTTTATCAAGCTTTCGTGTATTGGGGTGAGAATACACCCTTATTCCACCCGAAGTAACCTTGTAACGGCGTTCTTAAATTATAATTTTATATCTCAGTTTTAATTGTTTTACCATGTTAGGGTTATCTAGCTGTTAGCGATAGGCGTAAATAGGTATTGGCTATTTGCATATTATTTAAGATTGTTTTGGATTTATTGGGCCATTTGTCCGGTTTGATTTTGATCTTAACAGCGATCTGATTGATTTACTGTTAGGTATTTAGACGTGAATCAATAATATTTTAATTGTTTTGCACCGATTCCGGATAGCAGATTTTATTTTGCTTTTTTTTAGGGTTAATGTGACTCCCGGTTCTGTCATTTCGAAAAGCGACCGTGACGTAATACAAAGAGCTGAGAACAATTTATTTCCAATGTCTCGGCTTGCACGCAACGTACTAATTTCAAATTTGAGAAAGAGTTCCCGGCGCTCGGCCGAACTGGCCAGATAAAGACAGGTTTCTGTATCTCGAAGAAAAAATAATTTAAAAAACAAACACACGGGAAGTCGCTCCGATAATCTGGCGATGGTAAGTGCGGTTTTGACTTTAATGTGTTAATAAAATTGTTAGCGTTTTGTCGGCGAAACGAGCCCGATGTTCGACGTGACGCCGACAAAATGGCAACATGCGATGACGATTCGAAAATGTAAATGTTTATAAGTTCGCTGTATGTATTCGCTGTGCGCATGTTTGGGACACTCACCAAGGTTGGCTGACATGATTTCTTGGTCTTTGGGCTTCTTTTTCCGGGGGCGTCCTTTCTGCCGGGGCGGAGGCGCCGTGGAGCCGTTGAAGAAAGGGCCTTTAGGAACATCGTTATCAACCCGCGCGAACTCGGGGGAGGGGTAGGGAGGGTAGTGCGCACCCGGAGGAGGGCCCGCGTACGGCCCGGGACACATCTGCGGCGGGCCCGGCACGGCCATGTGCGGCCCGTACTCCGGCATGGTCTCGTAGTGCAGCCTGCCGACAAGTCAAAGTATAACTAAAAATTTATAAAAAATTATACCTGAGATCGCCAACTTCAAATTACAATCAAGACTAATAAGTTCGCAATACTCAAAATTCCATTTTCGTATTCCAATTTTAAATTTTAACCATCCACCGTTAAATTTTATTTATTTTCAGAGTACCTACGACTCCATTATCTACTTTTTGAATTAGGAATCTGCTTAGCTCTGTTCGGCAATGCTGAACAGGTTGAAATGACAAATGAAAGTCACGTTCATCAAAAATAAATCTCTTTACCACAAAGACCGCAATTTATTTTCACCACTACCACTAGTCAAATGCCTCTTCTCTTACCTGCAGTAGACAGCTGCATCTCTGATGCCGAAAGTGTCTCCCTTGTTGAGGGGCGTGCTGCAGAGCGCGCACGAGAAGCAGTGCACGTGGAACACGAGGTCGCGCGCTCGCATCACCAGCTCCGACGCCGAGATCGGCGTGTTGCAGCGCGCGCACCGCTTCGAGCCGTACAATCTGAGGGCAAACGGAACTAAACGTTAGGAAATTCATTTAATAATAATATTAGGCTGGTAGATACTATATCACACTTTAGATTAAAGTTCTCACTAAGGCCTATGTATGTTGGACCTGTGTCCCCGTGTAAGCCTCAAAAAACAGGACCGGGTCTCTTCCCTTGAAGCTAAACCCACTAGAGGTACTATACTATAATAAAAACATTAATAACCTTTCTTTCGGGCATTGTCCATAAATGTGCACGCCAATAAAAGTTTTAAAGTAGGTAGGTACTGGTTATATGTGGTGTGTTTTGGTGTTCATTTAGTCATAAGATGACAGCTTGGAATTCTGTTATAAATTGTATGTGTGTTTTGAATAATTACAAGTTATTTTATATTTTAATTGTTAGGTAATATAATTTCGTTTGTTTGCGTACACTGTCTACTTTACTTCAGCTTATTTAAACTAAGACAGTCATCTAAAAAAACTGATAAAACTCTTCTCCATAAACGAGGCTTAAACTTCAAAAGCCGTAACATGAGCGCTTTTCGTATATAGAACGGTGATCGAAATTTAAAATTCATTCAATTCTTTTCTCAACGTACATTTTAACGTAACTCGTATTCTATTGATAGAGTCAAGAGACTTTGACCAAAAGGTTATTTATTAGACCAAAAAGTTTCTATAAGTAAAAAAAAAATAATGTTTTTTTTAAATTACATTACAGTGTAACTCAAGTGTTGGCTGAAGGCGGGCCGTGTCAAATCACTGGCCAGCAATTAATCGTTTGTTATCAGTTTGCTAATTAAATATAAAAGTTTTATAGCCTCTTGCCACGACACCTCATTGTTTGTCTCATACTACAATACCAACCAAATTAAAACGGCTGAGATTTCTTCGTTAAGTCAACCGCTTTTCAGACACAGGGATAATGAACTTTGCTGCTTTGTAATAAGGCTGACAAATTGTTGTGATGTCTTCTGTACCAGGATACGCGTTTTAATTATCTTTCTATCGTATGTTCATAATGTATTGCACAGATGCTTTTTTGTTCTCTATTTCTTTAAAACGAGCTAATCACAATTCAACAATCCCAGTACTCTTTAATATCGTGGCCTATATCTTTAAATTCGCAAAAATATTAACAATAGTTTTATCAAAAGTCTCTATGGTCAGGTATTGCTTTCAAAGGTATTTGAAGAAAGAACGCAAGAAGCTACCTCTTTTAAAATAATTCACAGAGAGCGTTCCAGTTATGAATTTTCGCGGTCTACAGGCCTTTAAAATGTATTATATTATCTGTACAACCTAGTGGCTGTCAGTAAACCTCTTTTCAAACATCAGTTGTCAAAAACCTTTAAAGACAGCTCCCAATTACCTACCTTATTCGTAACGAACATTTCTGTCGATATTTCAGACATGTATTGTTCGAGATTTAGAACCTCACAGATTACGTAAACATTATAACAGAGAAAATTACAATACCTACTAATATTTGATAGCTAAAGCCCAGTGAAATCGGTGTTTTTCTTAAGGGAAAATTCAATGTAATTATTTCGCTTTGATTTTTCGGCTAAACCACAAATCGGTACTTTTTAAAACTTTCATTATTTATGACTAATGTATTTCTTCCTTCTTTCATCACTAATGTTACCTTTGAGTAGCGGATCATCCGACAACAGATTCATTTAAAAAAAGTTTAACAAAAATCGTTATCTGTTTTGTGTCCAAAAATAAATGTCATTCGGTGGTGACCGGGCGAGGCCTTCGGTTTTAAAATGATAATTAAATGCATCCGCCTGAAGATCGGAGATAGCTGGCTCTACTCCCGAGTGAGACGTCCCCGTGTGGTCCCTCTACTATCTAGATCTCAGCTGTATTAAATAAGACGTGAGGAAAATACCGAAGTTAGAAATTTTTTAGATTCTTAACTGACTATCTTCAAAGATCTTTGTTAATAGCCGTTTTAATTACTAGTTAGAGCTCATGCTTCGAAATCAGGTTTCATAGTTTTTTGGATAACAAATTGCTTGATAGCTCTCGTTTGACTTGCACGCTGAACACGGACGGATTTATAACGAATTTATCATTATTTGAAATACTCGTACACTCTAAAAAGTATTCGAATCGAAACGTCAGAATTTAAAATTTTAGGAACGGCGTTTTTAAATATGGAATGTAGATGCAAATAGCAACGTTTACGTTACAAATACATTTGTTCAACCGATATTCACGCAAAACCCCTGTATTTTGACATAGGTACAACAAAATTGCAAGCAAATTCTTGTTTTTTCCACCGCCATAAAATTCAAATATAAAAAGAATATAAAGTTAACTAACATCTCAAAACACTGTCTTGAAGACTACTGAGAGGCTATAATTAAAATAAAAATACTTAACCGACATTTTCCTAAGAGTAAGGATGGTCGATGATTTTAATTCTCAGTTCACAACATTCTTTTGTGCAAATACCTCGGAACCACGGTTTAGAATGTAGGTATGCAATGATAGCGGGAACCTAACTGTAGCCCAACTCATTATTATGATCAGACTAGCTTTTACTCGCGGATTCGCAAAATTATAAGTCGGAGAAAAGTAGCTTATGTGATAATATAAGATGTCAGCTACTTTCATACCAAATTTGAAATCAGTTAAAAAACATACACACATACGAACATACTTTAGCATTAATTATTTTAGAGTGATTATTTCCAGTACCTAATAGACGAAAAATTTAAAAAAATGTCAAGTGATTTACGCGAATTATATTTTTTGTCGTCACTGTGCTTTAAGTTGGTGTTAAGCTTAACCCATGACAATATAAACGGTGAATAACCTAATGCAAAACTGAATGTTTTTTGATGAAATAAAATGACACTAATAATCAAAAGTTTCTTACATCGTTTTTTTTTCAACAAACAAAATAGAACACGTCGTAAAAAAAAACGTAATTCTGGTCAAAAATACGCCTTAAATTCACAGCCATCAAGATACTTTTAAGTCCACCGTTGACCGTAGCACAGTTTACGCATTAAATAACTTTAGCATTCATAATACCAGTTCGGTACGAACGTCGATAACCTTTGCAACTGTGGAATACTAAACGCCGTAATTAATAATTATGTTTGCATAATAACGAAGGTTACATTAAACTTTAAGATGATTTTGAATCACTACGGAGTGTTCGAGTAAAATTTTAGGAGGGGAAGAGAGACGCCGATATATGGGTAGTAATGCGCTGTTTCCCTTACTCAATGGTGACAGGCCGAAAGAGCGCTTAGTCAAAGCGCTGGTTTGGTGTTTGATCGTAATTTAGACCATGTTGAATTTGGAATGGGAAATGATATTAACAAACACCTAAACAGTGAAATAAATCATTAATGAGGGCACTTCAAATAAATAAGTCATTGAAACAACATTCTATTCGTATGACGGTATTCTTACGCTTCCCGCTGTAACTGGCACCACACCCAGTCCAGCATTGAAATGAAGTTATCGAGGGTTCGTGGGTGTTGGTCACGAGCGATCGTATCTTGCCCACACAGGGCCCGCAGACCCGGCAGACCCTGCCAGGGCCCCGCTTGCGAAACCATTGTTTTACTTCGCGAAAATTTTATATTTAAAACGCTTTTTCGCGCGCTGATTACTCGATAGACGGTTTAACGTAAGTGTTTTAAAATTAAATTTAGAATTTTTATTTTGCTCTATCTTAATTCGAATTTAGCTCTTACAATAGAGTTCTAAATTCGAACGTGGAGCATGAATACTACATTTATTAAACCCTTGACGGTAAATTAGAAATTCTTTTTTTGTAACCAACAACTGGCGTCGAAAAATAAATTTACTAATCAGTTTACCGCTACAAAAACAACATATCAGACACGATTTGATATTCATTACGATGTATCAATGTTTGCAACACGAAAACGTTAAAAAACCGTCTAATTTATCACAAGCCACGAACTGACTTATATACGATTATGAGCTTATAAGTCACTACGTTAAATAGGTGTTTTGCTATTTTGTAAGAAGTGGAATAAAAATCGTAAGTCTGTCCGATGTGAGAAAGATTGATTCTGTGTGTGCGTGTGTTACGCTCATAAAGTCGCCGAATGTCTGTGAATGGTCAAACCTGTCTCATTAGATTTGTTTGCAGCCTTTGTAACTTATCATCTGGTTAACATCATTTTATGTTACGTAATGAACAGGTTGATGTGACCCTTAGGGCTTGTAAGTACGGCAAAGTGTAGGAAAAGTAGCTAGCAAAAAAAACATCTATTATTTTGCCTTTGACTGTAAAATAAAGTTGAAGCAGAAAAACTGCTTTAAAGTGAGAGCTCCCGAGATAGTGACAAAACCACTAAGGACAATTTAAATATGGAAGTGAACTTGCGGAAAAAAAGAAAAAATACACAACGATTATTAGAATGAAAAATTTACGGCTTCTCTATTCTATAATAAGTGCAAATGACAACGACAATTGCGCGTAGACACGACGTAATTTAAACGACTTTATTAAACTTCAGAGTCAGACAATTTAGGTAGATATACATATAAAATAAAACTTTTCAATGTAATTAGCCAGTTTTCATTTTTAAAAACGTGACAAGTGATAACTATGTTTAACGAGCTTTTACAAGAAATTAAACTTTTATTATCTAAGTGTAAACAAGGAGTGTCTGAAAACACTACTGAATTTTTTTCAGTTCTTTACAACAAAACCGTAACAAAGAGATTCAAAACAGGAAAAAAATAAAATTAAGTACTTAATTCAATCAATAATAAGAATATTATTTCCCAAGCCAGCCCAAGAGGCAGTAGGTGAATTAATTTAACGTATTTCGAGGGGTAAATTGCCGAGGATGTTCAAGCAAAACAGTCAAATCAGGAACTATACATTAATAAAAATACAATAATACCTACCTATCCCTAACGGATAAAAATTTACAACACAGGCCAGCAAAACAATTTTCATTTATATACCTAAACGACATTCCAAAAAAAAAAGTTCACATTATATAAAAGAAATTGAACGACTCTTTAAAACCTAGTCTAGACAACATTGTATTCAAATACGGAACTGTATCTTAGTGTCGCAATCTTCAGTAGAGATAAAAAAGAGAATCATAGTAACGCAGTAGAGATGAACCAGCGTAACTATCACAGCATCAACTAGCACCGTGAATAAACGTACTTACTCGTAAATTAAACAAATTACCAACGTGTTTGTGTAATTATTTAGACAAGTTAGTATGTTCACCCCACTCTGTGCTCGTAACTTTGATAATTCATTGTTTTGACTGCTTTTTTCAGTACTTAAATATGATATTTTTCTTGTAATTAGCAGGTGAAGTTATTTATAGTGGAAATATTTCAGAAAACCCTCTTTTATAAAAGCTAAAGATAGGCAAAAAAATACTTAAATTTTAATATTAATTTAAAATGCTCTAATTAATGTTAAAATGGAAGATACCTACTTATCTGTAGCTGTTATGTTATACTAAGTTTTGTCTGCGTGTATGTCGGATATCGTGATATATTTTTATTCAGAAGAATAACAAAATGTACTAAAAAACGTGCCAAAACCTTCAATTGTTTTCAACTCCGAAATCAAAAATTTAATCACTCATCATGTAAACATTGTGCACTGAAAAAAGCAACCAAAAATGACTTGTCCACAATATTAAAACTGACACCGAAAAAAGTTTGAGAGCAAACAATACCTCCCGTTTCGGTCGCCGCGTTAGCCTAACAAGCATCGCATTAAACATTTGGTATCCGAAACCCTTTATCGGCGGTACGCGGCCTCGCGTTAGAAACGAGCCGATTTTTCACGCCGCCTACAACAATGGGTCGCGGCAAGCTTTATTTGTGAATAATATGCTACGCCAAACGAATATGACACGGCAATTCGCTCGCCGATAATGCCGATAGAAAAAGGAACAAGGAATCAGGTATGGAAGTTTTGAGGTATCGAAGTCGGCCGCAGTTAACGCGACTTGCTGACTTTTTAGTGTAACTTAAGGCTACTAAAACAGCGGTGTTTTGTTACAGCTGTTTAATACGAGAGAGTTCGTTTGTAAGTTATTGATTTAAGACTTTCGACGCTAACAATCGAGACGCATAGAGTTTGAATGCGTACAATTGTGACGATTAAAATCGTTCATTTGTTTTTTATTAATTCCTTTTTTGTCGTTTAAGGGTAAGCACGCACTGTAGTTAACGAGAGCGGTATAGAAATAACTGAACAAATAAAAATAAATAAACGCAAAACCGCATGCAAATACGCATTGCGGCTGGCTGTTTGGCTTAATTTTATATTAATATGGGACAAATAACAGCTTTTAACAAACCGCGATAAAAATGTAGTAGTTCTTTTTTAACTACGCGCTGTTGTATTTCGTGTGCGTTTATACATGCATAGGTAACGATGACAATTGTTTTATGGTTTCAATGAAGTTCTTGATAAAGCTTTTGACACAGTACTTGAATCTTGAATTGATACAGCTATTTCAATGTATTTATTTAAATAAAGGCTTATCGACAAGGTGCTTGCTGGCCTCGCTAAATTTTTAATGACAGTACCTACCAATTTGACTAGAGTTACATTTTACACTTTCACCGAAGTTTGGAAAGAATTCAAATGGTGCAAGAGGCATATCTAGTCAAATTATTATTATATTTTTTCACATTTTTTTTTAATTTTACTCTTTTTAAACCGCCACATCCCTTTAAAATACCACACACGTTAATCTTCAACAAAAAATATGCATTTCTAAAACACCTCTATTTTAGCGTACACTTGTAAACATATATTACGTATTACGTTGACATAATAAAAAAAAACTATATAATATTGATAGTTTCCTCTCGTTGGCCGGTTGCCGAAAACCGTTCGTTTCGCGTCACTAAGTATTTGTGGGCCGAGCTGAAATACGACGGGCTGCGAATATCAAGTCAATTCAAGCGTTACTTGGCATCACGGGTTAAATAGAAAGATATTTATATGTTACATATTTATAAACAGTCTACGTTTAACATATTTTTATTTATTTACGGTACACAGTTTGTGTTTGCTTTGCATTTTGCGGTTTTTTCTTAAGAACCGACTCAAAATGAGGATTTTTAACTTTCACTGTCTATCTATGGCATCATAGCTCCCGAAAGTATAATAAAAATATATTAGTCTGTTTGGTAGACTTGTTTCCAGACACCCAGACTCACAACAAGCATTTTAAAAGATAACGCAAATGTCCAAGGATCCGATCCGCATGCAAGTGGGTTTGGCGTGGTGACCAAGACCACTCGGCTCTCCGTGAAGTCAAATTATATTTAAAAAATCTGCATTTTGTCCCTAATATTAAGCTATTGCTAACCTATTAATATAAGTCAGTATAACTTGATACTTCGCTTGTTCTAAAGCTCCTCGTGTATTTCCAAACTATTTTAATTATCAAAAACAAAAGGCCATCAAAAGTATATTCGTCACGTTTCGTGTTTAAATTATAAACTTGACACATTTATAATTAATATTTTCTGTATAAAATATACATGAATACTTTATGACGGTAACAAGCCGGTAGTTTATCATTACAACAACGCCTTAAGGCTGTGCGTCCTGTTTTCATCACCTGTCATCTTTTAAAACGCCTCGAAATGTCAGTTGGTAATGGCGTGCAATTTGAGTGTCGGTGACACGAAATATGATATGTCAAACTTAATACAGTGGTCGTTAGATACTTCGGCGAAAGAGGTCAGTTGAGGGAGGGTAGGTGTTCTAAAAACAGGCTTTTGAGTTTTCCAAATTGAATGTTGAGATATATCGTCCGAGTATCAAAGCATAACTTGAGTTTTGAGTCTAGCTTTAAGTAGTTCTTCAAAATCATTCCTTCGCTAGTGAATGCTGTAAAGTAACAGAGACAAAATATGGAAATTCAGTATTCGGCGATGCCATGAAAGCAAATTTTCGATATTACCAAACAAACTCCCTGAATTTCAGAGCAACATTTCCCTACACTAAATCCAAAACACGAAACGCACTCCACGCAGTAAATAGACCTAACACACGAAAATCCCAACGACAAATGTGCGACAAAGCTGTCGCTCGGAGATTGATAGTGCGTGCCCGATAGATGGCGGTGTCGTTAATTACGGGCGGGTCGCGCCGGAGTCGTCGCGGTGTCGCGCGTCAATCGTCCGCGACGGGATCGCGCCCCTAACGCAGGAACTCGCGGCACGACTTCCAAATATTTTAATAGCTCATTGCGCTAGTTGGGAGGGCTGAGATGCTTCGATTGGTTTGGCTGCGGCTAAATCTGTATTACCACGGTACCTCGTTCATCGCACGACTTCAATAAGGGCCCATTTAGACGATGCGAGCAAAACCATGCAAGTTGCAACACATTGCGCAGCCGCGCAGTTCGGGTACCAAAAGTGATATATGATCGCCAGCAACGAATTACAAATTGCACGATAGTTCTCGCATCGTCTAAATGGGGCTTAATTTATGTTTTTTACTGTAAGTGTATCTTAGTATAAACAGCGTTCTCTAGAATGATATGTAGGTAAATGGCATTATCAATGACAAACAGCAAGACTGTTTTGCGTTGTTCTTCCAGATTGACAGCCTCTATTTATTGAAAGCTATAAATAAAATAAAATTCGTTCCTCAGTTAAATGTTAGTTAAACCTAGCGATCCTCTCTACAACTGCAGCGAGTTTAATTCTAATATTTACATAGAAACTGGCACAAGTTTGCTATTAGTAATACACGAACAGGCACACGCGAACTACTGACATTTATAGTCTATCTATCGGCTAAAGGTGAGAGATCAAATAGCTAGCTCTAAATAATATGAAGCGATTCGAAACGTCATATTTACGCTATAAAGTATGATGTATTGTATATAAATATCTACCCCTACACGATATACAATGTCACGTGATATTAACATCAGTATTGGAATAAGGATAAAATATCTTACACATGCTTGCGATGTTTCTAACATGACGTACATATTTTGTTGTCCCTGTTCAACTGACTTGTATTAGTATAATATAGGATTAAGTGTATTTATAATGGGAAAAAATAATAAATATTACGTTATGAAGGGACCTACTTACAGAGCTGTACTTCAAACTTCCATTAATGTCATAAACGGAAAAGTTTCTGACGATATGTTTGTTTCTCACGCAAAAACAACTCAAGAGAATTAGATGAAATTTCACATTAACATAGCTGACACATCGGAGCAACATATAGGGTATGAATAAGTAAAATAAAATCGCTTATTTTCAGACCCAGAAGTCTATTTTATAGGCACTATAAGGAATAATTTATAGACTAAATTGAAGGCAAGTGACGTCGCGAGTAACGGCTAGTATACCATTTAACATTAGAAGTCCCACATCAGGTAACATTTCGTGAAGTTCTCATCGAGAGCTACTTAGTAAGGGCGCTCGCCGACGGATTTATTTTTAAGCTCATAACTTTGCCACCGTATAGCTGAATTAGAAATAATTGATGGCACACACATTTTGCCCCAACTCTCACAAACTCTGCTCCAATCATTAAATGTTTATCAGAGAATTTTAGTTCAAGTAATTTGATGCTGATTTACATGAAACTTACTTTTAGGTTGTAATTTTTTACAAGTATGACTTAAGAAGATTTTTTTATTAGATGGATTTTGTTGTCAAAAATTTCCAAGTAGATTTAATATGTGAGAAGATAATTTTTAAATTATTCTTTATACCTACATCGTTCTAGGACTAAACCTATCACAAATTTAAATAAATAAATTTACTTTGCATATTTGTTAACATAGAAAATAATCTTCTAGTAAATTCAATCAACATCTATAGTTGGATTTCGCAACTAACAAACTATCTTCAAAGCCAATTTAGATATAAAACAAACAAAACGAGAAATAAAGAACAAAAATTCAAAAAGAAAATCTAGATCTTCACAACAATAAATCCAAGAGCAAAATAACGTCACCCAAGCACGGACTACAGGTCAAAAAAATCGCACTTTCTTAACAGTTCCGCGCATTACTGCATACGAATTGTATCTAATAAGACTTGTACGTCTGTACGTCTGCGTGCAAATGTCAGAAGTCAGGTCTCCACGTACAAGATGCTTGTCTTGCACCAAGTTAAACACATATGAACTCAGATCATTATGAAAATAAATGTGAAGCACAAAAATAAAATTATTTCGTCATCTCAGAACGGGAGATGATTAATTAAGAGTCTTCAGAAAAGATGGTTATGTAATCTACTGTATTTTTTTAAGGGTTTCCTTTGTAAAGCGTTTAAATGGAACATATTCAGGCTCCCCCTTAATCTGTCCTTTGTTCTATAAAGCTGCCTTCAGGCTAAATCTTAAGAAGCAATTACTATGCAGCTAAAACAGATGATATATTTCTATTGTCGCTATAATAACAAGCAAAAATCAATATTCAGTTTTTTGAAACGACTCCCGCACTAAAGAATTAAATCAATGTGTCGCGAGGGATTTCACAAACATACAAATCATGTGCACAAAGACACCCAGAGATCAGTACAGGGTGGTACGAACAAAATTTTGATCAGTCATTTTTGCATCTTTTTTTTACCTACTTGCACGCAACTCTCGGCTTCGCAAGTCCTTACTCGACTAGTTTCATTTTTGTACTGCTAAACTATTGTGATGTAACTGAAGTACGCTGTGACACTTATCTTCGTGCGTCGTACAATTGTGATACTCTCAGACACTTGTGTTCGCACGTACATTAAATACGTTGTTGTACGCCGAGTGTATGACACTTGAAGTATACTATTCTTAAAGTGTTCAAAGGGAAATATAGTAGAAAAAAAATGAAAGGACTTTTACCTTTGTTTAAACGGCCTGATCTCTGTAATGGCTGGGCCCATTTTAATAAAACCTTTCTAAAAATTTTACCATTTTTTTTTTCAATTTTACCTAAGTAAGTATTGAAAAGCTGTCAAGGCGGGAAACTGTTACAAAATTATAAAGTTTTGTAGATGTAGTTTTTAATAACCCATTACGATTCAGTTACCCAATATTTATGATTATTTCAATGTTTCATGGCATTATAGAATTATTATTTATCACATTATATAACATGTAGAAGATACTATAAACTCAAATATATGTATTTCAACTATTTCGCAAAAAACCAACCTGTATAAAAGAGTCTTCCAACATATTTAACAAGTGTTTATCCAAACTGTACTAAAACATAATTTGTTGTAAAACAGCAAGTCCAGGCAAGCGTAACCGCGGGACATAGTTATGCATGTTAATACAAACAAAAACGAGAACGGTATATTCATATTAATATATCCCTAAAACTACGGTAGGAAAATAAAAATTTGCATTAAACATAGAAATATTTTGAATATTATTTTAATTAATTATATTATGTGTTTGAATACATCGATCTTGCTATTTCCTGTTCCCAAAAGAGTTTCATATCGACCGGTAGTGACGTCACGGTACATGTTGTTTCTACGTATTATTATATTTATTTGTTCATTGAGATAAGCTGTAAGGAAAAAAGAACCGCTATTTACCTCAATGGCTGAAATATTAATGTTAATAATATTAGTATATTCCTGTATCGTATTAAACCAACAAATAAATAATTAATTACCTAATTAACGAATATAACTGAAAAAATATTAATCAAATTTCAATGAGTTTAAATTAGGTATTTATATCAGTAATCCGGATTAAGAAATAATATAAAGGAAAAAAGGATTTGTAATTTAAATCATTTTATTAAAACATTTTTTATTATAATCAACTTACACTTAACTATAAAAGGTAATATTTATAAATGGGTACGGAAGGGGAAAAACTATTTATTTTTAAACCTTACGGAACATGGCAATAGAGAAGTATTATTGCAAGTAACATAAATGCGATTTATTATAAAAGGGTATTTGATTTAAAAATGTAAGGAGTCAGACAGGTAACTATCTAAAAAAATATCTGACACGTATTTTTTATTATATTAAATCACTAAAAAGAATAAATGCTTCGAAGATTCTGAAAGATATGTAAGTAGAGACAAATGACGTCACTTGTCTGTAAACAGTGTAACAATTATTGACGTCAATCGAAATTCAAATTCATTTTTGTTGCCGCGATAAAAGCAGAATACTTTTCTAATATATTCTCTGGAATGAGTTATTAGATTTTTAGTCAATTACCAAATTGAATTAGGTTCCAATACAGTAAATTAAGAAAGATCATAAAATAAACATACCCAATATCTTTGATACACTCGCAAAGTCGCTAACCGGACCACTGAGAAACACATGTGAGTAACTGGGGATAATGAAATTAAATTCTTCAACTACAAGACCTCACAAACTTCACCTCCTTATAATATTCGTGCAGATTAATACCATCGCATACACAAATACAGCACTCAAAGGCATCAATTTACATAACCCTTCTCAACCAACTAATCTATTCAGTTTACAGACAATTGATTCACTAATTATAAGATTAAGAACGGAACAAAGCGAGCCAAAACGACTTAATGTAAGAAAAATACTCAGTATACAATTAAACTATCATCGCCGCACCGTACACCGCGGTGCAATTTAACAGCACACACATTACACACTCGGACAGTTTACTTAATAGCCGTTTGTAATGTGTACAGTTTTTTTGCACGCACGTGTCTACTTTTTATGCGTGATGTCAGCAAATGATTCGGAAAATCTATCTTATGGTGCATTACAATTGTTATGATGGGATGTTACTGTTGCTGGGTTTGCTTTTTTGCGTCATACTAGCTGTGGGTTATTTCTCGTGGTCTTTTAGATAATTATCGGTACCAATTTCCGGATATGAGTGTTATTCTTTACTCATCTCACGAGGACATTATATTTCGACAGGACGAAAAATTCGTGAATAAAATGATTTAAAATAGACTACTAAGAAGCACCTTTTTTGCATAAAAGTAGCATCCTGAACTTGTATTCTTCTTCGTCTTTACAAGTGCTGTATCTGTGGTGCAGAACCAGCAAATGTGTCAACCAAATGTCAACTAGACACCTCCGCACCAAACGTTATTAAAGACGAATACCGAACGCATTCATCTAGTGTCATCGAACTTAGTATAGTTTGAGGACTTCACGAAAAACAGTCCAAATTACATACACTAGCAACACTTAGAGCATAACTAACTATACCAACGGACAAAGTTACAAATATACAATACTTAAAAATAAAAAATATATATTTTTAAGTGAGAAATATACTTATTCTTGAGTGATAAAACAGTAATGTAAGATGTCGCATCTGTGAGATTTTCACACGGAATGATGGAGCGTCTAAGAACAATCTCGTCGGGCGCGCGACTATCGCTTGTCTAAAATTTATCTCGAAACGTCAAGTCGGTGTGAGTCGAGACGATTAGAACTCCAAATATAGCCAGACACTGGCTGAAACTATTCTGACAACGACAGAATATTGCTTGACATACTCTCTGCACATTGATTTATCATTTTACACTTTATAAATACGTTCGTTTAGTTGTTTTTGTTGTTGATAGATTGATTCATTCTGGGAATGCGTTTGTCTAGAATGGAACTTTTGAAAGGTAGCTAACGTTAGGTATACAAAGAGAATATAAAATAAATTGTGTTAATGTTTTTAAACTATTTTTTATGTTGTAGTGTGTAGTATTTTTTTTGTCATCAGTGTGTTTTACGTACATTTTTGAGCTTGCAATTATAGTTATTTTACATCAAGATATGTTTATGTTTGTTAAATGTTTTGCCTGTACAAAAGCGACGTTTACATCTATCCGCAAATTTCTGATTTTGCGCTTTCCAAAATAGCTGACGTCAAAACGAGGGAATCTTTAAACGTAGCTTACGTGTACGTCATGAACGTAAATCACGTACTTAGTTAATATACTGTAGTAGTCTATACTAACCAATATCGATATTGACGGCTACGGTTTCCGCGAAGTAAGGTATTACAAAATAGAACAGAGGGTGGATATGAAATAATATCATAGTAAGCAACTAATTGTTTCTTAGACTTTAATTCTTATGAGGCAAGTAAGTAAAATGTCTCAGTAATATTATAAATGCGATAGTATGTGTGTATATGTATATGCTTGTATGTTGATACATCTTTAAGAAAAAACGGCGCCACCGATTTCGATGAAATTTGTATATAGGACGAAACTGAAGCTTTTATTTACATGCAAGTATAGTAGTAGCTTTGGACCAAAGGACGGACAGAAAGCGGAAATTTTAAGTAACAGATATCCAAGTAAATAATGAAAATTACTATAAACAGACAAACAAACAGAATCTTAACCATTTGTTAACTGAACTAACAGATTCCTAAGGCCGTCACCATATTCAATTAACACGATTATAAAAAACACTCGGCTTTAATTTGTTTACTTTAGACGCCAATAAAAGTAATAAACATGAAAGTTAAGTGCAACTTAACTGACTACTTAACCGAACTTATTATCTTAAAGAAGGTTATCTATCAAAAGTTAAAAGAAAGATTCCGAAGTTGAAAGTTTGATACCGAAAGCAGTCAAATGAACTTTCGGCAACCAAAACCTTTAGTGAAATAACTTTACTAGGTAGACGTGCAATATCTTAAGTCTTAATATTATTGTTTAAAATTCATAATTATTTAGATACTATTTTTAGAATAATTACTTAAGCGGTAAGTGCATAAATTAGTCCATGTCTGAATTTAAACGAAAACCACAATGTTGAGCAAACAACAAAACGTAGCCGCTAAGATTAGTTTTAAAAATAAATTTATTTACGTACTTAAAGCGTGTCTATAGAAGACACAATTTAAGTATAATATATATGTATATATTCACTGTACAAAAACATAAGTATTTTTTTTCCTTTACTATTTATGATTCGATTGACAATATTTTAGGTTTTAAAGCAGGTTTATAAATACAAAATCACTAAATTACATGAATACAAAACTAGAAACACATGTCAAATAGACGCCTACGCTAGACTTAGATAACTTTTTAAACTAGTATTAAGTCCCTTTGTACAGAACGCAACACAAGGTTTCGAGACCCAAGGAAGTCTTCAACACATATCCATTCGCAATCCTGCATGAGTTTGTATCACGAAAGAAGTTCGGAAACTATAATCGCTTGTTTCGTTGATATGTGTACGAAAGTCTTAAAACAACCGCCTACGCACACGATAAAGCAACATCTTTCGTCACATTAAGGTAAAACTAACATTTAGGCAATACTTCTCACATTTACGGCAGTAGCTCGTCAATGATAAAAACATACATTAAAATCCTAATAAAAAAAGTATTTCAAACCATTGGAATATCAATCAACATTCGTTAAACAAATTTTATAATATCATCTGAGATAACAATGGCATCGGAAAAACGACCTTATGTCATCTGAATAGGTATTATAGATGCCAAAAATTTCGTCTTTCTTCGGTGGACTGTACGTATCTATCGTTATAAAACGTATCGAAACTTCGGTGTTCGATTCGGATTTGTCATTTCGATTTTACAGTGACTATTAAAATTATCTATGTATCGGTTTTATTTGTCGGTCGCTTGCCTACCGTTTGGAGTTTATTGCACGATAAAAGTTCCGTCCGTGGGAATTTTATTAAGTATATACCTAATAACGATTTTAGAACCTAACTAATGGAACCAGATTTTTATATGATTTCTTTAAAAAAGTTATAATAAATCAACGCGTGACACGCCGGAATGGATTGTCAGTTTTAAAGGTTTTATGCCATTATAGTAACGTTACTTTATTTGATAGATATATTATGTTGTAACTCAATAAAATCAATGTTTTATGTGTTTATTCGAGTAACTGTTACTGCGATGTTATGGTCTGCTTCCTCCACCAGAATAAAGTATGTCTAGATAATTAAGAATACAAACACTCATTACAATTAATTACATGATATTTTTGAGTTGAAAATTTGTATTTTAGTTGGTCGTTATAAGAGTAAGATTGTACTTAGTTTTAATTAATTTGTGTAGCTCGACGAGGTATCGCACACAGCGGGACTTTACAACCCGATGTGCAGTTGTTTAACGCCTATAAACGCCTCTAAAGGGGTGAACCATCATTTCGCACACCCCTACCACGGAAACGGGAATCGAGTCCCGAAAGTCGCGTAACTATCGTATTACAAGAGTCGTAACAAATCGTCATAGTGCGGGGCGCAGCGGGCGGTTGCCGTGTTTGTTTGCAAATAAACAGCCGGCGGCAACCCGTAGCGAGTGGACAATGGTTGCGCAACCCCGGCTACCCCGGGCAACCCGCGCGCACAATGAAGACCAGCGGGTTGCCGGAGTCGACGTGGTTTCTCATGTGAAATACGAAATAAATATCGTGTTTTTTGGCTGATATCCGAGGGTAGTCGGAAGTTTGTGTTGTAATTATCGTTATTGTAACATTTATATTAACATTGCGATAGATTTTTTTTCGGAGAGTTGCAACAGCAGTTATAAGCAACAGCTTATAACTTATTTAAATGTTGCGTTGCTACTTACAACTTGTTATTTCAATTAAAATAAAATAACTTCTTTGATTTACGTCCCTATTAATTGACAATTCAATCGATTAAAATATAAGTAGGTATCATCCAAGAATAAAAATTGATTATTAATTTATAACTTTAGATTAGAAGATAAATCTAACACGAGTTATACTTCTAAGAAACAGCAATGCAATCATTATAAATTTAAAACATAATTTATTGATAAAAATATTTATAAAACTCAATTATTTTCTTTGTTAATCAATAATAATTTTTAACTGTCATAAAGTTAGTTAGAAGATCTTTTTCAAACACTATTTAAATTCTTAATAAGGACAGTATTCAAGAAGGAAGAAACAACGAAATCGCTTCACTTTTGTTGACATCTGATAATATTTAATCAAAAGAAAAACAAACTAGTCATTAAGCTAAGTGATGCAAACACATCACTAATAAAGCTCAAATACTATTAAACAAAATCTTATTTGTCGAACTGTTACACTGCTTCGTCCAATTAACTCATTTTAAGATAAAATGTTGACCTATCAGAATTTATTTTTATTTTTATTTATTTAGTTCAGGTTAACCAACAATTGTTTACACAAAACTTTTGCATTTGTTAACACAAGAATAATACATTTTTAAGTGTAACAATTACTTAAAGGTTAACACCACATGCTCTATTCTTTAGTTTTACATTAATTACCTACGTCTTAAAATATTATCGTAGTAATTTGATTTTAAATTAAATAAATTTACACAATTAGCACTATATGAAACCATTACAATGATGTACAACATAGCAAAAAAATACAAATTTAACAATTAATTAGACTAAAATAATAATAAATCAAAAGTAATACAATCCAAAATGAATACAGATATTAATATTCGGTAACATGAGCATTGAGCATTATTAGTCGGAGAAATGATCAATAATTATTTTGTATACCTTTCCGATGCTGTCGTGATTTATGTCGATTAGGTCACTGTAACTATTTAGAACTTTGCATAACCGCGGGATCGGAGAGTTAGCACCAAGAACTGTTCTACGTAAAGGTGGGTGTAGAGGAGTGATAGGATTTCGTGGATAACGTGCTGGTGCGCGAAACTTTAAGAGACTCAGTAACTTTGAGGAGTCTATTTTATTTCTGAGCAACTTATATAGGAACAAGACATCAGTAACCTCTCTTCTAGCCGATAATGTTTGTATTTTAAAATATTTCAGTCTAGCATCATAGGAAACCAGCTGTTTTACCTTCCCTTTTGAAAAAGCGAGATGCCACAGAAACCGTTTTTGGACCCTTTCCAGAAGTAACTTATGTGTTGCGTAATGTGGTCTCCATACTACACTGCAATACTCTAGGACGCTACGAACTAGGCTACAGTATAGCATTATTTTAGTGCCGACATTTTTGAAGCCTCTGGTAGTTCTTAGCACGAACCCTAACATCTTGGAAGCTTTCTTCATAATTGTTTCGATGTGTGGTACAAAAGTTATTTTCTTGTCAAATAGTACTCCTAGGTCCCTAATTTTATCGACCTCTTGTATTTTTTCATTGAATATGAAGTACTCAGAGTTTATAGGCTGTGATTTTCTTGAAAACGATAATTGATAACATTTTTTTTAGATTTAATTCCATTTGATTAGATTCACACCATTTAACAACCTTATTTAAGTCATCCTGTAGAAGCGTAATATCGTTCGACGATTCGATTCTTCGAGCAAACTTTAAATCATCAGCGTATAAAAAGCAGTCAGAATAATTAAGACATTGAGGAAGGTCATTTATAAAAATATTAAATAATATGGGAGCCAGGTGTGATCCTTGTGGGGCACCAGAAGTCATGTAATAATTGTTGGCAGATCGAAAGCCGTTAACGACGATGTAAAATTCACGACTTGACAAATATGATTTCAGCCATTTCAGGAAGGGTCCGGTGATGCCGTATATAGATAATTTATGTATCAATATTGAATGGGGAATTTTATCAAACGCCTTGCTGAAGTCAGTATACAACACGTCATATTGTTTATTTGCGTCAGCAGATTCCATAAGAGATTCTGTGAAAGTCAATAAATTTGTGGCAGTAGACCTCATGGCGACAAAGCCATGTTGGCGATCACTAAGATATGATCTGAAATGGCGTTGGATGTGAGGACAGATCACAGACTCAAATATTTTTGCAAACGTGGAAAGAATAGCAATAGGCCGATAATTAGAAATAATGTCTTTTTTATCCGACTTATGAACAGGTACAACTTTGGCTTTCTTCCATTCTTGTGGAAAGCTTCCTGTGGCTAGTGACACTTCATATATTTTTAGTAGCGGGAAAACTAGGGCGGGTGCACAAGCAGAAATAAATAACGGTGGGATTCCG
Source organism: Trichoplusia ni (assembly GCF_003590095.1). NCBI lineage: Eukaryota > Metazoa > Arthropoda > Insecta > Lepidoptera > Noctuidae > Trichoplusia > Trichoplusia ni. Next base: position 2,572,145 of record NC_039478.1, on the reverse strand, counting down.
TCAGGACCTGCTCCTTTCCTAATGTTAACAGACTTCAACTTATTGTGTAGGGTTTCACTGTCCAGTTCTGGTATTGTTAGGGCCTGGCTATTAGTTTTCAGTGAATCAAGAAATTCCGAGTCAATCTTAAAATTCGTACCGCAGTCCTTGGTATATACAGATGCGAAATAATTGCCGAAAAGATCACAGATGCCCGAGCCATTTGATGTAGTAGTACGACCGTCAGTCATTGTACGTGGATAGATACTCGACCCGCCGCGTTTAGACTTTATGTAAGTCCAGAGCAATTTTGGATTCTCTTTCATCTCTGATTCCAACCTTTCCATGTACGTGCTGTACAAGGTCTTGGCCAGGTTTCGACAACGTTTTGTAACCAATTTTAATTCTAGTATATCCAATGGGTTTTTATATTTCTTATAGCGCAATCTCAATTTATTTTTTTCTTTGAGTGTTCTTATTATAGATTTATTAAACCATGGTGGATAACTGTAATTTGTTGATTTGCAATTAGGTACAAATGTATTTATTGCAGTATTTAACACTTTATAGAACACATTCAACATACTATCTACACCTTTACAGGTCGTAAACAGTTGAAGCCAATCATGTTTATTTATGAAACCTTTTATATCTTCGTAGTTAGCTTTATAAAAATTTTTTTTCTTGTTGAGTTTATTATACGGAAGGTATGATTCTTTTAAAAATTTTAGAGTAATATCAAGCGGAGGGTGTAGTCTGTCAACAACCGTTAATGGACAAGTGGATTCATTTACTGTGCATAAAGATAATGTAGATAAAACTAGATCAAGAATACGTGCGGAACAGTTCTTTACGGTGTTGAACTGAGTAAGTCTACTAATGTTCATAAATTCCATTAATCTTAAATATGTGCTAGGTAACGAATCAGTCACAACTACAGGTGTCCACTCTATTTTGCCCAGATTAAAATCGCCAATAATGCAAATTGGGATGTCGGTGGTCTCAAATACGCTATTACAGTGTTCTATAAAGTGCTCAATCATTGGAAGGGATATAGGCGGAGGGAGATATACTGCACAAATAGCAAGTTTTCGAGACTTATGTGCATTCGAGATATCTATAGTAACCCACAGATCTTCACATTTACTTTGCCAGGTATCAATGCATTTTGAATTGATTTTAGTTGATACGGCAATCAGAACTCCACCCCCGTCTTTGCTAGAATGGAAACCTGTGGTTTCCCTATCTCTCCTGTAGACAACATACCTATCGTCAAACAGTTCACTACTAAGTATACCACTATTTAGCCAGGTTTCGGTCAAAATTACCACATCATAATTCATACAGCAAAGGTTACAGTAAAATATGTTAGTTTTGGTTCTAAGACCCCTACAATTCTGATAATAAATAGTTAAATCGTTGAATTTTAAAATATATTAAGTGCTAAGACATGCTTAAGAGATATAGAAAAACAATTATGACATATATATATTACTTGATCTTACTCAAACTGTTGATGTTTTTGATAAGTATGTATTCTGAGCCGTCGTTTTTTTTATTTAATTATAACTTATACATTTATAACTTTATTTTTTCAAAACAAAACAAAAGCAAAACTAAAAACAATAAGTAATTGAGTAACAATACAACACTCATTGGAGCAGCACTCGACAGTGACATTTCATTCGGCCACTCGAAATAATCGTAATAAAGCATGTTGACACAACAGTCAAGGACCAACCCTTTAAAAAAAAACAATAAAAAAACATCTTTAAGTGTATGACAACTCTATTGAAGCGATTATAACCATTCTAAACAAAGGTACGTGCACAATAGTGATGTTACATGCTACACTGGATTGCCGATTGTTAACCTTAGTCGATATAAGAGTGACGCGATGCGCGAAATCGCATTATTTTGCTAGTTTCGCGACTCCTTTGTGGCGAGCATTGTGGTGAATTTATAATTCGTGGTAAACAAAAAATATAGTAGGGTGCCAAAATTATGAATCCTCAAACAATTTGATACACAAATAATACATCGGATAAACAAACACAAATTTAATAAAACACAAAACCAATACCATAAACAATTTAAACACGTAACCAATACCGTTAATACAAGCAGTAAATTAAATTATGAAAACTATTTGATGAAATTTTCCAATAATTGTCATTATTTGAATCATCCCGATACAAAGTTGTTCGGAAAATCTCATAATTAAAAAGAATTCGAGTTCTGCTTATTACAATAGTCATATTGGTATGCAACAAAGCCCCTTGAAACAATTAGCTACATTTAATAATGGGATCCAGCAAAACGCGCGGGGAATGTTTACCGTGGAACATCAACGGTCCCACCGCAGTATAATATAGTCGTCACGCGCACAAAGCCCGCCACACAATATTATTGTCATCATTCATTTGTCACCATCCCTTACAATGCACGGATGCAACCGACCTTATTACAACACCATAGAGCTGATTTATGGCGATCATAGAAAAAATAAGCTTCCGCTTCTAGCATCTGCCACAACAATACGTTTATAGGTCAAATGGTTTCGTAAACAGGAATTGTTTGCCGCCGTCCTGTGATTCACCGTTTTTGAATTTCTAAAGCGTTCCTTTTTCAATTTCTTGCATATTTTTGCAATGTGATGTAACTTTATACGGTGGTCTTTATATTCATTTTAATGTTTGCCGATATTGCTTCATTGAACTTAATAATAATAACTGCAAAGAAATAATTATGTGGTTGAAATGTGAAGTATTCATTTCGATTCGGTTGCTCGGTGAGGGCACTAGCTGATTTAACTAATAAACTTTGATGCTACCATAATTAAAAATTGGATACTGGGTATCGGATACGGTGTATCGGATGGTCTGAATTCGTTTTGTGCAACCTTAAATTAGTAAATGTGATTTAATGATGATCGGAATTTAACGTTGATATTTATTTTGAATTTCGGAGCACAATTAAAATTTGCAGCATGAGTATTTATTCTGGACTTTATATTTCTGTGAGCCGTTAATAATGAGGCAATGGCGGACGATAATGATGGCAATTAAAACTCTTTAGGATGAAACTCTTTAAAACCGTTTCGACAGCAAATGCAGAGTGTGCGAGTAAGTTGGACAGTTTATTTTTTTAATAATCATTTTTTTACAGTGTTTAAGTATTATTTCAGTTTTAGGCTAACGTTTAAGCTAAGTGTGGACCATTTCTTTCAATTCACAATATTTTGGAGTATTTTATATACACTTTAAAACAGTTCTTGTTGTACACGTTTTATTCCAGGGTTATGTTACGTGGATAAAGTTGATACAGTAAATACATCTATAACCGATGGAGTTAACTAATGAACTCTAATCAGCTTATGACGTCACTCTGCACTCTCACTATTTGACGGGTTCGCTCCGATCTCGTTCAAATGAACGAATGATTTTCTATTCATGATGTGAATGTTCAAGTGATTTTGAGTTCGTTCATAATTATCTGGACCTAGATTTATAATTGCGTGTGTTGAATCGAGGAATACTTCGCGTTTTTAATTAAAAAGAAAATCATTGAAAAATGCTACCGTAAAAATAGGTAGCTGGAAATATAAAAGTTATTTTTTTTCTGCCACTTCGCAATTCAAAAGTAGAACTTAAAAAAAATAAGTTTCAAAACGAACATTCGAAAGTGTCATAGAATTAACATGCTCATAGAGGGTTACCTAGCGTTAGGTAAACAGCACCCAAGACTGTAGTGACCAAACTAGTTGCCCAAGCGAGCATGATGCGAATAGCGTATAGCGATAACTGTTAGATAAACGTGATGATAAAGAAGAATTGTTTTACGTGTAACGGCCACAGAGTTTATCACGCAGAGGTGACTGGCGCGGCTGTGATGCGCGCCCGATAACAGCTGCGCCTGAATGGATGCGACAGTGGGTGTTTCTAGAGATGACGGTAGTGAAATGAGACGTGGGAACACGCGGCCACCTCTAGCTGAGATAAGGTCTGTGTACCCACTCATGTAGCCTATGCCTGTTCTAAATTTGGATGTTGTGACGTCATCAGAAATGTGTGTCTAGTAGAACCTGTGATGGAAATTGCAATCGTTGATCTGTTATCGAAATAAATCAAAATACTTTCATCGCTTCTTAATGGCACTTGCTTTCAAAATTACTATAAACTCCGCATGATGTAAGTAATAATGGAGAAAATAAAAAAAGGTATCGCCCAAGTCAGCCATAAGGTAATAAGCAAAAAGTTTTAACTATAAACCGAAAGATTAATGGGCAATGCAATGATTTCGTTCAATCACCCTGCTTGTAAAAGCTAATCCCTTACGTCGTCATAAACGATTCTAATAAATAACAAAAGCAAAAGTCTATAACTTAAATAAAAATAAAACAGAGAAAATAGCGAACAATTAATTTACCAATAAAAAATGTAGCGGCCATTGTTCTTTATTCGTCCGAGTGTTACCAGACCAACATAATTACGCTAACCCGAGCTCCGCAGCTCATTGTGTTTCGTTCTTTTTTTAAATAAAGATTTTCAGCCAATTGACACATGCTGATTGTTCCAATTAAAAAGAAACACTTGGTACTCGTATTTCGAGAACTTTTTTAATAGTGTTGTGTTTGATGACGTATTTTCATAATGTTTTTTTGATTAACAATTTACATTAGTTTAACTCAGATCTCAGTAAACTTAATATTTGAAATTCGGCACAAAATCTTTTATATATAATAATTGTTGCCATAATTGCTAATGTCGTTGACTTGAAAGGTTTTTTATATAAATTATGAAGTTAATAATCGTATGTTTATAACTATGACGTAAAATTTTAGTTGACGTATATTCATAACTTAAACAAATAGTTTTTTTCTTAATTCTTGTTCAGTTTTCCTTGTATTGTTTCTATGAAAAAGGCCAGCTTAGCAACAGTAAAATATACATGGCATAGCAACAATATGTAATATTTGATTGACATATTCGCTTTTAGTATAGTCAGCAACGACAGTCAATAAACTAAAAAGATTTACCAAGTATGGCATGTTTCAGTGACATGAAGTAAGATGGAGTTTAACACGTTCACGTAAGTTATTTTATGAACTATTTTTAACTAACAGTTCAACTTAAAATAAATTTAATTGTTTTCGTCCAATGCTGACTTCTTTAATGTTTTTATCGCTAACTGTACGCAGTTACAGGACAAACTAATTTTAGAAATAAATACATTCTTGAAATATTTTGCAACAGGAACGATTCTTAGTATTTTCCCACAACACAGGAAAACTGAAGTATATTTATATAAACTTACATTGATTTACACACAATGTACATTTTTCATATTTATACATAATATAAATTAAGAAATATTTACGACATTCTTAACTTATATAGCTGGCAACATAATTTTGATACTTAAACTTTCAAAATGCGAATAACGATTTTTAAATAATTTACTTCGAATCCAATAGTGATGTCTTTACGTACGTACATACTCTCAACTAGTATTGGATATTAGGCACGAACAGATTGCGAAACTCTTATTATTTTGGCTACTCTAGAAGAATACGAGACGGACTTGACCCCGTCGCACAGTCCTGGCGTCTATTTGCCCGGGATAAATGGAAAGAGAAAATGAAGTTCTTTGCCCAAATAATACATAAAAATATTTTTTTTTATCATTTAATTGTATTGTTTTTTATATATTTCGCAAGTGCACACTAGTCATATCCAGTATGACACATCAACGTCACACGCACAGCGTTTATGTATGACAGACAAAGTCTTCGTACTTTGACCGATAACTTATCGCGAGTAACCCTTAACGTACCTAACCTTACTTATATACTAGTTAAAATACTAGATATATACTAGCTACGAACTATCAATGCTATTTACTACGATTATCATAGTACGGTGCACGCTACAACCGAGTGATGCCAAAGTAATGAGGAACAGGTATATTTATCACTTAATACTTGATGTTATTTATTCAGATATCTAGTATTGATTTCAAAGATTTAATACATATTTACAGTATAATTATCATAAAAAGTTTTCTAAACTTATCGACTTATTGAAAGGTAAGACGAAAGTTTATCGAGTGTCCAGTTACGCGGGAAAAAATCTTCGTTTACTTTTAAACTTACAATAATACAATTCGAAGACATAAGTAAAAACTCTTTCTATCTTCATATATACCGATAATTGAAGTTTTAATTCTACATTTCATTATGCATTTTTTTCCAGAGGCTATTTGTACTATACGCATCAAAAAGATACTACATAATACCTACGTATTTATACAATCATGTTCTTTTTTAATATCAGAATCCAAAAGAACAAGAAATTTTTTAGTAACTTTTTAATATTGAATTCAGAAAGTGAAGAAGAAACCTAGAAGTGCCGGGGGGTCACTGTTAAGATATAAAGATTAGAGATACACTTATGATAGAACAATATTTACGGACGTAGAATTTAAAGTATCAAGATTTACATTAATGAGCTACGAATATGTCATATCTTTGGGTGTTCTTGACAACATTTTGATGTGGTATGATAAAATAATAGTAATAATACACCTGCTTGGTTAAATTCCAAGTTTTGCACGACTGTAGCGTGTAGCGAGGCCAGGTTTAACTATGCTTCATCCGATGATTGTAAATGTCAGTTTATTCATTTAAGCGATGGTCTGAACTACGGGACAATGTCGATAAAGTATTTGTAGCATAAACTAATATTAGGGAAATTTGATTAGGTTACCGATGACCTTCCATTTGCAACGCGGTGAAATAAATACTTCTTGGATAGCTTTTGTGTTACACTTTAAAGTCCTACCTAAACTAACTCTTGGCAATAAGGTTGTTGTAATTGTGGCTGTGAGATACAGCACTATATGGCGTAAAGCGGTGGCTAATCTTTCTTTTGAGAGGGCATGCTTTTTTGAGCAATTATGTAAGAATGTACGAATATGCAAATGATTTCTGCTATGAGTTCGACATGAGTGTGTTCCTAAGTAGAAGCAAGTCTGCCAATGTAACTATTCACAACGACGTAAACATTTGAAGTTGTAAACGAGCGATAAACGACTACATGCAATTATGTCAAAGGAATAAACTGAGTCAAAAAGTTTTTTGCTAAAATAAAATTTTAAAACTTCGAATATCTCTTTTAATTAACATAAAGCAGGATAAAGTAGGATAAAACTATCTAGATACAAGAACTCAAGGAAAGTCAACAAGTAAACTACAAACTCGGCTTAGATTACTGAGACCGAAACTAGAAGCTTACGCTTTTAACTTAAATAAAAGTACTTGAAGTTTTAACTCAAAGTTATAGAGCTATTTATTTCATTAAATAACAGCAAAAATATTAGATATGATACTACCTAGTATTTATGTTTTGCATCGTGTCACATCTCTATTTCACGTAGATACCACAAACGTTACTTAAGAAAGAAACGTTCTAAAATGGCTAGACATAATGGCGACTTGATTTTAAATTAATCAGTTTTTATCATATATTTTTTTCGATTCTACATAATTATACGAAAAACATTTTGTGACCTAAACGAAGTAAATACGGCTTTTGAGCATAAGTATAAACAACGATCTCTAGGCAAGCGAAAAGCATTTTCAAAAAAACTTCCTTTGCAAGTTTTGGTTATCCGATGAAAGGTTTGCAAAATGCTTTTTAGAGATTTTTTTACTTTCTTGAGGCGGATTTTGGCCCCTCACCAGCTCATGATTAAAGACTCCATTTGGGCCCGAAACACGTCGATCCCGACAAATATGCGTTAAGAAATCGTATTTTTTTTTCATATAAACGCTGTACGTACGAAATCGTTACTTTACAAGACCAGGTTCAAGTCTTACAAGCACACATTCCGTATGAAGAGGATTCACCCATTGATAAAATAGAGGTCTTAGATAAGCGATCTTATTATAGTTAACCTATCGTATCATCGTTGAACTTTCGTACGATCGCCAAAATAATCGCTCGACTATGCAGTCTGGCCCTTCTGTACGATAGAGTACTGCGCAAATAGTTATCGACTAAACTTTAGTCGAATTATAGATGTGAGTTGTATAAGGCGGCGGGCATACTGTTGTTGGTTTGATTGCGACAAATCGTAGGGTTGTTGAACAGTTTTTTTTCGTTGTTTCTTAGACATTGTCTTTTTGCCCATATTTTAGGATATGATGACTTGGTATCTATTTAATTTATTGAGGTTTTTGCACACCAAAGGATTTTAGAATATTAGAGATTTTCCTACATTTAAGGAGTGTAAATTTTCATAAGCTATATCTCGCAACGTGATCGATCTTTGGCTTCAGTCAAGTCATATAAGGAGTGGCTCTTAGGGTCAGGTCAGCCACGGGAATACATCACCAATCAGAACTACACTAGAGACCTATTCTTCAATCTCTACAATACAATCAGCCAATTTCAATGTCTACTGGTATCTAAAACCGTCACCAGATTGTATACCAACCATGAAAATAGGAAAAAGAGCAACACATTGCAATGTTAGAGAAGTCTTAACGACTGCAGCTCGCGTGTGTCCACCGCCTAACACCGATAAGTGTCCGAGGCCCGCTGACCCGGACGCGTCAGATAAGTTCGTCTGCGCGGCGCGTGAATACACTGTTTATGTTTACTGCGAGGCTCGTGCGCTGTTCCGGATACCCATTGGCGGCACGCGAGCTCATCCTATGTTCATCACCTTCGTTCTAAATGACGTATGATATCTATCTTTCACTATGTTATAACTATCGACAGTTGACGCCGTTGACGGCCTGAAATTGTGGATTGTACTAAAAAATATTAGCTATAGTTTTTTTTTTAATTTGTGTGATAAGATTTGGTAAATAGAAGATGAATATGATAGAGTATGTAAGTCGGTTAACTTTGAAATGAACGAGATCGGATTTTTTTCCAGACTAGTGCTGAACTTTGGATTTACTATAGAACGTGCAAAAGTCCGATTTTTTATATGAATAGAGTTGTAATGTTTTTTTTTCAATGTTATACCTATCACTTTAACATAACCACACCCTGTTGTTAATACCCAATCTGTATCCTTTGATTTAACTCTAAAGTTACCTTACAGAAACAATTTGAAATCAAGTTAACAAGCCCATAAAACAGAGCTTTCTTTATATTTATGCAACAAAAAATTGGAATTATAAATTACTGCAAATAAAAACGCATAAAACTACCTGCTTATGCAAAGAGGTGTGCAAAGGCTCGAGGAAGTTATTGGGGTCTTATTACGAGACATAAAACAAATGACCTTTGGGCTCGCCCTTGGCTTGACTTGTAATCAGCAATGGTCACTTTCGAAGTGTCATCTAACTTGCTACTTAAAGGTGTGTAACTGATAACGTTATCTAAGTGACTACGGCACAGCGAGAGATCCCGATCGTAACAAAACACGGTGTGATTGAAGCGAATTGTAATATTATTGTGCATCTTTAAGTTACGTTAAACGTTAACCAAGAATTAATTCAATGGGATTGAATTAAGAATTCGTACGATCTTTGCATAGTAATTCATGTGTAATAGACCGAGAAATGGTTTCGCAAAATTTATGCCGGCTACTGCTTAAACACAAGAAAAATGTAATCTTCTAATATATAAAATTCCCGTGTCACGATGTTAGTTACCGTACTCCTCCGAAACGGTTCGACCGATTCTTATGAAATTTTGTATACAGATTGGGTAGGACTGAGAATAAAACAACATCTATTTTTCATACCCTTAAGTGAGAAGGGTTGCCCACACTAAAAATTATTTTTTTAATTTATGGACGAAATTTTTTGTTTTTACTTTTTTTATAATGAAGCATTAAGAATACATATATACAACTAGAAAAAAAATATTCGGCAAAACAACGTTTGCTGGGTCAGCTAGTTTAATTATAAAATACAACCTAACAAAACAAACGCGAAAAATTTCTTTACAAATCAGAACTTAAAAATATCTTCATCCACTATAAACAAACGACACTCACTTCTGCATCGTATACCCTGTATCCAAGTCAAAGTTCTGACAAGATATTCTTATTTCAATACAAATTCAATTTTGACTTTTAACCGAAGCGTAAAACAAGTCATTGTTAGTACCAAAAGTTCGGCATGTAAGTGTTATGAAACATCAAAGTATATATCTCTCATAACATATCGCTTGCCGAAAACAAAGCAATTTATTCCGTTATGCTAAGACAGAGGCAACACCAACTAGGATAGCCCTCCATAGGAAGCGTTGATAGAGAAAAACTTATCATTGTTTTATAATACAGACTCTTTCGTTCTACTTAGTGTTGGCCTAGCAGTATTATGTTGGATAGATAGGTCAAAAGTTGTGAGTTCAAATCCCGGGTATACCTGTATCTTTTTGTATCTTTTTTTTTTGCTTTAAAACGGAATAAGAAATAGAGAAATTTCTTCATCTGTGTTAAATTAAGTCAAAAACCCACGGACAATTAAAACTCTGACACCCGGTTGTAGTTAGACCACACAAGAATGAGAAGAATTTAATAAAATTTACTATTATATTAAGTAAATTGATTCGGAAAAATCTAATAATGCTATTCGAATAATCATTACAATTGCATGCTTTATTCCACATTATTATTAATACAAAACCTGTCTAAAAGAAGTTCCAATAAGGCAGTACTTGAAATAAATATAATACAATGCAACACTGCATAATGAATAGAACAACCGCAAAACTGAGCTAATTATTCCATAATATTTCATTTCAGGAAACAAGCGATTCTATAGACTTACGAAATACAGTAAAAATAATATCGTTCAAAGTTCTCTGTTCTTGGAGACAGAAGTGGCTTTTCTTTTTGAAAAATTGATATTACGCAACATTCTGAACGCAGAAATTAATATTTTCTTTTCTTTGTAGGTCAGAGTTTCTTTTTTACTGTAGGGATTGTTTTCAAGTATAACAGAAAAGTCCATGTTGCTAGTTAGTCTGTTACTTTATTGATAGTCTGCCTACTTCAGTTTCAAATAGCGAACCTTTAAGAGTAAGAAGAACTAGAAGTATATGGAAAAATGTGTAGTACAAAACTATTTGTGCTTTCCAAAAAAAGGTAAGTCATGCAGCGCTGGATGTCAACCTACACTTTACGACATCGTATTAAAAACTTTTTGTTAGACACCTCTATAGTTTGACGGATGTCAAAGATCAAAAGAATTAGACAGCGAATAATTTAGGCGACATTGCAAACTGGTTCCATGTATAAGAAATGGCACTTCCCTCTACTTTTCCTTTTTATGTATCTCTCATGCAGAGAAATTGTCGCAACAAAATGTTGGAATATTTTACTTGACAACAACCCTTTGAATACACCCGTCTGTCTGGCTTCCGAGAAACGTTCTTTGATATCAAAATTGATAGCTTTTCATAGTTCAGCTATAGTACAGTTAACGTTCAATAATATACAAATAACAGTTAATGATTTGTAAAGGAAAAACAATTTTCTTTCAGTAAAATGCAATTGACAGGCAAAAACTATTGTTCTATTAAAACATTTGAAATGAAATGGAATTAAAAATCGGACAGGTTGAAATGTTGACAGCTGTATTCAATGTTTTAAAAAGGTAAATCGTTTATGAATTCTGGTTTTATCTTATGCAACTAAATTTTGAATTGTGAAATTCGCTTAAAATAAAATTGGCCTATTTACTAAACAACAATGGCCGAATGAAAATGCTTCATTTAGGTCTCGAGACAAAGGCTAGCCTATATAAGATAGAGTAGCAGTCGTATGTATGTCACATACCTGACAATAATGCCTAGTCCCATAAAAGTTTCATTATTCCATCGCATCGCCCCGCTTTCAATACAGCGTCGGCTCCAAGCGCCGCTGTGTGAACTCGGACACAATGCCGCCCGACTCCCAGACGATAGCGATCATGGATGTACTCAGTAGAGCGATTCTTTATTCCGCACTTAAGAAATGGATTAAGGTTAGTTTTACCTAGATAGTGCACTAAACTATGAGCTGAATACTCTGAAGTTATTGATATCTGTGCTTGGTTTTAGGACTAAAAACAGTTTTAATTTGTCGAAGCTTGCGATGTGATCACAATTCCGAGGAGTGTTATGACTCTTTCAACCATTTGTAATGTGTAGACGAATTGCTGTTCTTAGTTAAGTAGGTCTATAGATCAGTAAACATAACGATTTTGCTTCACTCGGTAAAATATTAGTGTGATTTAATAATGATGGTAATTACAGCCATCAGACGACTCAAAAGCAGTGCATTAAGAAAAGTCAGTAATGGAAGCTTGAAATTTCACAGAGAGATGATAAAAACACATGGTTCTGACAAAACCATTAGTTATAATAATCCGTTTCCCCCATTACCCGACCTCGAAATTCCACGAAAAAAAACCTATTAAAATAGGCATACACATACCACACAGTCAACGTATTACCGAATACCATAAATAAGTAGGATGCACAAACTTACAGACATAACTCTTGGACCTGGATGTCTAAAATCACTTCTTTATCAGACCGTATCTTCATAAACTTGACAACTCTACCTGCACCCGAAAAAGCCGGGAAATTACCTTAAAGCTTAGTGAATAAAGTTTAAAATCCATTAGCAAGTTGTCTGTCGGGCGTATTAAAAGAATTAAAATGATTTTCCCGGCGGAAGCTCGCGTGACGTTTCGGTGTGCGCGCGCGCCGCCCGGCGGATTAGCGCGATCAAACTCCTTTAGAACACGCGAACGGTAATTGATTTTTTCCCCAATGCCCAAGGGTGGGAACGCTATAGATACCTGGAAGTAAGGGCCATAATTACGCCCTTCAACGTGCTCGTTTAAATGTCTAATACAACTATGATTAGTATAATAATAAGAAGCTCATAATTATAACACCTATTATTTCATTATAGCATGTACGCGAGGGTTTTTATGATACACTTGGGGTTAATTAATTTTATATCATTAATATTTTTGACGCCTTTTTATGATTTTGACACTTATTTTTGCGGTGGCGAAAGACAAGAGCTTCGGCCGACTAAATATAATAATTTATTTAATTAAAACACGTACCCGCGATTTAACGTAAAAATTTAATTTCTGTTGCTTCCACAATCGTTTCATTATCAATACATTTTTAACTTATATTCACTTAAAAGACCAACTTTCAGTCTTGAACTGGCTGGTAGCTATGAGTAACTAACGTGTAGTTCACAAATGAGGTCTATATCGGCTGATGGTCAGTTAAATGAAACGTATCTAATCTTACACGTGCCGAAGTTTTTTTTTTATTTAATTATTGTTTTTGCGACCTCGTTGGTATGGAAAATTTCGTCTCTAACACGATATGTAGTTACTTAAGGTTTCATTAAATACCTAAATGTAAGACAATCACTTTTTATAATATTCGTTATTTTATGCCTCTACTCACAATTTAGAATTGCATTTTAAATATACGAAATTGATGCTTAAACAGTATTAAATTTACATGATCAAATTTCGAACGCAAATTTTTACCATCTTTTGAAAGTCCGTAGATATAAAACCTCTTTAAATATTTTAATCTCCTTTCCGTCAAATTTTTCTTTAAATATTTTGTTTCGTTTTTTAAATTTGTTCATATTTATTACAGTGAGATTGTATAGAATAGACAGATATATATTTTTTGGACTTAAATATACGAAGATGCTCGATTCAACTATTTTCTTTTCTTTCATTCTAACAAAACCACGGTCTCTTTCATGAATTTTCTCTATGAAAAGAGATCTAAACCCAGTACCAGGATATTAAATGACTGTTATACTATTGACTATGCTCAGTGGTATAGAAATTAAGCACGTCACTATGATTAGAGGGTCTTTGTCACGCCGTGACCCAGTGCACAATCTGACACAACGTATGTGTGTAACTCTGTTACTGTTGATATTTGTGTATATTTGTTCTTGATAACGTAATAACTGTTTAAAAATTAAATTTAATATCTTTCGTAGATTTATCGGATTCATTGTTGTACTTGTTTCGTTTGGGAGTTATCTGGTGCGTTTGTGGATTAAGAACGAAGTTTGTGATGTAATATTTGAGTATGCAAGAGTTAAGCGGGTATTTTAATTTATTGAAATTTGTATAGTCGATAGATTTTCAGCCTATAAATTTCTAAATACAACGTCTTTTTTTAATATGTGCCAAACGATTTCTTCTTTAGATAGTGCCTATTGTAAGATAGTTTAAACATTTCTCTAGAATATGAAATTTTCATATTTCGGCTGTTAATTCTAGAGACATTTCTATAATGGGTGCATCATTTTAAAAGACTTCATAAAAATCAAGAAATTTTCTTTCAATTTAGCACCGATAATTTTTCTAATACATTTGACACTATGACATTTACTTCCTAATCTAACCTAAAAAATATTGACTTTACCTACTAGAGCACAAGACATCAAAACACTAGTCTAGCTCTATACTGACAATATATCGTGACAAAATAATTCCATACATTGTACGTTTGGTCTATTTCTTACGCCGAAACCAGTTAAGCGAATCGCAGGGTAAGTGCGAGACGCCATGAGCAAAAACTGTTGCAACTATGTATCAGACTAAAAATACATGGAGCGGTTAACTGACGGAAAAATTATGCGGCATTTGTTTTTGTAGTGGAGGTATACTTGTGAAATGATTCGAGGAGATCGGTGACAGGTAATGTGCATTGAATTTTGAAGTAAATGATTTTTATGGGGCTTAAAAGCATTAAAAATTTTTGAAGGGAGAAAAATTTGGTTTATCTTAGGATAAGGCAAACACCTACGATATATGTATTGTGATAGAGTTGATCGGTTTAATTTCAGAACATCTTGGCAGTTAATTAAGAGATTTCAATTGTTAATTCGAAATAAGTAGTCTCGGATTTTTAATATAAAGTAAATAAATATGTAGAATGAAATCTTTACGGTTGAAGTCCTAATCATTCGATAGATTAATCATTACGGAGATTTTGAATTAAGAAATCTTCTTTTTTTATATTCATGCTAAAGGATCGTCTTTTGTCTCAACTCAAAACTATTTCGACAGTTATCTGTTTACAGATTGACAGTGACAAGCATCGTCCACCCAAGTATCCCCAAAGCTACTTCACAGTTACCTAATAAACAGCTGACTTGTTTATTTTTGTTTCATTCCAAACTCAGCATGTTAAAAATAATACAAGATACTTCTTCGTATTACAGCAATAATGTTCTAAAACCTCACAAACGAAAATAGTCTTAATTACGTAAGCATAAAGTTTATTTAAGGTTAACGTGTAAAGATTTCGGTGCATATAATATCAGGTTGATGAAGCCACTGTATTTTCCCATGGATAGCCGAAAAACCATAAAAATATATCTAAATTTCATAAACACAGAGATTTTGGTGATAAAACACCATGGGAGCCGGTTATTAACCATAAAAGGTAAAGATTATTATTGACCGTTATCTTTTTGATAAAGATATTTTGAACCGATTTTTATTACTTGGGCACACTTGCAATATGAAGCCGGGTTTAATATAGTTTCTCTTTTAATTTTAATGTCGCGATATTTTTAATTGCACAACACTTATAAGGTGCTTTACATAATAATATGCGCAACCGATGTCTACATGAGAAGCAGAGTGTAAGTCGTAAACAAAGTCAAATAGTAAATATAAATAATTAGAATTTCGATAAAAATTTGACAGTTAGAAATCAACAAATTTACGAAATAAATTTAATATCTATACAATTCTTAAAAATAAAGTACATTTTAAATACTCAACAATCACATATCTCTTAAATAAATAAATAAATTTATTGCACACTGACAAGAGTCGTCTTCCATTAAAACAACTTAAAAAAAAACATGTCGGTATTCTACGAAAACGAGGAAATGTTTTAAATGTAAGAAACATTATGTGAAAACAATCATGTGTTCAATGGCATTGCATAAGCTGCATAACGGCAGACGTACGTATCATAAACTGCGGTGCTAAGTTATAATGTGAGTGTTGTGTTCCGCACTGCACCCGCGATACTGTGACCGAAATCACCATGAATGTTCGAAAATGTATATTTGTTTCTCTCCACAAAAGCAACAATGCATTTACATGTACAAAAAAAATAATAATAATAATGCCACAATCTATTGCTAATGTAAAAATAATAATTAATTAAATTAAATTTAAAATGTGTGTTGTAGTATTTTTTATTCTTATTTTAAAGTGTTAGAAAAGTCTAAAATACAGTAAATGGGGTCTTTGTTATATAAATGTTAAATTAGCTCTTAATCGAATCTAACAAAACTTTGGTTACCTAGTCATCAGTCTAAACCTAAAAGTCGTACTACACTGTCACTTAAACTACTCCTTAAATGTCCACAACTCGGTAACATCCAAAACGACTTATGAAATAACCTTAAGACGAAAAGCTATCGTTTTACAAGATACGAGGCGAGATATGCAAATCACAGATTTCGATCGCTACTAGACAGTATCGGTTACGGCATAATTAACTATAGCTACGTATATATATCTTATATATTTCGTTACCTCTAAAAATGTGATTTCCTGTCGGTAAATTATGATGAATTTATGAATCATTAGCTTTAGGGCCAAAAAACAACTTTCACTACCATGTATTTTAACTGCTTATCTATTAAATTCAGGTAAACCGTAGATTTTACAAGATAATGTAGTAAAAAATATGCCCTAACTAAAATAATACTCAAAAAACAACTGGCAGCCATAATATATTCATTAAAAGAAAAAACACAGATCATAATAGCCTTATAACCGAATTACAATAAAAGTTTTCGTTCCATTTTCATTTCGTGAATTACTTGGTTAAGTCGACGGAACTGCGCTACTAATTGGTGTATTTAGTTCATAATAGTTCAATTGTCAGTGTTCCATCGTTCATCATTCAAATCCAAACGAAACAGAATTTAAAGCTATTTAGTTTGAACAACTCGCTTCTCAGCATGAATGAAAATTCTACTGAAATCAATTAGTGCAAACAGTGAATCGAATCCTTAAGGTTTATATAAATTTTCTTAATTGGATCGAGGTTTAAATGCGGTTTTTCCAGTAGATGTATAAAATACAAATATTCGAAACAAGTACAAAGCGGAACACACCTTCTAAACAATAGCAGTTGTTCCCACATCAATCCGAGATTATATTAAACATTATAAGTACGTTTTATAATAAAAATTGTACGCAATCCAGTTTAGTTGGTAACTGTACTAGTTTTTTTAACGGTACACAGCCGACGCATATGTGGCCAATGTAGGAGCGATCAAGGCCAACCAGTGGGCCTTAGGAAAATAATATATATCATTGACTTTCATATTACGTGATGTTGAATTTATTTTAGAAGTGACACACAATTTGCGGACGGTTCTAATTTGTACTCATTCATAATGAAGTTGTTATTCAATCGAGTGATTTTGTTTTGTTTTTTGAAAAGATTTTTTGTAACTTGATTACTCGTCGACTTATAACCTAACTCTAACTAGTAAATCGAAGACTTCCCTCATATGTCCTTCTTCAGTTTCAAGTAACATTTATCTTAGACTGCGACTGCAATAGACGCGGGCTGATTTATGGCCACAGAATCGCAAGCCACTCGAGCCATACACGCCGGACATTAAACCCACAACAACCCTTTAACTTCATGATCAGTTTAAAATTCGAACAGCCGACTTCACCCGATGCCCGACAGCGGGCCAATCAAAAGCGCCGATGCACTCGCCGGCAATAAAACCACTCTAATATATGCGTACGCGTCGCGTTGAAGACTTTTATTAGCAATTTAACAAGTGTCGTGGACGAACCACGATTTGATTTATGTACACATAATGCACGTTTTACGTTTATTGTTTCTTGTATATCAGGTTTGGGTGCCGATATGTTATTCGAGATGTGAACGGCGCCGGTCGGATTTGGTGTTTGTTGGATTCGACTTCGAATTGAGGTCTAAATTCTTTGAATTTTGAAGAGACTCTCGATTTCGAATCATTGTTACATGTCATACAATCTGAGTAAGTTCAATGGGAAAAGCAGATAGTCTAAAGGTAAGGCAGGTTAACGTTCGAAGTTCCTAAAAACATAAAACAAAAACTGCGAATAAAGCGAACAAAGTTTATGAAACTCATATTTCTAATCGCCGACGGGCTGTCTCAGGAATTTGGCGCTTCGTTATTTTGGCTATCAACATTTTTCAACGCAACTCGACAGTTTGCCTCATGTTGTAATCGTATCGACACAGTAACGCTCTGCTTCGGAACTTCTTTTCTGGTGCATTGCGAAACAAGAGACTGACGCTAACGACCTATACTTTTGACTTGTGAATTTGTGATGACAAAATATGCCCCAATCATACGAAACAACGTTACGTTTGTTCGACTCTCTCCCCCAGTAATTGTTGTTTGCATTTCCAAAGCACTTGACTATTTGACATTACTAGGTATGATCCTTGTTAAATGTGTCATCAAAAAAAGTTGATACTTATCAAAAAATCAACATCACAGATTTTAGACAACACGAATACTCTTTTAGCCGCGGTCAGTCAACGTGTCAAATCTAATCAAAACTGTCATGACGGAATGAAAACATTTCAACGAGCTTGTCGGTTCGTATTGATGGTGACGAGTGCTTGGTGTCGATATCGATTATAGTTTGTGTCGATGCTCGCAATCAAATCTGTCATCAAATATTTAATCGATTTGAGACCAATAAGTTTATAAATTTGGCACCTCACTTCGTTCACGTGTTTTGAATTCCGAATTGGTAGACGTCATTCGAATTCGTTTGAAGGAATTTTGTTGTGAGATGACTGTATTGAAATTTCTGAATCGGTTCACTGATTGGCAGCAACGAGTTTTCGGCGCAGACATTTAAAATTAAAGCTTCTCTTTGCCATTTGTATTAATCTTTCACTAAGACTTTGCTGCGGTAGTGAAGCTTTTTAACCGAAACCTTTACATTACCATACAAATTACGATACCCAGTAGTCCCAAATGCCTTGAACTAACAAAAACAGAAGCCTACGAGCCATTTACGTTACAACATAAAAATATATTCATCGTCTATAGTTTATTTATGTAAATGTCTCCTATCAGATGGAATAACTTTATTATAACGTAATATGTCATAATCTAATCATCGTGGAAGTATCAGTTACAATCTCTGAAGGCAGGACATCATAATAATTCTTATTCTTTATGATATGAACTGTGACGTCATAACATGGCCGTGAATTATTGACGAACATTTGGGCAGTAAAATGTGAATACATTAGAGATATAAAAACGAAACTTGGCTAATATTCACTCACTCTGTTTGGTTCAAGGATGAGCGGGAAGCGAGAAATTTGAATTCATATCTAGAATAAGGAAACAATCGGACAGAAAAATAAAACACTGGAATCTAAATTCAAATTAAGAATACTACAAAAATGAGACAGCTTTATTTTTTTAATATCGCTTCTAATTTTAGTTGACTCGATTGGATTCTCAAATCATTACTTAATTTATTATATTCAGCCATCAAACGCACAATACATCATGCAACAACATAAAAAATATAGCACAATGAACGTGAGAAAAAGAACTCGTTTCCCATACAGATTTAGTAACTGAATTTGCATCTCACGGCAGTTAAAACAAATGAATTAGGATTTTATTAATCGCAGCCAAGGGTTAGTCATAGAAGTGAATATCTCAATGCAATAGATTGTTGTTAAAATTAACTACTGAAGTTGAATTTTTCAATGTAAAAGTGCTTTAAATTTTATCCAAGCTTTTTAGAAACTTAATTTACATCAAATTTAATTTAGGCTTAAAAATTGTATTTAGTGTTTTACCTGATAGAGACGCCTTTTCAATCTTTATGAAAAGTTTTCGTAAATATGTTGACACTAAAACTTAAAAAAGACTGCCGTTTTAAGTGGACTATTTAATTACACAGGCTGGCTGGGAATAATCTGTTACACCTAAGTATATACTACAGATGCAAACTTTATACATCACTCATAAACCATCAAGCTCCCCGCTGTCTCCCATGCCTCGGCCCGGGCCGAGACGTCCCGCGGTCCGTCCCGTTGTCCCGTCGCTACGTGTTCTAAGTACAGGCGGAGATAACGGGCGTCACCGGGTGACTTGTGTAGTGTGTAGGATATAAAACGTACATCTGATAGAGAGCTGACGCATGGGTGATGGGGTGCTGTGAATCTGTGACTCACTTGTTTTGAATTTCGAAACTAATTGTAGTTGTGTTTTTTTTTTAACTAGAAGTCTTTTTGGCTTTTCCCGCGTGTTGTACTACAAATAGAAAGCTTTTTGGGTATGGTTATGATTGATTTTTTTTTATGTTTAAAAGAGAATAACCCAGCCTTTGCAGTATTACAAACGAAAAATCTGTAGAGGTAGATTAATTTCGCATTTTTATAGAAAATCTTGGTTACTCATATGGGCTATCTACGTAATAATCCTCATAAGTCTTCTAAAGAAATCTAAGAATTCCAAGGAACCAAACAAGTGTCATACACAAGAATAGATCATAAGTCATCTAGATATTTTGACCCCACATTCCTTCTGGCCACACTAGACGCGAATCTTAATGGCGTTTGCATGAATTATTATCATCGTAAAATTAATTGTTTAACCTATAGAACGTATGAATGAGTTATATAAAGCCATGTTTTGAATGACACCTCAGCCGATGCTAAAAAGGTTTTAATGTCCCCATTCCGTACTCATTGATGCACTGCCTTGATATCTCAGGCCGGTTATAAAAATAAAAACCTTTATGGTTTGTATTCGAAGTTTAAATTCGAAATTTTACTGTTCATAATCAGATTAATATTTGTTGTTTTTTTTAAGTGTTTACAAACTTGGTTATGAACAAAAATGCCTTACATAAAACGAAAATAATAAAAGAGGAAAATAAAGATACTTATTAACCCTTTACAAAACATGTTACTAGAAGAAACTATATAACATTATAAGGTACGTCGTGCTATTCCTATACAACCTCCTTGCCGTTTACTTTACCACTCTTTTGTGAAGCTGTGACATACAAATCACGGAGATCCAAACTTGGAACAAATATCTCTGGCCATACAAAACCAAATACGGCTTTCGTTTTCCCAGTGAGCTATAAACGACGCCATTTTAGAATCGGACTAACGTTGCCGATTCTTATGTTGGTACTGGCACTATATATGAGGCAACGCAAGTTTCCAATGGCTTCTATAGACGTATATCTGAAGTTCCTTATGTACGCGGCGTACGTGGTGGGGTTGCGGTTCACAAAGCAAGCGAAATACGAATGAGGCTGCGTCAAAGGTTCTTACTTTCTTTATAAGACCAAGACACTACTGACATACGGTGAAGGAAAACATCGTCAGGAAACCTGGATTTAAAAATATTGGAAATCGCTATCGCGATCAAGTGTGGCGATCAATGCTCAATTTTACTTAGATAAAATTTTTGACTTAGTTCGTGACTAGATGGCGTTGTTTTGAGGCAAAAAAAATCTTAAGCAAAATTAAAATAAAACAGTATGAGTTCCAAAAACACATTATAATTTGAACAATTTAAATTCCTAATGTATGTAAACTGCCGCTTATACTAGCTCGATTTATCTATCCACAGTTAGCCATCTAAACCTTTAGACCAGAAAATTATCTAAAAATTTAAATTAAATTGTTTTTTTCCAAAGTTTTTACTCATATTAATATAAATGAAATGATAATGTTACATCTCTAATTTGCGTTCTTTTAAAATAAGAAGTTTAAAACTGGCTGATATAGAACAAAATAAAAAATCTTAATAAAACCTCATTACTAGCACAAGTAGAAAAGTAGCTTTAATGAAATAAAAAAAATGACACGTTTAAATTTTCGGTCAGTATCGAATAAGACAGGCTTAAAAAAAACAAAAATATAAAAAATTACATAAGTCCTCATTGCTAGCTTAGCAAAAAGAACTTACAAATCAAAAGCAAAATATCTTTACACGTGTAAACTTTTCATTGAAAATTGAACCTTAAATTTAACATACAGCAAAAGCGTAATTACAAATTCGAACTAGCACATCGATTACAATACCTATATTACATGAAGTTAATAATAAATACTATCAGAACAATAATTGAAACGCATAAGGCATTTTGACACGTCCGTGAATCGAAGGGCCTAAATTATTGCGATCTATAAATATTGCGTAAAGGTCAGGTAACAGTGATAGCGGGCGAATGTACTTGTAAAGACTTGAGTGTACCTACGTATTATATACGATTATATCATTGAATAAGTGTCATGTCAGTTAAGTTTTTTGGGTTCCACAGCCAAGGAGTAAAAACGGAACCATATTGTTGAACGTCAGCTGTCTGTATTGCATTCCGTCAACAGGCTGTATCTCATTTGCTTTTTTGAGACCAATGAGACACAATTTTTGTTAATGAGTTTGTATTTTTTTTAAACTGATTCTATATGAATAAGTAAAGCACATAGACATCGCTGTAATAACGCTTAAGCTTATAAAATCGCTAATAGTCGGACCGGGCCCTTTTAATGTACTCAACAAGCAGACAGCTATTTTAGACTGAATATCATTGTCTAGGAACTAAACGTAATTACTAACTAATATATAAAGTTATTTAATTGCAGTTATAATTTTCTCGAAATTCAAAATTATTTACAGCCAACTCTATCTCTACTAATATTTAAATGACATACATGATATTATATTTACCTTTTTTCACTATTAACATTTTAGGATTATCAACTTCCAGACTCGTATTAAAAATTTGCCTATATGTCTACCTATGCCTAAAGGAAGCTCATATTGAAAACATATTGTTTCAAAAACTCCAAGTCATATTTTCAATGACGTTTCTGCGAATGAAAATTTTATAACCGCACAATATTTTCATCAGTTGACGACGAAAATTTTCATCATAGAAAACTTCTTGCTTCTACATAATTCGTTCGTTCTACATAAGTTCGATGTGAAAAAGCGTTATCAAAATATCACCAAGCTTTTCCGTATCACGTTAAACTATATAAATATTAGGTACATTGCTGTTTATATATAAAGGCGCAAACTCACTGTCCTTGCCCCGCCCGTAATGTACGGTAAATTAAAATAACGCTCGTAAATTTCATAAGATGACAGTTACACGTGTAATTTTCACAAATTGTTTGTTTTGATCGTATCTTTAGAACTTTTTTGTATTTTTACTTCATTTTTTATGTTTCTGAAATTGCCCTCGTGAATGTTTAGTAGTTTCTTTTTTAAATAGAATCGTGACTTTGTTTTTTCAAGTGGAAGTTTAGGTAATCGTTTTATGAAATTCAAATATTAACTATATTAAGTTTTTTTTCTATTTCGCTGATTTCAACAATTTTATCGCGTTATTTGAATATTTTTATTTTACAACATTACTATTACTAAATGCAATTAAAGAAAATGATAAGCTCTATACTGAAAAGCCCCTTCTAAATAAAACTACAATTCAAAGTAACTACAACTAAAATTGTACAACCTACATGTCTAAAAATATATTTCATTAAACATCAGTTGGTAGAGTACTAGTAGGATCAGCAACAAAAGTCTACTAACAAATTCTGATTTACAAACTGGCAGAAACGCAAAAATAAAAATTCTGCCTTCTTTCAGCACAATTTGACACAACTTATTTATTATTTAAGCTTTTTATTACTTTTCTTGCTGTCTGTACAATATCTTTGGCTAATACCTGTCGCGTAACCACCGCTTCGAACTCCTACGTTCACATGTATTTACCGTTTATAGTATTTGCAATACAACACGGTTTACAACTAACTTTGACATCAATTTAATCTTTGATGTACGATGAATGCCTGTGCCTGTTTCAATGAAAACTAGTCATGTTTTATAAATGGAATTACTTTATTTCAAAATGGCGGATACTTTTTTTTGTTCTTAAATATGAAAATACTTAGTTTGAATTTCGAACAGTACGAATTCTTTAGTTTCTGGTTGAAAACAGTTGGTACTTTTTTTGAATATGAAACTCTACGAAAACTTTCGACATAAAAATATCAACTGAATGCTCAGCTGTATTGTTAATATTTTGATTAACCTTCGGCTGGCCGACAGCGGAAAATTCTTAATTTGTAATAAACGGGCATTTATGCATCGCGGCACTTTGTAACGAGAGGGCGAGGCGTGCAGCCATGTAAAATGTCTGGACTGTACTCGTTTATATGACAACTGGCTAACTATATAGCTATATACCATCAACAATACTGTTTTCGTCAACAACGTGTTTTTTCTTTACTAACTTCCTCCAGGAAGCTTTTGCTGGGCTGAGGGCCATCTACACTGATTTAATTCTCTGGTTTCGATAGGATTGGTTTCTGTGGCTTGGTTAAGGAACTTCTACAGGATGATCTAATTCCTTGCTATTTTTTGTTGACAAACAAAACTTACCTGAAATAATCATTCTTGCAGAATATATTGCTATCTCTAGCGTAGCATCGCTGTTCAGAGTCCAATGGCATTTTGCACTCGCAGCACTTGAGGCAGGGCGTGTGCCAGCGGCGTTCGAGCGCCAGTAGGTAGTATCTGTCGGTGATGCGGGCCCCGCAGCCGGCGCAGGCGTCGTCGGCGACCGGTTGGGGCGCCTCGTCCGGGGGCTCGCGCTTGCGGCACGAGGTGCAGTCGCGCGGAGAGCCCGGTGAAGCCGCCGGCGCGACGGGAGACAACTCGCCGCCCCCCTCGTACGCCGACGTTATGTATCTCTCACTTTGTTGCTGCAACAATATATATAAGGTACTGTTAGAATATTAGTATACGTGAATTGTTTGCTTATTAATATTATCTGTTCTTTAGATTGTTTAAAGGTAAGAGAGAAAATTTGCAATAGGAAGAGAGGAGAGGAATAGATGCATTTAAGAAGATTACAGTCTTAAATACAGAAGAAGATAGAAGAGAAGAGTAGATAGTATAGAAGATACAGAAGAAGAAACGCTCTAGGAAAAAGAAAAGATTCCCTAGCATAATTGGCCTCAGGCTATCAAAACTTTCAGGTACATCTCTACTTTATTGCTTTCTTAAATATTTGTTTTTTATTCTCCTTCAAAAAATTAGTACTAAAAATACAACCCGAGTACGTTTTCTATGAACTTCTTTCGGTGTGTTTCAAAATTAATAATTACGTAAAATACTTCGTAATGAACCTTCGAGAGCCTTAAGTCGCTTTAAAAGAAGAGACGATAAAACTCCAAGCTGTATTTAACGCATCTACTTGAAACATCTAAAGGTCATTATTCCACGTTTTAATACGTTTATTAAATGGTTAATTGAGTGTGAAATCTTTCTTCAAAGTCTGGTAGGGGCTAAGGCAGAACCTCACGCGCCCTTGACCCTCCTTTGTGTCTGCAGCCTCTACAGGGGACTACAGGGGATTATGTTTTTCTTTTTTGTAAAGACGACCTCATTAGTTTTCCCCAGCCTAGCCACCGTAGGGTCGCGTTTCTTCAGGGTATATTTAGAGTTGAGTATGTAACGCGTCTAACTTGCAATTGAAAGTTAGACATAAAGGAGGTTAAAAAAGCTTTTTTTAAAGAGGATTTATCTAAAATCCTACTGTATTTTTTTTATTTCGTTAATTATTAATATATTTCTCTTCTTCTATTAAAACAATTTCAATATCTACTTCAACGACCAGCCCTACTTAGACTTACGAAATGAGCCTAAAAATGACAAAAACCTAATTTTTCAGCTTACTATTAAAACACAAACTGTAAATTTGACCTACTGTTAGAGAGTAACTCCTTGGTTATAATACGTTTTCTTTGAACTTCTACTAACCGTAGTTTGCGTGTATAACAACGCACCTCTATATCAAATCCTACAATATGTAAATATTGTTAGTTAAATATTTATGCGAAGTGTAGGCTTAAACATATAAATTATTTATGTATAGATAAATCTAGGTTGAAATTACAATACAAAATATCTTGCTGAAGTCAATAAAAATGACGTCATCGCATTCATTTATAAAATTGACAGTTGACAGTTCATAAAACATTTGAAAGCTTTCCAACGGATTCATGATTAAAACTTTATAAAGTATACTTACTTATTTATGAGTACAAAAACTCAGTTAATATTTATAATAAATTATTGTTTTATTTACAAAACGCAATAAAAATAATGATTAATTACTTTAATCCTATTAAAAAATAACTGCACAGTACAAGTACCTAAAGCTTTGCGTTTTTTTAATAGTTTTGAATTTAAAAATTTTCATTTTGTTTTTGTAAATAAAAATATACAATGGTATAAAAATAACAAATTAACATTTCATTGAATATGCTGTACTATTTCTATCATTATGAGTGACGATGATGTTACAAAAATTTTGAAGGTCGGTTTTCACGTGATAACTACATTTCAGTGAGGGGTCTTGATAAAAATCTTTAATTTAAAACGTGAGACGAACCAGAAGCTATGACAGCCATCAATACTCTATATTTACATACATTCATTTTATATGTTTTTAATTATAAAGAATAAAAAACTTAAACAAATAAAGTTAACGGTAAATTGACATTGTTTATTCTAAACCACAGTTACGTTAAAGAATTATTATTAAACTAGTTTTCCTGAAACAAACAATGTGTTATGTTTAATCTCAGGTACAATATTTTAATTCTGTTGCATATAATTAGGTCTAAAATTATCACTTTATTTATTGTTTTCAAATATTTGACCTCTAAATAGGGAATGCCATTGCTATTTTTAACCGACTGACAAAATAAAGCGTGTAATGTTATTCAGTGTGTATTGTTGTAGGGTAACGTATTCAAAGAGGAAAACGAGACGCTATAGTTAAAGCTCCAATGTCTATCTGTTTTAATGTTTTAACCAGGCATCGCATGCACCGTAAGTTAATTCACAGTAAACAAAAAATCACAATATTTCCACTTTTTTAATTTTTAAAGACAATAGTGCGGAACCTCTCATGCACAACACCGACTCGCACTTGGTAGATTTTTTTTCAATATGTCATATTTTAATATTTAGGTAGCTCTTAAAGAGATGAACCGAATTGGATGCATTAATTATTTTAACGGCATTTCCTATCAATCGCACTTGGATAATTAAACAAGGCTTTTCATAAAAAAATATACTTATTTCAACTGCCTCTTTTGTCATAGTTATATTATTTTAGGAGATCTATGTTCCAGCCCGATGTACGAATCTGGCTAACTGGATGCGGTATTCGAAGACTGAGTGTTTTGGTGCAATTCGAGAGTTAGTGAGACTGTGGTAGGCTAATTTGAAGTTTCAAGGCTGTCATAACAAAAATCAATTAAAATTACCTCTTTCCACAACATTTATACATATATTAATTACGTAGCAGTAAATACGTACAAGTGAACGAATTTCGCACAGCGTCTAGACGACGATATCAACGGGTCATCGGGTTCACACGATGAGGTCATCTCTTATCAGATAGATTTAGAGCTAGGCCGTTATCACAGTTATGTAATGTTATATAAACGTCTATGTAACAGATGTAACAACGTTTTACACTTGATAATGCTATGGGCTGCGTATAATGTCTGTGTGTGCGGCGTGATAGTTAAAAAATGGAATATAAACAAATTGACAAGTGCCTTCACAGCCGTAGTACTCGTGTAGCCAATTTCGATGTCAACAACGTTAATAGAAAAAGTTTTAATGTATGAAACTTACATTTCGTTTCAATATGTTGAGTGATTTAGTTCTGTTATTTTCATGTCTTCGATCGTTTACGTTTTAAAGAAATTGTCGAAATTGCAATTGACTAAAAAAGCAGGAACGGGAGCCGTCAAACTTATTTGCTGTCTGATTTTGGAAATAAATTACCTTCCTAGGTAAACTAATTTGGTGATTGTATGTCCATTATAGAGTCTGTGTCCCGGGGGCCTATTACCAACTTTCGAAGTATGGTTGCATTTGTGGGAAACATGACGAAGTTTACAGCGTAGAGGGACGTTTCGTGACATCGTAATCGATCCCCAACTGAGTATATTGAAGTCTAGACTCTGAACAAATACTTGAAGGTTACGGAACTAAGGTTGTTTATTCGGTTCGGTAATAAAAGTTTGTCCCGGTAAGTCATCAACATTTGTGGCAAATTTTGTTTAACTTTAAATTTTTATATTTCAGTTTATAGTACAAATGCAGTTAGTGTGTTTGTTCTAATTAATTTATATCGACAGTAGGTACTTAATGATATCGTTTTAAAATAACTTAAGCATCAATTTTTTTTTAGAATTACACTTCTACTGAATTTTGAAAAATCGTTTTGATTTTAATAAAGAAGTATCTATCGACTTTAAAATAAAGAATGTTTTTATTGCCGATCCGTTTTTACGAGAATAGCGACGTCATATGCGCCTAAAATGTTCCGTCGGTAACCGAAAACTGCCTACATGTGAAAACAAAATAGAGAATAAAAAATATAACATAGAATAAAATGCAACATTTTAGTGTTTCAGGTGAGTGAAGTTCAAGTTTGTGTTGATATGTTCCAGGGACTGGAATTAGGTCGCTGTGGCCGTGAAACTGCGGTGAACTGTATGTAGCAGCTAACTTTGCTCTGACGTTCACGAGCGTACCACCAATCTAAATGGTACAGAAAATGTTATTTCATAGAGATGTGCTTTTTCTCTTGCAACATGTTTGTCGATTTCAAATAGAGACGAAATATATCGATGAAAATTTTGTAGACATATTCAAATTAAAAACGCTCTTTTTTTAATATCAAATATCGAACTCTTTCATTCTGAAATTCCAATGCCTATGCGTTTATTCAAGTTATGGAAACTACCCTTTCCTTATATCCGCTCTACAGTCAGAATAATGGACAGAAGCTTGACCTTAGATCTAGCCCGCAATAGGTTATACTGCAACAAGTTTGCCCCTAGCTTTGCAATATCGATATTTGGCAACTAGAATATGTGGCCTACGTTGCAAGATTGACCAAAATGGATCAAAGCTTGCGTCAATTTCATAGAGAATATCTTCGTCGAAGCATAGAACAGAACTGGCTGGATTGCCTAATCAAGAGGAATTTGTTATTGTTGTCATGTTGTGTATAAATGTCGATACGGTTTTGCTGCAAAATCGATAAATTTAGGCCATTTTGGAAACCCCCGCAATACAAGGATTAAATTCCTTGACTAAGTTTTTTTTTAAACCTACGCCTACCAGTATTACTGTCATAGGTAAATAATACCAGCTTATAAATGTCCCACTGCTGGGCACAGGTCTGTTCACGTATAGAATAGGCTTAATCATAGATCACCATGCTTGCTCAGAGCGGATTCATATTCCAATATTTGGAGTTCAATGTTTTCTTCATCGTACTACTATAGGTCAAAGTAATAGGAGTAACTTTGATATCGTATTGCCAACAACCCAGAGAAAACGCACGTAGCATTAAAAGTGACAAAAAATAACTGTGGTATAAAAATATGCTTACATTCCAACACGAAACGCAATTTTGCAAAAGAAAAAAAAATGAGCATAAATTTAAAAATAATTTTATATTTCCACAAAATTCCTATAAGTGTCGATTCTCGGAAATACCTATCATAAAATGGTTTCCATTCAATTTATTTTATTAAAAGAGTGATCTTTGTATCGTATAAAAAATGTCATTCCGCTTCAATTTTCAATAAATAGAGATAACATTTATTTTAAACGGGTATTACTGAATAAAATATTATTTTTCATTTTGAAAGACAATACCTGGATAATAACCCATTCAAATTAAAAAAATACTACTATTTTTTTAATGTCACATCATTTTCCAATTGCGGTTAACATTATTAACTTGCACTTACTTATTCATTAAGTGAATACCTGTTATTTGGAAAAGGCTAAACCAAACAGAATCACGATCTAAGTACTTTTACAAAAATCTTCACACACAGATGGTTTAAGCTTCAAACCAAACAAAAACATACTAATACCCATCTAATCCTAATTTCAAAAGCTACAAAATTTTATTTACCTAAAACCGTCTTTACAGTATAAAAAATACTCAAAATCAAAATGTTACTTAACTATTAATTCTAACACAGTTCCAGCTGTTAAAAGCATGGTTGAAAGCGCTACAGCATTAATTATTTAGACTGTAAACAAGTTAGCTTTTTATCCGCAATAGATGAAAATCTAGGATCGCTAAGTTCTATAAAAATAGGCAAGCAGTATCTGTACTAAGAGCTTTTGAAAGTCGTAGTATTGTGGGAGCGGAATAACACTATACTGTACTCGTAGTTGTATCTCGCACACACAACGGCAAATGTCTTGTTTCAAAAGAATCATAGTAGTCATGTTGTTGAAGCCTGGTGCTAGGTGATACTTGGGTTTTAGTGTTTGTTGTAATTTAAAATATTCACCTTGAAAAGCAATTTCATTTGTCGCCTTTTTCATTTAACTAGTTTTCTCATTTCCCAAAAAAAAATAGTGCTGGATTATCCGAAAGGATGACCCCTACCTGGTACGTAAAGAAAGGGTAAATTACAGTGTTGATTTTAGTTCCGAAGCGGAAGGGGTTATTTTACGATTTCCCTTATGCAGCAGCTTTTTTAATTTAAAATATCGTGGACGTCAAAAAAATAGTTCCGAAGAGAGATCTTTAAAGAGCTATATAAAATTCTTCTATTTGCTGGTTTAAAAATAAAAATCGGAAGAAAATACGCCAGGCTTTAAACGTGCCGAAGTGCAGTCGAGCAAGCAACAATATTACCTATGTATACCAGTGTTACACCTACATAAAATCTTGGAGTAAACCAAATGTATCTGTATTGTCAATGCAAACACAAATTTTGGAAATGCACAGTTGCGGTGTATATAACTATGCGGTGTATATGCACTCCGCTTCGAGTTTAGTCAGTAAGAGTCACCCAAGGAGGTTGGTGTCTATGAGGAAACTCAGTCAAAAACAAAAGCGTTATGATCTAACACAAAAATAATTGCGGTAATATAAATAAATTTGTATTATTGTATGTTTAACTGTTGGGAAATGACTTTAACGTCGTTATCTATGTCTAGATTACAATCTAGGTAAACACTTGATAAAAAACGGTGCTTAAATTCTTCTACAATATTTTGCTAATGTACTAAGAAGGTTTGATAATTAAAGTTACAAGTGTTCTTAAAAAAACTGCTGACCTGACTTAAATGAGGAAAATTGTATCGTTATAATCAAAGAAAGAAATTAAGAAACCCCAAAAATAATACCTAATGTTCTTCAACAACAGAATATTCTTGAAGATATATCGACTGTTTGAACGATTGACGGACAAGTAATTGATACCACCACTAGCTGTTGCCCGCGACTTCGTTCCTGTGTTTCCCGTAAAGTTATGATTTATACCTGCCCTGTATTTTTCACATTTTCCATTGTACCTATCTTCGCTTCTATTAGTCGCAGCGTGATGGTTTATAGCCTAAAGCGGTCCTAGACGAATGGTCAAAACAAAAAAAAAATTCAATTTCGACCAGTAGTTCCTGAGATTAGCGCGTTCAAACAAACTCTTCAGCTTTATATATTAGTATAGATTAAGTCAGCCTGTATTCCTCTTAATATATATCAAATTAATTAGCACAGGAATTAATTATATACAATAGGCATTGTTAATCTAATTAGGAACTAAATCTTGAACCGCGTATTATCTTGAACTCATTGATGTGTTCCTGTTAGACTCAAACTAATCTCATTATCCAAAACTAATGAGAACAGACCTGCTATGTATATACTAGCTGTTGCTCACGGGCCCGCCCGATACAAATCGAAAATCTCTCGGAAACATAAAATGGGAATAAAAATAAGCCTTGTTTTAATCTGACCTGTAACATAGGTTTAGACGTTTTTGAACAACTTTGTAATTCTTTAACTTTAAGATCACCTTATGAAGAAAGAATAAATGAAATTTATTATTATTATCTAGGTTATAAAGTATCTCTGTACAAGGTTTCGTTAAAATTCGTTCAGTGATTTTCAGATTCAAGAGACAAACATCCGTACATCCACATACTTTCACCTTTATAACATTAGTAGGATTCTAGGATTCTCTATCTCTATCTCCTATCACCAACTCCTGCAGTCTGTAGAATGTGGGAAAGTGACGACGCACTACACGGCGCAAAGCGGTGTCTCTTTTCAACTAACTCTTACTTCAGGTTATAGTGGTAGGCCAGTTATATTTTAGACTTTATTTGAGAGTATATTATGTATTGTATATACCTCCGTATACGATTTGCATGTATAATACAGTATTCAATGCTAAAACTTGCCGTCTTAATTGTAATGATAAAAAAAAACAGTCAATTACTGACGTTTTGATTTTGAATCTCTCGGCGTCTGTCAGCCTAAATAGATTTCAATGTACTGAAGTTTTCATCGAAATCTGTTCATCAGTTTAGGAGTAACAGCGCAACGAGCAAGCTGAACTTCTTTCCTGTTCTTCGAAGTAACTTTTAAAATTCCATCAAAATAGTATTATTTATTCAGCCGCAAAAGCTAATCAAACAGACAGACCTACTTACTTTACATGCCATTTATTGTATATCTATTATTATGCATTAATACAACTATGCACTAGGCGTAGTTGAATTATTTATGTACATAAAACATAGTCAAGTCAATTGCAACATTTATAACTCGAGAAATAGTGAACCGATTTCTATGATTTTTGACTTAATGGCAACATCCCGAATAGAGGAATGACTATAGACGAATATGAGAACTTTTAGAGAGAAAATTGTTTCATGCATTTCCCCGCGTAGGTTACCGAGGCCAAAACAGCGGGATTTTCTTAGTCTAATATAATAATAATAAAGCCGCTGTGTT
The DNA here is from genome assembly GCF_003590095.1 of Trichoplusia ni. Lineage (NCBI taxonomy): Eukaryota > Metazoa > Arthropoda > Insecta > Lepidoptera > Noctuidae > Trichoplusia > Trichoplusia ni. The sequence goes on along the minus strand of NC_039478.1, from coordinate 2,539,228 downwards.
CCTTGGTTATATTTAACAATTACCGGTAAATAATATTATTATACTCTAAGGATTATCCATTTACTTTTTACCTACGAGGGATTTTATTTCAAGTGAAGCGTGTTTTCCAGATATTTTTAGTATAGTTCTTTATACACAATGCTATTTTATAAAGTTCTGTTTTCCCTATTAATGATCTAAATATATAACAATGTCGCTAACTTTTATAAGTTATACTAACACGTGGTAAATATTTATTAAACTAAAAATATTAAAGTCAGGTTTAACTTTAATGCATATTATTGTTATAAAAAGACCATTTAAAATTATTCTCGTGTTGTCTTTTTAAATTAAATTTAAGGCTAACAATATTAAAGCAAAATAAATAAAACTATTTATTTAAGCAAACATTATAAGTCATCTTGAATTTAAGTCTTCAAGTTCTTATTCTCATTATATTTAAACTTAAACCTATAAATGTGCCTCTTTAAAATTACATCGATATTCAGATTACCCGTTTATAGAAAAAAGATTCAAAATTTTTCGACGTTTTAAAATGTAGAGTCGAAAATTCATAGCCGTAAATACCTTAGTACAATATTAAGTAAAACTCCGTTATTATATACTAAAATTATTGAAAATACTTAAAATGCCTTTAACAATAAGGTATACATTAATATTACATGTATGCCGTAGTTTTTAAAGCGAGAATAGACTGATGAATTAAACGTGTAAATAAAAATTGGACTATTGGTGTCAAGAAAACGCCGTCAACCTTTTTCGGTAAGATTGTACTTTTACAGAAAAAAATTAATATTAAATTGCCTTTAATACGTAATACAAACATCCCTACAATATATGCATATAGTTGCAACCCTTTAAATAAATATATTAAATTAAGGTTTTAAAAAAAACTAAGTGAAGTACCGCACTAAATAGAAAAATTCACTTCTGTCGATCAATCCTTTGCAAGAGAAAAATTAAATTAATTTTAGTCTGAAAAAGTTAATATTATTTCTTCAGGCCAAATAGTTAAATACACACAGACCAACTCACTTCCCAGATATTAATATAGCGGAATATGAAACTTTATATTAAATACTATTTTTTACTAGACTTTTTAAATAATTGAATCGTGAATTTACCTGTAAAGAAAGCGTTAGGGACGTTGTAAATGTTTAAGAAATTATACTTCACACAAGTCTTCAATATTTCCGCCTAAAGCCTACACACATCAAAAACTACAAAATAAATATAACGTTAACGAAAAACAGCATGAACGATAAAAAATAAATTACTTTATATTATATTTAATAAATTATTTAACAAGCTCATTTCACAAAATCTTCACGACTCCAACTTTACAACAGTAAATAAATCCCAATACTTATATTTACGGAGAAGAGCAATTAAATTGCACGGCAAAAGCATTAACACTCAATGGTCTTAATAAATTAAATTGTACACGAATGAATTATTTAAAGAACAATTATAGTACGGAGAAAATCAAAATACATTTTCCGCAACCGACCGACTACGATTTCCTTGTATTGCCTTCGATACAAAACAATAAAAGCTTTTAATTATAAAAGAAAAATAAGGAAAGCAACTTATCGGCACTTTTATCTCTTGGATTCAACATTTATTTAAAAAGAAAATGGACATGCATTTATTGAAATAATGTAGAGTCCGGCGCGAAAATTGAATTCGAAATAAGAATTCAATTAATATTCAATTAATTTTAAATCTCTTTGTAAATAAATTGAGGTAACAGCAATTGTTTTATAAGCTGTTACTGGCAATTCGAATATTAAATATAACAGCCGTGCGGTAATTTAAACTTAAATGCAAACCGCTATTATTGTAACACCAAAGTTGACCGCCAATAAACTTCTTATAAAATTATTACAGAACTCACTTTGATATAAAATATCGGGACATTAAATTTATTGTATTAACGAAACACGTTTGCCGCTGTCTTCGGAATCTGAATATTATTTAGTAGTTACTAAATAACTTGAGATTATTAAAACTAGTCCACTTAACTTCTCAGTACTAAACTTTAGTGATAAATTAATAGCAATATTTTTTCATGTGCGATTTATTTAAGTTTAAAAAATAAACACAACCGAAAAATAATAACTAAAAAGTTCATAAGAAACTAAACACTTGTAAAAGTAACAAAGTTTGTTGTAAAGGTGATATATCATACCCAGTGCATCGTTCCCCTCTCCTCGTATACTCCCATCTGGGGTTCAATTTTTTCGTTTGCTATTTTCGAATGTATGGGCCTCTGCCCCACAACACTGCAGCACTCACTCGCGAGACATGCGTGCGCCCCGGGCCGCGGCTGACGCGCTACTGCCGCCGGTCGCGCGCGCGAGCCCCTCCAGCGTAGGTGGGCCGAACACCGCCCAGAGCAACGCCCCTCCCCACCAACATTTACATTTTTTTTAAATCTGTTTACGAATTTTTCTGGCGTTTAAAGCGTTTCGGCGCAATAAATGCTTGCAATTTTTTTCATTCACTCATTTGTACTGAAAAAAATTATAGCCACGTTGATATAATAAAATTATCATATTGTTTGAATAGTTTTATGGGCGATGATTTTATAAATTATTTTTTAATCTTTCTAAATACGATTATCATATGTGTGAGTGCTTACGGTAGATAATATTACCCGTTTATGTATTTGGTATTTTCTTGGCGTTTCTTATACTTGTGGGTACAAATTATTTTTCCAGTCTACTTAATTGAGGATTAATTAGTTAGGTCGATAGGTATTCTAACGCAAAGCTAGCTTTTTGTGTAAATGTTTTAGAAAGTCAACATTAAGTTAATATAAACTTTAATATAAGAACATAATCAGACTTATTATTTATCACTTATTTCTAGAATACTTTTCTCGTTAAAAACAACCACAAAGTTGTTATTAAGACAAGGTAGAAATTTTTAAATATTTTTCCAAGTCGTATAAAAACTACAGACCATACTGAACCTAAAACATACTTTAAAACTAACATGTTCACTATACTGCAAACAGGAATCGAACCCATCAACTAATGATAGACTAATTATGATCAGGCAGCACAAAGTAACTGAATCCAACTAGTGCCTAGTAGGAACTTGGAGAACTACCCACTCCACATAACTCCAACAAGTCAATGTAGATGGGTGCAAAACTTCCAACATAGGAAACTTTCCCAACACGGTTAGGAACGCATTCACGGTCAAACTATAACGTCAAGAGTTAGAGCCCGTGGACGCCAGACCTACGTTATGTTATAAAAGCTGAAAGTTTGTCAGCGGATGCTCCCAACATAGGTAAGAACAATGGTCCATAATGGAGTTTGGGTCATGCAGAGAAGGATTAGCATAACCTGAGATCGAATCACTTATGCGGCTATAGCTTAGCCACGAGCTCCTCTTTTGTGTAGTTGGTTAAAGTAACTGTAGTGTTAAATTGTATTTATTCTTACTCAATCTATTAATATACGTCGTACTGTACGAGCTTAAACACAGAATAACATCTAATTAAACAATTTGCAGTATTAAAAGTGTGGTGAGGATATTGACATCCTTAATTTGTGATACTTTTTTCCTGAGAATCACCCAACACTAGATGTTGTTACATGTCAAACGCAGCACATACACCGAGACCGATGACAAACCAATGAAGTTATCAAGCTGGATACAGGACTGCACGGATAGCCGAGTGGTTGAGGTCACCGAGTCAAACTCACAGAGCGCGACGTGTCGCGAGCTCGATCCCCGCGAAGGACCAGCATTTTTGTGATACATGAATGCTTGTTCTGAGTTTGAGTGTCTTTGTGCACGTGATTTGTATGTTTGTGAAATCCCCCGAGATATGAGTCCAGTAAAATCCAGTCAAAAAATTCCACGTCATCGGCCTAGCCTTTTCCCAACTATGTTGGGGTCGGCGTCCAGTCTAACCGGATTCAGCTGAACTCAAAACTTCCATCTAATTTACTAAATAAAACACAGAACGAAAGTTAATACCTGTAATAACTTCATAGAAAATAATGTAAACGATACTTTTAATGAACCCTGAATAAAACTTTACTTTGATATGAAGCCATTTGGCAGTAGTTTGACGGTGAATGGTTCTACATTCAACTCTCGTGTAGGAGAAAGGGGTGAACCATTGCGGGCCGGTCGACACTTGAACTAAAATTCGACTATTTTACAAAGGTATTTTTTTATTACAATTTTCGAAGGATAAAGTTTAAGACATTATATTTTTATGGGAACTTTAACGTAAACGTTAACGTTAAGTAATAAAACGGTTTTCTCACGCGTATTTAGCGGGATCGCCCGACTAGTTTCGGACCCGACCTAGTTCTGGAGGCCTTAATCACTCCGGTTGGGTCCGAAACTAGTCGGACGATCCCGATAAATACGCGAGTAGAGCGGAGAGATGTTTATCACTACGCCGGCAAACTAAAAACGCGCGCCGTACCGCGGGTTCGTTGCCTGCGTGGGACAGCCATTTGTGAGTTTCACGAATGCCTGTTCTGAGTTCGGGTGTGTTTAAACATGTGACTTGAATGTCCGTGACACCTCGCGTCAGGTTTATATTACTTAACGAAGGAGTCGTTTAAAAAAATATATGCTCGAATTTCATAGTTTAAAAGATCTTTGATTTTAACATGGTTTTTAGCGACCACGGCTGGAGCAATTTGCGTCCAAACATTAACCCTTTTACCGGACTGCATAAGGACAGTAAAGTTTAATAGGAACTTAGTAACATTTCTAGACATTTTGACCGAAGGCTATAAATAGACAGTAGAGCATCACAGAGCTCAAAGATTTACAGTAGTAAACTCGAGGTACTTTTTTCAGACAGCATAAATACATGTAAAATATACGTTAAAATATAAAATTATGAGAGCAAAGTTTGTCCGCAGACAATTCATGAGTAGGTTAATCAATAACTTTCTTATAGGTAGAGAAAAATGTAAACTTATATTATTTTTAATGCAATAAACTGCTTCAAAATTTTCTTTCTTTGACAACTACTTCTCATCAAATCGCACTCTATTTCTCTCTAAACTACGAGATCACTCGGAAATATAAAAATCATCGACATCTGAACATAAAGTAAAAAATTATGAAGTGAAATACTAGAAGATAATTTTGAGAACCTTCTTCTTTTGAAGTCGTTCGAAATAAAACACAAAACTTCGACCTTGATACCGAATAAATTTAATTAAATTGTCTAAAATACTAACATTTACGAAGCATGTTTAATATTTAAAATACTTAAATATTCGTTAATTAAAATGAAAATATTTGTAAATATAATAATTAGGTAACAAGTAAAATTGGATATAATTAATAGAAAAACAATTATGTCTTTGTGTGTCGATTGCACAGGGAACAACCTGGAAACAAAAAGGAAATTGTTAGGTATGTAAGTTCTACAAGAGGCCACGCTACTGAAATATTTACGATTTTCTTCTTCAAGATTATGCGAGCCAGCCCAGGTTTAACTAACATAAGCAAGATTGTGTCTTATTTATTGGCTACAAAGGTACATATTAATATTTGTTTTTTCCAAACAAAATAACCCAGTATTTTATCTGTTGGATCAAATATTATCGAGTGACGACAATTCGCCGTAGAGTCCTTGTATCACACATTTTTTAATGTAACGATACTTTATAATACCTTTAGTGCGGCAGATTCATGATGACCTACTTGACAATGTTTTACTAACTCCTTTCTGGACCGACCTAGTTTCGGACCCAACCGAAGCTGCGTCGTGGTATGATTCGAACTGAGTATTTACGCGATCTTGATAAATACGCGTGGGTAAAAAGTTTTCCAATAGGAACTGATTTTCTTTAAGTTTTCTACTCCTTATGTATGTTATCCTTAAATCGCGATAATTAATAAACATTCAAACACATACGTACTGTGTCTGTGTTTGCATGTTTGTTAATAATCCCAAACTTGAGGGCAATCATACGTGTATCTCACAAATGCAATAAGTCCTAAGCGGGGTTCGAACACGCGACAAGTCACGCACCACAAGGTCACCTCAACCACTAGGCTATGCAGTCAAACTTAATTTTTTACTAGCGACCCGCCCCGGCGTCGCACGGGAGCACAGAATTTTTTAACGTTCTTTATTCTGATAAGGATTCATACCATCGTCCCTGCATCGTAATGAAAAAACTTTGGAATAAACGTTTGAAATTTGAAAAATTGAATTCTTTTCGTATTTATTTTGATTTTAATAAGGATTACCATCAACAAAAACAGCTTCGCAAAGAATTTTTGTCTTGGAATAAAATCATTAGCCAAAAACATGGTTATGGTGAGCCAACCTTAAAAGATGCTGTCTAAGACTTTTTTGTAGATATTTTTATGTTGTACAATATTGTAGAACATTATTTTGAAGTATCTCTTGCGGTTAAGCCAGCGTTTGCAATGAAAGCGTAAAAAAATAGTAAATACATTTGAAATCGCTAAAATTGACTATCTTCCTGTAGAAAAATATGCATAGATTATACTTAAAAACCTTTCTCATAAAACACTTTATCTATTAAAGAAAACCGCATCAAAATCCGTCGAGAAGCTTCCAAGATTTAAGTGGTCAAGGGGAAATAGGGACAGAAAAAGCCGCCCCTTTTTTATAATATGTAGTGAAGATCTGAAGTGAAGTCTTACATTTAGGCCCGATTTTTCAATCGTCAGATAACTTTTAACTGAGCAATAAATATGGCCGTTTGACATATTTTCTATACAAAAGCTGTCAAAACGTCAAACATATTCGTCGAATAAAAGTTATCTGGCGATTGAAAAATCGGCCCTTAGTTAAGCAAAGTAATCAGCAATATTTGCTCTGAAAAACATTTTTTTCTCAAAAAAGGATTTGGTCCTTATTAAGTACGTCACAGTACATCACGTATACATCTAGGCCGCGTACAAACCAAATGGAAAAGATAGTCTACTATGAACTACTCTAGTGTGAACATGAATCTGAAACTTATATTTTGTCAGCAACTCTACATAGCAACACAGTTATAAAAGTTTGTGTTTAACAAATTCTGTCGCCCACTATACTTTAACCAATTTCGTTTTCTTTGACTTTGACCTTCCGTTATCGACAATACCTTAAGTAGATAGATCAATTAAAGTCTTTGGTTAATACTAGCATTTCGAATAAAATATAAAGTTCGTTAGCCACCAGTAAGATGCCCTAGACAGACAGAATGACACGTCAAACTTATAACACTTTTTTTTTAAATCGGAGTTTAAAAACCTTACCAAAAACCTTAATGTAATAATAATAAGGAACTAAAAAACGGATAAGACACCAGACGTATTACCAGATGTAATACTAGATGTATTATTTGTAACAAAATCAATGCGTCTCTTGAATCAGTTACGCCCAAACGCATCAAAATAGTTTGACAAATCTAATCTGTTACATAGACCATGTCATGGTGCATCTAATACTATAATAGATGTGTAATTAATCCCTGTCTAGAAACGGGCAAGGTCAGGCAGCAGTCAATTAATATCTGACTATCTCAGGTAAACTGCTGAGCGAGAGCGATTGACAAGCCACTGGTATCGGCTTACTCTACCCGGTAGAGCGGGGTAGGTACAGCGGTAGAGGTAGTGCGAACTGAGGGGAACTTACAAAGGGAAGGCATTAACTGGTGTTGGTGTTTCTACCTTATAGTTTAATAAGGCTAGGCAGTCAATTGTTTTAATCCACACAATATGAACTCTTTGTGATTATGTTTTTTTGTCTTTGTGGTTAAGGAAATCAAAAAGTTGAGGAACCTCAAATTTGGATAGAAGTGTACCCACAAATTATCTGCTCACTTTTCTGACACTATCCAAAATATATTCAAATTCTAACGCCTTTGAAAGACCAACCGAAAACAAAACAGAAAAATATTAAAATGACATTAATTTCCTGCATCAGTTGACCTTGTGTGGGTTAATCTAATGCCACAGTAATATAATCCCATTTGTCAACCCAAATCTTCAGAATACCGTTGGGGCTACCACGTACCCACCTTATAGTGGCAGAAAACAGACACAAACAAAAACATTCAACTCATAAATAAGATTCCTTACATAAGCAGACGCGTATAAACAACGGAAAAAAATCCCTACAAAATACTTAAGTAATATTATAAGCCTCACACAATTCTATCCGAATGCAATGCAATGCAACAAACATTACCAACGGTATTCAAAGTAGGTTCTATACAAACGACCCAACTTGGTACAACCCAGACCACTATTTCTATTCATGCTCGACATAAATACAAGTGACACACGCTGTCTGCAGTCCACCGTCCATAATATCATCAAAGTGACAAACTTTTAATTACACGGGCCCATGGCATCCCTTCACAAAACAGCGCCATCTAGTTTGCAAAACTCGAACTACACGAAATCGGGTGTATTTGACGTATTTAATTGTGGCTTTAAACATAAACGTACAATGTTCTCAAATGTCATCATATTGTCATATAGCAAGAGTCTTAATAGATAGGTACTTTAGATATTTTAGTAATCAACTCGAATAATATCTTGTTCAATACCGTGCTTATCTACTCCCGTGCTTACCTACTCCCGATAGAATAGTTTTCAATCGAATTGCCACTGCGAGAATTTACGCTAGCGACAATTCGTGCAGTGGCACTAGTTGGAACTACGCTCGATTGACAGCTAACGACGCTGATACTAGGGAATTGCTACTCAATTTGTTTTTTTTTGATGGTACCATTTCAAGACCGAATCGATACCTGAATTAAGATCAATAACAAAACTAAACTGGTTAAGGGTAAGCCGGCAGGCTTGCAATTCTAATATAATTGGATCTAAATGTTAGAATTTTATTAGCGTTTGAAAGAATAAAAACTAACAATTATAATTTTAACGACAAAAACCTAAAACTGACAAAACTACTGAGCCATAATTGATGAAGATTATGGGACCAAAATATGACCGTTTGGTTAGACCAAACAATTAATCACGAAAATCGGATCAGAAATCACGGACTAATACTCCTCCTTTTTGTAGTTGGTTAAACCCAAGATGCACAGGTTTTTCAGAAACACCAACTAAAATCTACCCCAAAGTGTCTGCACATAGTATTAAAGTCATGTCATGTAAATAACTTAAAAATGAGGTACGTAAGGTTAAACATCCGAAAAAATTGTTTTTAAAGAGGATGGTTTGCATAAAGCTGATTGCTGGCATAGTGTTCCGTGATACTACACTGCTAAACGGATGATAGTGAGTTCTATTCTCATCGTACTGGATATTGACCAAGATCCTAATTACTTGCCATAGTTAACTGTACGATAAATATCAAGTAAGAACATTTTTTAAATATAAGTATGATAATCAGTTTTCTGGGTACCGTAGTCCAGTCACTAACAAGTTTGGGATTGGAGTGACTACTCTCTGTGAAAAATTAAAAATCATAACTGAATCATATATCCCCGTTCAGACGACGTCGCGCTTATCTTGTCCAAAACTCCAAAATGTTCGCACACCTGCAGTTTAGAGGGTCTGAGCACGCCAATGATGTAGATGCTGTTAATGATGCAGCATAATACTAGACGTGTCAACTTTAATAAGGTCACAAGGTCAGGACATTCGACACTCTCACGATCTCAACATCACCATAATTGCAATACAGCGGTGAGTGGTGACAGTACTTAACTATGGCTAGATATTACGCTTAGGTTCGGCACTTCGGCCAATAAGATCAATTATTTGGGATGGATCCCAGCAGAACGTCACTCGAAAGATAGTGTTATAAGGATCATGGAAATAACCGAAATTTTTCTGTCACTTCATTACGAAAAGTTGTGCCAGGGAAACCATCAAGAACGTAGATATCAAACTTCAGTTAGGACTTAACTTAGTTAATAGGAGTCAGCTACGTAAGGACTTTGTCTACAATTAACATGCAATACATTATGAAAGTTCCTTACTGACTTAAACAAAGTTAATATGCAGAAAGAGCATTCATCATCTAGCAGTTTACAAAGAGCATGAAATCTGTAGCTTTATTTTTAACGTTTCAAAGGACGACCAACGCCATCTAGTGAGCTGTAATGTTCATCACGTTTTATTAGCTTGAAGAAGATGGCGTAAAAAGGGAAAGCGTTCACGAATGTATTTGTTATATGAATAAATTTTATAATTCAATATATTATGAGCAATGTTCTACCTGCAATTCGTAGACATACTTACATTAGAGTACCTAAACCAACGGATATACTAATTGATAACTCGCATACTTTTCAACAGCACATTTACTTTGCATTTCTATTAAGATAATCTGACATTTATCAAATTTGAACCTACTAATGGACCTATTAATAACTAAAATAGAACACAATCTTAACAAATATTGAGTAATCACCACATTTAGAAGAAACTATAAAAGTGCGTGTGTAATAAATTGCGGGCTACACAAAGATTAAATCCATTAGTGCGGGAATAGCCGTCCAAAAAAAAACTGCGCTGCCCAGGTCTCGCGTTTCCAAAACTATACTATCAGGGATTGTCGTCAGCTCCCAGAAAGACTACAATACAATACTGAAATACTCACCATCCCAGACGCAGATATGATGATTGGTCGTGCTGTACGGATAGTATGCTTTATCCGTCCCAGTCAAATTCTCGCTGAAGGGCAGTAGCCAGTTGGCGACGTAACAGCAACAGTTCAGGTAGTACTTTGCGCTGTCCTCGCAAGGGCGGTTGTCTGTCTTGTGGTGGAGCCAGCCGTACCACTCTGAGGTTATCTGAAAATGAGAAGTTTGGCTGCAAAGTTAATCAAAGTTTCGAGAAACCTCTCGGAAGTGTGAAATAGGAAGAACCTAGCTGGTCTTCCTTTTTCTTAGTTTTTGTTTTAGCTGGACGAATTTGTTTCAATTATTTTCTTTTCTCCGCCTATAAACAAACAAAACTACTTAAATTTTTAAATTTACGGATATTTCTTCATTAGACGTGCGACAAACCACTTAGTTCGATAACAAAAACAACGATGAATTAGGTACGTGGAACACAAAATTGTGAGGAAACTTGAATTTAAAATCCTGGAATCATGGAATTGATAACTTGCAGTGAGAACAATTAAATGATGCAACTCACGCGTATAAATTATCGGGATTACCCGACTAGTTTTAGACGGAACCGTTGATCATTTCAAATAAATCATCTTGTTCTAAAAACTGCTGTGAAACGGTGGAAATTAATGTTCAATCTTTCTTTATATGAGAAAAGCCTTTACCCATCCCTGCATCCCAGTGGTGAACGCGTTGCTACGAATGCATGCGATTTAAATTTCTAAAGCTTTTTACTAAAATGAAACGTATAATAAAACTATATTTGGCAAAGACAAATTGAATCGTCGTATTTCTAGTAGGAAACTAGGAAGACTCCTTTTCCCAAAAGAAATGTCCCAAAACTTTGTATCCACTTCGCAACTACCAGTATACTCCGACTCACATGAGTAGCGTCATATTCCCAGGCGAATTTAGGGTGGAACTCGACCCACCGGTTGCGGCCAATCATGTAGTAGTTGTTCTCATAGTACTTGTTGCCGAAGGAGTCTGAACCGACGAAGGTCCCTTCCTGAAAGGTTGTACTTTATCAAATGACTTCAAAAAGAGGTTCTCGATTTCTCGGTTTTCTTTTTTTGCTGTCGCAACAGAGCTGTGTTTCTATAAAACAACGAATTGCATCATAATATTGAATAAAAATTGCATTTTAAATATATTCTTATCTCATAAATACCTATTTTTTTATCATGAACGTGTTCTAGTCATTGGATACATGAACTGGGCTACTTTTGTAAGAAGACTAAAAAATCACCATGTATTGTAGAAAAATCCATAGTTTTTGGAAGCAATATTTAAGCAATATTACTAACTGAGAAAAGCGTTTTCAATTATATTATAGTTAGTTCGGCTCGAGCAAAAAGTCAATCCAACTTAACACGAAACTACCAAATTTTATCAAAATCAGTGTACGAGACCTTGATTCCGTTCTCATCAACTAAAACCCTGTCTGTGCTTTCATTAAGGTACGTTAGTACTTAAGTGAGGCTTGAGATAGTTTATTATATTCGGTTGCTAATCATTATAAATTGTACTTCTGAAACGCCTAACACAATAAGCATAGCAAATTCACAACCGACATAGTTGCCGCGAAATAGCAGGCGTCTGAATAATTTAAATAATTTAGTGCACTTATGTGTCCAGGCGTACCCATAGAAGGTTGTAGAAGACCATCCGTTCTTACCTTGAGAGTATCGAATCTCCACAGCTTGTAAGTGGTCTTAAATATTCCTCCATTTTGCCGGATTATCCGGAAGAGTCGGGCCCATTTATCGAGACCTAGAAATGACATTATAATACCTCAATAAAACCAAGTACCTTCAAATACTATAGGCACATTGTAGTGATAAGTGGACATGAAATTTATTGTTTTGGTTGTCAAGACAGCAGTCACTTGAAAGACAATTTAATCCTATAAACATGATTTTTGAAAAATGGTTTTATGCTAAGGTTGTAATAGTGTCACAAACTTTAACAATGAGGTTTTAAGAAACTTAAAATTTTAATTTATTATATAATCAAAAATTGCATCAATGTAGAAGTGCTTGATAACTGTATTTATAAAGATCAATTTTGTCAGTATAAAAATATATTATTTCACAAAATTATTTATTCAAGAAATAAGTTTACCTACTCCAGAGCCCTACATGTCAATCCTTGAGGTAATACCTACTGCAGCAGTAATGCTTTAGTTATTGAACACCCAGGAAAAGAAATGGTAAAATAATAAAAATAAAACACGAGGAAAGCAACATAATAATTTATTTATTATTAATCACTTGATTCACAATACAGATTCACAGCCTAATACCGAAAGAACATATAATATACACAACAGATCACTTTAAACATGACGGAAAATAAACATTTACACAAAGTATACAATTACGATCATAGATTAATTAACAATTTAGGGACAAAGAAAAAATACATACCAAAACTGCACCGCAATTTCGCAATTCTAAACTGGTTGAAAAATATAGGAGAAAAGAAGAATTTAAACTTCATTACACCATACACGTTAAACTCACTTCAAGACATCATTGCAACTCTTTCAAAAACAATATAATATAACCTTAAATAAATTAAATAAAGCTATCAAATGGGAAGACAGACGTCAGATATGGAAGAACTTAAATATATAATATCTAAAGACGACAGCTCGGTAACAACTATAACTTTTACTTGTAAATAAATATACAAACATTCATTTAAGTACATCAATGTTACTGAGGTTTCGTAATCACGATCTTTATTCCTACGTATAAGGCAATTTACAACTATTTTATATGTCCATAAGGTGAAATAATGATAAATATTCCATACCTTTTGCTGGGTAGAGTAAATTATATTGGGTACGGGGTAATGACGTCACTTCTCGCAATAAATTTGACAGGTAGGGTGATTCATTTCTCGTAAGAATTAACAAAAAATCTCTTTCAGTTGGAAGTTAAAGATTAAAATGATTGATTTGCTGCTTACGTAACACCAAAAATACGTGAAACTCATTTTTACATTATTTGTCTGACGGACCAACTAGTTTCATCACTTTTATGCCCAGATATCATACTCATTTGTTATCAACCGAGCTGTCACTTACTAATCCATACAAATATACAATAAAAACCCGATACGTAACTAAATACATCTAATTTGTACCAAATAAATCTCAAAGCTCTAAATGGCACTTAAGTAATTCGTTACATATGAAAAACAATAGGTACAAAAGTTCCCAAAATTAAGTACAATCTTAAATCGTGTAGAGAAAAAAAAAATATCTATCGATCATTGATATGTAAAAACCCAAGACCTAGTGTTCACAGTTTTATGCAGAAATGACTTCTAAGTGACGTTTTAAAATGTCTCTGTCTCCTATTCTGATTGCCGGCACAAAAGCAGCATGTCACCTAAAGGACACACATTTTGACGGGAGACTTGAATATTAAAAATAGTACACACATCATATTCAAACTGTATGACATTTGGCAAAGGTCTCGCATTATTAAATCAATCAAGACGTGTACGTAAGGTTGAATTTGCAAAACCACGTGGTCATAAAGCAACCGAAGCTGTCATTGACGGTAACTATTGTTCAATACCATGTATCAAGGGTTTTATACATCAATGCTATCAGTAAAAGAACTAATTAAACTCTAAAAAAACTTATCTATAAAAAAACTAGTGTTGCTATAATCAAAAATGATTGTAAAATTAATTTAATTAAAATATAGCACGGAGATATGGAGAATCTATGGCTTCGTACATGTTTCACAAATAAACAACTGCGAAAATGATGCAATTAAACAACAATTCAATTATCAGGCCCTTTTTTAAGTCATCGTTAGAAAGAAACAACGCTATCTAAAGACACTATCTCTTTCAGTCACTGACACAATCTTTACTACGTTAGGTAATATACTCATTTAAAAAAAGATATTAATTTAAGACGAAGTCTTGCAATCTTTAAAGAATAGTGAAGTTCGTCATCATTTTAACGTAATTTTAGAAAAACAGTCATTTGATAGACAGATTAAAAATATCTGAGTTTGCTCATTTATGCGACTCGTACTAATACTAAACAAAATTAGGTACAACATATATTATATGATACGTACACAACTTATCTAACATATAGATAATACTAAACATTATAATGTCTACTTTATTGTTTACACATATAAATTATTTTCTATATTCATTTGTTTAATCAAACTCATTATTTATAAAGGGATACCTGTGTAAGCCCTTTCAAGAAAAAATAACAAAAATCTGTTAAATAAAGTATTAATCCATTTTTTATTATAATGTATTTCTTATGCGCTGATCAACTTTGATATATAATTGTCATCTATGTCATAATAGAAAATCTTAAGGTTTATAGAACACGAGGCAACATAAGACTTATATTCCTTACAACAAAAATGGCTTTCTTCGTGAAAATGTGTCAATTGCAGGTGGTAAAATTGTTCGGAGGTAGTTGCTTGGAAGAAAAGTTGTCAGATATTAGAGAATTAAGTTGCCTCGTATATAGGGCCTAAGTTAACCGCAATACATGTCATATATACACTATATCTTACCTTACCACTATAAGGGGCATATCTGTCGCCCTTCGTGAACATAATAACAAGAGTTGGTATATCCTATACTTTAGAAATAGATTCATATTATATTTCAGTTTTATATTCATGGTATCTATTATATATTAACCACTATATACACTAACCAGTGGGAAGTCCAATACTATCACTTGATAAAGTTATTTTTAATATATTTTCTAGAATTGTGGATGTGTACTTATAAATATATCCATAATATGTTAATAGCGTACAAATATCATACTATAGATATTAATAGTTTGGTATAGTTCGACGCAAGTAAAAAGAGCTAAAAGCCGCCATTTTTCGGGATATTAAGGGTCGAAGCAAGTAACATGACAGTAAAATCTTGCACCAACAATATTGTAAACAGAAGTTAAAACTTAGTTCCATTATCATGGGAGGAAGATGTTACAAATCTCGTTTTACATACGTCGCTCTATACTTTGAACATTTAATGCGATTACAACATACTTGTTATGGTATAAAAGAAGAATTTTTCGCAATAAATGTTTGCCCGCTTAAAAAAATATTTGTAAATATTCAAGAAGGATCAGATCATTTTGGGGTTATTAAATTTGCTTTTTTAATACTATAACCTTTGGGGCAAGGTCTCTAAAAGACTTCCAAAAGAGGAAGCATTAAATAAACCTCAATAGGTTGACGTAACGAGGTACAATGTACACAGCTAAATTGTTTAAGTGACTTATATCGATAAATATATTATACATACTCCTATGTATATGTATTACGTTGTTTCTTGCTACAACAATAGCATTTCTTATTGTTATTTACGTCATGATTGACATAAATTCTATTATAATGCCGAGGGCATTATAATTTATATTCGTAATGTGCAATTGTGCAGTTTACCTAGTCAATATTTTGTATTAATCAAATAATGAAGATTAAAGTGGGATTTATAAGTTATCTTTTGCTAACATAACGTATGAAGAGAATTAGTATCTACAACAAAAATTTGCGTTATCTCATTCAACTTCACAATAAGTGCATTTTTTCAATATTTCAAGAAGTTTGTAATTATTTTTTGTCTAAAAAGTGCTTACTAACTTTTGTGGAAAGTTAAGTAAGACTTGGATCTCTATATAAAAATGTGAAATAGATTAAGAGAGACCTATATATTGTCTCAGTACTTCAATTGGCAAAGCGTCGACGTTGCGCTCCGATTACCACGCCCGCCAGATACACAGCGAGACAGCGTGGTAAAATCTATTGTCAAATATGGAAGAAATACATGCCATTAGGCGGGGCAAACGTTGGAGCCCGAGTAAAACTATCTCTAAGGCTATTACAACGTAACCTGACAAATATTACCATAAATGTGAGGTAAGCGAATTTGTACCTTAATCTACAAAACTGTAAATATAATTTGGCTTGGCTACACCTTACAATTCAAGTGTAGTAAAGTTAGGTTTTTTAAGATAAAAGATTGGTGTTATTTTGGCAGTATACGGAGTACACGAACAAACGAACCCAGCCGAAGTAAAGGCACTGTATCTTTAGTCTAGAAGCTTAACGCTGAATTTTAACTAGTTTATTTTGTATTATTACGAATTAAAAATTCTACCGTAAAATTTGCACGTTTAATCGTATTATTCTAGTTTACGTCTTCTATTTTAAAGTGATATTATTTAGGAAAGTGGATACTGATAATGATTGTAATTTTAAGATCTGGATAAATTGGAATCAAAATAGAGAAGAACGACTAAGTTATATAATTAATGAATTAAGACATTTCGTATTTAGGAGAAACGCAATGGCTCGTTTTGATTTCACAGAGAATATTGCAAAAAAATGGCGTGCGTACTTTATGGAAAGAGGAGGGACAAGCATTAATGTATACTTTGTACTATTTCAGGATATGGTACAGCCATACTTTACCGACATCACAGCTATTTTTATCTAGAACAGTTTACTGCACTGGCACGTCGGTCAACACAATTAGCTTTCATAGTAATACACTATCAAAATTAAAAAAGTTGCTAATGGTTATGCTGATAGGTTACAAAATGGCTTGACAACTAGAAGAAAAAGGTACTTGAATGTTATAGGACAACTCAAGAATGCGCGTGGCCCTATGTGTGCGTACGATTGAAAATGACGGTTTACTATTGCTGCTTTTATATGTGTGACAGTGACACACAAATGAAAGCTGAATTAATACATAACGTCTCAGGGTTACCCACACATAGTGTGGTACGCAAAGATGAGTTGAATTGTCCATAATACAAAGCTTAAATGTCACTGAAATTCACTAGCACCTTATAAATCGGCTTCTTTTACTGGCCGTTTCAAAAACCTTTCTAACGACCAATACATTAATACTTGACGAATGCAAATACCTCTTGGTTCAATTTGTAAACTTATCTCATTTTCAACATGTTATATAAAATATATTTGTTTTAACTGTAGTTTGGCTTCTTGGATATCACAGGTGCGCCGCCCGCGGCTATCAACAATGGGAACCAAAGGTTTTGTACATACGTTATGGGTTTCGATGATATTTATAACAACGCTTGGATATGCCTTCGAATGCGTTCGTTTGTTACAGTCGACGTCCGTTCGTTTTAACCATGGAATATAAACAAGTAGAGGAGTGGTTGATGGACGTAGTATTGGAAATAGTGTTTCGGAACTTGCTCATGCATGGTCTGATTCTTAAAATCATTAAGTTATCCAAGTTTTTCAGTTTTGACGGGAAAAAACTATGTGAGAAAGAAAAATGTATGATGGATTGCTGTAATTCTGTTACTTGATAATAAGGAAAGTATTAATTTGAATATTTTGTCATAGTCTTTGTACGTTATGAGTACATAATTATTTGAGGTGGAAAATGAGTCAAAATTATATCCTAAATATTAACTACTTACGGAGTCGTGTGTCACTTTTTTTTACTTGTTTATATTCCATGGATTTTAAATTTATTTTTTGGAAGAACCTCTTTATTGCGGCGCTTATTACTATCGATTTCATACAGCGTATTTACGTATTGTTACAAAAATATACAAATGTTACTATTAATTTAAGGATCACAAACATGCCATGGGAATTACCACTTCAATTCAAGTTCGTCAAGTCATTTATACTGTTCATAAAGTGATTTTTACCTGAAAATGTAATAACTATATGTCGAAGACGGTCATGACTATTTTAACCAGTTATTAGAACAAAACACTAGAATCAATCTTATCTTCTAAGCAGTAAAGTTGGTTTTCGTTCGAAGACTTAGTGCGGTTACTCAAACTTAATGACAAACGTACTGAGCTCCTTTTTTTGCTTTACTTAGGTATTTGAGATGTCCTTAAGTTAACACACACTAAGATAAGTGACATCAGTATTTTTATTCGTTTGTTAATGCGATGTAACATCGGCTAGGACTAGCGATCGGTATATAATTTATTTATTTAATAGAATATAGAGGACCAACAACTATACAAAATGGAGTAGCAGACCAAACTATAATTTAGTTTACCGAAATTATATGTCTACTTTTAGAAACAACGTGGTTTATATAGTTATAGCATTCGTTGCACCGCTTAATAACTCTCACTGAAGCATTAGCACGTGGTTAAGGGCGATGTTGAAACATGTCAATGTCACAAAGTTGTAAATACTATACGTTCGTGTGTTATGATGTTGACTGTAATACAATATCTGATTTTGACTATTTACCTCCCTCCCTCCCCCGTCTCCGACATATATAATCTGTTTTTAGTGTATGACTTGAAGACAAAGCAATAAAGGTTATTTTCGCTTGAATTGTCCTTTATTTTGAACTTAGAAAATCGTTCGTAATTCAGTTTATGTGTTGTGATTTTATATCATTGTTAATCTATTATGTATAAGTTTGGCACTGCTTTAGATAAACATATTACTGCTCAATACTGGTTCGTTAACTATTCTAGGCACGGTATAACATTGAATCTTATTCACTTGGCACATTTGGCCACGAGAATATACTATTCCAAAATTTAGAATATACATGTGAAGTTTCAATACAAATTATGTAAGTACTTTTGTGTATTATCACCTAATCGATACTCTAATCGATAAAATAAATAATATTTAAGTGTAAATATAGTCTAGTAATCAATCACAAACGTTGCAGTTTCGATTAGAATCGATGTTGACTAGGATTTAAGTAAATCGGACTTGTATTAACGTAGTTCATTGCTAACAATGATTTTTCAACAGTTAAGTCATTTCCAGACAATCGAATGTAAATATCGATACGTAATCGATTTATTGAACACCTAATCGATATTAATGCTTCTTATATAATATTAATACCACATTTCCATTTCATACATTGGTTCATTCATAGTTTCATCTAGACTCACTTATATCTACTACTTTAGAATTACTTTGAAAAGGGAAAACTGTTTTCGGTAATTTCGACAGTTCCTTTACAAAAAACAAATCAGTAAATGATAATCTTTAAGAATCTTTAGTGTTTGGTCAACATAGATTATGTTTGATAGTATAACAGCCGTATTCAACAACAACATTTTGCTATATCCTTTAAGTGTCGGTTTGTCTTTGTGTTGATTCACAAAGACAACATAACACTTAAGGGTGACTAATTCAATGCAGTTCTTGAACATCTGACGCGAATACTTAACGTTCAGGACAGTGTTACTCGAACAAGCGGTAGCACTGATCACATCCGTCATAGATATTGAAACAAGTCAAGGTCACGAGACTCATAAAGATTACATGTTGAATGCTAGAAACCAAAGGGGCGTATAAGCAGTACACCTACTATTACTTATACGCCCCTTTTCGAGCGATTTGATCAGTGATAACACTTTTATGTCATATTGTCACTTGTCTCCTTTCTCTGACCTTTACGTGTGTGACGAGCCGTAAGTACCGGCTGGCGGTCTGTAGTCGGCTGGTAGAGCCATGACTTGCTTCTTCGTGAACGCGTACTTTCTAGTACCGATGTTCTTTTGTGTGTTCTCGCGGCGACAGCCTTCACTGAAAATGTTTAGAGGAATATTAATGAGGAGAATGGTTGTGAACTTGTATGTGTGTTTGCTACCGCTTCTGCCTTAAACAGCTAAACTAATTTTGCAAAAATGAATGATCTAGACACAAGGCACTATGTCAAGCCAGTGCTTTGTGCTTTACTTTTTCTTTAATGCAAAACCTGTTTAACGTAAAGTCAAACACTACGCAAGTTTAATTATATTCATGAGGACATGTAGAAGCCCAAATTTGATGAGCCCAAATTTCATGAAGTTACAAATATGTGAATGTAAGATAAACCGTAAACTTAAGAGACCCCTTACAAAAACCTTGAAATACGCCCTAAATTAGAAGCAGTATAATAACAGTACACAGTATAATAATAGAAACAATACAAAAAGTAATGACATCCTACCAAATACATGAATTTTAAAAAAGAGAGCCAAGTTCAATACAAGAAGTATACTTGGCTATGTCCATATGTGAAACAGGCTGTTGTTACTTACCTTCTCATAATGCTCAGAGCTTTCTTCATCTCGTGTTCAGCTAGATGGTACTCGGACGCGAGGATGGAACACTGTTCAAGTGTCACCGACATACCCGTCCTGTCTTTAGCGCTCTTGCAAGACGTGAACCTTACACCTGAAATATTATGAGTTAGCTAAATTATTTTAAATACAACTATACTTCCATTTTTTTTTTTTTATGGGACTAGCCCGCCACACATGCCCGTCATTGCAACTCCTGTAAGCCAGGATCTACAATGAAACCAACGAAAACCACCGAAACACTTAAGTTCGGTGTGTCCCAGGGGGAACAATTAACTGCCTTAGAACCCGCAACGAAATTAATCAGAAATAGTAAAGAGGAGGAGTAGGAAAAAATGTTCCACTTCCCTCCATAGCAAGCGGGAGACAAAAGAAGAAATAGCTAGTTTTAGCAAAGAAAAGAGATTGACAACTGAGTTAGGCTCAGTTATCAGGCACCACGGATATAAATTTACAGTTTAATGGGTCCTATAATTTAGGAGCTGTTATTTTGATTCCAATAATAGGTATGGCAGAAACGTCTGAAAGCACGGAAATTTGCTCTGGTTGCAACAAGGTCCTCATAGTAGACAACACCGGATGTCGGCTGCAAACTATTTAATAAGATGTTACGTTCGTCTTGCCATAGACCACACTCCCACAGAATATGATGTGCAGTTTGCTCATATTCACTGTTTGCCGTTGAACACTAACATAATGGTGAAACGACAAGTTTAAATGAAAATAATTTGCTTTTAAAGTTACCATGACCTGTAAGGAACTGGGCTACACAATGATCATTCTCTATCCAAGTCCTCTCCAGCCGCTCATGAACGGACGGAAAAAATTGGTAGAGGTGACGGCCCTTAATAGACGTTTCCCATCTAACCTGCCATTCCACCATCAGTTCTTCGGAGACGTCTGTTAGCGGTTTAAATAATCTGTCGATCTTTCTACGGTCACGATAAAACAGGAAGTCGTTTTTCAAAAAATCTCTAGTGGAATAATACATAGCCGCGCGACGTTGTATTTCGAGATCAACCGGTAAAACACCTGCTAAGACGGGCAGGGCTTCAGTACACTATACTTCATTTATTATAACATTAGAAAAAAGAGGCTCGTAGAAGCAGGAGTGCGAAACATTTTATTTCTATGTTAAATTATAAAACAAAACAACAACCCAATAACAACACTAGTAACGATAAGAAAACAATAACTTAACAGTAAAAAATAACAACAAAATCACGAAAACTTGGCAATAACAACGAACAGGATGCAGTATTCACAAGTGAATGACACAGATAGATACTTTTGTGACATATAACTTCAAATGACATAAACCGACAAAATGAGAAAATCCCTTCTGTCACAACTTATGAAAGGATTAGGTAACCGCTTAGATTTGGTAGGATTATACTGACGGGAAAAACGTTCCGGGTATTGTGCATCGCTGCTTCTTTTAAGTTTTTAGCATTGACACTGGAATTTTAATATGGCTGAATTAATATATTTAAATGAAAGTCACTTAATTTCATAAGGTTAAGTATTGAAATAATTACAGTGATTTGTACGAACGGATATATATATAGATGTGTAATAAATTCGGCGTAAATCACAACTTTAATATGTTTGTTGTATTTTTGTTGCAAAGTGTGCCTTAAAAAGAACCCTTTTTAACTTCTGTCTAATGCTATAATAAATGAAGTATAGGTATATTTTCTTTTAGGTACTAGCCCACCACACATGTCATTTTATAATAATACATTCATCTTCAATAGCCTTAGATGGAGTAAAAAAAATATAATACTTTCCTCCACTGCAAGCGAGAGACAAAAAGAAATGGCTATAGCAAGAAAAAGAGATTGACAACTGAGTGAGATCATTTAAAAGGCACCACGTGTGTAATGTAATTTAAACGTCCTAAAGTAGACAAAGAACGCCAGAAAATCGTGTCGGTTTTGCAATGCTTCGGGTATGGAATATTGTGGACCTACCATTATTACACTTCATTTATCTAGATCTATCAGTGGACTCGGTTTTTCTTTGAAGACGATTAAAACAAACCTCTCCAAATCATCAATTACATCGAAATCAGTTCACCTTAATTTATTGATAGCTACGACGCCGGTACAGGTGTAGAATGTCACTAGTATCATGACGCAGCAAATCAATTTGGAAATTGTGATTCAGATCTGATCTAAAACCTATCATTATCAGGTCGGAGGAAAAAAATATTATTGTTGTGAACAGATGATTAATATAGGAAATGCTGCAAGCGGTAAAAACCAAGGTGCAGCAACAACACCTCAGGAACTACTTCATAATGTTTGTACTTAATTTTTTTGTTCTTCATTGATCCAGAAAAAAAACCTTCTTTAAGGATACATAGCTGTCCGACCAACAAAAAAAAAACGAATACAGAGACTGATGAAAGCGTTCATTTAAAATAATATTAAATACGAGGATATAATATTTCAAAGTTAAAACGCGAGTAGATAAACATGTATCAAAATGGTCGACATTTAACATGACGCATACTTTAGCCCTTTACAGATTCTCTCGTCCCCTCACTATGACGTCATTCCACGTAATCGCCCCTTTTGGCTAACGGAGGGGAGACGAAGCCCTAGTTAATATGACCGTGACCTAATTGCGAAAATATCGACCCCTCGATTTAGAGAGCCTTGACCTAAAAATATAATGTTACTTTTCCTGTGTCGAATGTTGGCACAAATGTCAAGGTTTACATACTAAAATAGGAGTTGGATTTATCGATATTATCGTTTATTACATTTAAATTTTATTTGATTAGTTTATATTCTGAACTTCAATCCAGCAGAATATCAATACTATACAGCATGTATTGTTGTTTAAGCCTAACATACAACTATTCCAAAGCCCGTAGGACCAAATTAAATTGAAGAGTCGGACTTATAGACATGATTCTGAGTTGCATTTGAGTTCCGTCTTACTACAGTTTACATCCAGAACCAATATAATTAATCCATCAATAGAACTATAAGAAAGGTTAAGTAAATAACCCACTTAACGGTACTAGTAGAAACTTAGGTCACGTATTAAGTCTACAGATTCGAATATCTGAATGGCATCTGAAAGAGCGCATTATCAAAACTCATTTAATACACCTAAGTGATTGGCTGAGTGTGGATGCGGGTCACTCTATACCGGGATGGTGCCTCTAGGGAGAAGTCCGTTATGATATATATATACACTAGCTGACCCGTGCCCACTTCGTTGGGCATAATGTTAAGAATCCTTTTTTAGTACAGGGTGTTATGTTTTAATTTTTAACTGCCAAAAGGAGGGTTATACTATAGCTATAATTTGTATTTGCATGTTAATACAAAATTAAAAAAAAAAACATTTTCTCATCTGTGAGATTCGCGATAAACGAATTCCATAAGGACCAAGTCGCGGCAAAACAAAACAAAAAAAAAATGCCTACCAGAGAGAATGTTTGACCTTGGGACTTGTTAATAATGTGGGCAAAAAAGATCTTCACTGGAAACTGTAGCCTTTCAAACGGTATGGGTAAATCAGTGGGAATCATGGGTATCCGCGGAATATAAGCCAGTTGTCCCAATGCTGGCCCTGTCAGAATGGTCGCCACGATTATATTGTCCCGTAACTCTTCTTTATTAAAAAAACTACTTTTTGTAACTTAAATATAAAAGTTGTCTAACTTTTATATGATATCGTTGACTTTTTTGTAACCTATGACACTCAGCAATAATGTGACTTGCTATTGGTGAAAGAATTTTTAAAATCGATCCGGTAGGTCCCAAGATTACTCCTTACAATTTAACAAACACACAAACTTTACTTCTTTATAATATTAGTATAGATGATGATGATGATGCCCAGTATTGGGTTATAAAAGATTTCACTTACCATTCATGAGCCTGGTAGCGAGCGAGGCCAAATGCAGTACCTCAACGTTCTTAGGAACTTTCTTATGAACACATATCCTCAGAGTTTCCATTACTTCTTCAAGTGGTTTCGTTCTTGATGATGCTGAAAATAAATGTAAAGAAGTGGTTCTAATAATCTTGTTTGATTTGACTTCACGGGTAGGCGAGTGGTTGAGGTCAACATGCGAAACCCACTGAGCTGTAGGAAGATCCCCGAGTGGGACAAGCATTTGTGTGAGTGTAGGAGTCTAGTCTAGTCTTTCCACTCAACCTAAGGCGGAACGAGTCATTTGATGATTTCAAATCCGAAAAAAAGTAGTAGTACTCAAACATACCTCTGCTAGCCGCCATATGATCAGTTGGGAATATCTTGCTGTACTTATGATAGTACTTGTTCAGTCTATCGAGGTTGTCGCTGTTCGAGTGATACTGCGGCGTTGTTTCGCCCAGGGCTTCGGCCAGGGTCGCCTTCTCGTTCACACCGATGTTGAAGAACACAGCGGTTATCGTGAAACTCAGGTGCTGAAATTTAAGAAGGATATTTTTGCGAGTTGATATAGGAGAAACTAACTAATTAGAGATCAGCATGGAACAGGAAGGAAGTGTCCTGTGTTGAGCACCAGCCTCCTCCGGCTGATGATGACGACGCAACGATGGATGACAGAAGAGAGACAGAATTGTCACAAACAGCAGCAGTTGACAACCATGGCATGTTCACACCCAAGATACATAATTTTAATGCCATGGTTATCCCGTCGAAACCGACAAACTAAGGACTTTTGTTTATTTTTACGCTTTTGGCAGACGATTAAGCGCGATGTAAATGAAACAGTAAACTTGTTAGGTTGGCAACATTAGATCCAGCACTACGTCAGATTCAAGGCGCTTCTTTAACCTTTATTTTGCCAAAAGAATTGCAACGCCATGTTCTTGTAAAACTAAAAAATATTCGTAAAATTTTACAAAAATTGTTTTATAGCAACAAATTTTAAAAAACTCTTCAAATAAAATTGCCTTGCTAGCTTTTCAATACAAAAAGAAGAAAAACAGGTAACTTATGTACATAAATTCTACATGAACCAAATAAAACCTATGCTACTTACTTCTTTGGCTGTAAACTTGGAGTACAGCGAGTCAGATATTGGTATGTTAACTGTCAACGCCCCACGAGTGCCCGTCACTTGTGGTATCGATGTATTACTGGAATATTAAAACATTCTTTAAATACAATAAACGCAAGCAAAACATGTAAGCCAGCCCCGATCATAGATCATATTCATTACTGTTTTATGTATGAAAATAATTAACTTATTTTAAAGAGGCAATACCTCTGGTTGCGTGTCATGTTACTATTGGTTGCATGTCCCATAGTAATCACAAACCTTCCTAACTGAATTGAAGCTTGAAGCTTATAAAAAATATGTATCAAAGCCCTCATAGTAATTTTTTTTCAGTATCCTGTCTTTCATTTTAATGTATAATAATGGATACGTATTTTTCAATTTGTCCAGCAAAAGTAAACTGATCAAATTGCTGTGAATGTAACCTAAGCGTGACGTCACGATTGTGTATAAATTTTACGAAATTGTTACGTCACAAACCCTCTCTCCTAATCTTTAAAGCAGTTATGCTTTGTTAAATTTTATCGTGCAGAAAAGGGTAAGGTGAGGAGTATTGCATAATAATCTAACTGAGGGTTTAAAAAGATTTTTACTTTTTTTGTCTTGTCAGAAACTTTTTGTAAATAAATATGGCCGCTATTTACTTACACCGTTTTTATTTCATATAAAATAAATTTCTTTAAATAAAGCTCGGATTCGTGAGATTAATTCCCTTGCAAGTACCAAAAACAAATCACAAACTCACCTGTGTCCAACTTTAGTCAGATTAAAGACAACTGTCTGAAGATCTTCAACTGCTACTACCATGTCACCCCACATCGCTTTCTCAGTGGAGTAGAGGGACAGCAGACCTTCGAACCCGCACAGCGGACCCAGGCCAGAGCTGAGCAGCTTCGTGACGACATCAGCAGGCATGGAGCATAGCCAACAGAGTAGGCCGGCTGAGACTGTTGCCAACTGCAATAGGGATAAAGAATAAAACACTTAAGTGGGCAAAAGATGAGCTCTTGGCTAAGCTATAACTGCTCAAGTTGATCGATCACAATATTAAGTTATTGTAGACACGGTCGGTCCGTAAATGGGTCATAACGTCTTTGTCATAACGTGTTCCTCCGTGTTTCGGAAGGCTTGTTAAATTGTGGGTCCCGGCTGTTATTCATACATCTTTGACAGTCCTGCTGGGTAGTCAGAAGCTAGAAAGTCTGACAGCCGGTCTAACTAAGGGGAATCGTGTTGCCCAGGTAACAAATAGGCAGTCGCTCCTTGTGAAACACTGGTATTTAGTTGAATCTAAACTAGATTTACAAATTATAAATGCTCATCGATATTTATTTACATATACAGCATTTGTTAAATTTTCAGTTGATTCTAGCTCTAATGGAAACTATTTTCGCTTTCGGTTAGGAGAACAAGGGAAGGAAGTTTTAGCCGGTAAGAGTCCCTTCCGCCTGCCCTAGGGCAGAGAAAGAAAAAAAAGAGATTAAGAGACAGAATTAGTCTTTTCTGCTTACTGATCAGTATAGTTGACGTACATACAAACTTTAACATTTAAGTGTAAGAATAAGATAATACGTGTATATTTTATCTACTAACCGCTTGTGAGAAGCAAGTATCCCTCCTAGTCTGCAAGGCGGCGTGTTCGCGCGCCCACTGCGGCGACTCGCAACGCAGACGCAGCGCCGCGTGTGACAGACGCATCCATCTCGCTGCATCATCACCACTTGTACGCAGACCATCCATCAAACCTTTGACGGTCTCTAGTTCATCTTCGCTTGACGCTGTAAATAAATGAAAAAAGTATTATTCTGTCTTCATCCTACTAATATTGTAAATGTGAAAGTCTGTATGCATGGAGGTATGTTTGTTCCACCTTTAGGCAAAAACCATTGAACGGATTTCGAAAAACCCCGGGTAACTGCTTAGTAGATACGTATTTGGATATTCATAGGTGTATTCAATTTATTCAAGGACTTTAGTTAAATTTAAGCTACGCAAGCGAAAGTTGACTGATTTATCATGGCCCGTAGACAAGTTACTTTTCTTTGAGCGTTAATGCTGATTATGACTTTTTACTAATGCTTCGAATTAATATAAAAGTCACGCTGTAAAATGACTGTAAAATACAATTAGTCAATTGACCAGTCTAACGAAATGGTAACATTGCAAATCTGTTAAAGCAGAATGTGGCAATGGATATGAATTAATTAAAAACAGCTCACCGTTGTTTGAAAGTCAAAAGGTAAGTTTTTACCAATATTAAAGCTATAGGTGGAACATATAATTTGAGAAAAACTTGTCCATTTTATTTCTCATTTTGCAAGAACCGCAATCATCTGTGACTCAAACCTATTGCTACAACATAATATTCAACAAGTCATACTATATCATACAGCCTTTGTCGGTGCCAGCTCCTTTACTACTCTCAACTTTATATCTAAACAGTTTGACACTTTAGACAGTGTTAATTCATAAGAGAAGGATCAGGATTTAATAACACAATTTATAACACATTTAACATGTAACAACAACATTAATACATTCAATAACACAACTGAGCCAATATTTACGGGACGAAATGACAGCTATTTCACGTTAAATGAGAAAAGAATCTACAAATTTGGTTTGACTTGTCCGAAGTTCTGAGGTAGCAAAAAACAAAAAGAACAATGCAGGCAAACTGAGAACCTCTTTCTTTTTGATGTCTGTTGAAAATGTCACTTATGTATAGATGTCAATACAATATCATAATGGGTTTAGTATGTAAGGATATTCGTAACTTTAGAATAAAAGCCTAATAAACCATTTATCATAGTTCCTTACGTTAATATGAGTGTCAGATATGAATAAGTATTTGTTTGCTCACCATTATTCGCGACGATTTTATTCAGCTCTTCGACTAAAGTAGTAAGAGCCTCCTCTACAACGATACCGATGTTTCTCAAGTATTGTAAGTTGTTCTCTCTGGTTGCTTGGTCCAACTGTCCGACGGCAGGCAGGGTGCCGGAGTCCCGCTTCGATTCCAACGCCTACAATCAAATATATTAATGATACATCATGGGAGAGCTACTTTGTAAATGATGTTTCATATAAAGATACATTTTTTGAAATGGAAGCATCAATTCAAACAAAAATGAAAATGTTATACTATCGCGTCGCAAGCATTTCGTTAGTTGCTATGCTAGCATAGCTTTTAATTTTTAATGTTATATTATTCAATGGCTATTCGCAAAGCAACAAGGTAACAAAGGTACAGTATTCGCGTATTAAACAATATTAAACGCTTAACATCATCTAATCAAACACCAAGAGTAAACAAATTTATTTGACAGCAATAGAATATTATGGTAGAAAATCAACATCTCAATATTTTTTTAGCAGATGATAATGTCTTTGGGAAAAGCAAGAAAAAAAAAATTGTTATTTAAAAAAATGACTTTTTTATACAAGTTGTATTGCATATGCCAATATGAACATTATACGCGATAATAAACAAAAAGGAATGAGTATTTTTCTGAACGAATTTCGATAATGTTTCGCTGTCTCTCATTGCAATATATTACTGATTAAATAAAACGCCGACTTTAGATTACACTTATAATATTCAGAGTATAAAATGCTGTAGAAACACTCTTGTTTCTACAGATAGGAAGGATACAGTGTAACCAAGTATTCGTCGCGGCAAAGCAGTATTGAAATCGTATAAAATAAAAAATCGCAAATTCGAATCAAAATATTTGCTTCAATTCGCAATGGTTTCAAAATGAGCCATCACAAACAAAAACCATTAATGACGCTCTATCTCCTCCAAACCAACAACATTTGGACAAAAAAAACAAGTTCAAAACACAAACGTAAAAAACCCACCTTTCTCTTATCATTCCTCAATCCATCCACAAGACACCTATACGAGACTTGCTCCAGCGACGCTGAACTCTTGAAGTCATGCCTCAAGCTCCCATGCCTTTTAGTACAATCGAACGACAGACTCTGCCCCTCCATCTTCGGCTTTGAAAGTCTGACCGAACGGAACGAATGATTCAAGCCGCCGCGATCTCGTTCATCGATCCCATTCTTGAAGTAATCGTTGTGGAATTGTAGTTCCGTTTCTAGGACTAGTTTCTTCGGGTAGTTGCATATGTTTGGGACGCTTGAGGATAGTGTGGGCGTCTCTCCGGTAGGTGAGGTCTCTTTGGAGCTAGAACTTGATGAGGCGTCGAAGGTATCGCAGTCTGAGTTGGTGTCGAACATGCTCAG
Organism: Trichoplusia ni; assembly: GCF_003590095.1. NCBI lineage: Eukaryota > Metazoa > Arthropoda > Insecta > Lepidoptera > Noctuidae > Trichoplusia > Trichoplusia ni. The sequence goes on along the minus strand of NC_039478.1, from coordinate 2,509,197 downwards.
TTGTTCCGTTAAGCGCATTATGATTGACATCGTCTGTGAAAGTTGTGAATGGAGTTGTCATTACTTACTGTCACATTAACACTTATTTAGAGCCTTTTAATTTTCAAGATATTAGGGAACAAAATCAACTTTACAAAATTCTATACAGTATTAATTGCAACATATGTAGGTTAAATTATATCATGCCTACCTGTTGGTCATTCTCTTCGCTACAGTTATTCTTTGGCCAGCCAATGAAAGACAGCGACTCTTCGACTACAGCGGGCTCCCATTGGGCCAGTATACTCTTCACTTTACTCTTTATGCCTGAAATACAAATATAGTATCATCAAAGCCAAAAAATTATGTAAAGGATGGATAACAACTGGGCATGGAGCTTACCCAATAGGACGTTTAGCACTGTGTGCTGATGTCGATCTTACACCAAACTAATCATAACGGCTAATAGAATTTAGTTTAGTTTGTATCAACCGTGGTAATCAGCCATTAAGTCCATTATCAAGATCGAAATACAAGACAAGATTCAAAGTTTATCAAGTCCTAGGGCCACAGCGCCACATCTTACAGTCGCGTGTGTGGAAGATAGATGCCACTCTCCAAATATAAGAATTTTACTTTAAGACGAGGTGGTAGACCCTCTGATGTTTTCAGATCGAATGGAGTTTCGCGGCTTATTCTGAGTGACCCCGAAAGTTTTTTACCACACACCACGATATGCTAGAAATAATAATAATGAGTAAATTCTATACATACCTTCAACAACGCTATTGACTCCACCAAACTGCTTGGCTTGCAATAACATGACAATTTTCTCCATATCATTCGATACCTCCTCGCGCAGACGCCTCACCGCTACCAAGTTATCGTACTCGGTCTGAATCTTATTCGTTATCGAACTCAGCTCCGCCTTAGTGCTGTTTATATCCTTCACTTGTTGTACCAACCTGAAAGTGAGAGGTTATGTAGTAAAGGCAATGTGAGAGAATGACAAGAACGGCGCTTAGCTACATGACGTTCTAAAATCTCTCTTTTCTACATACCACTTGATAGTGATAAAGACAGCACTTAGTGCGACATTTTGGTAAGCGTCGTTACTTGACTTGAACATGGTAAGTATCTTTGATCAATAAGGCTGTTGAGTACCAATTTTATAACCCCCACTTTTTCGGCCCTTTCATTTATTTATTTGGCACGGTCCCCAAACAATCTTTACTTTAATTTGCTGCCATTTTGCATGGAAAAACAGCGTGGTACTTTGGAGTTTGTTGCGCCGTTGTTTCTCCGAAGCACTTAGTGAGCGATGAATCATTTATAGGGGGCGACGCCGGGCAGTACGAAAAGTTCAAATTGCACAGTCGTCTTGTAGTACAGTAGTGTTGAATAAATGATATTTAATTTTATATTCTTACCTTATTAAGCCACCCGTACGTTCGGCCTTATGCGTATGTGCGGCGAAAGCCCCGGCCGTCACTACGTCATGAAAGCCAGTCTTGTTTAAAGTGTCGTTGTGGACCCACATGCGTTGGAGGTGCAGGTTTATAGGCGCGAATTCGAGGCTGGCATCATCTAAAATATGAGATGAAACTTCTTAAATATATGTAGTAAATGCAGGAATATAAAATTTTAAAACTTTAACTCAACTCAAGTAAATATCTTACAAATATTCTAAACGCGAAAGATTGTATGTACGGATGTTTTTCCTCTTTCACGCAAAAACCACGGAACGGATTTAGACGAAGCTTGGTATAGTTCATAGTCAGCATTAACACATAGGGCAGTTATCCCGGTTTTATGTTCCCGTGGGATTGTTTTCGATTTGTAGAGGGCGAGCACGCGGGCAACTGCTGGTTAATAATAAAAATAGCCTTAAAGTTTGGCAACAATCAGCATTGGTTAGAAGGTTGGACTTTCTTTTACTGCAAATTATTTTTTCATTACTTATATATAATACTAGCTGACCCGTCAAACGTTGTCTTGCCTAATAAATTATTTGTATTTGTATGTATTTTAATACCACATTAAAAAAAAATTGTCCAAAATATAAAATATATTTTTTTAGCATGAGCAACCCTTATCTGTTATGAGTATAAAAAATAGATGTTGGTCGATTCTCAGACCTACTGAATACGCATATAAAATTTGGTAAAAATCGGTTAAGCCGTTTCGGAGGAGTACGGTTACTAACATCGTGACACGGGAATTTTATATATTAGAAGATAAAACCTTCCATTTCGCAATTCTGAATGGCACCTTAACCGATACTTAATCCACGGATAAACAAAATGTGTATAATAACATTACCTTTCCTACTACTCGCTTTGAAGTACTGGTTTTCCATATTGACCATGCATCTTCTTGAATGGCAGTAGTGCTTCAGTAATGAAACGTGCGTGCTAACAAGGTCCAACTGTCTGGACTGCCACTGGCCACATATCTCGCCAACAGAGAGCAGTTCTTCAAGAAGTTCTTTCTCACGCTGGATATAGATGTCGCTGTAATCGTATATGTATTTGTTAGAATAAGGATTCAGTATGCTTACGTAAAAAGTTTAAAAGAGTGGTGTATTGATATAATTTTGGAGATCTTCTGAGCGCTGTTTGCCGCGTCTGCCTTCCATAAAGTTAAGATTTCTGTTACCTTATACCCGCGGGCATTCGCGGGTATTTTAGTAGCGACTGATAAATTTCAGTGGTATATTTGAATAGGGTAATGGTTGTTGTCGCGTTTTGTTTTTAAACTGAATTTTAAGACAAAAATATTGTCACTTTTTTATAGGTACCTAAGAAAATGGAGTATAGTTTCAGTCCTGATATAAGATCTTAGTAATTGGGGATATAAGCGTCAAGTATGTTGGGATCGGCCTCTAGTAAAACCGGATGGAGGCAGCCAGGTACCAGTGTTTACAAGGAGCGAATACCTACCAAACCTCAACCAAGTTTTACCTTAGTAACACGATACTTAAAAACACACACTTATTACAAATACTGAAATCGTTAAAACAAATAACAATCATACTCACAGCAGCTGTATCGGCATTGCGTAACACAGTTTTGGTTCAGCCATAATCTCGTGCACAGTGATATCACCTCCCAATCCCGAGTGAAACCTGTACGTCACTTGGTGGCTATTAACGAAGTTCTGCTTCAACAGGCTCCCGTATGACGGAAACTTTAGCTTCAAGCCGAGCCTTGGAGGCAAGGACTGCGAGCGACGGTGACACAGAACCTTCTGCGGTATATCTATACAGTTCCTGTCGTTCGTATGACTGGGACTGGTTCCTATATACGATGGTTCTAGACTCCAACCGTTGATGGTGACGAAACCGACTGTTTTCTGGTCCTGAGTGACGAGGGCGACGCGCATTCTTTGGGCTTCCTGTGAAGGGAAAGTTTAAAAAAAGTAAACAAAGTTTCTGTACAGTGAGTAGAAAATAAGTAAATTAAGTATTGTTTTCAACGGATTTCAAAAGCAGATTTCTCAATTCGGCCAGTATAAAGTATTTTTTTTTCTTTTAACTGAATATAAGGGAAATGAGAGTCATAAAATTAAACAATTAAATTAAATATTTAAACAATATTAGATATGGTGCGCAATATCACTGTGAGTTCCTATTTAATAGCAGGAAGATATATCATATTTAAGTTACCTGTATAGTGCTAAGCAGCATTGATGTATACCCCATGGGAACAGCAGTCTCGGACACGCGCTCCTTCACGTCGTACACCTCGATGCGAACTAACGCAGAGCCAGACAGACCGTCGCTCGCACGGAACAAAATCGTTTTCGAAAAACACGGATTGCTGCAGGTCTGGCAAGGAAACATATTTATAAATGAGGATAAAAGGTACTTCGATAATAAGTTTTAATATTATTACTTATTAGTCAATCCTTATCAGGGTATAAAAACCACTGCTCACTGCTCATTACGGGAATCTAAAATTAATATATTTTCATCAAAAACAATTCCCGCATTAAGGAATTAACTCCTTGTGTTCACACACATTATAGTCACATGCACAAAGACGCCCAAATGCTCTCCTGCCCTTACCTCAACGATTTCCGTAGCCCCATATCTGACGCACAGACCCTTGTCGTATTTAACGTATATCACGATGAGCGGTGATGGCGGCCGGCCGTGAGCGTCGCACAGCAAGTTGTCACACGATAATGCTAACTCGCAGAGCGGCACTTCGTTCATATCTGTAAGACATCATAATTAATGAGTACCTAGCCATTTGTACATAATGTATTTAGCCTCTAAGAAGAGAGAATTGTTGACTGATTGTCCTTTAGTTTTTAATACAAGACAAAATTTTTGACTAAAAAACTCGATGATAAAAACTTTCAGCCTCCTCGTTAGACGTGTCTTAGAAAACTCGCAGATAATACACCTTTAATCCCTTCTAATATTATAAATGCAAAAGTAACTCTGTCTGTCTGTTAAGCTTTCACGTCTAAAACACTGAACCGATTTTAATGAAATTTGGTATAGAGATAGAGTTGACCTTGAGAAAGAACATAGGATAGTTTTCATCTCGGAATTTTGAAGAGTTCTCTTGGAAACGCGATATAACCGACCACGACGCGGGCGAAGCCGCGGGCGAAAAGCTATCTTTAGCTTTATCCGTTTGGGTATTACCATCTTGTGTCTTTTAAAATTTTGTTTAATAGTGGGGACTGGTGACAAAATCATTAATTTTTTAAGAAACACAAGCCATACGCATCTTGTTACTAATTAATCTGTCAGATAAAATATTACAACAAAAACTGTATATACACTTGCCAGTCACAATTCCCCTCTGCAGTCTATAAGTAGATATATCTAGATTTGGCCTGATTTTGTTCAGTCTTTCCCTCAAAACGTTCGCCTGCGCCTGTATGTTGTCGTATGGCGCCAACTCTATCGCCTTCAGCCAAAGCGTTCGTTCTGATTCGTGGAACGTCGCCATTTTGTAACAAACGCCATTTTCCCACACTAGAAAAAGAAAATGAATATTACGATATATTAATAATACAGCTCTTTATCAAAAAAAAACGTCATAGAAAATAACTTCGATCAGACAAGTAATCCCTGCAGAATAGTACCTAGTTTCCGTTATACTTGGATATGTGTGCTAAGACACAGACATACTCACACCATATCCGCAATAAATGTAACTGACTGCAACACGAATGCAAAAATAACGAAAGCAGTATTTAAAAATTAAAATATATGTACTAGGAAAATACAGCATCTCATACTTTCTTAGCATTAAATTTACCACGAAATCACGTTATTTCTGCTGAACACGAACGTGAGTAGTGTTATCAAGAAATTCCTGAAGATATCAGTTATTATTTATTTGAATACTGAGAGATCAATTTTAAATTCTAATACCTTCTCAGAGGTGTCTACTATAAACGGTTTTTACAAATTTGAACAATTTCTAATAAGAGTAATTTCGACCTCGATCACAAATGAAGATTTTTCGACAAAAAGAAGGTATATTAGGCTTAAGGCGGTATTCAAACACGACAATTTACTTATATTGTAACAAAAGATGATGAAGACAAAAAGCCGAATGGACTCGATGTTTGATTGACAGTTCCCGAGCCCAAAAAGACGGCCACGGCAAAGGTGACAATATTGGCCTGCATTAGGTCATACGTAAAGGTGAACGGGCAATTAGGGTTCGCCAGTAAGTGGGGCATAGTTTGGTCAGGTGTACCAAATTCGCAAAGGGTATCGAGACGGACTTAGGCTCCCCATTTCGGGAACTTTTGTTAGCAAAGGTTAATTTGGGTTATTATGGGAACAATACAATAAACAAATATTTTGTATCTTATTGAGTTCTATCGTAATTTTTCTTTTTGTATGACTTTATTATCTTTGTTGCTGATGTTCAAGTCTAAGCTAATATAAGCTGACCCGGCAAAAGTTCTTTTTTGCCATATAAATTAATTATTGGAAAAAACTGTTAGTATCAGTAGTAACAACATCACAAATGAATAAAAAAGGAAGTAAGTATTAGCGGTGGTACAACCCTCATCACTTCGAGGAATGAGAACAAGGTAACTGATTCTCAGTACTACTAAGTGGGCATATAAATAAAATAAAATAAATCAAGCCCTTTCCGAGGGATATGGTGACTAATTTTGTAATACGAGAATTTTACTGTTTACTTTAATCTTACCAAATTTATCTATTTAAACAAGTCTTACCGATATGGAATGGCCAATGACCATTTTCATCTTGGGATTGCACTTTGACTTGATGATGTCCTAGTACTATGACGCCCATGGGCTCGTACCATGGCTCGGGACCCTTAAGATAGAACAGCAGATTACCCCGGAGTCGAAACCAGCGTACGGAACAACCTGGAAAGAAATACGAACACGTTTCATCCATAAAAAAGCAATAGTCGTTTTGGTTAAGCTAGTTCCTCTTCTACGACAGTTCCTTGGGTTGCATGATATGGAACAAAGAAAAGTAGAAGAAAATAGCACTTAGACGTAACTTCATCGTATTGCCAGGAACGAGGAATTGTAATCAGGCTTGCTTTATCCCGTTCTCAGATATTGTCTCTTGTAGATTGCAAAATCTTGTAAAATATTTAATATCCAAACATTAGCAATTTTTGTGCGTCATTGATATAACTTCTAGTGCGTTAAACATCTAAGTGCTCCATAATTTTTAACGTCATTACGTACGTAGAAAATTCGTTAACAAACAATCTGAATCATACCTATCTATACGCATTTATATCTATGTATATCGGAACACTCCAGTTATCAAAATGTCTCGCAAAGGTCAGAGAATAAACTATTAAGAAATTGTATTAAAGCACCCTAATGTTAACGATTATCCGTAGGTAGGAATAACGAAAAGGTTACTAGGTATAACTCGCTTAGAATTCGGCAGGAAATCACAAATACGATATCAATATTTACATATCTATACAGGACACGGCACGTGTAACGAATTATAAATAATGATAATGATATTTGAGTTCACGTCAAATCAGAAATAATGATTATATTATTTATCCCAGCATGAGCGAGGTTCGCAATGATCTCAATTCAAATATTTTGTTAGAGGAAAATCAAAGTATTTATAAGAGATTTCATGTTATTAGGGCTAATAATTAGGTGTATAATAAGCTCAACATTACATCGATACCTACTGATATTATAATAGATATATTCTTCATTTCCAGTTTGTCGAGACAGTTACTATGTCCAAAAAGTGGCCACGCCATCGGCGACAATATGGGCTTGCATTGGGTCCGTTTATGTGCAGGTGAACGAGCAATTAGGGCACGCGGAGTAATGAGCCATACCCTGGTCAGGACCTCACTCGCAATTGATATTTGAAGGGTTAAAATATTTTACTCCGCGGAGGAAACCCAACTTCTGTTCGGGGTTCAATGGGTACAATATTACCCACATTCACAAGAATTCAGACAACCTAACGCCTATAAATTACCTGAAGTGGACTCTTTGGAAAGCCATTTTTCAATTGCGATTGCAATAGTTTTGAAATAGGTACGAAACTATATGCAATATAACAGCAAATATGTATATAACAGTATATGAAATAAAGTTAGATTTTTGATAAAATTTCATTTACGTTTTGATTGATTGATGGAGAGTCGATTAGTCCCAACAATACAATACCCTGTAAAATGACAGTTATATACCTTTATAAGGTTAAAAATGGAAAATGAACTCAGGGCAACATAAAATCGGGATAAAAATATCTATCCTACGCGTTAATCCTGGATATAAACTATCTGTGTACCAAGTTTCGTCTAAATCCGTTCAGTGGTTTTTGCGTGAAAGAGGAACATAAAACCATACCTATAGACACGCGTCGATAATATTTATAGAATTAAGATAACATGTACAAAAATAACTACATAATTGCATTGCACATAAACAATTCATTTTTAAATTTCCTCAATAAAATAACTTTGGATAACGATTTACACATTAAAATACGTAACAACATGACGTAAATAATTATAATCGATGACGTCAACGGATTTAAGTGCGTATTTAACTGTACAAATATGTAAAACAATAGGGATTAGTATTCGAATGGCAAAATAATAACAAAGACAATACTTCAATGGTACTTTTTTGTTTCATTTGTAAAGTATTGTTAACAGATGTAAGATGATTGTGTAAACTAACGTTGTCAATGAAACTACATGACAAAAATAAGTATAGTAAAAAGGGAAATTCTATTGGCCTTACTTAGAATCATATATTTCGAAATCAGAAAACTGCTGGAGCAAATATGCTGTTTTTTTTCTCTACTTTTCGTAAATTCTAATACAAGTTGGTGGTGGACAATTGAAAAACTTTTAGTGAATTTCGTAAACAATAAATCTATCTTCCTTGCTTAATAAATAGTTATTTTTGTTTAACAGTGTTCAGTAAATACAAGGCGGAAGCCCGTTAAAATATGTTTACACTTCAGATTCTTAAACTTATCACTGACCTCATTCTTGGAGTAAAAACAAACACATGTTTGAATGAAAAAGTTTACAATGTTACAGAGATAAAACAGATGTTGATAATAATAGATGTTTTAACCTATAGCGTGGTTAACTTGAGGCCGTAGTGTATGGGTTTATTTAAAACACTGGCTTGGCCCTTCACTTTTATCTTACTGCATTCTTCCCATACAATTAGTGTTATCTCAATGTTATTTAGCCATATCTGGTTCACATCTACCTTTCTACTGGTGCTTCTCTTAAATACTTTTTATGCTAGTATATATTATTACTGTACCTACATAACGAATCATTCCTGAACACATCTAGTATAAAAAGTTTTTAAAATATACCATCAGTTTTTGATGCTTGTTTGTTCAAATAAAGTGACTCTAGTTTTATAAAGTGCTGGCCCACCTCGAAAATGTATTTATTCTTTATCCTTCCTGTCATTTTAAAATATTTCACTGTTTACATTTACCTTACTGATGCTTCTTATCTGAATGCTATCTAGTTTAAATATTAATATTAGATAAAAGTATTTATGTTTTAATTGCTGAACTACTCATATAGATAATGCGATGTAACTATTGTACAAACGGAAGATAATATAAACTTAATACATCAAAACAACATTAACTATAATTATTGATAGATATTCATTTGTTTATATTTATTTATCAATAATCATTGAAGTAATGTGTTGGAATGACTAATTATTATTTAATTTATATAAATTAATATACACATTATGAGTTTTTATTTTAAAGCTTGAGAATATTATCTCAGGTATTCATAATATTATTGTACTCATTACTGTTTATTAAGAATGAGTTTTACACTTTTTCGTTATTATAATATTATTGTTAGAGTTGATTAGTTTTAGATGGCACAACTACTGTAACTGGGTGTCAGTTAGAGGATCCAGACCTTGTATGTCTTTTGTTAGTTTTTTTAATATTACATATTTGAGTCTACTTTTGGTTTCAAGTAATTAAATATATTATGTATAGACTTAACTCATGTTTTTGGTCCTGTTATAAAATATGTACTAAAGATTATGGTTTTTAGTTAGTATGGCTAGCAGAGAAGCACATTGATTTGATGACATTAAGTTTACTGAAAAAGAGTGCTACACACTCAGCAAGAATAGGTATATCTATGTACAAACTAAAATAAATAGATTTGATATAGAATGAAAATTAGTCACTGGTAAATGAACAATAAAAGTAGAGAACTTGGTACCTATACAACACTACGTGACGGTTATATTGAATCAGTAAATATATTACGATTATTTACAAAATCACTCAGTCAATTTATAAAAGAAAATTTGTTTTTCTGTAGAACCTAAACATTTGAAACAGTATCTTTTTTTGCTACTGTGATTTTATTGTTTTAACTCGTGTAAAGGCAGGTAATTTAGGTCTATTCTGTGTTTAATGAAATGGGTAGAACTTACCTTCAGATCTCCTGAAAAAGCCATCCTGCCTTTCTTTCAGGATCAACACACCTTCACGGTCGAAGTTTTGCGAAGTCTGGGACGCTAGCGAGACTAACTCCTGTTTATTGTATCTCATATTTATGAAATTTAATACATGAATATCATCACTTTCAAAGGTGTTTTTTTCAAATCCCGTCAAGGTGATTTATTGTAAGCATTTATTTTTGTTAATTTTGATGTTTACGCCATTTAGGCAATAGATGTTAATAGGTTTTCTAATATGTAATTTTACGGCATTGTGGAGCTAAATTTGTTTAAAAATTTAAAATAATCTCGAATCTGTATCAACTGTAATTTTTGGGTATGACTGCTTTGACTTGACTGACTGGTAAGTCTTTTTGCTTATGCTCTATGACCAATCTTGGCTTTGGCATACTATAGTGGTAAGGAGCCGTTATCCGCGTAGAACAAATAAGACACATTTTACAAATTGTCAGACGTTTGTGCTATTCCTAAATGATTATCTTCATTTAATATAAATCTATTTAACATTAATGTGTATGCGATCTAATAATAATTCATCAAATTAAAGCTAGCTGGGATATCATTGCTTTCTGAATGTTTTCAAACATACTGTGACCTAAATTGAACATTTTGGCATATAATTATCTTGACTCATACTATATCAAATACTATATAATGAAAAGTATTTAGCTAAAATAATGTGAATGATGTATTTTTCTTCTGTGTCCGACTACCAGGTCGTCGGAATTTCGTGCTCAGAAATGTTTTTAGCTGCAAGCACTGTTTTCAGACCGTTATTTTATCAAATTTTCGCTCTTGTGTTCCCCGTCTTTCATTCCGATACCTTTAACAACACTTACACTTCGCTAACATTAACACACTTGCTAAAACTGCAGACTGGAAACTCTTTTAAACTATAGTCTGTTACAATGATTCTTGAAATTTATTAAAGGTAGCATTAACTAAGATTGAAAAGGTTCTATAAGTTCTTTGTCAATGTTATTTAATATTTATGCGTAGATAGTGTAAATAAAATACTTATCAGGAATTAATAATCAACTAATAAATATTGCTAACAAGAAGTAAGTAATTTAGTAAGAATAAACTGCGATAGTCTCAATCTTTAGTAAACCATTTATGGGTAGCTTTATTGGGCAACTTTCAGTCCTGTCAAGTGAATGGTTTCATTATTTGTCACGTGACATTTCCTGCATCATAGACAAAGCGTCTTTTTTACTTCCGAATACTTCCACGCCCGGCGGCAGCTTGTGCTCTCCTGAAAAAAATATTTATTTTGTAATTTAATGATAATTACTTAAAAATGGACACAAGAAAGCTGACTGAAATTTTGCGTGGAACTATCGATCCCAACCAGAGGCAGCAGGCTGAAGAACAACTTGCGCAGGTGAGTTTTAAATTCGCATTCATCAACCACATGCTCGAGTATTTCATTATTCGACCAAATTACATAGCCAGTAGAAATGTTCGTACGCGGTACATGAGTAAGTGACTTCTTAACTCTGTCGCATAATGACATGCCGCGCTGGTGTGATAATAAAAGGCACCATGTTTTAGCGTCTTAGAGATTATTTGGTTTTATTAGAGACGTATTCTGGGCATGTATTTAGAGCTATCTTTATCGGCATACATTTCTATCCCGTAGGTGCATCTAAATGTGTGGTTATAATGATAGCAACTCCTTACCGAACTTGAACAGTTCATGTAAAGTCATTAGTTACTATAAATAGATCTTTTATTAATCGGAGTTTTGAACAGTTTTGCCGCGTTTTATTCGTATACAAAGTTGCAGAGTTTTAGCTAATGAACTTATAATGATCTGATTAGGTTAACTAATATTTATGGCTCATACAAGCAAAGTTCAAATTGGAACTGCATAATTTCTGTATAATTAACTTTTTGGGGGGAAACTGGGTTTGATGTACATACAAAACTTATTGCAAAGTAGTATTTGAATGTGTTGGAAAGTCCATACATAAGTTTTCAATGAATGCCATTTATTTCATAGAATTAAACTGTTTAGTCTTCAGTTTTGAAGTAACTACTAACCAGTTCCCTTGATAAAAAATAAATAAGTAATAAATAAATTTTAGTTAAAATATTAACACCCACTTATTCCAGTATCATACATTTTACATTCTATTTGGTGTCTGAATGTAAATTAAAAAGTACAAAGTTATTTTGTATTATTATTTATCATCATAAATCTTTAGTCTGTAAAGCTTATTCTATAATAGGAAGCATTTTAATAACAAAATATTTTTTGTAGAATATATTATTGCACATAAATGTTTAAATGTTGCTGTTTATCATAGTAATATCTCTTGTAAGGGAGAAAAAAAATATAAATAATATGAATTACAAGAAATTAAAACTATTCTACTAGTCCTGTAGATGTGATCAAGAAATTTCTATTTCAGATTCATAAAATCATTGGCTTTGCACCATCCTTGCTTCAAGTGGTTATGCAAAATGATGTACCAATACCAGTACGTCAAGCTGGTGCAGTTTACCTCAAGAACCTCATCACATCAGGCTGGCAGGAGAAGGAACCTGAGGAAGGAGAGCCTATACCATTCAGCATTCATGAACAGGACCGTGCCATGATCAGAGACATCATTGTAGACGCCATTGTGCAAGCTCCAGACATAATAAGAGTTCAGTTGTGTGTCTGTCTGAAAACCATCATCAAACATGACTTCCCAACACGCTGGACACAGATTGTTGATAAAATTCACATATACTTGCAAAACCCTGAGCCTAACAGTTGGATGGGAGCTCTCCTGTGCCTTTACCAACTCATCAAGAACTATGAATACCGTGTTACGGAGAAGAGACTACCTCTAATAGAGGCAATGAACCTGTTGCTGCCAATGATGTACAATTTGATCGTGAATCTCCAATCTGACCCTTCAATTAAGTCTGTTCTTATACAAAAGCAAATTCTGAAATGTTTCTACGGCCTTGTTAAGGTAATCTGTCTAGCATTTATATGTTTTATGAACATACATAATTTGTTGTATAATTATAATTGTCATATCTAAAATCTGTTACAGTATATTCTGCCACTTGACCTCATTACAAAAGAAATTTTCACAAAATGGATGGAAGTGCTTCGCTCTGTGATGGAACAGCCTGTCCCAGAAAGTACCCTGCAAGTGGATGAAGATGAACGCATGGAGTTGCCTTGGTGGAAGTGCAAAAAGTGGGCCGTCCACACTTTGTACAGACTCTTTGAACGGTAAGACTTCATATACCTTTTGAAACATTTGTAAAATGCCAAATTCACAAAATATTGGAGTAAAATTAAAGTCATGTAAAATAAGTATCATAATATCACATCTCTCTCATTTTATAAACAAATATTAATAAATTAACATTGGAATCAGGGCTTCAAATAAAAACTCATTAAACATTATTTAACCAATTAGCTTATTTTAATTATTAACTGTTGCACAAAACACTCTCTTAATAAGGATGTGGCTCAGTATGGTAGTTACATACGCATTTTTTCGCACAGATAGCTGTCATTATAACTAATGAGAGGAAACAATCACTTGAGAAGCATTTAATGGTATTGTTTGCAATAGCACAATGAACAGTTTAATTCAAAGGGCTAATAATTTTCTTTGTCTCGCTCAAGAAAAGTTTGTTGAAGTAAAGCCATAAGTTACAAACTTTCTTTCTTAGCATAAACTGTTTATTTTGCCTCTTTCAGTCTTTAATTCCCTTCTTTCTTAAGGTGTTTTTTTGTTAGGGCTACTTACAAAATGAAGACATAGTTTTCCTCAATTTACTTTCTATTTTAATAGAGTGGTTTGTTATAAAACTCGTTTTGTATGTTAGGTACAATTTTTATCACTGCAGAAAAATTGTGCTGCACATTTCTTGAAGTTTAATGAAAGTATTACTATTTAGAGAGTATACAATGCAAGTTTCGTAGTGATCAGCTGGGTACCAACATTTCAACCTAAATTACCCTTGTACAAACTAGGCCAACAGTTTAACCACACAAAGAACATTTCAGTGTATAATTCATAGCAAAATTCAATTAAAATCCCCTTGGTAATAGGTAATAACACTCGTCATAACGACTAAAAAACTGTAAGCGAAAACCGATAAATTGTCGTGAATATTTCGTTGCTTAACGATGCATTAACTGCAAATTAACCCTTATTGCATTGTACTATAAACTACACTATGTTCGTGTTGCATTGTTATTTCCCTTTTGTATGATAGACAATATAATTTTATTCAAAAAGGCCTTCCCTTATTGAATGATAAGTGCTAAGTTGTGTTTGCAAATAACAAGATAAGTTATTAGTGTTATTTTACTAATTAACTTATGTTAACTTATTGCTGTCGTGTTATGATTCTAAAGACATGTTTAGTTTCTAATCTATCTTAATTTATGTGACTAGGTTGTTGTTTGTTGTTGAACAGGTATGGAAGTCCAGTCAATGCCTGTGAAGAGTATGTCCAATTTGCTGAGTGGTATCTCACTACATTCACTGGTGGCATTCTTGAAGTTCTCCTGAGGATACTGGACCAATACCGCAACAAGGTGTACATATCTCCAAGAGTTCTGCAACAGACCCTGAGCTACATTGATCAGTGGTAAGATAATCCACTACCTAAGTTATTCTTGTCATACAATAGAAGTTACATTGTGTACAACAAAAATACATTGTACTGATGACAATGCAAAAGGTTGAACTGATTTAATCTTTTAAGCCTCCAGGAATACATGAATAAGAAAATGGTCACAACTAATTGCGTCAATCTACAAAAATAGAGTTTCCCTTCAATCAATGTTGCCTACCTATTTTGCACGAAGGTCATAGAACATTTAAAAATAGTCGTAACCTTACCCCTCGCTGCATCTAAGGTCGTTGAAATGTCAGAAGAAATAAATAGTGTAAGAAATGTTAGGCTGGGTTCTCAAGGTTATTTCCGTGTTTGTCGCAGTGTGAGCCACGCCCACTCGTGGAAGCTCCTGAAGCCCCACATGTTCGCCATCATCCAGGACGTGCTCTTCCCGCTCATGTCCTACTCCGAGTCAGACGAAGAGCTGTGGGAGACAGACCCACACGAATACATACGGATAAAATTCGGTAAGATTACACACTTACTTCATATTATGTGCAATCATATTCACTGTTATTAAACACACAATTATCACCATCGATTTTGCTTCCTTGCAGTCTGCAAACTCCTGTTGGAATATAGTAATACTTTTTATTATTTGTTTATATAAAAATTATTATGTACGACGGGTAAAAGCCGAAACAACACTACAATTTATCAAGAAGGTTTAGTTTAGTAAATTAAAGACTAAATAATTATCACATTACATTTCATTTATTGCACGACATCCAGTATTACCGACGAAGTTCATGACTTTAAGATCTAAAAGCACTGCTTTTGATTTTTTCATTATGTCAACACCATGTGCAAAAGTTTCGGCTTTTACTGCATCATTTGATTCAAATAACATTTTATATAATAACATAATATTTCGTTAACATTACTTGACACTAATTGTCATAATATTTTTAGATATTTTCGAAGATTTTGTGTCGCCTGTGACCGCCGCACAGACACTTCTTTTATCGTGTTGCAAAAAGCGCAAAGACATGCTTGGACGCACGATGCACTTGTGTATGGAAGTACTGACAAGTCGAAATCGCGAATACGAACCAAGACAGCGCGATGGTGCATTACATATGGTAGGCACATTGAACGATATACTCATCAAGAAAAAGTTATACAAAGATGAGATCGACTCCCTTCTCAGTCAATACGTATTCCCTGAGTTCAACAGCCCTCTTGGGTTCATGAGAGCCAGAGCTTGCTGGGTCCTCCACAGTTTCGCTAGCGTGCGCTTCAAGAATGACCAACTGCTTCTCGAAGCCGTTCATTTGACGGTCTCTGCTCTTCTCAACGACAAAGACTTACCTGTGAAGGTTGAAGCGGCTATCGCCATTCAGATGCTATTGTCCTCGCAAGAGAAAGTTCACAAATTCTTGGAGCCTCAAGTGAAGCCCGTAACAACGGAACTTCTTAAAATTATTCGCGAGACTGAGAACGACAACATAGCTAATGTGCTGCAGAAGATTGTACCTCTATACACTGAGCAGCTAATGCCAATGGCTTACGAAATCACCGATCACCTGGCGACCACATTCAGCAAGGTTATTGAGACAGACTCTGGAACTGACGAGAAAGCTATCACGGCAATGGGTCTGCTCAATACCATGGAGACAGTTTTGAACGTTATGGAGGACAACCCTGAGATTATGGCTCAGCTAGAAAAGACGGTATTGCGCGTCGTGGGTCACATTCTGCATCACAATATCATTGGTAAGCATTTATGTGGTTATCTTTGCTTTGACGTCATTGATTTGTTAATTCAGCCGGTGACAAGCGTACTTTTCCTACCTCGTTCAAAGATGTATTTAGATTGACGCCAGTGGTTTATTCATGATTTGTCTTCATCGATGAATTTTAAAGTAAAATCCATCATTGTCGACGTCTGTATATTTATGCAGACAGCATGCTTGTTTTGATGATATTTGCATAAGTAGGCTGGAGTTAGGCGTGCTTCATATGAATTTCAAACTATTAACACAGTAATATCCTGTTTATTTATTTCCGTCCTGTTTCATTGGATTATGTATATTATGTGAAATTGCGTCAATGATAAAATGGTAGTAACTGCTGAGTGCGGACCGTAAATTTCGTTCAAATCCTGAAATGGGGCAAATATTGTCACTACTTCTATTTTAAAACATTAACAGATCTCGAAATTGCGGTTAATTTCTATGAAACTAAACGGCAATAAAATTTACATCTGCAGAGTATTACGAGGAAGCCATGACGCTGCTGTGCAACCTCACCGCTAAGACTATTTCGGAGGACATGTGGAAGGTTCTAGAAATGCTCTACCAAGTGTTCGAGAAAGAAGGCTTTGATTACTTCACGGACATGATGCCGGTGCTCCACAACTACATCACTGTCGATACAAACGCATTCCTCTCCAATGAAAACCATATCCTTGCTATGTTCAACATGGCTAAAGCAGTAAGTAAACCTACTATATACGACAAATTTAACGACAAAAAAAAATACTCACTAATTTTAAAATCCTGTCGCGATCTCAGCATCCTAAACAACTGCATTGCGAAAACGTTAGTTATACAAGTAATTGGATGACTAGTAATTTTGCGCATGGTATACTATTACTTAAGAACGGATAAAGACGATTTATGCGAGTACAGTAATGAATTACGATGAAACTATACTTATGACTAGTTTTGAAGTTGGTCTAGAAAAAAAAGATGAATTACTGAAAATAATGTTTTAGATTATACTGACCTATTTTAATCTGTTGCGACTTTTATGCACATAAGTTGTTAGTGTATGCGATTGCGATTTTATAATATTTCAATCATTTGATAACATTTGATCCGCTTATTAAATCATCCAACCCTGCCTTCTACTCAAGTCAAATAATTACGTCTGTGTATCATAAATACAAGCGGTTAAAATCTGAACTTTATCGTCTGGTATTGTAGTTTACACTCTGATAATTTAATCCCATTACAAAATAGTCTATTGTCATCCAGTTTTATCCTAACTCGAATTAAACTATTCTGGGCCAATTGGGATCTCAAAGACGCTTAGTAGTCGTTTTTGAATTTATTCACATCCCTATTGAATTGGTGAACGGTAATCAATACGCTAATACTTTGTATACAACGCTATTTCAATATCGTATAGAGAAACATGAGTAAGAAATGTCAACGCGTAACGAACTGCAAATATGTTCTGTGTTAATGAACTCTGTCTAACTGGAACGTGGCCAAACCACGTGTTATTGCCGGCGTATATGCCTTCCCATGTTATCAATAAAGTGCATAATTATTCGATACACAGCTCAAAACACTGAGAATATCCAATGTAAACTATCCGCGACTGTGATAAAGCATAAAGTTGCTTAAGTGCCTGTATAAATGTGTGTGTGGAAAACAGGCATGCGTTTCTCAGCTTTGTTTATTTGTAAGATAAATATGATCAACTAAAACAGAGTCGTAAATGCTTTGGTTCTGATTTTCTCAGAACTGTTAATCACAATAAAGAAAGCGCTTGGTCGACATATTTATTAGTCAGATAATAAGTTGATTTATCTTTTTGTGAGTCAAAATAAACGCGGATGTTAAAGGTACATTCTTGAGAATTCCGAATTTTTATCATATAATGTTCTTTCAGTCTCCACTTTTCGTAATACTCAATGGATTATACCAACACAAATTATAAAAAGCGTATTTAAAAGTATGATTGTCTAGACGCCTATTTTGTTTTTATGTTGGCAGAAGTTACCATAAATCTGTAAAATATTACAGACTAGATATTGATATTCCTAATGTCTTTTTTACGTACCTTGTTATTATACTGCGCCTAAAATTAGGTTATTTTATGATTTATGAGTGGAAAAAATGATGGAAATGAACAATCATTTTGTAACGTCTAAGAAAAATAGCATCAATTTATTCACAATGGAATTGCATAGCAGTAATAAGCATCGTCATTAGGTACTAATTTAGTTATGTCATGCGACTGAGGCTATGAAATGCGGCGAATAATTTATCGTTTACTGATAGAGATGTTCTATTTTCATTTTCAACCCGGAAATCACAGCAAATACAAGTCTTGCGCACTTTATTATGGACAGTGTTACAATTTAATGTATGCAATGCCTATTTAAACATGCAGTGATTGGTATTGATTGAATGGTATCAACTACAGTACTGAGAGATCTCTTAATCAAGGCTCTTTAACCCTATTGTTCCCAATAAAAGTTTATTGATATACTTGACAATATTTTTGCATTGAGAAAGTGAAACACTTATCAGTACATTTTCACGGCAAAGAGCAAATTTAATGAAGCCAAGTCAAAAATGACTTATTATTTTGCGTTTAATATCCTTTATTCATAGATTAAATTTGGATATCTTTGGAGATTTTTTTTTTGTCCTGCTTGCTGTATGCTGTATTTGATTACGTATATTTGGAATATTATACAATTGAACTCTTTAATAATAAATTGTCGATGAATATAGGCTTTTGGCTATTAGTTTTTATTTAGTCATATACAATCATGATCGTAACTTCTTTTATCGCATCTATTTTAAGGTACTTGTAATTCTTATTTTAAATGTTTTAGCAATTGAATAGTATGTTGCTTTTGATTCGATTTCTATTATTATTGTAGCTATGCTGTAAATGGTTCATAAGTTATTTCGAGCTGATTTACGACCTTTTTATATCAGTTTCTTTTATGGGTTCTGTTACTAGTCTTTGTTGGTACCATAACACTTTTGGTACCGAAAACATTCGTGCTGTAATGTAGTAAAGTCAGATACTAATTAAACAAACATTAGTTGAATGCGAAGGTCATGGATCCAATTTGCGAATTGTTCTTTTACGTGCTTGGCCTTTGTCAGCTTGTAAGCGAATTGCTGCTATTGTACATATATTGTGACTGTCGCTCTGCGAGTGACGCAATGCAAGCATTGTAATACAAGATTATACTTAGTCCTTTTTGTAACAAATTTCTCTAGAATAGGCCCAATCGTATTTCGTAATGCTTTGCTTTTCCGTTGCTGAGCCACATATAAAATTTTATTGCGAAACTTGCATTCAAAATAATGGTAATTAAATTTTTAGCATCTGTATGTTTAAAAGCAAATATTAACAATATATTTGTGTATCCAGGTGTTGAATTCAGACGCTGAAGACGACTCCGAAATCTATGCTGCAAAGCTTCTAGAAGTTATGGTGCTGCAGTGTTCCGGCAAGATTGACAACTGTCTGCCATCCTTTGTAGAACTGGTGCTTAACAGGCTCACTAGGAAGGTCAAGACTTCCGAGCTTAGGACTATGCTTTTGCAGGTAAACTGTTCTTGGTAGCTAGTTGTTAATGACATTTTTACAAACTTGTTTGTTTTTTTTGTATGACATTAGTAACTTCCTGTTTCATTCCTGAACGAAGGCCTCTTCTTCCATTTAAAGAAATATTGAGCATTGTTCACCACAATATGAGTTGACTATTCAAAGTTTCCCTAAATTTCGTCTAAGGTACTTCAAAAAGTTAAACAAATTGCATTCATTGTCATATAGCAAAGTTATTGTTTGTTGCTTGTCATTTTAATTATTATTAATTAAAGTATTAGTCCTAATGAATTATATTTACTTACAGGTTCTAATAGCCATACTGTACTGCAATCCACACCTCCTGTTCTCTATTCTTGACAAATTGCAAGAAGCTGTGCCTAATGCATCCATCACGCAGCACTTCATTAAGCAATGGATTCACGATACAGACTGCTTTTTGGGGTGAGATGAAATTTCTATTTATCAAATTAATTATACTTCAATAAAGCTGAAGTTCATTTTCTCCGCTTAAACCAGTCAGCTACTGTCTACTGTCTACTACTGTCTTATTCCTGCTACTCGGGATGAACAGTATCCTGAGTTCAGCTAACTATTCCGTTCCCTTCTACTAAATATAAGAGTGGTTCTAGCAAGCCTTACCAAGACAAAAAACTTCATTACACTAATTCTATTCTCTTTACAGGCTGCACGATAGAAAACTGTGTGTCCTCGGCATCTGTACGCTGCTAGAGATGGGGCCACAGCGGCCCAACCTAGAAGAGATCTTGCCGAAGTTGCTGCCATCCTGCCTGGTGCTGTTCGACGGCCTGAAGCGCGCCTACGAGGCGAGGGCTGAAGCTGATGAGGAGACGTCCTCTGAAGAAGATGAGGAGGATGAAGACGAAGGTAGTTATGGCCTTGAATACATTTCTGTTTATTTATATACTGGTGGAGATATTAATTAGAGTTTTGAAGATAGATCTAATTGATAGCTTAGAAGTAATAAATTCAGAAGATTTTTTAGCCATAATATGATAATATCCTCATAATATGACTTCTCGATTATACCCGACAAACACAAAGCTAGTGTAAATCATGTAGGGTTATACATTTTTCTGTATGCTCAGCAAGCTGTAATTACCTGGAATATTCCTAGAATGTGCTGATGGTAATATGGTTATGGAAATTCTTCAGAGAACACCCCTAACTTTAAATTCAATCAACACCCAGAAAAAAGTGTTCTAACATTTATAAACTTGAACTCTTAACTATTCCTAAACATGACATTTAGAAAAAAAAATACATTTTCAGAGGTGCTATCCAGCGATGAGGACGATTTAGAAGAAATGAATAACGATTATTTAGAAAACTTGGCCAGAATGGCGCTCAAGAACAGTGAGGCGCAAGGTGTCAATATGACCGCTAAGATCGAAGATTACGATGAAAGTGATGATGTGAGTATATTTTCTGTCAAGTTATTACCTGTTATTAGCTGTTACCTGCTCATATTAGGGTAGAATTCGTACCATGTCTTTCTTTACTGGGTTGGATTTACCTATATTTCTTCTCTACTTTTGAAACAGTGATGGGCTAGGTGGAAACCTCTTTCGCACATTTACTTAGCAAAAATTTACAAATAACCTGAGCCCCCAGACGTGTCAAGTCTCAAGCACTGATTGAATCGTTCAAATGTATTAATAAAACGATATTTTTCGATGGGTTACATGGCTCTGACCAGACATCTGAATCAATTTATGCTATTTGATGAGCTGATGATGACACTTGCAGAAATTTCATTGGTCCAAAGACAGATAGTTTTGTAAATTATAGTAATTATAACTTTCATTCAGCAACACCCAAGTCAATAGTAATTGATCATCATCGGAGATCGCTCATCAATAATTAAGAATTTAAACTGTATCTAACAGCATTCAAGAATCCTGGGATTGGCTGAAACGACTAGACCATTATGGCAGGATGTAAGCGTTCATTGTTTAAACAAAGTTATCAATCTCTGATAAGTAGTTTTAAAGTAGATTTAAAAACTAAAAGAATACAATGTACAAATATTAACAATAGTCTGCTGTATTTAGAACTAATTATTCTTAAGACTATAGTCCGATTTTTAATTCAAGGCAGTAAAATGACATTTCCAGTGTGGCAGGTTTTTAATTCCAAATAAATAGTGATGTGTTAGAATCGACTTATTACAATCAAAAGTTAGTCGAGCTTACATTTTTTTTCAGATATCAAATTAGCTCTGTATATAAAAAAAATATTTACGACAATTAATCAAAAGACATGCACGGTGACTGTTTTTAAATGTAAAAAATAATAATATTAATTTAAATTTATAAAATTAAAGCCAAATGCGGTGCTGGTATAAGATGAAGCACCTTACCATGCAAGAAAAGTCGAGCGCATCCAACTAGAAACTGGATGAATTCTGACATTATGCAGTGGTTGGATGAAAAACAAATTTAATATCAACTTACAATTATAAAAGCCCAATTAATAGAAATAGTAAATTTTTGATACATAATAAAATAAAGCATGACTAAATGTCATCATCGTAGTAAGAATTCCAAACATCACTATTGTAGCGGGTCACCCTTTTTTGTATAAATGACAGTTGCAATTGTCATTTTACTGCCTCGAATTAAAAATCAGACTATAGTGCATATTTGAACATGTAAAGACAGTTGTTGGAAGGATCTGAATTCAGATTTTTTCAGCATCAACAAATGCTGGGATTCATAAAAACACTTCTTTAGAAAACATTACTTCTTTATTGTCAGCATTAAAAGCAAATATATATTAATAATTTACACTAGAATCCTAATCAGAAACAATTTTGAAATTGAAGTAAAACAAATGCGAGACAAACTCAGGTTTAAACGAGGTTTGAATGCAACCCTTGTATGTACAAAGGTTGCATTCAGGTGGATCCCCTGTTCAGTTCTGGTAATCTAAGTGTGATTGTTTCACAGCTTTAAGGGACAGTAGACCTGAGTATTTGATATTTATTTCACCTCCATCCTTTGCTGACAATAAGGTCTTGAAAGATGGACGTCAAAGTGATCCTATAAGAGTCCCATTTTTTTCGTTGATGTATGGCACCCTAAAAGTTATGAATAAAGATCTTATTAGCTGCAGCAGGAGCAACAAAGGTCTTGTTGCCTGGTAATATTATGTAATTTAGTAGTGGAGAGGTTCATAGTTTGTCTAGTCTCATTGGACATAGTTAGTCACCTCAGTCTCATCTCGGACAGTCAATTGAATCGCTCACTTAGCAATCATAATATTTACAAACAGTTTCAATATTTTCATTACAATTACAGTAGATTATGTTTCGAAACAGCTCTTCTCAATAAAAATTGAATGAGGATCTGGATTGGTCTGGATCGAGAGTAAAGGTTGGACGGGTTGCTTGATCAGCAACAAGAGATGGTTAATAAGCTGCCGTGCCAAACTAACACCGTATAGAGAAAACATTATTCAACATGGCATGTAAAGCCTGATTAGGTTAAACATCTCCTGTTGCTGAACTTGGTCACTGTGGTTGGTTGGTAAGGGGCCATTGTTGCTTACTATCCTGTTACAGATCTCAAGGTTTCAGTTTGGGTTCATTCAAAGTTATTTGTTATTTCTATATCTTTTTATAATTTTATAATTATTTCAACAGGACGATGACGATTACGACGCGGAGGACACGGCGATAGAATGTTACACGACGCCCCTTGACGAGAAGGACTGCGTTGTAGACGAGTACATCAAATTCAAGAACACGCTCCACGGTATGATAAATTCATTAAAATCTCTTTCAGTCACGGGTTTACTTCATGTGAAGAGACCCAGTCCTTTGTACAGGCTTGCACGGGGACACAGGTCCCACATTTAGAGGCCTTGTTGAGAACTTTAATCTTAAATGTGATGGGGTATCTACCAGGGGCCATCCGCCCCTGCTCTATTAAAGAACTATTATTATTCAATTCAATAAAAAGATTCCAGCACGGCAATGGCATGTCCTTGTCTTCTCTTATTTTTTTCTGAATTTCCAGCATATATTCTTAGACACCTTTTTACGCAACAAGAGCATACTTTGCCATTCAAGTACTTTATAATAAACATACATAGAAGTAGCACTCAGGACACGTTCCATTGAACACATTTTATATGGTGGGCATGAAACCATCACCTTTATGTGACAATTGTAATAGGCCCGAGGATGTGATACATGTGTTGATGGAATGTGTACAATACCTCTGCCTGAGGAGTATGTTGATGCCAAGCATTCGATTATTGAATGGGGGTGTCAATGTACGTTTGAAGCAACCAGTATCTGAGGAATGTAAGGTTTTGTATGGCTTTATGAAAATTTGCCTGAGAGAGCGGAGTGAAAGAATGGGGAACTATGTATAAATGAAGTAATTATACTGAAAGCACCCATCGGGCTGGCATAGTCACCTTGAGTGTACTGAAGCCTTGTCTACAATAGATTAAAAAAAAAAGTAGCACAGACTGTCTCGCAGTTCAAGTTATTATTTTGATTAATATTGCTTATACTAAAAAATGTGCTAGATAGGTCATAAACCTATCGATTAACATAGTTGAGCTTTGTTGGATATCAAAATTGATCCGTCCTACTAACCTTCAGATATTTTTAGTCATGTTTAGTTTAGAGTAGGTGTAACTAGACTGTTGACTTTACAGCTATATCCGCGAGCGAGCCAGCGTTGTACCACGCTTTGACGAGTACTCTAAACGAGGCACAACAGAAGCAGTTGAGTGCTGTGTTTGTATTGGCTGACCAGCGCAAGGCGCAACAAGACAGCAAGCGTATCGAGCAGAGTGGAGGTATGTTAGCTACAAGTATTTTGTTGCGTCCACAGTAGATTAATATATTATGTTCACCACTTTCGTGAACAAACTTGTTTTTATCAGACCCAACATACAACATTGCATTCATTTGCTCGGGCAGTGGAGTATGGAATGTGATATTAATTCTCTTATAGCCATAAAAAAATGTGTGTATGGGGTCTAATGAAATGTCAGGAACAGTTTTAAACTAAAATCCCAGTTTACTATAGAGTAGTGTACTTATTAACGAATACATCCGTATATAATACACCTTACATGTAAATAACTCATGAATATTTTCTGTTTCCAGGCTACATGTTCACCGTGCCAGCGCAAGTACCGACCAAATTCAAATTCGGATCGTAAGCGTATCACATGAAACAGTTATCGTTACTCTATGTTTATCACACTCGTTGAATATATGTCTTCTTCGTTTTGCCGCTTACGCTGAGCCCGTCACAATACGTTGGGTTTAAATTGTTCGTTATACGTTTTAGCATAGCATATCGACACTTCACAACAGCTCGACTCGAAAACGCCAGTTTTTAAATAAGAATAAGCCGTTTTTGACGTCAAGATAACACTATTAACGCCGGTATACTTAAAACCAATTGTAAAGCACGGCTTTAAATTTCCCAGTGAGGCTAAAAGCTAGTTTTCTTAGCTATCGCAGGCCGTTGTGGATTGTCTAGCCTGAGACCTAAACTCAAGAGGATCATATATTCAATGTGTGCATATTTTTAATAGTCTATTTCATAAATGTGACACATTAAAACAATTGTCCTAAATAGTTACAACATGATTAATTAGGGAAATAGGATTAATGTCAGTTTAGAAGGCCTGATCATAATTTAAATAGATTCATGACGTTGTAACTATTTAGTCGTATGAGTACTGATATTGTTCTTCGTACATAGTGAACAATTTACATTACAATGTTTTTTTTTTCTTTGATTTTAATAGGTTAATTAATTGCCGCGTGTGATCATGATTTAGTTTTTGAAGCCGGTATTCTGTTGTATCCGCTTTTTACCGAGGAAGATGCAATATATCTTTACAACTTATAAATATGAATTTACAATATCAGTGTTTCATGATTGATGTTGAAGTGAAGGAATCTAGACTGCATACAAGTGTCTCAGTTCTTAGACGCTCCACGCGTTGTCGATGTATCGGGAACTTATATACACATGTAATATATTCAGTTTTAAATATATGTTCGTAGGTGGGTTCCGTATTTGTTTACTTGTTAGCAAAATGTTGATGTATCGGAGGTTTACGTTCATTAAGCAATAATGATGCATTAAATTATTTACGTATAAAATACTAAATATGTTCTCCAGACCTAACGACGGTCGCGGCTGGTTGTGCGTGCACGTGTATTGGTTTAACGTAACTGTCTTGTGTACGTAACGGTTATTTACAGTGACAAGTCTTGGTCGATTTAAATTGAATTTTACTCATTGTTGTATTGACAAGCGCGTTTCGTTGGTTATTGTTTACAGACTGAGTCAGCCGAGCGTGGCCGGGTTTAGCTAGTTTAATATACAAGGAAATTTCGTAGTGCTCGTGGCGAATGCTCCACCGACGTAGCCGGGTTCGCTTTAGCTAAACATTCAAGCTCCTTTCACAAAGTTAGCTGCAAATAAATGGTTAAAAACCTTTCAACTATTGACAATGGTCCATCAACGACCAGATCTTTGAATAATTATTATAATAATACTGTTACATATTTCTTGCGTAAGATGGCAATCGAATGGGGCCAGCGCCGGTATTCAGCCAATTATATAGCACCCGTCATATTACCCCCACTCCTAACCTAAAAAATGTCTGACATATTAGAAATCAGAAGCGGATTTATTTATTTAAAAAAGCACAGATTTATTATCTAAACAATAAATCTTGTCTAAACAAAAGGGAGAAACCAGAACAAGGCTTAGCTAATTAGTTATTAAAATATATGAAGCTTGATGGCTGCACATAATAAATAAATTAAGTAGCAATATTTACAAAGTTAGTTGTCATTTGAAAGTTATATATCATAAATATGTTGAGTTATGTTAGAAGTAGGTACAGGAATTGATAGTAAATAACATTGGTCGATTATCAACGAATTAGAGGCATATATATATACAAATATGTATAACGCCAGTTAGTAACTCCCATTGCAGAGCAAACATCTCCTCTCGTGCGGAGACTGAACAAGAGTTATAATAAATACTGTTGGTATAATAATATATATTGTTAATTTTAACTTGCTGTAATACGGAACCCTCGGCCTTAGAATTTGAGAATGTTTGATTCTACCGTCGTTATTTATTAAGAAATTAGCTATGTTGTTATCGAGGAATATACAGTTGACGTGTAATCGAATTCACCCCGATCTAACGTCTACAAAACGTACGTTACCGTGTTGCTATGCTGATTAATTCTGTAAGTCGTAAGGATCGTTAACGTATGTATATTGTTAAACTACATGCCCAAAGTAAAGCATTCACACCATGTTCTACAATTACCAAGTTTTTACTTTTCTAAGCAAACCTACTCCGCTCATTCAAGACAAAACTTTCTGGAGTAATAATATAAAAAAAAACTAAATCGGCTTTACAGAAATGCTCTCAAATTAAGTGAATAAATGAAATCAACGTAACCCATTCCGAAACTTGGCTTGTAATGAGAAGTAACTGTAAATTGTAACAGATTGTCAGAGCTTGGCCGCGTCCACCTCTGGCACATTATGTGCAATTTATAGTCGCAATGCGGTCTTGCTGGATAATTTTTTTATATATTTGTTTTTTATCGGACATAGTATAAAATACAGATTATTATAATGTTTTTGCATATAGAATATGCATTGACACATCTGGCAGTTATCGTTCAAACATGTTTGTATTAAGTTTTAAAAATTTATTGAGTAGTTGGTCATAACTTTGTTATTTCTGTATACAGTAAGCTTGACTACGCACCAGTAGTGACAGGCAGAATGTGTTATCTCAATTAAGCAGTTGCAAATGCAATTTGTGTTAGCGAGGCAAATAGCCTTTCAGACTTAAATAATTCTGATTCTAGAAAATACTTCTTGTAGACTAGTAATTACTATTTATGAAATGTTTTCACATATTTCTTAAATATACAACCCGTTTGTAGGGCAACTCAATGATAAGTAGATGTATTGAATGTATATATTTTTTCGTCAATAAGGTTCAATTTCACGCATAATAAACAATTGAGTGATATAACTCTAGTTTGGGTGAGGCGAATTCATCTTGTTATGTTTGAGGTTTAATCATGTTCACTTAGGATCGTTGGACTTGTATTCGACCCTATAAAAGTTCACAATTGGTGTCGGGGCATGATGGCAGTCCCCTTTTACTGGTCTGCCACTGGTGTCACAAACCTCGTAAATGTTAAGCCAAGGTATACCATAATATGATGTGAGTTACCCTGAACAAAGGCTTAAAGTAAACGATAATGATCAATCATCCGGTTAAACTTTGCGAATTTAATAGCATCACATATCTATTAGTCTTACCAAATACTTACATTAATTGCGGAGGCCTTGTCAAACCATTGTAGGCAGTTCCCGCTTTGCAGGCAGTAAGCTCAACCCTGAGAGACGTGTGACCAGCAAACCTATATAAATAATTGAATGAATTTCGTTGTCGCCTGCTAGAGTTGCGATAAGACTGTTATGACGATACTAGACATAAACATCACAATATTCTATTTATATCAGCGATTTTATTTATCGATTGACTCCGTGTTGAGTTGCCGCATCCATCTTCCATTTTTACGTACATGTATCACACAACTGACTTCCAGTAAATAAATTAAATACATTGAAGGTTTATAAAGCTGTAAGACGTAGCTCGATCCAACGTGTCCTTCATATTGGAAACTCGTAATCATTGTGATTGGATATTAGCATGTAAGGCACGGAAGACTACAGATGTGGGCAAAGCTCGTATATTTTTTATGCAATAATGTAATGTTGAAGCAGATTTGGCAAAGTCCAAGGATTTCACGCTATTTATTTATTATTAACAGCCTTATACCAAGCGAGAGTTCTCGATATGTTTTTTTTAATCGATCTCATAAAACATACTCAAACCTTTTCATGCATAACTAACTATAAATGATTTGTTAACTCTTTAGAGTCGGAACTGTAATGTACCTTGTTTTGTACAGGTGTAATGTTCGTATGTTCTCTGTGACTTTTATAATGCAGGTTTTATAATAACACATGCATACAGTGAACTTTAGTCGTTGTTGGGTATAGTCCACCTTTACATGTTTTTGTAATTTGATTATGGTTGTATTTATGTAGTTAATACAAAGGTTACAAGTATGCCTGTGATATTATTAATTTCTACATTATAATTATGGTGATGTATTGTTGTTACTTGTAAGTCGGTGGAGCACCGATTAACTTTGTTTTTTTTTTTGTAAACATTACTAAACCCCATGTTCAAATAGTTTCGAAAACAACACCTTTCTGTCATTAAAATTGCCTGTGTGATTTCTATATTATTGTTCTGTATCGCAGCTTAGATGTATACACGATTATAAATAATCTGTATTTTCTATATATTTGTTTTTTACTTTATAACCTAGAACAAGAAAATCATGATTATCGTTAGACAATAAAAAATATTTTATACCTTATTCTATGGACTATCCTACGGAATATTTACCTTTCCAAATCTTCTATCATATTAAGGCTTTGGTTGTTTTATGATAATTTCTTACATAGTTAATCGACCTCCTCAAACTAGGTCCTCGAAAGATAAGCTTTATTAAATAAAAATCTTTTTGAAGAGCTTTTTTTCTATAGAGATATCTATAGAGACTGTAGCAGAGAGGACAGTGTTTTCGACCCAACCATATACTTAGTTGGAAATTTAGAAAACAGTTACAAACATTTAATTTAAATCCTATCTTGTTTGCTGACAAAAAAGTAATAATTCAAGTCTTAAAGTGGAATTATTTATCCCAACATTTCAATAAACCATAAACTGCATCTATAAACTGGTAAAACCTTGGAGATTCGGATTAGGAGTGATGGAGTCTGCAGCTTTAGCTTCAGTGAGGTCTGTATGTGAAATTGTGAAGTAAGTATACTGAAATAGTAAGACATACGCTTTAGACAGATTATAAAATATAAAGTATATACTCGATTAATGGCGCACTGGGGCTTTAAACTTGTCACATAGGTTATTTATAAAATAACCTTTTCATTCTAAGTATTGAATTTGGCTTGCTGGTTAGAAACTAAAAAAAACAGGCCAAACCGTTGCCACATTGTAAAAACGCGTTGATGGGAATCAAACCCACGACATTCCGACGGACTATAAACCACTAGACCCAAGGGAATTAGGAATTATGAGGACAACGTTGAAGGAGTTCTTGGTTTCGCCTGCAAGACTAGTAGATAGTCCGTTTGGCAAGCCATCACTTTCGAACCCGGTTAGGCTAGGCTGCTACAAATATAATTTGAAAATGGTAGGTAAGTACACTGTGGAGTTAATTGCGCCGTTTGTTCTTCACAGCTAGTAGGTACTCTTAGGAAGCGACGAAGCGGGGGCGATACGGGGTGCTGGCTAAATGTATTTTGAGACGTTATTGAGCAACACATACCGTTGCTTTCTTTTTACCATTCAACAATTTTGAACCATATCTCCGAAGGCGGACTATGTGGCTTTATCATAGGAGTATACGTAAATGAACCTTATCAAATTGTTGGAGCACCTACTAATATTTCTTTTTATCGTTTACTTATCATTAATGCGAAAGTATATATATGTATATATATACTTTGTTCCGTTTAAATGCCTAAGACTCACTACTACACTATATGTTGCTACTGGTGCTAATTTGAATAATTTTGTATATAGAATGTCCCAATTGAAGGGAGTTGTTTAGGGCCAAGTTAATAGTGTAGATTTTTGCCGCTGCCCAATGTTACATCCATTGACCTCCTCTCTTGTATGTTCAAATATTCCATTTGTCGTCTCAAAAAGAAATATGTGTGAAACAAACTAAATTAGTATTTATTCTCTGCTGATTTTGAACAGTTTGACTGTGGACTCCGGTTGAGTCTCTTATAGTAACGCAAAAATACTAGTACAATATAAACATATATATTGACTTGAACAATGAAAGTAAATGAATAAGATTCATCAAAAGAGAGAAGGATTTGCTATCTTCTCAGAAGATAGACACTTATTATCAGCCTGTAAATGTCCCGCAGGTGGAAAAAGGCCTTTTCCCAAAATACAAAGAGAAATATTTAGCATTACCAGGCGGGCTCCCATAAATCTGGTTTTCTCAGAATGTTTTTCTGCAACGCTTGTCAGCAATGATTTGCAATACTTTAACAATATTTTGATCTTCTTTTCGTTGATACTTACGTCTTATCATCCAAAAGGTAAGGTCTATTGCGATGCTTACAGTTTTCAAAGAAAGGTTGAGAACCTTTAACGTTGTAGATGGTTCACATATTGAGAACCCTATCAGATGTGTTCATACCAAAGTAGCTACGACGGCTACCACTAACGTTACGGTAAAATTAATTCCTACCTTAATATAAGATACTGATTAACTACAGTTTCCATCAAAATATGTATAGGAAAGAATACTTACAAGTAGGTTACTACTTACTACATCACATGAATGATTTCTTTCCTCTAAAGCTGTGTGCCACTAAAGACGGTAAACGTAAAGCAGGTAAACTATACTCCATTGGTTTTGTTTTTACCTCAGACAATAATACAGATCGCCTAAAATTCAATGTACTTAATACATCAATTAACCAAATCCATAGTTACCAAATCTAAATCATCACTGAAATAAGCCTTTTATTCATTTAACATATTGTGTTTAAAAAAAACTTGTATATTGTTTATCCTTTTTTGGGTACCTAAATAAACGAATAACAGTAGACGAGTGGGTATCTACCTGTTAATAGTTTTAAGCAATTTATTCAGCTGAAATTACAAGATACTGACTACTTAATAGCAGGGTTTTAAAATGCTTCAAATAAGAGACCACATAGATTTGAATCATTATATTTATACTTCCACACTCTTGAAACCTTTGTAATTATTTAGCACACAAATATCGCTAACCCCCCAAATAATCATTCTCAGGCAAGTGTAACTTTCATTCTTAGTCAGCATCGAGACTAGATCCTGTTCTCTCACCAGAACTTAAATCTTTTTTCTCCAACCCCGTTTACCAGTTGATTGAGACACTTCACTGGCATTTAGCAGGCACTCAGCAACTTTGAATAGCGGAAATCTGAAACAGACATAAAATAAAACGTTAATAACGTCGTTAACATACCCTATGTCTTTTCACCCCTCGATTTCTCGTTCCCCTGTTGATGTTAAGAATACTCAAGGAGGGTTTTCGAATTAGATCGTTATTGCTTTTTAAGTACAAACATTTGCGTTGAATTAGCAATGGTGATGAATTAATAACTTCATCGTGAATCGCTTAAATGTAGTTTTTTATGATTTGATTCAAACTGATGGATGTTTATGTAAAGGTTTTGGAAGAAAACTGTGACTAAGTTTCCTTGAATAGGTTTTCTGATATGTTATGAAGAGATTTATCATACTACGCATTAATATTTTAAATGCAAAAGTCTGTATGTTTGTATTTGTGTTTCCTGTTTTTTAACGCGTCACGTTCAAATAGCTGTACCGATTTCGATGAAATTTAATATAGAGGTAGCTGAAACATTTGATTATGACTTATTCTACTTTTATCCGACTGCGTTAACGGAGGGAAATGTTCTTGCAGCTATAGCAGACATGCAGGTTAGCAAAGCTGCCAGCTAAAGCTAGTGCTCCATTATTTCTTTATTTAGGATAGCTTCAGGTAGCGTGACAATGAAAATAAATAAACTACTAGAAACCTCTTTCTTAAATGCTTAAATTTTAAAATGTGTGTGTCTCTCTGAAATGCCAGAATTACATCGTGAACTTAAGCCTACTCGCAAACTGTAGTACAAATGTCATATTAAGTACTTATGTGTGGATATTTTAATTCGTCGGCAAAGTTATCCAATTTTTATAATTAATATCATTGTGCACAATATTTTAATAAGCATTAAAAGTTGTAGAACTTGGAATAAGTAAGTCTGTGAAAGTTTTCTAACTTTTTTTACAGCTAAATCATAAAAGCAAAAGTATTAAGGACTTAATAAAAGTTGTATGGGAACTTATTTGAAGATAAACCTAGCTTATTATTAGCAAACTATGGGAAATTTGTAAATAAACCCCGCTTTTAGTTTTGATAAAGGATATCTTTCGGAACATCTCCCTCAACTCTCATTATACGTTTTAAAGTGCTTGAAAGTCTTATTTTAAATAAAAATATTTTGCTTTAGATTTCAATATTAAGATCTCTTTGCTACGAAATCCCCAAGTATCAGTATATTCTGAAAAAGGTTTGTACTTCTACTATTTTTAGTCTTATAAAGTATTTAAATGAAGTTTTAGGGGAATATAGGCGCATTCTTAATATTAATCGTGAGACTCACGACCTAAGCTACAGGTGTGTTTTAAAATCCCTTCTTTGTAACTTTCTATGTATTTCTTTACTCCTAATAAACTTAATCATAAACAAAAATAAATCTTGAATAAGGAACGCTATTGAAAACAAATGAAAAGTTCAAAATTGGTACAGAAATAAATAACATACACAACCTCCGAATTAACTGTGACGTTTATTAAATACTACGAATATTGTAAGAGAACTGATAGAAAATTTAAATAGCTTAGATATTAGGTATAATTAATAGACTTATTGCTAGTTTCAGTTGGGTTCTGAACTCTTACATACGTAGCGCATTCGTTAAAGGCGGGCTTCGCACGTTCCAACTGCACTTGCGCACTCGATCCGGTGCAAGCTTCGGGCCCAATCAATGCGGTACTCTTGACGCGCTACAGCTCTAAACAGTTCAGATCGCTAAGCACCGAGTATTTACCTAAATATCTTGAAGACAATATCACCAGTTGCTGAGTTCAACATGAGTTTAAGTACGTATGATTGTGTTGATAATGTAGTAGCTATATTTGTTGGTCGCGTCAAATGTAGGCTTATGTGTGGCGGGCTTATGTGAAGCTTTCTTTGTTCGTAAATCGGGGGAATGGGTTACTTAGTTTGATTCAGTGTTAATTTTTTCTGTTATTTTTTCACATAATGTATGCTTAGAGAAAACAGTGTCCGTGTTACCTTGTACCAGTAGAACACCCTTAGATTTGAAATCATTATGTTAATGAGGTATAATCAAAATAAACACACTAGAATCTTGTGTACAGTTGTGACACTTACATTCACAAGTTTGGCTTGTTTTAAGAGTGTAGATACAAACTATTAAGTGTAGCCATCACTGTACTTATATCATATTTAAAGATTTTATGAATGTGTCTAAGAATTTAATGTTGTTTTGTAGATTAATCTATCGTAGCTACAGTATCTACTGAAATACTTAATTGATAGAAAAGTTCACATTTAATATGTTAGTACGCATTGCCTTTATCAGCTATGCCACTACTAGTGAAGAGATCTTTACTTATGTAAAGAGATCCCGTGAGCACATTCTCCAACTCAACTTCCAAGTATATTTTATAGGTTTATTAGGCATCAGGCAAACAAAAATATACATACATATACATACTCAATACATATACAAGTATGTAGGTAATAGTCTAAAGAGCAATAACTTTGTGTTTATTTATGTAACAATAATAAGTATCGACAAGTCCTCCATTTTGACCCATCCAAAATGGCCGTTGTCGATGTAATATGATCTTGATTATATCGGTCGCCCCATTTTAGGCCTTATTAAACCGCCAACATGCTGTTACCGAAAAAAATCCCTTTGACACCCTTCAATTTGTACCGTCGTTAAGGGAAAGTACCAGTTTCTATCCCTTCAACAGTTGCCCTGCGTTACACAACCCTCCATTGTATCATCCCCAATACGTGGCCACACATAAGCCCCACTATTAATATTGCACGACTTGTAATCCTCTTTTCAAAGTGTGCGTGTTCTTTAAACGTGCTAAACGGTCTCAGTATTCGGTATAATACAGCAAAGTGTACACGAAATACTTGTGGCTTCAGTTGCCAAAGATAAATGAAAAATTCAAAATCTGTTTGTTCATTGAGTTCTTGTGGCCTTGCAGACGGGAGTGCGGGCGATCAGCAGCTGGGTGGCCGTCCAGCGAGTCACATGGAGCAGTATTACAACAACCGTAACAAGGAGCTGCAGGTGTACAGGAGGGGGTACTTCGATCTGGTGGTGGCTGCGATCCTTGCCAAGGCGCGGCGCGATGCTGACTGCACCGACGACCTCACCGCTGCAGCGGCCAAGTGGAAGATCAGCGATGAACCCCCGCAGCCACAGAACTCTGGCCACCAACACTTCAAGTTCTGAACCTCCTGCACGCAACCTACCTGTATCTGTCGTGTCTATGTGAACTGTGACTCATTTTTATTTGTACCCTAATTGTAATCACTCTACGCCATATCTAAATTCTATTATTGGTACTATTTACAAAATTATTGAAGAGAACCCAATGTGCATTACCAATGTGTTCTAAAATGTTATATTATTTCGATTAGTTTCAAATAAATTAAGCTAAGAATGTCTTTTATGGCAATCGGGCAGGGTCTTATATTATTGCGATTAGGTAGTGAACGGTATGGTCTTATAAAGGCTGCAGACTGATGCCAAATTATTAATTTACGTGTAAGGGTACCTATTGTTAAAAATAAAATCGCTAAAACTGATTTTTGATCCTTATAGGATATACCTACTTTTGGAGACTTTAAATATTTTCTTGAAAAAAGCCTGGGTGGTAAACGGTAACAATTACATGATGATGTATTCGTGTGATGTCCCAGTGATGTCCTTCTCACTCTGTGTCTCGTCGAAATAAATGTCTATTGAATGTAGTGTTTGTTATTTCAAACCTGATTCCTATCTTATCCTTAAATCCTAGTAAAGCATGTGTCTACATTGTAAAACAATAAGTGCCATGATGCCTACACGTTTGTTACAGTCCTTTCTAAACAATAAATAAATTAGTTGAATTATAATATCAGTATTACAATAACATTCGTGAGGCGGAATTATAGTTTGGACAAAGCAAAGAGATTAATAAACAGCGGTCTTCTTTATTAAGGACTCCTTTGGATTACGAACAAGTCGTTCTATCCGAATAAATAATATAACTAACATTAGTACCTAAGTCAATTCATGAATAACTAAGATCAGGAAGCCGACTTTCCTGAAACGATAATTTGGGGCAGATTAGCATGGAGCCTAAAGTGAGGAGATTCGTCCGAAAGTGGTGGCATAGGGGTAGATAGAATTAAAAAGTAATATAACAAATAAACAGAATGTAAAAGCCATTATACAGTGGTCAAGTGTGACAAGAATTGATAGAAGCATTTGTTTAGGTACTTTAATTTCACGTTTTAGGACAGAGAGAGAACCTTTTCAAAGTAACACCTTTTATATTTTGTTTAATTAAAATAATGCATTAAACGTAAGTACGAAGTCATAATTCGTTGATAATATTTCAAGTGTGTCTGTATTAGTAAATAGGACGTAAATAAGCTACTTACAGTTAAAACTAATCGATCAGTAATCAAAAATAGATGCGAAGGCTATTCAATATACTTAAATATTAAATAATTAGTACTTAAAAGGCGGGTTAAAAAGCATTTTACGCCCTTTTTCATATTTCGTTTGAAAAATGCGCCATTACAATACCTCGATTTTATCGAGAAAATTTTTGAAACCACCGAAATTTTATTACTTTATATTAAAAAAAAAACAATATATCCCACGAGGGTTAATATGTTGTTTATTTAATTTGTTAATTATGAATCGTTTTCGAATCGAGATGAATAACGCATGGGAACACTGAGCTTTTTCGTGCTGGTATGCAGGATTTTACCTACTGCATTGCGTCAGGGAGGGTCGATAAGGCAAGGGCTGTTCGCTGTGAGCTGTGTAATTTGTGACTCCGGATAATTTAATTCAGATTTATTCAAAATGGACCATCCTATGCCAGGACCGTTTAACGAGCCCGAGGAGGAAATATATGAAATGCCGTCAAGGAGTGGTGAGTTGTTTTTAACGTTAACTAAGTAGGTCTTCAAAATGCCCTCTCACTTTTGGGTGTGGTCCTCCCAAGCGATCACACAACCCCTAGATACCTCATATTACTTCTTTCCTGTGATTATGTGACTAAAAGAGCGAAGCGAAATCCTAATTGAAATCAAACTGATCTTAAGTGTTCATTATAGGTAGATAGGTAAATGAGTATTTAAGTTCTGACAAGCAAGACTCTCATCTATTGTGTGAAGGAGTCTATTGTATTGTGTGACTCGGAAGTCGTCACGGAGATGTATATATGCTATTTCCGACGTTAAGACTTGAATTAAATGGCCGATTGGCAAATGCAGGGTTCGTGCGGTATTATCGATTAGCATTGTCATCCTTTGGCAATGGCGACCATTTTGTTCATGTGCACTTTTGCTTTCGGTTTATAAACATTGAGTTATAGTTTTATATAATAAAAGTGGTTGTCCGCGAAGATCTGAAGATAAGGGTTGTTTTAAAACAAAATTTGTTTAGATAAATTCTTTGTAGTAAGTGAACCATAAAAGATGCTTCAGATGCTGAAGTTGACATAGTGTTCAAGCCGTTGCGGACAACATGGGCTTATAACTGTTCATAATCTATGAAATATATCATCACGGACAGGACTATTCCATCCTTTTAGCCTGATATAGTGATAGTAAAGCGATCCGAGCGCGCCGTCGGAAAATATATTTTAACCACAACGCCATCTAGTGTCAAACTAGACGCAGTTTGTATTATGAGTACTAGACAACTGATAAACATACTTATATATATATATAATAGATAAATTACACAAAGACTCGGAACAAATGATCGTGCTCATCTTATACACATTAAAATTTGTCCTGGGTGGGAATCGAACCCGCGACTTCCGGTATCGCGGAAAGCAGTAGCGGCCACAAACTTGGGACTTGTACTAGGTTGACTCGGTACTCATTGTCCAGATAGTCGTAACTGCCAATGGCTTACCCCGCTTTCAACCTCCACAACTAAATAGAAACAATACATTTAATACATATTGCTCAATCCATTACGGACCTGATGCCACAGAGAGACAAGTCAAGCTTATAACAACAATCTTTTTGCGATTGGGGTTAAAAAGCCAGTCAAACACATACCCAATCCACTGAACGAGGTCACCCACATACAAACGCTGTAAGTTTTGATTATCGCTTAAATTGGTAATCTGTTTTCAGTACATCAAACGGACAGGGCGACTCAGTTCGTGAATCCTGTATTGGCTGGCGAGCCGGTGTGCATGACGCTTTTCCAGCGTGATCTGCTCAATGAGATCATCGAAGAACAAGTTAAAAAGCGATTTGAAGGTAAGAATAATCTTATTTCACTTGAAATTAGACCCAGCTATGCGAAACAGTGTCTTTTTATTTTAAGTCTTCTATTCGTCCACTTTACTTCACAATATGGCGCGAATTGCATATTCAGTCGAAATGCAAATTAAAAGCTTATCTGTGCATTTAATTGACTATTTCATATAAGTAAAAGAGCGAAGCGAAATTCTAATTTAAATCAAACTGAAATTAAGTGTTCGTCGGTTTACAGATAGCTAAGCCTAACAGATAGTTGTTGCGAAATGGGTTGTATGCAAGAAGCTTCTTATAAATAGGTAAACATCATTTTAGTCCTAACAAATAAAGTAGAATCTTTAATCATCTCTGAATAGTTAGTAAATTACTTGGAACATGCTTTGCCATACATTCATGCGTAGGCTTTCCTAAATGTGAAATACGATGGAACAGGCAAAAGGAGCCATGTAGCTTCTCAAAATTTGGAAGAAATACATGTGAATTGCAATCAATCTTGTTCGCTCTCTGGTCTCCTATATATTATTATACGGAGCGGGGACAGCCTTTGCAATTCAAATGCCTAAAAGATAATACATACACCGATAATAGGAAAGTTCCAGATTTACAAAGTTACCTACATATTATATCATATTTTACATTTGTGTTCTTCTGTGCGAGTAAAAGCTAGTTTTATAAAATGCCTAAAACGAGGAAAAATAAAAAAAACTAATATTCAATAGATTAATGAGTTTCCTTTACCCTAGCAAAAAGACTCTCAAACTAAAAAATAATTCTTATTCTTGATTTTCCGGCAGCATAGCAACAGGGCCCTAATTCCGTTATTTACAATTTCAACAAATTCACTACATTAGAATATGAATTGTATCATATTTAAGTAATCCAATTTTCGTCAATTCATCTATAATTGCAAAGAGCGGAATTGGGGAGCAGAGGGGCATGCATTAATCGAAAATACAGTTTATTTTAGAGACCATGAGAGATCTAGAATGCTTCAAGGGTTGGCAAGCTTCTGGGTGACGCACGCCAACAACTTTAATAAAGAATGCTGTTTCGAATCCGTGAACTCCAGTTTTAACATGGCGTGTCCTCGCCACACGCTCAGAGATGCGGCCAACGACAACAGGCCTGTCCAACAAGTCATATATGTGTCTAGTGACGAGGAAGATGGTAACGGAGATTTTAATGGAGCCGGAGACGGACACGGCAATGGCAACTTACATGGCAACGGAAATGACCATGGACATGGTCAAGGAAATGAGCATGGACATCAATATGGTAATGAGCATGGACATCAATATGGTAATGAGCATGGACATCAATATGGTAATGACCATAGATATTACGGAAATGCAGGTGGCAATGCAGATGGAAATGCTGATGGAAATGCTGATGGTAATGAACGTGTAAGGATCACTAGAAGATGTGTCGCGAGCTCAGTCCATATAATTACGGAGTCTCAGGAATTTGCCGTCTCATCGTCCAACGATCGTGGATCGTCTTCCGGGATCATAGACTATTTGCCGAGTAAGTAGAACATTCTAAAACAGGCCTCATAAAACTTTTCTATTTGGTACGGAATTTCTATAAATTCTTACTAAAAAAAAATTACAGGCACTTCAGGATATTCTGCTAGAAGTGCCGAGACGCAGGTCAACCACGAAGTGCCACGGCCCTTGACGGACACCGAGCGAATTCGCATTAACCGCCAGATCGACCATTCGATCAATGAGATGTTTAGACGTAAGATAACACCTTATTTCACTTAAAATTAGATTCTACTGTGCGTCTTGATTTCATGCAGCCTCTTTATCTATATATTTTGTTTTCGCAATTTTACTTTATTTTTATAGATAAATAGAAGTAATCGGTTACTCCCTATGATATCAGCTACCTGCCAATATAAGTCTCTACAAAAATCCGTCCAGCCATTTCAGAGATTAGACGGAACTAAAAGGCAAACATTTTAAAGGTTTCATTTTCACGCCACGCCGTCGGATCTAATGGGTCTTGTTGCTCCTGTATCTATCAATATTCGTGAGAAAACCGTTGCATCGCTTATAACATAATTAAAATAAAATAAATTAATATAATTGTTTACCTAACCAGTTGCACACTTACACCCGAATAAAATAAGATAAATAAAAATAAAACGCAATAAGTTGATGAGTTGTATCTGTCCAAATGAAAGTTAAACTGTTACGTGAATGGAAAAAACATGAATTGATCGAAATTACTGTTTGCATTTCAGATGAAGTACAAATGGCCGATGACTTCAATGCAGCGCTGCATCACCTGGTCTCCGGAAACGCGTCGGACAAAAATGAACAAATGCTCATTGAATACCAAAACTATTAATTATCACGAGGCTTTTTTAGCAATGACGTATCAACTTGCATTTTGCGGAATACGAAAGAAACTGAAATTAATTTTGTGATTAAATTTAAAACGTTTTAATTTATCGTTGGCTCAAAAAAGCGTTTGTAATGTAAAAAGCACATAAGATGCTCTTTAAACCAAAAACCACCATCACGAATTTTCTTGCCTTAACTGGCTGGTTAGAGGGCTATATGATCCTGGGAGGAATACACTTCGGGTCTGTGCCTGTGATGGCGAAATCGCGAAATAGGCGAATTTAATTTTCGACATGGCGAGTTGCTCCTGCTAATTTAATTTAATTTTAAAGGCGGCTTAGTCAGTTATTGTCTGACACCACTTATACCACCCATTTTATCCCTCGAGGGAATGGGTGTCCAAGAGGACCCCCCACCTTATAAAAAAGGTGTCATAGTATGTAAGTTAGAGTATTGTGGCCACCTAGGGCCATCTATGTTTGTCCTGCTTATGCCTTAAACGAAGGCAGTTCTCCCGCAAATCCAAAGATTTTTAAACAACAATTTAATCTCATTCACTCTCTCTCTGGAGCTCTAACCACCGGCAACTTGGACCCTGTTTTGATGCCGGTTGGCGACTATTTAATATATATTTCTATGTGTATGTGTATATCATTAATATTAAACGAAAATGAAAAAAAAAATCTGTGTGATGAGTCCTCGTTTGTGCACGTATTCGTGTTTAATATTTAAAAAAAATGGAAACTGGTGAATTTAAGCCGGTGGAAAGGGTACGTGTATTAGATAACTCTGATACACACTTTTGAATGATAAATGTTCTCTTTATGTGAATTGTAGATTAGAGGAAATGGGTTGGTGACGAAAAAAACCTCAACATCGAAAGTTTTCAGTATTGTAAAGAAAGCTCAAAATAAAATACATTTTTCTGTCCTTTTCCACCCGTTTCCTATGTAGTTTTATATTTAAGATGTCTGTAGTTGAACCACTTACAATTTAATGTCTATGTGAACTAACTATCTTAAGTGTCAAAATTATTTGAACTTTAATATTAAATTTTCCGAATTACTACGTCACATTTAATGTACTAAATTATACAGTTCCAGCCTATAAATATAGAACTTAATTTTACCCAGTTTCGAAACAAAAAATTTACTATATTTCTGGATTCGATTTTGAATTCTGTTTACTAAAAAATAATTTATGATATTTCAAGACTTTGTGAAAGTATTCTAGTATTAATGTAACCTATTTTTAATGTTAGTAATAACAAGTAATTGTACTAGTAGTAATTTTTGAACTCAATCTCAATGTTTTAAGAAAATGATGAAATAATAAAAGTTCTTCAAACCCATGTTTTATTTAAGGAAACCTTATCAGAATGAATATGAAATTACACATTTTTTCTTTCATTAATGTCAGTACAATTTAATAAATAACAATCAGCTTGTTATTTATGCAATTGTAACTAAATTGATGAATAGAAAAATATTTATGAACAAAGTCTTCATATATTTTAGTTATTGGAGATTAAGACGGAAAGTAAGTAAGTATATAGAAACAAAGTCGGCAAACAAAAACAATGGTTGGAATAAGAGGTGAGAGTATCAAGCTGTCTGTAAAGAAAACTGGCCTTGGCATTGATCATAAGTTTTACCAATAAACTACTTAATCAACTGTTTGCTTTCGAATTCATTTATTTCAACACACACCGGCACAAATTGATACAAAAGATTTTCGAGTTTCATAGAGTAAGACAAAGACAAAGGCATTCTAAAACCCTTTAGTTGAATAAAGACAAAGAAAATTACGACAGGACTATGTTCGAGAATACCTATCAAATACATACGCTAAAATATCTAAGTACTACAAAGAGCGCTGCTACAATATAAATAAATTAGTTATCGACTCTTTTGTTCGCGTCTATAACAGTCTCCCCGGGCGTAGCTAAGGTTGCAGGTAACATGTAGGTCACCGGTAAATTGCACTTGCGCAGAATATCTGCCAGCCACCTACATGTATTGTAACGCTGCATCAATCAATACCCACTAATTTAAAAACGTCACGTGCGGTCTGACATTTGATTGTTGCGGCTCCGTGTTAAGTGACTATAAAATCTATTATCGTTTCCAAATCTACCTGTTGACGCTCAACTGCTTCGAAAAGTAAGTACTGACTATTATGTCATCGTGTTAATAGTGAGATAGCTGGCGGACAAGTGGGGGCTATAAATAGACATCAGAAGTGCCCCTTAAAGGAATTTTCTCACGAACATTTTCTTGCTCGTGAAACTAAAGGTTCACAAAGTAAAATAACGTTTTGAACCTAAATATTAAAAGCCGCGCAGATATTCCCCTTTATCCTTGAATCGTCACAGTGCTTAAGCAAAACGTGAGTGTTTATTGGTAAACGGGATGTTCATTGACATTACGTCGCGCGCCACAACAGTATTGTTAAATGTATTCTTTGAATAACAAGATGTCATTGTTGTTATTCCAGAAATGAGCCAACAAGAAGTTAAGCCTGCTCGAAAGGGGGATCGTATAGACA
Source organism: Trichoplusia ni (assembly GCF_003590095.1). NCBI lineage: Eukaryota > Metazoa > Arthropoda > Insecta > Lepidoptera > Noctuidae > Trichoplusia > Trichoplusia ni. The sequence continues at coordinate 2,466,040 of NC_039478.1, read as the reverse complement.
GCGTGGTAACCAAGATCATTAATATAGAAGGACCAAAAATGGAAAAGATTGAACCGAAGAAGGAGGAACCGAAGTCTGAGGAGCCGAAAATTGTGGAGCGTAAGAAGGTTGTCCGCAAGAAGGTGGCACCAAAAAAGTTAGAGTCCAAATCGGAAGAGGCTGAGGATGAACCTAAGAGTCCTAGCCCTAATGGTGCTAGTGCAACTGAGGAGGAATCGGAACGCCCATTGGGGAAAAGCTTCTACTGCCGCTGCCGCGACTGCAAGCTGTACTTCGGTAAGGGCAACCCTATCGAATGCGTTAACCCAAATATTGTGGAGATGCGCTATCCCAAGTGGAAGTTTGCTAATAGCGCGAGCGCTAAGGAGCCGGTGTTCCGCCGCCCCGCTGACCCTGACTCCCGCAAGGATCTCCAGACCAACAAACGTCGCAAACGTTAAATTACCAGCCGCCCTTGTGATGTATTACTATTGTTTATACTTCCTACTGAGTTGAATTGATCTCTTATTTAATAATTAATGTAGTTGTTAAGATATGTCACAAGCGAATTTTAATAGAAATTGATGTTTTGATTTAGTAGGTAGTGTTTCATGATGATTGGTGTCTGTTCGTCCAGTGTATTACTATAAATTAACCATATTGGATGTGATAACTTCGAAGCCTAAATTCTACAACGCTTATACAATAAATAATTTGTATGTTTTGCTGTTTAATGCTCAAGAGGACTTATTTTTATATATCTTTGGATTATTATATAAAACTATCAAAATCAAATAACAAAAAAATTGGAGAGTCAATTAATTTTATTCTTAGATTCAGTCATATAATTTGTTATTTACAATGTTAAGGATTTTTACATTAAAAATATTTCTGTACCTATTTACTAGGTAGATATTTGGTCGTTTAAATGTTTAGTTGGTTCAGGTAATATATAGCTAAATTGTTAAGTCATTAAGAGAGCTTATTAAGCCCTACATCAGATGTAAATTGCATTTTGGTTCTGTTTTAAGAATCCTCCGATTGTGATGCCAAATGTTTGACATTCTATTGTAGTTTGGATACTGTTGATAATTACAATTAGATTTGTAATGCTCTATCGTCTAGTGGAATGTTTGAAGTTGTTCCCTTACGTGTTAATCGATGTTATTCTATAACTATATAAATGGGTTATTTATTGTGTCACTACTTGTGTCTACACTCAATGTTATCTAAATATAAATATTTCTTGAACATTATTGTTGCTTTATTAACCTCGTTTGAAATAATTTAAGATATCTGAACATCCAAAAGGGTATCTACTGAAGTGGTGACTTTGAATGGAGGAAGTATTCAATATTCAAACTAGTTAATTGTAGGTTTCTCTCAACTTACAGATTTAATACCCCTAAGAAACAATCTTATTACACTCTTCACAAGTTTTCATGAATATATCAGAAACTGAATAGGTTTATGATAAGAACAGAAAGGGGACTGTACAAATAAAGTATTTCATTCTAATATTTGTTTCATATATTATTTAGATCAAAGGCTTATTATGTTTCAAGGCTTTAGAGTCTGTTACTAAGTAGGAATAGGAAGTTAATAGACTGCTTGTTTGATAGCTTGATAGGATAGGCTAGCAAAGATGTTGGCCAACATCAGGGGCATGTAAATAAGCTGCCACCAACCGGAGTTATGACCAGGACCTCTCCATCAAGAGAGGTGTCGACGTTGAAGATGTGGGCATAATGCAGGTTGAACCTCCTCCATAGATTGTTAGGTACAGGCTGTGTCTAGTTCTTGACCCGCTTTTAAGCCTGCCAGTGTTCTCTCTTAGGTCTAATTTAACATCATGTATATATGTTAGAAACAATGTTTATGCTTAATACTTAAATTTGAATCTTTCTATTTGGAAGGAAATCTTTGCACTAGGTTACAAGAACGGTCTTAGGAGACAACATCAACTATTTTGAGGGATAATAGTTATTTGTTGCAATGATGAAATCAGTGGTTTTATTGTATACTTTAATTGTGATAGTAGCTTTTCAGTGTAGATACATGAATGAATGATCTAATCTTGGCAACTAAGTAGATACAAACTTAGATTACTTTTTCACTAGAATTTGAAAATACCTTTTGAATAGGGATGTGCTTGATATACTTTAATGCCTTTAAGGCTAATGCTTACTTAGACATGAAGTACCTATCTGTTGTGTGGCTTGTAGTATTGATAATGGGCTGTTAGTCATGTCTTTTTGTGAAGAGAGCCTCTTATGCATTTTCCTCTGTTATAATAAAAAATCCTGTTCCCATGGACTTCAAAGAGAGGGCATTGGTGTCTTAGCTGTAGTTAGATTGAGGGCAGAAAATATCTAAGTATTATTGCAAGATATAAACCAACATTTGTTGTGTAAAGGGATAACAGCTACCAAATGTCACACAAACATGGATGTTGACAATATAACATTATTTCTTGGTGATAAACTATTAAAAATAAGCCTTGGTTTTATGCTTACTCAAGTAGACAATTGTGTTAATTATTTCAATAACTTAAATTGAGTATGTCATACTCATATCTTTCTACCTGGAACCTTTTGTGTTGTTGCCTACTATCCCAGCACTAAGTAGGTTTCAGAAGGAGGTTTTAAATACATGTAGTGTTAGTTACTTATTTGGTTTGTAAGTGATCTTCCTATACTAAAGCTAAGCTTTATAATGACATTTGAAAACAGAGCAAGTTGAATAAATTTCTAACGGTTTTTCACCTACTCCTTTTATCAGTATTTTCAAATAAAAATATCCTTATATAGTGAGATCTAAACAAGAAACCTTTCCACGGCAAAAAACAAAAGAGTAACTAGTGTTTCCTCAACTAATAGTCATGTTTTGTCTACTCAATATAAGTGTATTGTAATAGTCAATTCTGTACCTATATAAATTCTCCTGAGCCATATTAAACCAGATATTTATCTTCACAAAAGGTTATAGTCCTTTATATCAATACCTACATAATTTTCTGTGTTTGGCAATTATAATTGCAACATTGACAAGTTTATTTGGGATTCTCTTTTTATTTTAAATCTTTTCAACTAGGTACACTGCCTTTGATTAAGGTTGCTGGATTTGTCTTGGATCTAAGTAACACACATGGTATACTCAGGTTTTATTAAAGTGGTTTTCATTTGTTCACATGATGGATTTAAGTCCGAGGTAGAAGAAAACATAAAGTAGCAAGAGATTCAGGTCTGACCATAAGAGGTTTTGTTTTTTCAGGTTTCATATCTTTATATTCAAGTGCCTACCACTTAGTAGGGTTTAGAAGAAGGTTATAATAAATTACAGTGTAGTTTTAACAGTGAAACAGGTATCTCAAGGGACTTAGAATTATTTATCAGCTTAAAAAGATCTTTAGTTTACTTATTTCCCCAAAAGGACAAGTCAACATGCATGTTCAAAGAAGGAAGGTTTATGGGTAGTCTAAAGGTTAATTTATATCCTAAACGAAGAAGAGTCAGAGGCCTATAAGTAATAATTCTAACACCATGTTGTAAACCAACCATGAAATACTAAGAAGAGATATTTACTCTCCAAAAAACTCTCTCACTTATACGGGTATTAATTAAGCTTTTAAATTCTAATTGTAGAAGAAAACAGGGACACAAACAAGTCCAATCTGAGTGAATAAGGATTTGAAATACCAGAAGGAAAGGTATTGCTATGCAAAAATGTTTTTAAGCTTTTTGATTACAATAAGCTTCTAACATTTTACATTTACATCTTGGAAACATTACTTACAATCTATTGAAGTAATGCAAAAGAAACCTGTATAGATAGAACCTCTATTCTTGATAAGTTTCTACCATTTTTGCATAAACAGACATAATTCAGTGAAGTTTTCTTAACACAGAATAGCAAAGGAAATATAATAATTTGCACAACAAATATACTTCTATTGCATTCGATTTATTTTTTTGTATCCTCTACTATAACTAGACAACATAAAAAAATTAATTCTTATAATTTTAAACAAGATTTTTAACGTCATAGACTCAGTCACTTTTAGACTAAAATATTTGTAAGATGAATTGTTTTAAAAGTAATTTGGTAAGTTTATTAAATACTCTTCATCTTATGTACATGTTTAACTAAATGCCTTGGAGTTCAGGAAGAAATCTGGGCTGAAATGAGTAGGCCTATAAGTTTTTTAACTAGTTATGTGCATGGTAGATAAATCATCAAATTTATGTCTTAAATAAGTACTGATTGTGGATTTTAAAGTGAAAAGCATTTGATAAATATATTGTTGACTGTAGAGTAAGGTCATTTATAAAATTGTTTATTTGTAAGTTTTTAAATATCTAAGTTTTTTTAACATTGTTGAAACTACTTTCAAGTTGGTTTCATGACAAAATAAAGAAGATTTTGTTCTATGTTTTGTGTGTTATGATATCGTTGAGTATAGATTAAGCTTGTGAAACAAATATTATAGTTAATAATTGAAAATTAGGCACTTTTTCAAAGTTTGTTCAAACAAAATTATTTCAGGGAAATACAGCTTTTCTATTTGGGTCTGAACTGAGACAAAATAACCATCATACGTAATTTGAAGTACTCTATCAATTAATCATTATAATAAATAATAATAATTCAATGAATAAAATAACCTTGTTTAACATAATGTTGGGAAAAGCCGACGGTGTCGCCACCCAGTTTAGTAAGGGTGCAAACTAAAGGGGTTCTGCTAAGCGTCCTAGATCAAGATTTATTGACAGAGAGGGCACGTTAAACATGTCGAACATGGGAGTAAATATGGAGGTTTTATGACTAAGCGACGCGAATATGTCATGTTATAAGCATGTCCGCTGTGTTTGTGGGAACATTAAGTTTGAAACAAGAGAGCGAAGCGATTTTTATTTGATTACGGGTTGTTTTTATTGTGTCGTAATCAATTATTAAATGAAAAGACCCTGCAAAACTTTTAAGGATTTGTTATAAAATAGAGAAACAATTGTTAGCCTACTAGGTAAGTCAGACTGCCGGGCAAAGGCTTAACCCTTAAGCGATTCTCTATGCTGGGCCATGTGGAACCAGTCAAACGTTAAGCGTGTAATAAGTAGCTTAAGATAACGAAAGTAATCCGAGAATTCGCCACATTATTTAATATTCATGGAATTATTATCATTGTTAAGTCGAAGTTAGGTATATTAAAATGAAGCTATATGCACCGCATATTATTGTTCTAAAACACTATCACTTGTGCCGTGGCTAAGAAAACCATTATCCCTAAGATTGTCTACTTCTTGTTCATCAAGCTCTACTCTATCTTGAGAGAGGTTGTGGTCGTGATATATGAGCTGTTCAGGCAGACGTCAATCGCCTTTCGATAGCGTGAAAGGTCGCCCATGCTATAAAGCCAAATAACTGTATCAAAATCTGTCGACTGTAACTTTTTAGGTGCTCCGTAGCTCTCTAACGGATACATCTATTTAGATGCGGTTTCTAACACGAAAACCAGTTCCCTAGCGAGGTCGAATTATGAAAGGTCTAAAAGGGGTGAAAATGGCGGTATTTTCAAGATTATAATTCATTTATAAGTATTCAAATGACCCATGATCTATACAGATTTAACCTGAAAGCAACCTTTGACTGCTTTAACGAACTATGAGACCTTGAATCGGTCATAACATCTTAATAAGTCGAACCGATGCCGAAATAAAACAAATTAAAAATACAAAATTGGTTAACTGTTGTAGACCCGTCTATTTATAAACACCATTTCATAGAAAATCATTTGTTGAAATATAAACTCAGACACAATTATTTGTGAATAACTTTTATACTTTCTACAATACGTTAGCAAACAAACAAAGTGTTGCTTAAGCCCTTAATGTATGAACGACCGCTAGGGGATGTTTCTGTGACACGGGCGCTACTCATCACAGCAATAAATTATGTCTACTCTTTGACCGCTTTTCCATACAATCGAATCGAGGGTCCGATTTTAACATTTGAATATCCTAGTACAAATATAGTAAACACATTAAAAAAACCGTTCGCATTTTTCGTAAGCTTAATAAATTATTTGTATCGTGATTTAAATAAATTAGTTGATTTGTTTAGTAAATTCGGTGTGTGCTTGTAATAGATGCGTCGCAGGCTCGTGACTAGTACCCCAGTCAATATTACTTTGGAGTCTGGAGCGGTCGAGTGAGGACGTTCGCTGCCGATCCCGTGCCTGACCAATTCCTGAGTTTCAACTTTTGCTGAATTCCTGATCACCATGTCTGGTAAGCGAACATATCTTGCGTGTACGTAAAATTTCAATGAAAATCATGTTTTTTTGTAAGAATATGTATATGCCCCAATCATGTCCAAGGCACATCAAAATGGCCGACTATGTTGAGGGTGTGGTTTTGCTCGTTTATCACTAAATATTTCTTATTTTAAGCAATTTCATAGCATTCCTAGCGAATATTGAAATGCTATATTATATGTAAAAGCGAATTGAATCTCTTATCACTCGAAAATTCTAAGTGGCGTTTAAATTCCCCTAATAAGCGAAGATGATTATTTTTTCATGATTTTAATTTTTTTTGCACTATGTTACAGAGCGCGACGGTTCTGCTGGTGGGAAAGCTGGGGGAAAGATGGAGAAGAAGGCTGAGCGCCGAGGCAAGAAGAAGAGCAAAGTAGGGCTCGTGGTGGCCATGGCTTCGGCCCCCGTACAAGACGTACATGACGACGAGGAGACGGTACTGGTAGAGGAACTGTGCGCGATTGTCGACAACGTCGAGGCGGAGGCTAAGAAGGCCGCCAACGGCTTGGGCAAGGCCGACGGCGACGGCAATCCCGTGGGCGGCGAGTCCGGCGAGCCCGGCGGCAAGCCCGGGCCCGAGGGGCGCGCCAAGCGCGACGACGTGCCCGACGCCATCCCCATCGGCAAGGCGGCCGGCGACGCCGGGGCCCCCAAGCTGTAAACACATGCACCAACATGTGTTTCTAAATGTCTCGATGTATTTTGTTTTATGTGTGCTTTTCGGTCATTTGGATCATTATTGTGTAACGTCAATTAACATCGAAATTTGATTCAAAATTCGTTTTAGTTGTAGGGTAACAGCTCAAGGTATCCTGACAAGATCGATTTTTACTTGCCTACATTAATCTATTGTTTAGTTCAATTTTATCAAATTATCGTCTATTTATATTTTTACACTATTTACAGGTCTTAACAAAATAAATTTTGATAAAATCGATTTTAAATTAGGTATTCTATTTTGGAAATTGTAATTTTGATACAGTTTACTTTAGTTTAGTGTGATTTCATCTTCGATTTGATCTACTGGTACAGGAATTTTCTATTGAAATGTTATCTCTACTCTGTGATAAATGTTGTGAGAAAAATAAAAAAAATCAAACCATTTTTGTATTCATTTAACCCTTCACCGATGTTAACATAAGCTTGCTTCATTTAATAAGTTTAGATGAAGCATGGTTGAATGTTTTAATGCTGAGCTAATACCCATGAATCAGTTTAATAATAAAATACGTTTTGTAATTGAAAGCTGGCCCTGATGTTCACTTGCGAATGCAAATTTTATGCCTGTGCTGTGCCGTGCGAGGGTTATAAGCTAAGCAGCATTGCGGCGGGGTACAGAATCCTGTGGTGGTTCTTCTTGCTGTGTATGGTATGATAAAATGGTTGGCAGTTGATGGCTAGCTAATTCGTGAAAGTATTCAAAGAGGTTCTATTACTGAGATCTTAAAGTAAGAGCTATATTGAATTATTCTTTGTCTTGAACTGCTGATGCAATAGATAAGGTTAATGAAGGATATTGCTTGCTATGGCGAGGTAAACAGCGAATCCTGGTTGAATGAGGTCTTAACGGAGATTGAGTTCCTTTGTATAATTTAAAGAGGTTTTCATTTTACCAGTTTTCTAAATAGACATGGTTAAAGTTTCTTTGTTTGATTTTTAGAGGCTTGCGCTTTTAGAGGCTGACATGTAAATGTTATAGGTACAAATACAATGTAAAAATATTATCTCTGTATTAAACAAGGAATTTAGTTGCTTAGAGTCCCAATTATTGAGGTAAATGTAGAAATGGGCCTTGGATTCAAACCTCATTGAACCAGATTCAAAAAGTTCCAATAACAGAGGTATTTGGAATAAAAGGCGAGGGAACTCATTGCAGTTTTCAAAAGAGGCTTCCCTCTTAGGTATACAAATTTCTTTGTACTTCAAACCACATAATAAATAGACAACTAAACTATAGTAAGCTCACTCAGAGCATTGGTTATTTATAATTATTTATGATAGGACTATTGAAGGAATATTAAATAAATAGTTGCAGATGGTCCTTTATACAATTTGAAGAAAAGAACTAAACGTAGATAATTGAAAAAATAATGACACTGGCTGAGCAAGACCTTTGATAGGTACAGATAAAAAAAAAAACTCTAAGCAATTACTTATAAGTGTGTTACACTTTATCTGTCATATTATATAAGGCTTCAATTGTTTCACCATCCTTAGAATTAAATAAACCTTTTGGAACTGCTTCAAATTTCAAGAATTTCATATTACATTTTAAGAATATCTCTATGCTAGATTTAAGAAAGCAGAAAGCTGATACTTTTCTAAAACTGTTTATCCTGTTTTGAACTATTTGTTCACTATAGCTAGGATTTGTTTTATCCTGTTGGTTAATGTGTTACTTAAAAATACAAATGGGTTTTCTTAGGTTTTTAAAACATTACCACTTTGTAGTCATAAAAGAAAAAAGGTTTCAGAGATTGAAACCTCCTTGATGTTAGATAATTCAAATTAAGAAAAAAAGTCCTATTCCTGACAGCCCTAATTTTAATAAGTGTGCATTCATGTTAGCTGTCTAGTGCAACAAGATAGTATTGTTGTATCAAAGTACCTTAGATGACAGAAAATTAAAATTTTGAAACTATGTTCCTGTTCCTGATGGCTTACATTTTGATTAATTCTAAACAGTTAGCCTCTTCAGAACTAAGTGAAACTCTTTGGAACCCCTAGAACTAATAAAATGGAATCTTTTTAGCGTTACTTGAATAGGTTCCTATTTAATTAGAGTTTAGGCACATAGGTAAAATTTAAACATCATAAAGGCAACAAGCTAGTATCTACCAGGTAAGTGGACATGTACTTGAGGTTTCTGCTGATGCAAGTGCAAGGCTTATTCCTAATTACCTAAGTAAAAATATGATAAGTAACTGCAAGGCCCACAGGCCAAACAGCAAATATCCTTATCTATTTAAATCCTACTACTATTATAAAGGCGAAAGTTTGTAAGTATGGATGTATGGATGTTTGTTACTGTTTCACGTAAAAACTACTGAATGGATTTGAATGAAACTTTACCACAATATAGCTTATACATCAGAATAACACATAGGCTACAATTTTTGAGGTTTCTAATGTGAGGTCGTAAAAAAACACATTTTTTGCGCTTACATTGCGAACGCTGACTGAATCCTACAAGATAGATAGAAGGCAGGTATAAATTATAGCTTATATCTTCTAACCACGCGGACGAAGTCGCGGGCAACAGCTTGTTACTAATAATATGTATGTAGGTTGGTAATGCAGGATGATAGATATAGGGCAATTAAAAGAAATGTCAAGGAATTCATTACTCTCACCATATTAATACACTGCTATTTGTTATCCCTATCTAAATCGTTTTGTTGGTTTTCTATAGCCACCGTACAGATGGTACAGTACGATAATCATAGGGAAACGTCTATCGAGGGTCGTCAGATTCCCTTCCACTCGTGAGGGGCTGGATAAAACAGTAAGCTTTGTCCAAATAAAGTTTGCCAACATGGATAGCCGAGAGGTCATCCTCATGCCATGGATTCAATTAGTTCCTACATCTGAAGGTTGATCATTGTGTGGCACAGTTTCTAAAGATTCACGGAAACTTCGCGTACTGTAATCGTTTAAGATGTCGTTCAACCATTGTATTAGAGTTCGTGAGTAATAGTGAATAGAGCAGACTACACAAAATTTTGTGGCAGTGTGGCCTGTGGCAGGACGAATATTAGATCATCATCGGCCTAGCCTTTTCCCAACTATCTTGGGGTCGGCTACCAGTCTAACCGGTTTCAGCTAAGTACCAGTGTTTTACAAGGATTGACTGCCTATCTGACCTCCTCAACCCAGTTACCTAGGCAACACGATACCTCTTGGTTAGGACGAATGTTAGATACTTAGTGATAATAAGTAATAGTAGATGTTGCTTGTACCAACAACCTGTGTGATCATAAAGACATACTTGATGCCACAGGGTAAAACTTCCTTGCGTTCAGACATTTTGGCCATATTTATTATTGGAATCTAATAGGAATTAATAATTGCTTCTTAAGTACCACTAAATTGTAAAATTGTATCATTTGTGCATGGCAATTGGGACTAACTCAGTTGCTGATGTATTTTCTTTCTTACAGCACGTTTATAACTCCCGCTTGCAGTAGAGGGAAGTACTAAATATTTGTTCTATGCCTCCTCTTTCCTACTTCAGATTTTTTTCTTTACGGGTTGCCTGTCCGGGCCGCGGTTTAAGCTCTGGGTGGTTTTCGTTGTTTACATTTATTTACAGAAGCTGCAATTATGGAAATATGTGGCGGGATAGTCCCTTTTAAAAACATCATGGGTAACTTTATCCTTATACCGAGGAAATTCTTTCTACTAACCTACTTAGAAAACCAGGTAGGTATCCGTGGCAACAAATGATAATTCTACTTGTAAAGTAAGTATAGAAAGTTCAACATCAAATGAAATTAGTGAAAAGCAGAAGAAAAACGAAAGGAAGGTTCATCGTTAATTTTCACCATATACAGAAGGCTGCCCTCTCATTTCAGAACTGAGATCATCATTTAAATACATATTTATGTTACTTCTAATGAGTACAATAAATTTTACATACGTACAAGTTTGTAGTGGTTTTAGGCGGAGCTCTAACTTGAAATAAGTACTACACTTTTATTCCTAAGGACAGGTACAAGACCATAATTACCATTTTTATTAAAAGTTTGTATTTGCGACTATATTTTGAGCATCGAAACACAATCTAGTTTCTAATTTAACCTGAAGAATGGGTACGTAAAATAAGTTATATGTCATCACATCCAAAAAAAGCTATTATTAATCGAATAAATGATATTTTGCCGCCTTTGCAGTGGCGCTAATTCGGAACCTAGAACTAGGCATCTGCGTCAAATGGAACACAACATGCAAAATTAAAAAAAAATCAAGAGAAAGTCTTATTAAAAAAATATCGTATAACAGTTAATGTTATTTCGAACCCAATAAAATAGGGTTTCACGGTGATAAAGCAGGATTATTGAAATACACATAACTAAATTAAATAAAAATTTCAAGAATGCCATTTTTTTTAGGATTCTTCCGGATGCCGGATGCGGATGTGGAACAAAGACTAAACTAGATACTTTAAGAAAAATGAGTGGTATACGAAAATAAATATAGGTGGGTAAATGACAAATGTTCATAACATTTCAGGATTAAACTCATAACAATTTATGACTAGGATAGATCCAAACATGGGTAGTTTATACTCTCTTTAGTAATACAAATAAAAAAATAACGCTCCCAATTTTTTTCAGAAAAAATTGGCAACACTGGGAAAATTTTCATATTTTCCCGAGAAAACGCGGTAAATTGTCATTAATGTCAACAACAAAAACATTATTGTTGTCAGTTGCCAGTATTTTCAATAACTCGTAACTTTTAACCAACGTGTTCAAATAAGATTCTATTAAGATTGAGGATGAATACTTAATTAATAACTTTAATAATTAAACGAAAGATTACAATGTTCTGAAATCGGCGGGAATTTCCTGCCAGTCAGGTTAGTACTGAAATACTGAATTTAAATTTAAACCTTTTTCAAATCACTAGGCGAAGTTAAAGTTACGTCTGATGTTACTCAAGTCATAAATGCTGTTTAATGGTTTTACCTGCAATCTAATGGCTTTCTTAATTAATTTCTAAGATATTGTTATTGACAAAATATATTATTGTAAAATTAATATTGAATACTAAATTTTAATTTATTTCCAACAGACTACTGCTCTGTAAAAAGTATTAAATAAATTTGAAAGTATTAACTTAGATTGAAAAATTGACCAAACTCTCAATATATTTACATAATCTTTAATTTATTTTCGCCAGACAATGCCTTAAAGACCAATAATTAGTAACAATATCTCTTCTTTCTTCTAATTCTAGTGGATACACAGCAGACTCCAAACCAAGTGGATATCACCCGGTATGCACTATCATCTAGAAGAGCGAGTTAGAAGATGGTCTACCATAGGACACTTATGCTACTGTGAAATGAACTGCAACTTCAAAATGCATAAGAACTGCTTTGTAACTTCAATGTGTGAGACGCTACATAGTGAATCAGATTGAACTGGTTAAGTGTCTCAGTTCTTCCATATGGATGAACCCGAAGTGTCCGTAAGTCACATCAGACCAAAGAATTCCATTATTAGAGTGAATGTTAGGGACGGTGCAAGCTTCAGGTTGAGTGAAGGCTCATCTATAAGTTTACACTTCAATGCTCTCTAGCCTCCATAACTGAATGTGATTTAATGCCTTCATTACATACTAACTCTTTTGTTATCAGTTCTTAATTATCACTTCATATTCTGATTGGTGAGAACTGTGTAAAGTGCACAATATTTAATAAATAAGTAATAATAAATACAGCCTACAAATGTCCCAATGCCAAGCACATGTCTTATCCCATATGAAGAAGATCATTATGTTAAGTATATTAAAATAAAATCTACATATATTAACTATCATTGTTATGCTAAAATAGATGGTTAAATGTTTACTGTGACTATGTTACAATATCACCATGTATATGTATAATTGTTTATGCTACATTGCAGTAAAATTGTGTAAACATGAGTGAACAATATATAATTGCATCAAAGAATGTTTTGAATTGTATAATTAAATTTTTAGAATTATTTTCTTTTGGATAGCTGTTCATATTTTTTTTTTCATTAAATATACCCATGTTATGGTTATGTAAATAAATTAAAGTTATTTACTGAATGTTGTGTTATAATTAATTATGTTATGTATGCTCCTGCTCAAATATTTTTGTCAAAATTGTTCATGAATTTTGTTTCTATACTTTCAGTCTGATATTATTCAATTTCAATGGCAATTAAATTAATTTTAAAATGTAATGTGAGTTTTATTTATTACCTAATTCAATAAATAATTCGGTAAATAGAAGTCTAAGTATAAATTCATTAAACACAAGTTTTTGAAAATAAACTGAAATATTAAAATACTACTTGTATCCTTATTACATACTCTGGTCCGAATCTAGAGCGAGTTAGGATAACCAAGCAAATGGCGGCTGTTTAACATTATTATTCTATGTCTTAAAATTTCGAAATATGATAATCTTGGGCTAGATTTAAAATAATGCCCTCCGACGTAGCAATTAATCTCAAAGCCAGGTCTAAGCACCTCAAAGTCCTAATTCTCTAAGCATACCTATGTCGTACGCTAGACTGTAGAAGGCAAATAGCCTAGCCATAGTTTGCTAAACGAAAAATGCTTGCCCTAGGCGGGGAACAAACCAGCGACACGTCGCGCTCCGTGACTGGATTTGGTCACCTCTACCACTCGGCTATCCATTCAGCTTAACACAAAATTACTTTTTAGTTTCCACATAAACGTAAAATAATAGATTGCATACCTTAAAGTTTTTTTTTCTGCAAAATAGCTTGTGAGTCGACACTAGTCAATATTCCAAGCGGTTGTGTCTTTACTTCTGAGTCACGATACTTTGAATAGTAGTTAAAAATTAGAGCACTTTCCACTTGTGTAAGTACGTAAGTAAAAACAACGTTAATATAAACGATAATTCACAAAACAAAAGTAATGTCCAAACTACCCGTGAAATATTAATTTGTTTCAATGAAATTTTATTTATTATAAATCTACCGCCATTTTACTTATTCTTTGTTACGTTTTGTTAAACAAGGTAGTTTATTGTCAGCTATTTCATTCTTATTGCATGGACGCTTCTCCGTTCACCCAGTAGGTAAGTTTTTAATTATGAATATTTATTTTTACGGTCTATAACAAATGTTAAAGTTAAAAACAGTGCAAGCTTGACCCACGCAACTAAAAAGAAGGATTGAATTTATCACACTTCAATTCCTTTTCAATTTTAAATAACTAACAATAATTGTGCATCTAGAATTAGGTTTATTTTGTCTTTGTCGTTGTCTTTGTCTAGAATCTATTTAGAAGTGTTGAAAAAAGCGTAACTATTCTTGTGGTTAACAATTTATTTTTGTTGTTCGTGTAGGTGGTTTAATAGTTTGGAATTTTTTGTTATTCCACTGACATAATTGTATTACGTGAATAAAAGTTCTCCGTTTATCTGCCCCTTAAACTTTCACGCTTAACCGAATTTGTTTGAATTTGGAACTTCAGGGGGCCGCGATTCTTATCTTCGCTCGGTGTAGATGGCAGAAGTTTTTTTTACAACGAATTAAAATTACGGTAGAAACAATAATTTTATTATTTTTATTTGCCTTTTGTCAAACTTTGGAAACTTTGTACGGAGTGTTCAATTACTTAACGTTAAACAAACATCATAGAATAAGTAGTTGAGGTGTCTGTGTTGAAAATTATTTGTTGTAGGAATAATTTAATAGGATAGGTACCTACTTTGAAAATAATTACTTTACCTATTCGTATTGTCAAGCCTTCGGGTATTTTTCTGAAGAATAGTTAGAAATGATGTTGATGAAACGAATGTATTAGAAAAATATTGTAAGGGGTGTCTTGTATAATTTGTACCAAGTAAATACTTTTTGTTTTACTTTCTGTTTATGCGATTCTTCTGGTCTCTTTCCCTTTGCACCTATCTCACGCTTGCTATCTTCTTTATGTCGCCTGCTCATCTCATCGTCGGCCTATCGGGATTTTGCGGTCCAAGTATTGGCCACTATTCAGCTAATTAAATCCATCTCACGTCACGGGCCTGTTGGTCTAGTGGTTAGTGACCCTGACTGCTACACCGGAGGTCGTGGGTTCGATTCCCGCCCAGGACAGATGTTTGTGTGATGAGCATGATCATTTGTTCTGGTGTCTGGGTGTAATTTATCTATAATATGTATGTATTTAGAAATATATAAGTAAGTTTATCAGTTGTCTGGTTACCATAACACAAGCTCTGCTTAGCTTGGGATCAGATAACCGTGTGTGAGTTGTCCCAGGATATATTAATATTAATATTAATTAGGTGTGGCTATAGTGATGCCTGTCTGCCTAGCAGTGAACTATTCAAGGTTGAAGAAGATATTGATGATTAAGCACTGTTTCGTGTTGAGAACCTAGTGCTTACATTCTTGAGATAGCGTTAGTCTTCTAGTTACTTAATTAAATATATTTTATAATCATATTACTGTACCTTGTTTGTTTAAGTACTTACTTAAGACTAGATAAATTATTGAGGTGAGTTTTTGCTAGAAAAAAAAATGAAACGCGACTGAAAACAAATTTAAAACATCAATAAAAATTATCAAACCAAAGTCGTTTATTTATTTAATTTGTTTGTACCTATTAAATGACGCGCTATCAAGATTAAGATTGTTTACCTTCTTTAAGTACTTAAACAAAACGAGTATTCCTTTCGTTTCACGAATTGGCTAAACTGGGTCTGAGATTTAACATAATTAGGTGTTTAACTGTGCAGTATACTGTAGCTGAAATGTTTCTTTATTGTTAACTGTAACGGTTTTTCAATCAACTTCAAAAAGGATTAGTTGTCAAGTTAACTGTATTCTGTTTTTAAGTTTGTTTCTCCAGAACTTTTTTCAGATAGGCCGATTTAGTTTATTATTTTCTCGTTACATTTAAAATAACTGCCATTTGGACCCATCAAGCTTTTCTTACTAGGTTTTTATTTGAAGTCGGTTGAATTTTGGTTTTAAAAACAATATTGTGTAGTTAATTGTAAATTTCAACCTTGAAAAAATCAGCCGTAGTTTTTAAGAAAAATAGACAATTCTCGTCGTTCGTATTCACTCTGATTTGTAGTGATTTGTACCAAGAATAAATCGCAAGTAGAAAAACATTGATAATCATTCATTACTTAAAGTCTAAAACTACAATACACGACGGGCTTAACTACGGTTACGGTACGGTACTAAAGTTTCACCACAATACATTCACTAATCGATCGAATGAATGCAATAATATGCGTCTCCGGCTCAGTTCCCAGGCAGCCGCAACATCTTGGTATAAGATCGCTTCAGTTGTAAAAGAGAAAAGGCTTGTAGTGCACCGTCCTGCTTACACAACGAAAACAGTTTTACTTGAAGACATGGCGGCAAGGGTGGTTCTGCCAAAATAATATTTCAAACCAAAGAATCATCAGTTTTATGCTTTTGAACATTTTTTTAAACAAATGTTATAATATGGCACAGTATTTAGTCATATTTTTCTGTTACTAATTAGTTAATGTTCAATAATTCCTTAAAATAAGATCCTTCATAGCTTTTTATGTTTACCGCCCTTTCGAACGGTTACAGTCTGAACTGAGTTATAAGTTGAAAACTTAAATGTCTATTAAAAAAGCAAGAACGTAATTGAAAAACTCAATAAGTACGACGTCTTTCAAGAGAATGGTTTCTTTTCGCAACGGTATTCTTTTTCTTCACGAAGTACAGCCAACGTCACTGGCAGTGATGTAAGGATTCTAAAAATATCCCAAACTTCGCAATCACTAAAGGCACTTAGAAGTTAGAAATTGATGAACCCTGAAAACATAGCCTTCTTCATTTAGACTGTCCTAATAGAACCGAAATTATTGCCGTCATTTTATTTCTAGGGCGCATTGCAACAAAAATAAGTTAAAAGTTTAAGAGTTTTTATTATTTTTATGTTACTCTGACTTTGAAATCTAACCCTACAATACCGGTATCCGCGAAGACCTGAAATTTACTTAACTTAAAAACCAGTGCAGTTTTAATCACAACGGCAACAACGGTATCAACAATTTACTTATAAAAATAATTATGTTATATTTTGAAAACGCTTTAATTTGGTTGTCTTATTCCGTTTTTCCGTTTTACTCGTCTGTAAGTTGAAAGGTCAAAACGCAATTAACGTGCACTCAAAAAATGGCTATTCAAATGCAAAAAAGGCTTCATTTGAAACCGATTTCTATTATAATAGATTAGCATATTCAAACAAGTAAATAAGATCTTCATCTTTATCTCTTCAACGTTGAATGTCATTTTGACGGGAGGTGTGTAGTAGGTAGGTACCTATTGTAGAATACAGCCTCCCTTCTCTGTAGATAGTCGCATGGAGAATATCTATTCCGTTCGTACAGGCAACACTTGCACTGTGAAATATCAGTGTTTATTTTTTATATGGATTAGATTATTTATTTACATTCTCGGGAAAACTCGGTCGTGATAAATAGAGTAATGGAGGCTTTGATTGTTGTGCGAGAGATTCCCCATCCACTTGCGTGAGTCAACATTTTTGTGATTACGTGTTGTTGTTTAGATTCTTAGCCTTAAGCGCAGATAATGTTCTGCCTCCTTTGTATTTATTGGTTAGCTATTTGTTTGTTTTAATTAATGGTCGTCTTTGTGACAAGTGTTAAGCACATGATAATAGAGGTTCGGATTATGTTTAGAGCGGAAATGTTTATGTTTATGTTGAGGTGTTCTTGTTTGATTAAATATTTGTGTATATTTTTTGCAGGGATAATTACGACAACTGGATAATGAGCGACGAGGGTTTTTAAAAGAAGGATTTTTTTGCTGTTTTGTCCGTTGCTTTAGGTAAGTTGATTGATGAAATTAATATATTTTTATATTTTATAGGACAATTTTTTTTCAACCAATGTATTGATACATTTTGTACTTCAGATGAAATCTACGCATTAAAAAAAATTCTCAGCGTTAACGTCGCCTAATGATTCGCTTATCAATTTACAGATATCAACATACGAATTAAAATGCGCACTAAAGGTTACGCAAAGAAAGACATGAAGAACATTAAGGGGACATCTGAAAAAATGACTCCTGACAACTGGGTATTCGTGAGCTCTGTCTACTGCAACTGCAATGTCTGCGTCAAATATGGGTGTGCTGACAAACCAGTGATCTTCGTGAACCCAAAGGTAATGCACTGCAAAAGCGAGGACTCTACAGAACCCGTTAATCTAGGCAACGTACCTATAGCTACTCCCAAACCACCAAGCGAACCCAAAAAGGTCCCAGTTCTTCCGATCGGGGAATTTAAAAAGAAAGAAACTGTCGTCATTATACGTAAGGGACCCCTGACTCAACCATTTATGGGAACTGTAACTAGAAGGAAAATAATTCCTGCTTCTTGCCCAAATTTAGCCGCCCTACTCAATGCCAAATGAATACCAATTTTGAACATGTCTAAGATCTTTTTGAACAACGATGTCAAGCGTACAATGAATGTTACATTTCCTGAAAAAACAAAGTCTTGAGTGTCTAATTCATACCAGTAATCGTTATTCTGATTACACATCAGGTCAGTTGATATATTTACTGTAGTCAGAACTTCTTTTGGTAAGTTCTTAAAAAAAAAATCACTTTGAAATTAAGACTGTTAAAATAATCGTATCGTTTATAGTTTAGATGTAAGAGAAAGATATATGTATACTCACCTTTTTTGTTTATGTTTTTAATAATAGGTAGATATAAGAGTTTTGTTTTTTATTTTGTTTTGAATGTTTACAGTTTATCAACTTTAAGATGTTGTCCATAAGTTGATTAGTTTTTAAGTAGTAAGCTATGTGTTATCTCTGGGCCCCAATTCTGCTATTTACAACGGCCGATGAGTGAATGAAATTTGGCTTAAAATGTCAATTTTCGTATTCTGTTAAGCATCTACACAATAATTAGAAATTCAGTGCAGGACGGTATACTCAAGGTCAAAACAATTAACTTCCAATTATTGTGCTGGAAAAATACTTAAGAGGATAGAAATAATTTCAAATTTAATCCAATTGCCATTCATTCATCGGCTATTGTAAAATAGCAGACTCGGGACCCTGATCTAGGTTAGGTATATTCGTGTTTATATACATATTTGCACCTAAGACTTACAAGTTCGTATTTCGCCTAATTTTGTTGAGACCTGAATCTATTTTCTGACGATTTTATGGCTTGTAGGCACTTGTTTTTGGATATTGTATACAATATTTACTTTATTATAAAATTTATCCTACCTAAGTGAACTGACTACTTTTAAGTTGTCTAGTTTCGACCCTGATATTATACTCTACACTGATTCACATACTGTGGCCGTATACTCAACGGTGATGTTAATTACTTGATAAGAGTCATTTTACTTAATTGTTGAGAAATAAACGAACGAATTAATTTGTTGGTTTTATTGCAGGCTCTTGGACTTTGATTAGTTGTAAACCCTCTTCACTAACAGACGACTAGGCAATAATAAGTTTGTTCACAATGGGACATCTTAGCCCGGTCAGGTTTTAAATGGCTCTCCTGTGCTTAGAAGCATATCTTTATAAGGAGACGGTAGATCATATAAATAGTTGGAAACATAAACATATTTCAATAATAGTTTTGCTCCTATTAAAACAGTTAAAAATATTACACTGTGTTCAAAACCCAGACCCAGTTTGTTCATAAAAGTTAGCTTGTCACGTGTTAACAATATCTTGCTAAGGCTATGTTTTTTTACTATCATTTATACTCAGAGACCTAACGAGATAATTCCCCAACATAATCATTTATTTGATAAAGTTTTCATATGTTAAAATGTTGGAGGACAACCTAACTTGATCAGTATTTGAGCTGTGAGACTAAGCGGACGTACTTATTGTTGTGATTATAATGAGACATTTTTAATTACAAATATTAATTAGTAATATTTCTTTTTTTTGCAAACCTGCAAAAATTAAGTGTGTCGCGTGTATGCATCTTTATACACTGTACAAGATGAAGCACTTTTATTAAGTACTAAAGAGTGTTTTCTGTGTTAGTATGTCTAACCCAGGAATAAGCCCTTTTGGGCGTAGCCAATTATTACGGCGTAGTCCACCGCCGACGCCTTCGCCGTCTGAACAACACCAGACTCTTGGAGACCGAGAGCCGCCAGCGTCCACTGAGCCTGAGGTGGAATACGTTTCTACGCCGGAGATCCAGAAATGGTTGACCTCTATCGACTCCATTATGTCGGAAGTTTGTGGTATCGTAGCTGAAGGTAAAATGAATAACGACCAGAAACTCCGTGTCACCAACCTATGCCGTAAGGTCTCTCATGGGACATCTCAGATGGCGGTACTATACCAGTCCCTGAAGCAGAAGGCAATCCAGGCCCATGTTACTATACGACAACTGCAAGGAGAACAGGACATCGCGAACTCCCTCCAAGAACTAAGACAGGTTGTAGCAGCTGAACGCCAGTCAGGTTCTACTTCATATGCCAATATGGTAAAAAAAGGAGAGGACAAATTTGTACGCCCAGCCAATCTCAGCTCTCTTGCTATTTACCCAAATGACAAGACGCAGAGCAGTGATGATACCAAGACCCTTGTCCAGAAAATTATCTCGCCTGGAGAGCTGAAACTTCGAGTCCGTGGTTTGAAGAAAATTAAAAACGGAGGAGTTATTATCAGTGCGGACAGCAAAGGCGACATTGAGAAGCTGAAAACTTCAGAAAAACTGGTTTCTTCAGGCCTCAAAGTCGAAGAACCCTCAAAGCGCCGTCCTCGTATCGCAGTCGTTGGTGTCCCGATAGCCCTTACTGAATCGGAGGTAATGGAGTGCATTTTTGAACAAAACCTCTCTGAAAAATTGCCGAATACTACGCGTGCGTCATTTCTAAGTGATGTAAGATTGAGCCACAAGTCGGGTAAGAAAGATCGTCCTACCTGTAACTACATCATTGAAGTTCCAGCTAGCATTAGAAAAATGCTGATTAATCAAGGCCGTATTTTTATTAATTGGACGTCGTGCCCAGTAAGAGACTTTACAATAGTGACCAGATGCTTTAACTGCCAACAGTTTGGTCATGCAGCCAAGTTTTGTCGCGAAACAAGCCCTACTTGCAACCACTGTGGGGAGATGGGACATTCTTTTAAAGAATGCAACAACAAATCCGCTCCTGCCCAATGTGCAACCTGCAAGCGATTCAAGCGTAAATGTGACCACCCTACTGGCGATGTGAACTGCCCAGCACGCAAATATGCAGAGGACAATTATATACACACGATAGATTATGAAGGCGCCTAAGAGCGCCGATTATTTTACTTGTAAGTAGCACTTAAAACACTAGATTTTACTTCTCTTTTGTATTAACTTATTTACATCTTAACGCAATGATAAATAATCTCTTAAGCGAAATTGATCATTTTTCCGTATCTGAAGCAATAATCTGCAATGTCGAAAACTGCAAAAAGAATATTCCTACTGGTGAAAAACTACTAACTTTCCTAACTCAGAATATTCGTAGTATTTGCCGAAATTTTAGTGGGTTTGAAGTTCTTCTACAGAACCTTGATATAAGCTGTGACATCATAGTACTTACGGAATGTTGGTTATCAAAACAAATAGATAATTTGCCATTGCTAGATGGTTATACTATGTATAAAACCGCGATAAATGTCAATCAAAATGATGGCCTGGTTATATATATTAAAAATACCCTAAAAGTAGCAGTAGAAGAACCCTTATTCCAAGGCTGTAATAGCCTCTTGATTAAAATTAACCTAAACATAGTAGCATTGGCTATATATAGGCCACCATCTCAAAATGTTGATACTTTTTTAAACTCGCTTAGTATAATCTTAGAACAGCTTTCGTCTTATAATAATATCATACTTTTAGGCGACATAAACATAAACATTGTTTCTGGGAAAATTAACACTCATGCACATAACTACCTCAATATCTGTACATTCCATGGACTATGGCCAGCTCATGATTACCCTACACACCAAAGTGGTTCATGCTTAGATCACATATTTATAAAGTCTAAATTACCATCAAAAACTTATATTACGAATTCATCGCTTACTGACCACCAAGCAATATTACTAACATTACAAACCTCGTTACCTAGAAAAAACTGTATGCGTAGCATAACAAAATTAAACATGACGACACTTGAAAACGACATACGCGACTTAAATCTTGACCGCGTTTACAGTTCTAGTGATCCAAATATTAGTTTGCAGTATTTTGTTGGTTCATTACAAACTTTAATTAGTAATAATACCTCTAACAAAATGATACCTAGAAAATACAGCAATATTAAGCCGTGGATTACGCCTGGCCTTGTCCGTTGCATTAGACATAGGGATAAACTTCACCAAAAGCTAAAACTTGCACCTGATAACGAGATGCTTTCCATTACTTACAAACGCTACAGGAATTTCTGTAATAACCTATTGAAAAAAATAAAAACCCAATATGACAAAGTTCAAATACAAAAAGCCGGCAAAAACAGTAAGCTGATATGGAAAGTTGTTAAAAGTAACACTTTCAGATCTAAGAAATCAGACTCTGCTCTAGAACTTTTAGCAACAGATGTAACTCCAATACTAGCGGCAAATAAAGTGAACAATTATTTTGTCAATTTGGGTAAAGATTTAGCTGAAAATTATTCCCGAAATTCTTGTCCACAAACTACACATATGTCGCCTAATACCTTATATTCGTTTGTGTTATTAGATACGGACGTTAAAGAGGTTGTTAGTATTATAGATGGTTTAAAAGACTCTTGTGCCGTTGGATGGGATAACATCCCAAATAGCGTACTAAAAAGATTCAAGCACATAATTGCACCTCCACTAACTTACATATTTAACTTATGTTTATCGAACGGTATATTTCCTAATCTGCTTAAAAAGGCCTTAGTAACCCCAGTTTTTAAAGCCGGAGACAAAAACAATATTACCAATTATAGACCAATTGCAGTTCTATCAGGAATTTCTAAGATTTTGGAGAAAATAATTAACGTTAGGCTTATTAAATATCTTGAGAGCAATAATTTGCTTTCGGATCGCCAATTTGGCTTTAGATCAAAAAGATCAACTAACCAAGCGGTGCATCAGCTAACTAACTATGTATGTACAAGTCTAGATAAAGGTATGTACACAATGGGGATCTTCTTAGACCTTGCCAAGGCATTTGACACCATTGCTTGCTCTCTGTTATTGTATAAACTGGAAAAAATTGGTATAAGAGGAACACAGCTCAAATTATTCTCGGACTATCTTAATAACCGTGAGCAGTGCGTAAAAATTGGTCAATATAGAAGTGCGGGACTAAACAGCAGTAGTTACGGAATCCCCCAGGGTAGTATATTGGGACCTACTTTATTCCTAGTTTACATAAACGACCTGTGCAATTTGTCTCTGCAAAATGGTGTCATTATATCGTATGCTGATGATACAGCTCTTGTGTTCTCAGGCAAGTCTAAGGATGAGGTCTATCAAAATGCCCAGAATGGTTTTAATGTAGTGTCTAACTGGCTTAACAATAATATTCTAACATTAAATTCAAGTAAAACAAATTACATGTTATTTTCAATGAGAAATAGTAATAAGTCGACTACTAACCTAAATATTTATGCGCATAAGTGTAATACGAGCGCGTCCGCGGCGACTGCATGCGCTTGCCCTACATTAGTAAAAACTGACAATACTAAATATCTAGGTGTCACTATTGACAGTCACCTTAATTTCCGTAAACATATTGATTCATTATGCACCAGAGTACGTAAATTAATCTATATCTTTAAACACTTACGCAACATTGCAGACTTTAATCTAATTCGCCAGGTGTATATGGCTTTGTGCCAATCCATTCTTACCTACTGCATAGGCTCATGGGGTGGTGCATCTAAATCTATTATCTTGCCCCTAGAACGTGCTCAAAGAGCAATCCTAAAGGTCGCCACCTTTCGTCCTTTCAGGTTTCCTACTCACCAGTTATACAGGGAATGCAAAGTACTTACAGTACGCCAGTTATTTATTCTACATATAGTACGACTCCAGCATACTGAAATTGGTTTCAGCCCGGTACCTTCCGGCAAGAGAAGAAAGGATTTAGTTTGCACTAACCCACAAACGCAACATGCTTTTACTAACAGATTTTATTTATTTCAAGGACCCTATTTATATAACAAGTTTAACAGGCTACTTAAGTTATATAGTGTAAGCTTAAATAGGTGTAATAGAATGGTAACAGAATACTTACAGTCCCTCAATTACTCAGATACGGAAAAATTGCTAGAAATATTACAATAAACTGTTTAGCTTAGAAATTATAATAATAAGTACAGGTAATGTAATTAAATAATTCAGGACAGCTTGTCCTGCTTAGTCTTTTATAATACAATTAAGTGATAGAATTACATTAAAATATCCATCAATCATTTTTCTGCACTGATAACCCGAAACACAGGTTTAAAACAAACCTAGTTCGGGTGTCCCTATATTATCTTTAGACCATCCTTCTCGTATATTATTATGTTTTGCTGTAGATTAACTCAACTCCTATGATTATGACTATTAAGATATTTTTACTGGTTTTACATCCGAGTCATTTGTATTCGTACATGTATTTAAGTAATGTGAACTATGTTTTTAATAAATATATTTTTATTTTATTTTTTTTTATTTTTTTTTTTTAACGTATTTTTCTTACAGAGTGCCTTTGCCTTACAGAGAGATCTATATCTTCTACAAGCCACTTAAACACTTAATAAGTTATCTACAGGATTCAAGTTAGAGACAGTATTACTATTTACCCTTCAATGACATTAGTGAAGCCCAAAGAGGTTATCGTAAAAAAGTTTATCTAATAAGATAACGATCTTGCTAACCCCACTCCTGCTGCTCAGGCAACCAATGAATGATTTATTATCGGCAGGTGAACATGCACTTTTTGCGGCAGGTATGGCCTCCGAACATATATGGCTTGAAGGCGGGGCTTACTACCTGAGGTAATCCCAAAGGCCTTATCGTATTACCTTAGAGAACTCGTTTGAGAAGGCTGGCGAGAATGGAATGTAACTTTTAGTTGTAGTGCTATAGATAGGGATTTAATATAAATAACATAAAATGTATTTTTTATATATAACGTACGGGTACAGATTAATTATTATAATTATAAGAAACTAGCGAACAGGATAGACTTTGTCTCGCATGGTGTTTCAAACGATTGGGATGGTAATTTTTTTTTCTATTATTCTATGTTTTGAAGTGTCATCAATGTTTATCTTTTTTGTGAATATAAGCTATTCAGGGGGCTGCATAAAAATAAATTTAAATTCCTTTAGGAGGACTTTAGTGACATATATGAAGATACAGTAGAATTCTGTAGGTATGTAAAAAGGTGGACCATTTTCATATTTATAATATATCCTGGAACAACTCACACACGGTTATCTGATCCCAAGTTAAGCAGAGCTTGTGTTATGGTAACCAGACAACTGATAAAGTTACTTATATATTTCTAAATACATACATATTATAGATAAAATATTTGGAAGGAAACACTTTACATCAAGTTGAATGCAGATCACCCATTTCAAGTCTTGGCTAGCTGACCTCTAGCAGTTTCAGTCATGATTGTTTCATAATAATAAGCCTAAAATCATTTTATTGGTGATATCGTACTCAAATCCTATAGCAAAGTTTAGAAAAGTTCCACTGCGACTTTCACTAATTAGAAGGTGAAGAAAGTATGGCGTTCGATTTAGAAATGTCTTGCCTTAAGTCACAATAACAAATCAAGTAAGATAAGAGGTAAAAACGAATTATAATAATATATAAGTTACCATATTTGATTAACATGCCATTAACAATTACACAGATATACCTTACTAAATGAACAAGGCAAGTGTGTGCTGATAAATGTCACATTTTCATCTATCACCTCTATCAAATAAGACGGATTCTAGGTCAAAATTAATTACATAAACGAGTTGTTTCAATATATTGAAATGTAGTTTTTTTATGAGCCTAGAACCTATAGAAAGGTAAAAAACAGATAACAGAAATTTCGAATTTTGATCAGTTATTTATTATATGTCCTATTTTCATCCATAGTACCTAAATATACCCAAATAAGCCTCTAGGGTTAAAAATGGCACTAAACAGGAATTGTCATTTTGGAAATAAAAGGTGTTTAAAAAAATCCCAATTTACATATAATATTTGAATTTTAGAAGGTTTGAATTAGACAAATTTCCTTGACAAGCTAGTTGTTCTTTTAAATGAATCAAAAATAATATTAAGCGAAGGTCATAATATTTTAATTTAAGTAAGGCATAAGAATGTAGCTAATATGTACCAAACGAATAAGTTGTTGTTCTTTAAATAAAAAGGAGTTTCATTGTATGTTAAGCAGCAGTAATATATTCAAAGTTCTTTTGGTAATTAAAGGAGTTTCTTTCATGGTAAAAAAAGTTAAAGTCTGATTCATTTGCTCATTTTAAACAATACAAATACTTACTCTATTAAAGTTGACAACAGGGTGTTATCAAACACACTATGCAAGCCAGTTGTTGATTTGGCAGTCAAAGTAGTCTAATGATTAAGACAAGGTAATTATATATTTCTTTCTATATTTAAGAGACTGGTGGTACTGGGAAGCAAGTAAATCAATGAGATTAGAAATAAATAGGTTACCTCCATCTCAAAATAAACAAGAGATATAATCTCTTACAGAGCAACAAGGATGGTGTAATAAAACAACATACAAATGAGTGTTACATTCAGTTTATTTTTTTTTGAAGAGATTCATCCAAATTTAAAATTCTTAGGGATAGATTTTAGCCTAAAGACATTGTTAAATTGACATACCAAATTGATACAAGTTAGGCCTATTTTGAATTTCAAAACAATGTTGTCAAACATGAAATATAAAACACACTAGAATACAAATAAAATAGTAAAAGTGGAGTTTTGGGGAAGAATAGGATTCGGGGAAGACAGAAGAATTAAAAAAAAAACAAAATAAATAATGTTTACATAATGATGTTTCACAACTCCTTAAAGAAAGTAGCAATTCTAGATTTTGATACAATATCCACGATGGTTTCCATCGTGTAGAATAATATGCATAAAAATATGCATATAACGAAGGATCGTACTTCCTCCGGGTTTTCCTCCATCATCTGACTGCATTTCTCTATCATGTCCATCTTATACAACTCAAACAATATTTCTACTAATGAAAGCCGAAATACACTCAAGGGTGACACA
This sequence comes from Trichoplusia ni, assembly GCF_003590095.1. NCBI lineage: Eukaryota > Metazoa > Arthropoda > Insecta > Lepidoptera > Noctuidae > Trichoplusia > Trichoplusia ni. The sequence continues at coordinate 2,438,723 of NC_039478.1, read as the reverse complement.
CACAACGTGCGCAACGTACTTAAAGTCTTATAAAGTGCAGTGCAGAGTAAGAAGTAAGTTATTTGAAGAATCGCAAACACTAAAAACACCGGATAAATAAACACCGTGGTGACACTTTAACTTCAATCGCCTTTAAGTTCAGCTGCACAAGAACCTCGATACAGGAACGTAGATCTTCTGAGATATTCTCGCGATTACCGATGTTGCAACAAGGGTATTTTTGTTTCGTAGCCAAGCGCCAAAGCTATATTCGTCTAGCGCCGAAGGCTCGCCTTTGCTTATACGAGTAAACCTCTGCCTCTCGCAAACTGCTCTTGATGTTCCGCCAATTCACTTTCTGATCCAAATACACAGCAATCGAAAGGTAGTCAACTAGATAATCTCGAGATCTCAATCTTCCTTTTACCGAATTCTCAGTAATCAGATGCGTATTTCGAGTTGGGGTGTACCACGTGACTTGCACAATTGGGACGTAATAAAATGTATTGCGATACGATTACTTTGTCGTCGATAGTGGTGCCACCCCCAACAAACGGCAGACAGACGTACGAATATACCTGTTACACGGTCTAAGCCGAAATTATGAAATTTACGGAGATTTCAACTGATTTTGTGAAATTTATTATTAATCGAAAGTGTATGCTTCGGTATTTGTAAATGTTAGACTTTAAAGAGGTTTTAATGTAAAATAATGTTTTGACTATTTCACAAAATATAAGCTTTGCAAAGTTTAAATAAGAGTTGAATTTTCGGGAAAATATTATTATTATTTGAAAGGTTCGTTGTGAGATCAATTTTAAAAGTAATTTACGAGATCGTCTTAATATTTAGTTATGATTTATTGCTTAGATTTAATCGAATTAAACTGAAATGCTGTAAAGCAAAAATTGAAATGTAGATAGTAAAATTGTTTTGCTTGCATTTTTTGTTTTTTAATTGAAATACATTAAAGACAAGTCTAAAAAATAAATTTCTATACTTTAGAAATTTATTTTAAAATTTTAAAAAGATTTTTAAAACTAACTTAGTCTAGGCAACATTTTAGCGGCCACGCTGTCTATCTGCGTAAACTGGAATCTAAGTACAATCAACCCCAAATTAGGGTTGATCATTTGATAGGATCGCTGCCTTAATTTCAGAGATCTAGGGTTCATTTTAGGTTCTAGTTTGTCCTAGAGGCGTGTAGTTGACAGTACGGCCGGGATTGCACTTGCGCGCTGCAGGCCTGATATCGATTGTCAGCCCATTTGCCCTGAGCCAGGTGAGGCGTCGGTCGAGATCTCCGTTCCTGCTGATATTATCGAGAGAGACGGATCCCGAGGCATTTCTACGTCAATCTAGGTGAGTAAACGATCTCATACGCGCGTAACGCATGTAGGATCTCATTTTTAAGCGATTTTTGATAAAAACCATGTTGGCGCCTTAAGTTCTGCTAAGTGTCCCATTAGTCCCATGTAGGTAGTGCTAAGCTATTATTAGGCTGATCTTTCATTGTGTTGACTTAAATATCACCTTTCGTCAGATACAAGATTTGCTCTTTGTTGTATCGAGGTTTCTTTGTCTCGATACGAAGGGTGTCGGGGGGACCGGTGGGGGTAGGGGGGGAGCTAACGCGATGTGTGGCCACGCCTACAGAGGCTGACCACTCCTCGCTTCCATTGTTTAAAACAATATTGTTTATCGTGACAAATAACAAAAGTTGTGCTCAGCTAAAGGTAAATGTACAAGCTTAGCGAAGTGTTGTGATTTGAGCATGTTGTATATAAATATGAGCAATTAAATGAAGTGCTAGTGCCGATTCAAAATGGTTGCTCTGCGTTGCGCCCCTCTGCGTTGTGAATTTAAAGCGAAAGCGATTTCAATATAAGAATTTAGAAATCTGTACGCATCTGTATATTTGTGTCACTCAATGAGATAGGGCTTGCGAAACATCACGATATCAATACGTTATTTTTCAGTGTTCTCATTACCAGACCTTTACAGAGACAAAAATATGTTGACAATTCAGAATAATAACATACATTTTTTCTAATTCCAGCTATGAACCTTGCCCAAGCTAAACAAAAGGAGAAGCAAGAGGAAATGCGCATGAACAAGGCCAACAAGAAGAAGGGCAAAAAGGGCAAAGCTGACATCGTGGTGGCTATGATCGGTCCCTCTGAGGACAAAGACAGCTTGGTCCTCACCGTCTGCCGTCTTGACAAGGAGACCATCAAGGAAACCATCAAGAAGATCCAGGCCAACTAAACGTAAACATTCAAACATGTGCCAAGAATGTTTTACGTCTATCCACATTATGATCTTTGTGTCGTTCGTCAATTTAATGTTGACTCTTGTCTTCGTGTATGTGTACCTTAACTTCTTTGTATTCGATTGATCAATTCCATTTTCAAAAACAACGATTATTTTAAATTATGGTTAGGTTCAGGGTTTTGTTTCGGTCGAAAAAGTACTATCAGGGAAAAGAATTTGGAGGTTTTGTATCGAAATGTAACTCTAAAGACTGCAGGCTCAAATTTTTACTCCTTTTTCTTTACAACTTTGATAAACTTTTGGCATTTGATAAAATTTTTAACCCATCGATGTACTTTTCGTCAGGTTTTTACCAATGATTTTTTAACTTCTTGTATCTCGATGTTGTGAAATTAAATGTGTACTGAACCTGTGTGTTTACTTATTGAACCCTATTTAAATGAAAGGTGCACGCACCTTTTGTTCGAGTCTCACTGACTGCCGGCTGTTTCGATTCAGCGGAGAATAGTCATTACAAAGACAGTCAGGGCTCTACTCTCCTCTCAAAGATCCGTTATGCCTCAAAAATACAAAGAAAAGGCATAAAGCAGTGATCTAATATAGTATAGCAAATTTTAGCTTTATATATTCCTATTAATTCGAAATCTAATATCAGATTTAATCAATTATCAATAATTAAAATGGCATCACGGCTGCCATGGGCCAAATTTTTCAAAGATTTTTTCAATGTTTACTAATGAACATCACATATAGGCCTATTTGTACATATATCTCGATTCCAAAGCGTAGGTTTGAGAGGATTTTCTGATGTATGTGTGCAGTATAGATATCTAGACTTGTGCAAACAAAGAAACAAATTGCACTTGCGCACAAATAGGTTGCATCAATCAATAAATATTGTCTGGATGTCATGTGCAGTGATTTGCGGGACGCTAGCCGCAAGCCGGTGGGAGAATAAATAATTGCTGAGGGAGCTGGTGTTACAGTGTAACCAACACTTAAACCTCATCAAGTGCACCTGTTGAATAATCTTTTGAAGTAAGTAAGCATTGTTTTTGTTGTCGTTTGGTTGCCGGCCGGTTGCGCGTTCGGATTCTGCGAAGGGGATGAGGGATTCCGAAAATAGCGAGACAAATGACCGCTTTTACGCAGTTTGTTTACGAATATGAATGGTTTTTTACGCGATATTCTACCTTTTGGTTGTATCGTTGTTGTTTTATGTGACATTTTATTCGTGCCGTACGGAAGTGTGTGTATATTTTCGCAAAGTCTAATCCGCACTATGTGTTTGTAAACAATAAGGTCTGAATATTAAAGGCTTTATTAGACTTCTCTAAGAAATAATAAAATGTAATAAACACTTCAGACTTCTTAAAATGTTCCTGCAAAAGTGTAGTTCAAGAATACGTACATTTAACATTCTTTTGTTTCTAGTTTCAGACATGGAGAACATGGACTTAGTTGAAGTTTTGGCAATAAAAGAAAATATGGGAAATCTGGAGAAGCTGAATCTTACGGAAAAGTTGGATGATACGGAAAAATTGAATCTCTTGGAGAATGAGGACGAAAAGGCCAAGATGGACATTGATATAGAGAACGGAGTGATCCGTAGGCAGCGCACGCAGGAATACGCTCTAAACGTGTATCTGAACAACCAAGACGCCATCAGGGATCCTAACTTCAGCTACAGGAGCCATGTCTTCACCAGCAGGTTCATCTGCTCCTGCAAGGACTGCATCCAGTACAGTTTCAACAAGCCGCTGCAGTGCGTCGACCCCTACATCATCGACATGAGGTACACGCACTGGATGTACTATGGGCTGGTGGCTGCTAGCAAGACCGAAAGCGCGCACACCCCCACCGAGCCGCAGAGCGACGAGCCGAAAGCCAAACGCGCCAAACGCTAAGCCCTAACCCTGGTACCAAGTATTACTGACTGTATTACTCTCCCAGTCACTTACAACTATACTTCTATACTCATACTTTCTAGCTAGCGATTTAAATATTTGTCTCATACATGTTTTTACAATTCAATGTTTTCTATAATATATGTGTTTTCTATGTGCATTAGCCATTTGCCAAAAATTGCGTGTTTACTGTTGCAGATGCAGTTGTTTTAGGATGATACCTAGATTGTTTAGTTGATCCATTGTTTTCGTTATTTAAATGTTAAGGATGTTTTGTATTGTACGTGAGCTTATGTGTATGATGCTTATGTGTATATGTGTTTGAACTTTTACCTAATTCTATATGACTACAAAGTCTCTTATTTTATTAATATCGTAATTTTTTCTGGTTATTGTACTTACTACAGTTACTATTTAAGGGTGTCTAACTGTTAATTGTTTTATTATCATACACGGATTGATAGGGTAATGATTTCGGGGTATTTTTATTATATTAAATGAATTCCAAGTTACTATTAGGTTAATCTGAATTTGTTACTCAGGTTAGTTTGAAGCTGTTTTTTATATTTTGGTCCAAAGGACGGTGGAAGGTTACGACGCTATCGAGCTTATAAAAACAATAATTTATATAAATGTTTACAGTTTTTATAGCCGTATAACCCTACGTCTGGCGGTGTACCTAATATTGTGTCAACTACCTGTTTGTATACTATTTTATCTAGGCAATTTTATAGGCTGAGCGATCTAAGATACTCTATTAGTATTTAGTACCTACTTATGATAAGATAATACCTAGTTACGAGTACTACTATAAAGTCACCGTTTTAACTTGACTTTAATGCAGCGATTTTAAACATTATCTCTCTAGTTTAATAACATGTATTCTTTTTAAGTGTACCTAATTAAATGTAAAACTCTTTATGATCTAATTAAATGAGGCAGAATAAACCATGTTTTATTTAATGCGATGGTTATGATTTATTTGAATTTGAGTTTATCAGTAGTGTTATTCCGAGCTTATGAAAGGGCTAGTCTAGTCTGTTTTTTATATTATTTTAAGTAAAGTACCTAAATATAACATTTATTTTGCTGAGCGGTTTTGGATTATATGTTGAAACTCTAATTTTACTTTTATCATTTGTTGAAAATTCAGATGTTTTATTAGTTAATATGAAAGTAGAACCTGTAGCTTAATGATATTAGTAACATCTTCACCTTGTTAGCTACTGAGCCATAGTTACTGTTTAATCATTAACTCTCTTTCGTCAGGATTTTACTTCCATTTTGTATCCGATTATAAGTTATGGAATCCATATCATATATAAAAGAGGATTGCAACAAAGTGCATTGCTTCTATAGCTTGCAAAATGGAAGAATTCTTGAATAAAACAGAGAAATGCAAAGAGTGATGTTCTAGTGCTTCAATTAGGGCTTCAATTCTGCTATTTACAATATCCCATGAAGCTGTGTATCCTGGATTAAATTTGACAATAATTTATTCGTATTCTCCTGAGAATGTTTTTGAAACAATAACTGGAAATTCATTGTGTTCACCGTGAGTGTTCCGCCCCGTACTGAATTTCCAATTATTTTGTTTGGAAAATGCTTAGAAAAATATGAATAGTGAGTGTGTAATTCAATTTCCATTAATTAATCTCTGTAGAATGTTTGTATCATTAAGGGTTCTTTAAAATTGAGTTATGCTCAGAATAAGTTCAAATTAACTTAGGACCTGTTTATGTGAAACAATTATTTAATGAAACTATATGCAACTAGTAGTTTCTTCTTTCTATTTTCTTTAATGATAAGTATTTTTGAGATTTACGAATGCTTGTCTTGAGAATGGGTGGGTGTCTTTGTGCAAGTGACTTGAATGATTCTGAAAGGCCCCCGCGATAAAATAATTAAATTTCTTAGAGCTGCTGCTAGACTTATTAAAAAAAAATGGCTATAATTGCGTTGCTTGTTTTATTAACTTCTAGGCACAGTTTCAGAATCATTGTACATTTGAATTTCTTGGTGAATTCAACCTCCTTGCTTTTAGTAACTTCTTTTCTTTATTCTTTGGGGGTCCTTTCTTCCCCCTTACTTCTAAGTTTCTCTGGCAATTTAATGCGATAGTTAAAGTTAATTAGAAACTTCTGAAATTTAAAGGGTATAGTAGATTAAAAGACTAAGATTAAGGCGATAATTTCAGTTGCTAATTGAATCTGGCCTCCTTTCTTGAAACTTTATTACTTTGGGAGTCTTATCTATCCTTGCATTTAGGTTAATATGAGAATGAATTGTAAAAGTGAAATTAATTTGGTCACTGCTTACACGGAACAGTTTAATAAATTAGATAACTTAGATCAGTATTATTCTGGCTGTCGTATTTCTGCAAATGTAGAACCAGATGATTTTGGGCATAATTCTATGTTAATTTCAACCTATTTATATTCTCCAAACTGTTTAGTGTTTTATGAGCTGTTATGTATCTTAAAAGGTTTTAATTATTTGTTAAATTTCTCAAGACACTTCGTTAAGATTAAAGCTAAGTTTGAATTAAGGCTGTGTTAATTAATATTAATATTATTATATTATAATTAATATTATTTGTAAAATGTTTATTCAGTATTAATATTTAGAATGTACTTTGTAAGTATATAATTGTAGTTTTAATTTTTTTGTATATAATTGTAAGTTTAAATTGTAATACCATTTTTGTAAATCCGATACTGAGGAAAGAACACCAAATAAATATGATAATGAATAACAAATTAGAGAAATTGTTTTTATATTGAGCTGTATTGGGTGTAATCATGATCCCTTCCGCTGACTTGTATTTCAACAATATCATCTAATGAACATAATTATCAACGCCCAATATTGTGTAAACATTCGTTTCCGGGAAAGGAAAATTGGTTGTTAGGCGTAACTAAGGATATTGACGTAAACACGTGTCAATATATAAATTATTAAGGAAGCTACATGTTGTTAATCAATAAGTAAGATGGCTACCCGACCTGAATATCATATAGGTATGTATTGATGGCGTAGTATACATACATATTGAGGAGCTCCCGGCTAAGCTATAACCGCATAAGTGAATCGATCACAGGTTAAGCTGCGCTTGACGCGGTTGGTCCGTAGATGAGTGACCATCTTTGTCATGACGAGTTCCTCCATGTTTCGGAAGGCACGTTAAATTATGGGTCCAGGCTGTTATTCCTACATCTTTAATTGTTACACGTAGTTAGAAGCTTAAAAGTCTGACAACCGGTTTATGGTTAGACTAGGTGTATCGTGCTGCCCAGGTAACGGGGTTGAGAATGTCAGATAGGTAGTGGCTCCTTGTAAAACACTGGTACCTACTCAGCTGAATCCGGTTAGACCAGAAGCCGACCCCAAAATAGTTGGAAAAAGGCTAGGCCGATGATGAGGCCGATGATGGATAGGCGAGTGGTTGAGGTTACCACACCGAACCCACAGAGTGCCACGTGGCGCGGGCTCGACCACCGCGTAGGCCAATACTTTGTAAGAGCCACGAATGCTTGTGCTCTCTTTTGTATTTGTGAAGCACTTGCGACACAAACATTGAATTCCAGATTGCGGGAGTCGTTTTTTAAATAAAAAATAAAAATAATATTCTACAACTTTCACACAACGCCATCTAGTTTAAACTAAACTAAGTAAAACTTGTATGATCAGACACCACTAGACAACTGATAAATGTACTTATATGTATATTTCAGAATACATAAATATTATAGATAAATTTCACCCAGACAAAACAAAATAATGATGGTGCTCATCACACAATTTTCCTGTTTCGGTTAATAACCGTAAGGCCAATAGGCCAGTCAGAAAAGAAGATAAAAAATATATGGTTGTTTGAAAACTTTTTTAAATCAGGATTCATTTAAAGATTCGTGCCTCGGGCCCAATTTTGAATAATTTTATGATTTCGATCATTCTAGTTATGATGGTCGAAACTGTTCCGTCTTTTGATAATTCTTATAAACATTTTGCAACAACACATTTCAAGGAGGCAATTCCGATGTGAACGATCATTGATGTGCACAATTGTAGTACATTTAACTGCACGCCGCACGTTTCTTTTGACTGCCCGGATAGCCGAGTGGATCCGGTCCGGATCACCACGTTGAGACAAGCGCGCGACGTGGTTTCGATCCCCGCGTAGTATAAGCATTTGTTTGACTTACGAATGCTTGTTCTAGTTCACTTTTGTGTGCGTTTGTGAAACTCCTCGCGATTATTAAATTACTTACGGAAGAGCTGTGTAAGATTTCAAGACACTTTTTTAAATTTCTTTTCTTCAACTGAAACGTAAAAGAAAGTTAATAAGCCGTATGGCTGTAGATGACGTTAGATAAAATGTCTATTAAAGATTTAAATAACCGTCTAACCGAAGCTACAAATTTTGCAAAATTTGTAGTGAATTTTCTATTTTATTTTGTTTCCACCGATACAAAATGAGGTTTCTGTAGAATTGCCTGATGTGAGTCATGAGGATATTGAACCCGCATTAAAGCAATTTAAGAGCCGCTGCGCCCCAGGTGGGTGTGGTGTTATACACAGGAGGTTCACACGTAAAGGTCTTAAACAGACCACAGAAGATCAGTTAAAAGCGTATAACTGCAACAAAGAGGAACAATGCTATCATGGCACCACTTAAAAAAAGGGAACATAAGGAAACTCTATTGCTACAGACCAATCAGCCTCTTATCTAGACTAATGCATACTAACCACGGGCACCACAGGCTATAACAAATGCGATCATCTTCAAACAATAAAAATCGTCATCAAATAATCCCACGAACACATGAAGTCAATAACAATAACTTTCCTCGGCTTAAAGGAAAGAATAGAAGTCTGGGCTATAGAAGAAGTTCTGGAAGACAGCGGAAGGTATATGCATGCTTAAATATTTATAAGCACACGCAACAGAATCTGTGTTCAATTATAAAAGAAGACTGACTCAACCTCATCTCATTCGAATGATTCAACGACGTGTTATACTTATCTAAACTATGATTTGCCGGCAACCTTCCGCTGCTGATGATGATCGAGGATTTCCAATCTGCATCATTTCAGGTAGGGCTCAAGATGGAAACGTTGAAGACTAAAATATTAACTAACGTTATTAAATATCACGGACTATCGGCTACTAGTAGAGACTGCGACTGACTCCCATCTATTTAGTCCATATAATCACCCTGGACGTACAGAATCAGATCAAAACCCATAAATTATTTATAAATATACAGAATAATATATCCCATAAAAACATTTTCATGTAAAATGTTGCCAAGACGAGCCCATATGACTCGCACTATCAAAAAGTTATCAAATCTCATGTAGAGCCAAGCTTCTAACACTACACGCCCTTACTCTAAAAGGCCTAACTTCACAAACTCTACACCTTAGTCAAAATATGTTGCGAATAAGATGTCATTATATAGGAAATCTTTTAAATTACCAGTATATCTGTCCTACATTATACAGGCAGGCATGCAAAAATATCTCTACTTCAAACACGAATCTGTTGCGTAGCAGAAAAGATCACATCGGCCTAGCCTTTTCCCAACTATGTTGGGGTCGGTTTCCAGTCTAACCCGTTTCAGATGAGTACCAGTGTTTTACAAGGAGCGACTGCCTATCTGACCTCCTCCACCCAGTTACCTAGACAACACAATACCCCTTGGTTAGACTGGTTGTCAGACTTTTTACGCTTCTGACTGCCTGTAACGACTGTCATAGATGTAGGAATAACAGCCGGGACCCACAATTTAACGTGCCTTTCGAAACACGGAAGAGCTTGTTTTGACAAAGATGACCTATCTACGGACCTACCGCGTCAAGTGTAGCTTAACCTGCGGTCGATTCACTTATGCAGTTATAGCTTAGCCACGAATTCCTCACTTCACTTCACTACCTAACTTCCACTCCACTAACATAAACATAACGAATTACTGGAAATTAAAGGAAAGTATGAAGATGCATAGCACATAGATTTCACAGTTTTGTTAATTAAAGTACCTATTTGTTTGAATCAAGAAATATTTATTTGCTTACTAGCTGTGATTAGAAGATATAAAGTAGCACTTTTTGAAGGTCAAATTACACTGGATAGCATCAAAAATTCATTCATTGTCATCGCTGCCGGCTGGGAGTGTGCCCAAAAGGCTGGCAGCATTTCCACGTTGAATGGCTAATGGTAAAAACCAGCCTTTGGGTCACGAGAAGTGTGAACAAGGCGCTTTGCTAAAATTTAATAAGCGTTTTGGCACTCGGCCAGCACGGCTTTAAAGTTTCAGTAGAGCCAGCGCAGCACGAAGAGTCGGGAAGATGAGATGGCGCAAGAGGATCGACTCGAGTGGCGTACCACACTAATGGCCTACCTATCTTCCAAGGGAACAAAAACATACTGTCTGGTCTCTTGCCATCATCGCGTACCAAACCATTCGGTTCTAATACAGCCGGCACGCCGACGGCAACAAGAGCTCGACGAATAATGTCATTAATATTCGCGTGACGACCCTTGCGACCGAGGCAGTTGACCACTTCACCACAGCGGCAGCGATACAGAAAACAATTTAAGAAGCAACACCTAGTCTTAGGGCTGCAGCGAGACGGAAAGTTGTGTCGTCGAACAAGACGCCTATATTCAACGACGGTAGTGCATAAAACCAAAGACCTGACTCCCACTCACTCATAGCTAGGAGGCGCGCTCGCTCTGCAGGAGCGGCAGAGTAGAAATCAGGTGATCATACTACAGCTACAGCTTCTTAGATGATGGGCAGCCAGGTAAATTTTCACTTGGGCATGCGAGTCTCCAGGCATCCACAGCCTCGGAGAAGCACGGCACATCAAAATCAACCAGTATTGGAGCTAGAATTTTGCTGGTTAATTTATCAGTGCCATGGATACTATCTAACACTGACATAATTTTTCAACTCGACCTGTAGCTCCTGAGTTTTTACGCTTACTCTTCTCGTCTTTGTTACCCTCAGTTACTTTAACTCTTTTCTTTATATTTCCATACCGATGCCGCCGGTGCGACCACCGACCATGCAATATTTTTCAAATAACTTATTTTTTCAATCTCGTGATATCTTTTCAATGGAATGTAAAAATTTAATAATTTTAAAAGTCCTATAATGATGTATTGAAGCAGTCTTTATATTCGGAGTCATTTATGTTTATAAGGATTAATAAAAAGTTTAAATTAAATAAAAGAACTTTATATTCAGCGTGACTGACACGCCGACTAGTAATCAAATCTATACTCTATACTAATATATAAAGCTGAAGAGTTTGTTTGTTTGTTTGAACGCGCTAATCTCAGGAAGAACTGGTAAAAAATATTTTTTGTGTTGAATAGACTATTCATCGAGGAAGGCTTTAGGCTATAAACTATCACGCTGCGACTAATAGGAGCGAAGATACAATGGAAAATGTGAAAAAATCCAAGGCAGGTATAAATCATAACTTATATCTTCTACCCACGGGGACGAAGTCGCGGGCAACAGCTAGTATACGATATAATTAACAGCACATAGTTTAGACTTAAGCCCAGAAATGAGACAACTTGTACGATCCGTAATTTATTTTTAAATTTTCTGTGCACCTATAATAGCTTATTTTAGTGTTTTTTAAACTTTAAATTTATATTTTTGGTGCACCTACTAATAATACTTACTATCGCTAACTTTTTATTAATGAGTAAACTTATCTCAGACTGAGACACATTTTAAATTATTTTAAACTAATTTAACTAAACATGTATTTTAGAGAGCGAGAAAGGACAAATACTACTTTAAAGAAGTTAAGGGGTATTGATTAACAGAATTAAATTAAAAAAAATCCAAAACACACAAGGAATAAACGAAGATTGTAGCCATGGTAACGGTCTAAATAATGTCGCTTTGTACAGGGCAGACGTGATGGACAGGTAACTATATAGCTGGAATAGAATGGATGCGAAGGACATGAGGCAGAGAAGAACGGTAGATATAAACAACGGGAGATCTTTGCCCAACAGTGGGTTATTCAAGACTGATGATGATGATGAAAGCGACATTTTGCGGTGTAAACATAAATGCAGTTTCGTTCATTATTTTTTTTTATACCACAAAATTGTAACAAAAAAATCTTTTAAAATAGGTTATGGTAAATCGTAAATATTCTCGATGACTTATCACACTGTTTTGTAGCTAACTTTCCTAAAATGCAGATGATAGATTACAATTCCGAGCGTTACAGTAATATGTACCAGCACAAATTGTCAAACTGTGTCAGACTTTATGGCCTTGTCACATTGTATTTCTGTCTGGCTATCACCGTTCCTGAGATACAGCCAGGTGATATACAGACAAACAGACACCGGGTCCTTAGTAATATGGTTCCGTTAAGTTCCGCTTCAATTAAGTTTTTGAAGCGATAATCTTTACATTACGATTTTATCTAAAGGAACAGAGCAGCAATGAGAAATACTAAAAAAGGCGGCGACATTGTAATTTTTTTTCGGGGGCTGCGACATCGGGTAAAGCTACGTAAAAATCATGTATAACAGAATTGTTTCTCATACAAATTAAAAAAGGAGTCCATAAGTGCGTATGCCTATCTTGTGATTATAACGATTTATATACTCGTACATATATGATGTATTATCTAAAGTGAAGTTTTTATCTTATGTTAATAGTTAATCCCTATTAAAATGAACAAGTTAGGCGTTATAAGTATTTAATTTTTCAATAAGCTTGCTCAAGCTCCAACCATATTTTTTTTGGAAATATCTTTCGAGGAGAGGACTCTGTTTTAACATAACTCCAAAGCAAAAGAAAAAATGTTGTTGCAAAGGCAAGGCTGACTGGCTGGTTTGATTACCTAGTCGGACTCATCAATTGACGGTTTTATGTTTCGTTACCGATGACGCCGGTGCGACCACCGACCATGCAATATTTTTCAAATAACTTATTTTTTTAATCTCATGATATCTTTTCAATGGAATGTAAAAATTTATTAATTTTAAAAGTCCTATAATGATGTATTGAAGCAGTCTTTATATTCGAAGTCATTTATGTTTATAAGGATTAATAAATTATTAATAATGAGTAAACTTATCTCAGACTGAGACACATTTTAAATTAGTTTAAACTAATTTAACTAAAAATGTATTTTAGAGAGCGAGAAAGGACAAATACTACTTTTAAGAAGTTAAGGGGTATTGATTAACAGAATTAAAAACAAAACGCACAAGGAATAAACCTGATGATTTGTAGAAAGATTGTAGCCATGGTAACGGTCTAAATACTGTCGCTTTGTACAGGACAGACGTGATGGACAGGCGATATAACAATATAGCTGAAATAGAATGGACGCGAAGGACATGAGGCAGAGAAGAACGGTAGATATTAACAACGGGAGATCTTTGCCCAACTGTGGGTCATTCAAGAATGATGATGATGATGAAAGCGACATTTTGCGGTGTAAACATAAATGCATTTTCCTTCATTTTTTTTTTATACCACACAATTGTAACAAAAAAATCTTTTAAAATAGGTTATAGTAAATCGTAAATATTCTCGATGATTTATCACACTGTTTTGTAGCTAACTTTCATAAAATGCAGATGATAGATTACAATTCCGAGCGTTACAGTAATATGTACCAGCACAAATTGTAAAACTATATGGTTTCAATAATCCTTTATGGCCTTGTCACATTGTATTTCTGTCTGGCTATCACCGTTCCTGAGATACAGCCAGGTGACAGACAGACAAACAGACACCGGGTCCTTAGTAATATGGTTCCGTTAAGTTCCGCTTCAATTAAGTTTTTGAAGCGATAATCTTTACATCACGATTTCATCTAAAGGAACAGAGCAGCAATGAGAAATACTAAAAAAGGCGGCGACATTGTAATTTTTTTTCGGGAGCTGCGACATCGGGTAAAGCTACTTAAAAATCATGTATAACAGAATTGTTTCTCATACAAATTAAAAAAGGAGCCCATAAGAGCGTATGCCTATCTTTTGATTATAACGATTTAATAGGTATTATCTAAAGTGAAGTTTTTATTTTATTTTATAGTTAATCCCTAATAAAAAGAACAAGTTAGGCGTTATAAGTATTTAATTTTTCAATAAGCTTTTTCACGCTCCAAACATATTTTTTTTTGGAAATATCATTGGAGGAGAGGACTCTGTTTCAACATAACTCCAAAGCAAAAGAAAAATGTTGTTGCAAAGGCAAGGCTAACTGGCTGGTTTGATTATCAAGTCGGACTCGCCAATCACCACCATTATTGAAATAATTTGTTTTTAAATTCCATTTCAGGATACTTTAAAAGTAACCGATTTTTTTAATTCCTTCTTTATAACCTCGCAAACGAAGTCAAAGGCAAAATCTTCTAAAACACACGTTGTTTCTACAAGTTTTTGTAAAACCGTTTTAATCCCACCGATCAAAATATTTTAACTTTCCCTCCACATCTCAGTTTACGACATAATATCCGTAGCGATAGGGGTCAGTATGTAGGCGGCCTAAAATTGCACTTGCGCAATAGTGCCATGTTGCATCCGTCAATAGAGCCATACCCGGGTCAGGTAGTCCGGTCTCAACAGCCTCGCAGTTCACCCCGAGCCCAACGAAAACCGTCAAAATATTCATCCACTATTACCGTTTGCTTGCGTGGCTGATCCACTTCGGTAAGTACTCAGTATTCAGATTTGTACAAGTGTAGGGAATCGTAACGTATTGATATCGTTTGTACGTCACCCTTAGTAACAACTTCCTATTGCGATTGGTTCTATTTTTAGCTGTGCCTTATGATATAAGTATTACACAACGCTATGTTAATGTCTTTTGTAGTTGAATTAGTCTTTGAAGTAAGTTATTACGCGAGAAGCGATGAAGCGAGTGTGTCACTTGAAGCCAGAAACCATAAAAGAGTTTTAAATAGATTAAATTAAGGCGAATGTTTTATTTAAACCACGCCTTCGCAACGCCCTTGCGATAAGCCCTAAATGCGACTTCAATCATTGATTTTTTACATTGATAAATATTCATTGAGTAAATTGTATTGTATACTGATTTCAGATATGAATTCAATGAACGCTTCGGGCGTTCCTCATCGCCAGCAGTGGCGTAACGACATCGGCATGCGGAACCTGCCGACTCTCGATTCCCACAGGGAGACGATTGCCAACCACCTAAACCGCAACCACGTCGTGGCTGGCACCATCTGCTGCTCACGTAGCGACTGCGACAAGGTCAAGTGGGAGCAGCTCGAGAAGGTGTTCCGTCGTGAAGGCGGTAAGAATACCTTTCTAATCCTACGTACAAAGGACTTTCGATTGTAGACGAGACATGCAGATGTTAAACATTCCTAATTATGTTATTCCAGGGAGCCCGATCTTCCCGCAGTACAGCACCACGTTCCCGGCCTGCCGCGACAATCCTGGAACCAAGAAGGATGCCAACGGCTTCCCGGAGAACTTCTCTCCGGCCTACTGCCCATGTGTGGTCAATCGAGCCCACCTGGTAGCGTACTGCTGTGTGCGGCGTGACTGCGACGACGCTTCAAAAATTGGCGGACGTAACGAACGCACCCCAGCGTTCAGCCACTTTAAATATTAATTTTTAACATTCGACAATTCCCAATCTATGTCTCAATCCGAATTTCTCGCGGCTCTTCAACCCTGTCTCTTGAAAGTCCCTAATTGTCGAGTTAGTTAGCTGCGAAGGTTGTAGGTTTCTCTGTGCACATCGGTGTTTTCTGGCCGTATATGTGAGTGTCAGAATAGTTTAAGCCTTTTTATTTATTTTCAGTTTTACTAGATGCAGAGCTGGCGGAGGAAGCTATGTTTCCTACAGTCACACACTGATCCGCCTAGATAGCAGGACAGGCTTTATATTGTTTACCTTTTGGAGTCTCTATACATTTTAAAACCTATTTGAGAATATATTATTAGTATCGTTTCATTTGGCCTAATTTGATATGATTATTTACTATAATAAAATCGAACAAATTATTTTTACTCCTCTACAAACCTATTTTTCTTAGGAATTTTACTAAATGTTGTATTTACCGTAGTATTTTTAGGATAATTCACATTTCCTGATGTAGTGATTGATGTGATAAAAAATAATAAAAAACGTATTCCCTTGTTTCATTTAACCTATTTCCTATATAAGTGTCGTTTCTATAAGTGATAGAAACGACTCGACTCAAAAATCAGCCCTACTATCTACTTTTAGATAGGGTCCATATATGTCTGCCTATACGTCTAGAGGGCACGATTCTTTAAGACCCAAGAGTGTGGTAAGTAAAAAAATAACATATTCCTAAAAAAAAGAACTTTAAAGCCATTTGCAAATTTCGGTTGACCTAATTTATAGTATTTCGTCGCCAGGTATAATAAAGGGGCGAACCCTCGAGGCAATCAATAAATTTTCCCCTCTCAGACTTTGATACGAGGGGAGACATATTGTTGGCTTCAAGGCCAAAGAACGTGATGAAACATTACAACTGTTCTTGCTCCTAAAAACTGCGTAATTAAATATCCTGTCACTCTCGCACATACACAACCTTCCTAAGCAAAAAGAGACAGATAGTTTTGCGTCGTTCGCTCGTCTCACGCAATAGCTATAAATCAAAATACTAACCAATTTATCAAATGTTTGTGGGTGTTTGGCCAACGTTTGGGGAAAATTAGGAGATTTTCTCCTGAATGTTGGAATACCTGAAACGTGCGTCAGAGGAAACGTGTTAGTCATGTTCAATACTTACAGATGGAAAAATGTCTTTACAAAAAATGTTTTAGGAAAACTATCACATTTTCCATTTTCAATAACTTTTGTTGAAGTTTGTGATTTAAATGTTTTAAGTTAGTGTTTAAAGTTGTACCGGAAACCGCTGGTTATTTTGACGGTTATCACAAGGCGTCCTTTGTAGGGACAGAAACCAGACTAAAATTAAGTGCCCGTAGTAACAATTTTGGAGTCGATTTAAAAGGTGTATTACTCGATCCAATTGTGCAGTACTTCAATGAATGTGAGAACAAAGAGTCTTTTATAAATTGAGAAGGGTCCGAGCCCTCGTTTTTGACCAGTTTAAATATAATGTGTCTGGTACAAATCGCCAGATGCTGGTTGGGTATATTATTATCTAGCTTTCATCGAAGCATGCTAATTGACCGTTACACCCTGTTCACAACTTTGAATAAGTTGAAAACGATCTTGTAACGAACATTTTCGAAGCTGACAGCTTTCAGGTTTTGCTTGAGATTAACATAAATTAAGTTATTATTAATTATGTCGAGGATATACTTTTTTTAATAAAAAAACTTTTTTGAACGTCGGCCTGGTCTGGTCTATTTAATTGAAATTAATGCTGATCTTTTGTTTTTTTTTCAGAAATGGAGTCAAGATAAGAAGTTAAGGCGACTTTACAAAGTTTACATGAGAAGATAAGTTCACAAAAATGAGAATTATTTAAAAGTAATTGAATCTAACTTTTTTGAACACTTTGTTTGACAATGTTGCGCAATCAAGATTGTCAAATTCTTTCAAGTTCAAGTATTTGTCAAGTATAATCTAAAGGTTTCATTCAAAGAAGTATCTCGTGGAGCATATTTAAAATCTGATGTGACAGTAATCGACAACAAAAACTGAACGAGTCGATTCAGAGGGGTTCGACATTAATTTAGTATCAAAAATAGTCCTTAAAGCCAGTCATAACAGATAAGTTGTCCATTGTGGCTTCGATACACGTGTTTGAGTGCACAACACATGCAAATTGCTCAATGTACATCGAAAACTACACCCCTGTGCGAAAGGGACGAGACAGTCGTCGCTGCTCGTGTTTGACGTACGGTTGGCAGTACGGTAGGGCTTAGCTATAATGCCTATATTCCTATACAGTGTCTGGAATATCCCCCACTGCACTTGCGTACTCGGGATTGCTGCATTGATTACTGCATCCCGACGCTTCGGTTGTGACGGACGCTGCTCTGCTGTTTTTGTGAAAAGTAATAGAAAGTTTCCAAACTGGAGCCTACAAAGAAACGCACGATGAACATGTCGAAGGTGCCTCCCTGGAGCCTGTATTCATCAGGTAAGGACATCCCTAATTGTTCCTTTTACTGAGACTTAGGTTGTGCTACCACGTTGTCTTTGATCAAAGCGGTGTTCTTTGTTTTTGTTTTTCTATTTTGTGCCTTTAAAGTAAATCAAATTGGTATCTTAATTAAACTTTAATTTTGATTGCAAATTTGAAAGGGTTTTAACCAAAAAACATTGAATATGTTTGGTTTTTAAACGTGGTTACTAAGGTATTTTTTTCGTAAATATAAACAGTGTTACAGTGGAGCAAGTGTTGATTGATCATTAATATTCGACTTAAATAATCTTCCAATCAGTCATTCATGAAAATACATATGCACATCTATAAAGAGGGAACCTGCCGCCATTTTGGGATATCAGTGCTAATTAAGTTCTAATCACGTTTCAGGCACGGGACCCCAGACGGTAGAGATACCGCCGGTGCAGCACGAGGAGAACCACGGCTTCACCGCCGAGAATGTGCGGAAGTTGGCTATCGAGCTGATGAATGATCCTGAGCTGGGCACCCGCAGCCGGGTGGTGAACCCGTTCCAGCAACCGGAGGTCAAGCAGGCCCCGGCGCCACAGGGAGCCGCGGCCTTGCCCAAGCCACCGGAGCAGCCGCACAGTAAACCCAATGTCATCATCATGTCAACATAAACGCACACTGATTGTACCCGCAACGTGACCCCTGTACCAAGGTCACGTTGTCCGGTGTGCGTTTTTGTATTGTGTCTTTTATATCTCTTTATTCTCTAATCTTTGCTATGCTTCGCAGAATGCGTCCCTATCTTTATAAATTTGGTAAATTTAATCTGTCATAAAATAAAAAAAAGTAAAAAAATGCTGTCGCTCTAAATTTTACTGTTATCTCTTGTACTTATTTGTTCTAATTTGGATCGAAAGCGAAAATATTGTAATAGAATGATTTGGTCAAATTGCGAATGTGGTGAGGAAGTTAGTCCGCTAGTTTGGGTGTTGTTAAAAATTGTTTCGATGCGTGGGCAAAATGATAATAAATTAAGAAAAGAATACCCAGTTTAGATCAACATCTTTTGTTAGAAGGTAATTAGGAAACAAATCAGTGCGAGTGTGATGCAGTCCTTTGTTAATTTAAAGATATCATTATATTTGGTCTTTGTAATTTTAAATTCTAAATTCTCTGTCTTACTGTATTTTGTGTTTTATCTTAGGGATGTATTCCGTATTTTATTTTATGTCAATGTGCGCTTTTATACTTTAGTAAATTTCTTGTAAAAAACAACGTGAGTTTATTCTCCCCTTTATGAGCCCTCGACGATTTAAATTTAAATTGAATTGAACTTGATACAGTTTAGGCCAAATGGTGACTATTTGAGTAAACTTCAAGTCATTTTGAAGCGAGAGTAAAGATAAAGTTGCAGCTCTTTCTCTATTAACAAAGCCAAAATGCTTTTTCATTGTATTTTGATTGTAATTAGTAAGTATTTTATTGGTTTTGTATATTGCTTGCATTTCTTAATGAGCTCTGAAGCTCATTCACGTGCTAAATGTAAATTCAGTGTTTATCTGCCCATTTCTGCATTATGTGTGAGTACTGTAAGCTGTTTGGAATGTGCTTACACATTTCTAATCAGAAGTGCCTTTGTTCAGAGTGTGTATCACAAACATTCTACTGAAAATGATACATATTTCTTAGATTTGCTGTTTGTGAAGATTGTTAGAATCAGTGCGGAACTAATCTGCTTTGACAAGACTGTTGGATCCCCCAGCCAGAGCCAGTATGTGACTGAGATAGTGAGAGACAGTGAGTTAACTGTGATAATATAAAGAATAAGGCACCGATTGTTAAATTCAACATTCATTCATCTCTCCAGCAAAGGTGTTTTGATCTTACAAGTAAAGGTACTCATTATGAAGCTAAATTAGAGTTGGAACTGTCTTCTTCTCACCAGATTTGATTGAGAATTTGAAGTCTTCAAAGCATGCCTTTGAAGCATTACTTGTAGATATTATTTAAAATTTTAACTATTGTGTTGTATTGTAATTTTAGGGATTAAATCTTCATTTGAATCTTTAGGAGGAATGTAATGCTTTAATAACAGAATTTATTAGCCAATAAGATGAATTTTGAATTCACAGTAGTATATTTCCATGTTAAATACTGCGTTTAACTTATTTTGAGCAAAATAAAAAGTTTGTGAGGTGGTTTCTGTGAAGATAAGGCAGAATATGTTAGAAATTGTATGTATATTGTTACCATACGCATCTACAACATTAAATTAAGGTACTGGGACTAATCTAACATTATTGAGCACTACTATTGAACAAAATTGTTTGGATAAACGTTTAATAATGCTCATGTGATTAAAATTTCTAGCCTTTTCATCACAGCTGGCTGAATACAACGTGAATGGAGATTCCTGAGCAGATGCAGGTGTCAGTTTAAGTAAAGGTATTATTTCAGCTTCATTTAGTACAAGCTGACTTCTTAATAGTTTCATAAAGAATCAAAATATTAGATTGTTCAATTAAAGAGATTGTTTTTCAAGTAATTTTGTCCAAATTTAAGTCTGTGTAGAACACACTTTTGTTGAGTGGATAGTCTTCCATATTCATGAATAGATTTCGATTTTTTAGGATTATTACTCAATATTGTATTTGAAGAAGACATTATTGTCAACTTTATCTGTAACATAGAGGTTTGTTTTCCTATTTATTCTAATTTGTATGATCGGAGGATTATTCAAAGTTACAATAGGCACAAGAATATATTTGAATGATGGACGTTTATCAATAATTGTTTTAGCAGGATTCTACTTTATTAATCGCTTCAATGTTAATTTACATCTAAAGAAGAATTTGGTACTTTGATAATATTGTATTTAGCTAAAGAATTTAGGAAGGAAGAGTGACCGACACATCGTTTGCAAGGAGAATAAACAGAAAAACGAAAAAAAATGTTGTTTTGGGTCTACTTACACTTATACATCTTTATAATGTTAGATGATTTGACTTATCTAACGATAATATTGTATACTTCTTTTAATAAAACGTATGTGGATGTTGACTTTATTTGTTGTAAAATATGTGTTGTTAAAATTGTTATTATTAGCTCAAGAAATACATTATGGATGCAGATTGCAGAGGCATCAGTATAAGTTCAATTTCAGCTTCAGTAAGTATCTAAACCTTCAATAGCTTTCCGATGAGAAACAATAGTATGAGAGGTGAATACAATAGATTTAACTTTGAATCTCATTTTAAAAAAGTGATTTCGTAAAGAAAAACTCTTTCAGAATATTTTTTAAGTTTTATCTCGTATTCAAAAAGTTAATACTTAATTCAGATTCTAACTGGAATTAAAAGAAAAATTTCGGGGAAAATTGGTTTTCTTATAAGATCTTGTGAAAAGCCAGATTGATATGACCTTTTCATTTCATTTTACCATTCGTTTATAATGATTCGAAAGCTTTTTTAACTACGTGGTTAGGGGTTTAGTTTCTTTGAATTTGGCTTTAATAACGCCATCTCTTGGCGAGACAAATGGTTGGATAAACTTTCGAGGGTTGTGAAATAGTCGACTAAAATTTTTCACTAAGCAAGTCTTGCTTTTAAAACAGACAAAATAATAACAATTTTGTAAATGTCTTATGACCTCTAAAATAGTTGAAATGTGAGTTTGCTAATATGTTCAGATTATTAAAAGTATCAAATGACTTCTATTTTCAGTTTTACTTATGATTTTTTTTTCGGCGGGAAAAATATAATTACGCCAAATATGAAAATTTGAATGCTTTTTATAGAATTAATTATTTTGATAAATAGTTAGCAAGCAAACGAAGTGTCAGTTTCAATCTAAAAGTTTATGCATGCCTATTTTAGCTAATATTGTTTTCTTAAAATTAGCCAGAGCCAGACGAGAAAATAAAAAGAACTGTGACGATATTCACTTTCAGTAAACAAGATTTTTGAGATATTATTTTACTCTAAACGAACTGAAGCTTTGATCAAGCATTATAATAATCGTTATAAATACGTGAACAAAATCACGCGTACAATATTTATTTTCAGTACTAGGCAAAAGTCTAAATCGACTAAAGCTTTCTTTCAGTTAGTAAGGTCTAAGCTCCTGCCTTGAGCATCGATTCGATTGCACTGAATTGAGGCGTAGCCGAGCCAGAGCCAGAGCCCCGGTAGCAGCCGACCGTTCCAGAGCAGTTCCCGTGTTCCCGTGTTCCCGAACTTTTGAGCTACCATCGCTGAGCCCCACCGCTAACAACTAACTCAAGGTAAGCAACAACACAACACATTTAACATACATCACATAAATACACAGCAAATCATCTCTCTGACATCTTGAATCACATTCATAACTAACTACGCAATACCATTTCACAATCACTTTGTTCCCCCTTTTAATCAAATATACACCAAGTACAACATCAAATGAGTGAATACAAATTAATTCTGAATAAACAACCCTATTTCCTTTAGTGGCCTCGTAATGACGTCGTAACTCTCCCCCTCCTTGTAAGCCAAGTTTACGACGCAATAAACATCAATGAGCCCCTTCACCCAATTCAGCGAATATTATTAAAGGTTGCTGTTTCTAATTTCCAGATGGACAGCGCCGCGGCTAATCGGGAGGAGAACCAGGTGCCGTACCAACGCGTCTGCACCATCGAGAACCTCAAGAAGCTGACGGAGGAGCTGATGCGCGAGGACCGCGACTCCAAGTACCGGAACTTCGTGCTGTCGACGGCGTACAGCGACCAGCGCCCGCCGGTCGATAACACCGAGTTCCGGCTGGAGGACCTGCACGACAAGCCGCGCTTCGACCCCGACAAGGCCATGATGTCGGTGTAAGCGGCTCGCGGCGCACCCGACCGGATGATAGATCTCGGTTGGCTGGCGAGGACAGTTCCTAGAGTAGGGTTTTTGATGAACTGTCCTCTTTAAGTTGATAGGTGTTGTGTCGATGTTGTACTTTCATGTTTCGACTTCAATTTATACTCTTTCAAAATTTCATCTATCTCTAAGTTCCCTATTATTGTTGTCTATTACTCTGTTTATTGTAAGTTCATCTCTTGGTACTTAGTTGTTTAAGATTTTCCTTACTTACTATCTCTTGGGAGTTCTGTTCCTGCTTATGATTAATGCATCGTAGAAATAAAAAACTTAAAATGTGTCTGGTTTTATTTATTGACTAAACCTAATAAATACAAATCCTTGGTAAGGTTATGAGAGATAATGCGAACACTTAGTAGCTGAATACTAATGAAGGTTGAGCTTTTATAATAAGTGTCGCTGAGACAATGACTAATTATGGTGAGGCCGATCTTGCGACATTAACGGAGGCACTGAAGACGGTACAGTATGGAGTTAGGGTGAAAGATAAGGAAATAAAAGGCGATAGTAATAGATTTATGATAGGAAGAGAATGAATGGATAGAAAGAAAGGACTACGTCGTATATTTTCTGACCAGGTCGAAGATGTTCTGCGCGACCATGTCAGGAAACACTGAAACAAATGATGACGTGTATGAAGCGAAAGAGGTGTGAAAAGAAAAGTAGAAAATGGAAATATGTGATCATTGTCTGGCAAAGGCTTGATTTAATTAATAGATATGATTTCGAAACATTTTAATGCATAAGTGGCAATTAAGAATCTAATCGAAGTAAATAATCAACCGATTTTCCCTAAATCATGAGTTTCTGAAAGTAAAAAGGAATGCTGTAAACCATTATCAAAAGCGTAAACAAAACACGACGGACGTGCTATACACACCTACATGGTACAGGACGTATGTAGATACTAATGTATATGTATACTGCAGCGGTTTCTAGAACCTTCCACTGAAGCCTTTGAACGGCGGGCATTGCCATATATGGTAATGCGTCAGGTGAGCGCCAAGGGGCGTGTTTATCATTGTAAACCTCATCTCTGCAGCCACGTTGTACGTCTCTGATTGGATGATTTATTGCGCAAGTACAATACCGCATTGCCCTGTACTACACATCGGTCATCGTCCTGTTTCGGTGTACACACTTACAGGTGAAAACGCACACAAAGATAATTATGTTGGTAAACTACTGAAGCCATGGAACGCACCAATCACCACACGACACGTCAAGGGGTGATATTGGTACTACCTGTTATTAATGATGCTACCTGTTCAATCTGACTATTTGAATTAGTTATTCATATTTTCAGAAAAAAAAAATATTATTCCAAATTATTCCAAACTTTAACGCAAGATTCTTATCACCTCGTATAATTTAAAATTTAGCTTCAAAAGCACCCTTCCAAATAAAAAATTGCCATCGCAAAAAATCCTTGTTCAAACTGACACTTGTTTCGTCGCCTAATAAATTACATCCGGCGAGGCGGCAAATGTTTTATGAGTTCGCAACACGAACAATTTGTTTACTGGTACTTTTATGTTCCATAAAATGGATGAGCAAGTTGTTATAACTTGGCCCGGAGTCAAATACAATAATGTTGAGCGAAACCGCTGTCTCAGCACGGAATAACTTACGATATGGTTACGACCTGCCTCACGCCGCCAATTTTGGGCCACAACGTTTAGATTTACATACATTATTCGGGTGAAAGGGTCCATTTATTATTTATGTCTTTAGCTTTTGATGCGCGATGTTTAATTACGAACTTGGAAGCTTTTTTTAATTGATAGTTTGAGAAGTTTGCGTCGTTTGTTTTAGGTTTTAGCCCATAATTTAAATTCCTTTTGTTAAATTGTTAAAACTTCCCAGTAACAAGGGGTAGAAATGTATAATTTACCAATTTGTGGTTTACGGCGGTGGTATTTATTGCAACAGTTGGCTAATTTCAGTTTAAAGACAGTTCAAAAGAAGTTTATTTTTTGTCATTATAAAGTTAAAACATTAAAATAGGTAGATAATTAATTAATTTCACTTTTTTTTAATTGCAAAATCTTATTAAGAACTTGAAAAAAAAAACTAGTATTATCGTCAATTAGTTTTTTTCAAATAGTTCAATCACGTTATCAGTTTGGGTGTAATCAAAGTACCTGCTACTAACATTAGTCTGGAACAACAGGTACAGCCGTAGCGGCGCCACCCCTCTCAGTCGGTGCGCTGCAGTGGGTGGAGCACCGTCGTGTCTCTCGGGAGCCCGGACCGATCGATAGCTCTTCCCCGAAGAGCCATCAGTCATCTAGTCGTCTACAACAAGAGCGAATTAATTCGTCAAGGTGTCGCCGATAAAGTTCTTCATAGCATACGGTAAATATTGAACATATTATTAACTTGTTGCTTTACAATTTGAAACTCAGAATGACTTTACATGTTTTGCTTTCGTGATTGAGTACCCCGGCCATTTTGACTGGGCGTCATAATATTTTTCTGTTGTTGTCGAAGTTGTATTTTAAAACTTGTTCGTTCGTTTAAAATTCTGGTAAATAAAAACATTAATAAGTAATACAAGTACCGACTACTGTTTCCCTTAGTGATTTGTTTCAAACAATTGTGGTGAACATGAAATTATTTCAGGCTTTTATTAACTAGAGATTTGTATCAATTCCAGAGATGAATGAAAACACCGGTCCAGCCGAAAAGGCTGATTTGCCTCGTCCGGAAATCATACAAGAAAAGAAGCCGGAACCACCAACTATCGTCCCACCAACTAACCAGCCTATACCCGTTATACAGAGACCGGCGCAGAAGACGGTGCCGGTCATAGGAGTTGGGATCAAGCCCATCGTGCGGCGACGCCGCAACCGCGATGTAGCGACAAGGGATGTGGGGACTAGTACCCTGCTCATCCAGACCCCGCACGGCGTGAAGCGCCGCATCCTGCAGGACGAGCCCCGGTTCTGCCTCATCCCCGGCAACCAGGCCTCCTAAGCTCCCTTCGGGAGCCAGTAGTATTCCGTACCGTAATGGTCCCAATGGAATTGTGTCTTCGATGTCTGTAACTTTTGCATTTTTATATCATTTGCTGCGTTAGTTGATAAGTTAGTTTATTAATGTTAATGTTGGAGTAAGTTTAAATGCGCGTGTAAACTTTAAGTACTTATGTTATTTTGAAGTTTATTAGTGTTATTAGCTATATTGCGATGTTTTGCCGTCCTAACCATTAAACCTCTTGATTTACGAATGTTATTTATATGTTGACCCCGCTGCGTGCCAAAATTTAATAAAATTGGTGTTGTGATGTTCTCTTGTTATTTATTATCCTAAACATCCTTCTGCTGGCCAAAAGTAATCTGAATACAATCAATCAGAACCTATTGTTGAGGTTTGAACAAGAAATCCTTTACTTTAGGCAAGTCTGAATATATTCGCGCTAATGATAATTTGCGATACCCCTATTAAGAAGCCTATGTCTAATGCTGAATAAAATCTAACATCTAGTTTATGGAGGAAACAGTAGTTACAAAGAAAGAAGGTTTCATGAATGTTGCAAGTATTTGACATATTCAAAATCAATCCACCCAGTAAGTTTCATATTATTATTTGCTAATAAGTAAGTATTATGACCATAGTATTGCTTTCTAAGTTATAAAGAAGAAATTCAATTAATAAAAGCAAAATAATAAGCTATGTATCTATATCTATTATCACCTAAAGCTTTTCATTGTGAGGCATAAACTATTAACTTATAAATACACAGTTTTCACTCCCTCAAGCATGAATAACATCTTATTTAAGGCTGCAGCGCAAAGAAAAGGCAATCATCAAAACTCATAAAACTAAACAGTGTTAACTTTAAGCTTATAAAACTGGATACAAAGTCCTATGTTAACTCATTCCTTTCTATTCAATCAAAAACATTGACTCTAACCATTTTTTCTCTAAGTTTTTAGTTTAAACATCTTAAGGTATGGACTGTAACCTAAGTACACATTTGTGGATCCTGGCTGAATTTTTCAGGTTTTTTATGAACTTTTCAGTCAGAGTAACTATCTTTTGCTCTGTTCTATTTTATTTTGCTGTAGAAACCTGGTTTATTGCTAGTATAAAACTACTGCTACCATCATCTGTTCTGCTAACTTAAATTCATTAAAAATATAATAATGTTTAAGTTCTAGTCATCCCATTAACTTGAATTTATTGAGAAAGATCAATATATAAGTTTTTCTCACGTAAGGAACCAAATAAAAAACTTGTGTTGCAATAATTTAAGCAAGCATTTAACTTAGTAACTGATTTTACATGAATAAATATAAAAAGGACATTCATAGGTAAGTTTGAGAGCTACTCTGCATTTAAAACTCTTTATTAATTTGGCTGAAATATTATCATGAAATATATGGCAAAAAGAAACATAATAAATGTGAATATCATGGCAAGTATACTTAAAATGAAATCCCTAAGATTTTCTAAGAGGAAGAACTGTATAATACTTGTTGAATCATCAAAACCATGTTATTGTTATAAGGAATACTAATTTGCATTAATAAAAAATCTTATTCACTTTCCATTGATAAAACTAGCTAAGTGCCAAAGTATCAAACAGTCCTGCTTCCAAAAAGCAGAAACACAAAAAAACTGTGTCTAAAGATCTTTATGGAGTGTACAAAATGAATATTTATTGGTCTTATTATTGTAAGTGGTATCTAGGATTAAAGCTAGGCAAATAGTATCCATTTCATTTTAGGTTATCATGACTTTAAAAGAAAATTAGGTGTCTTTATTTATGACTTTTGATACTCTTAACAATGGGCTAACTACAGCCTTTATTCAGAAAAAGCAGCCCACCATTAAGTATCTTGAACATTTCAAATTCTTACTTTATACAGGTAGTTTTAATAAGTAGCAAATACATACATGGTGTATGAGAAACTTTAGCAAAATAAGTAGGCAAATAAGGCTCTTCTTGATAACTTTCAGAAGTTATTCAAACTCTCTCTATCTATCCACATTCTCTTTGAATTTGTAGATATTCTTTTGAGATTTTATATTAGCAAGTAATAAAGATCTCTGGAATCTTTACTTCGGATCTAGTTTGCACTGAAAAGCTAAGAAATAGAAGAAGTATATATTAAAAAAAAAATTACTGACTCTGTAAAGCTAAATATTTAAAAAGAGAATAACAAAACTAAATTATTAAGACTTCATTTCTTTGTAATTTATGTGGTTTAGTGTCAAATAGAATAAATAACCTAAACTTTCATAAAAAAGTTCTTTTAGAAAGAGATAGAAAGACTTTCATAGAAGGACCTTCTAGAAATCATACATAAACATAACATACTTTATAGTAAGTTCCGGAAGACGGCCATAAATTATTTAAATGTTGGCATACTCTGTTATCTTGAGTTGCCAGTAATATCCCCAAAATTTCCCATCATCAAATTTAAAACTCAATGTCTAAGCTGCGGAATATTCATTTCTGGATATTGTGTACTAGATATAAATCACTTTATTATTTACTTTAGTTTTCAAAGGTCACATGTAATTTATTCGCCTGAAAACAAGATCACATTTCAAACAAACCATGACACGAAATCCCCTGTTATGGTTGGTCGGGGTAATAAGTAGGGGTAGTTTGTTGCACTTGCGCACAACGCATCTCTGTATATTGATTAATGCAGTTTATTATAACTTGTTGGGGGCACGCTTAGCTTCTATCTCCGTGAAAAATAATTTATTTCTCTGAATCTTGTAATTAAAGTGAGTCTATTAGTGTCAGTAGTGGTTTATAATCAACAATCGGTTTCAAAAAGACTAAGATTTGTGAAATTCTGCTCGTTTTGGCGGTCAGTTCTAACGTACTGCGTATCGACTTACTATGCTATCAAGCCCTCAGCATTCAGAACGCGAAGTAACTTCCGAGGGCAACGACACGCGGAGCAGAGCTCACGGATACGATTCTAAATTAGAAAAGTATAGAGCACGAGTACGAGCCTGCGAGCGCGAGCTAGCTCAGCGTAAGAACGAATATAATATATTGAAGAAACAAATGGACGGGGTACGTCGCAGATTCTACGAAGGACGGCGAAGCATTATAAACTGTGATGAAGAATTATATCTGAACGTCACGGAGGAGGGCACCGAGCGCAGGAACTCGCGCGGTGACAGGGTGCTTATGGATAGCACCGATATCGAGATGATCAACCAGTCGCAGCGTCCCTACCGGCCCTACGTGCTGCGCCTGGTGAACAGCGGAGTCGCGCTGCTGCTGCCGGCGCGCGTTCGCGGGGGCGTCCACCGCCCTCCGCGCTACTACATCTTCGAGCGCATAACTCGCAAGGAGCTGTTCCTGTACGAGAGAGCCACCCAAATGGCCACCCAGTCAGGATGGCACCAGGCCTACATCGACAGCGGTAAGGTCTACGTGCAGTGCACTCCAAACTCGACGCGCCGCTACCAGATCCGTAACTATCGCGACCTCAACCGTCTGAGCGTGCGTTGGATCCGCCGCATGAACCATCTGGAGAGGGAGCGGGCAGGCAGCTCCTCAGGAGTTGATGATGACAACCAGGAGAGCGACTAAGCCCTGTACGAAGAACTCGGAGGGCAAGGAGTCCAGGGGTTAAAGTCTTTATGTTACTTTACTTAGTCTTATGTTTTATATTTTATTTTGTGTTGAACGAAATTGTCATTGAAAAGCATTTGATTTGAATTATGGCTCAAACTTTTATAAAAATTTGAATGAAAATTTAACTAACTATGAAGTACATATACTAATGGATAGAGACAGGAAACTATGCATTACTGGTTTGGTACAACTGTTTAGACTATATACTTATATATTTTGTTACTAATAGTTTACAAGCGGACATCGTTTTAAACCGTGTAGGTAACCCGAGCCGTTGGGGACTTCACTAAGAGTTGGTGCACACTGACTCTTCGGACTGTCGCCATATATTTATTGGACACATGCCAGGGTAACTCATATTTATCCAGACCTGGTCTGTGGTAGTAATTAAGGGAATGATGGTAGTAACGGATTGTGAAAGGCTGCATTTAACAAATTTAAAAAAAAAACGTAATTTTGTTTGTTTGTCAGTATTCTGGGGCTCATAACAACAGTGCTCTCAAAGGGCACATGCGCAGAGGACGCGGGGCCGCGCCCTTACGTTTGTACAAAATCAATAC
Organism: Trichoplusia ni; assembly: GCF_003590095.1. Taxonomy (NCBI): domain Eukaryota; kingdom Metazoa; phylum Arthropoda; class Insecta; order Lepidoptera; family Noctuidae; genus Trichoplusia; species Trichoplusia ni. The sequence continues at coordinate 2,408,386 of NC_039478.1, read as the reverse complement.
GATTTATCAAAAGATAATGTACTAAAATTATTATTTATTTTTGCAACATTAGAAAAGTCTGAATTTTGGTCTATTACACTTATACGCTTTTTATTTATTTTTAGCTATACTAATTAGGACTGTAAAAGAAGTTGTAATATTATATGTACTTTTTCTAATTTGGCATAAGTTTGTATACACTTCTGATAAAATGTCCAACTGAAATTAATGAAGTCAAAATTCTAAATGTAAAAATTCTCAAAAAAAAAAATTCTCATGTTCAAAAAGAATCACACCTGTTTTGGTGGCTTTTTCTTTCCGCACTCACTCACAAAACACTTTTTTTTACGTTACACTTTTATCCGTCACTGAAGTTGCACGTTGAACACAACACAGCGGGTACCAAGCTAGGGCCTGACACGTGTGCCGCGTTTCTCGGTCACCGTTACAAAGGGCCTTCACACTTCCCTTCGGTATCTGGGTTGCTCCGCAGAGCCGAGTAGGCCGAGCACGTCCGAAGCGGCTGCGAAGTGGCGCAGTCCCCAAGCCCCGGACTTGGCAAACTCGCCCCAGAAACTACTCAAGCGAATCACTCGGACACGCATTACCTTTATGCTTACTCCTTTATGTTTACTGCACCAATATAACTTCAAGTTATACGCTAAACATAGTTTTAAGTTGATTGTAACTAAATTACAAAATTGTTGCATTTCATGCTTAATGTGTAAGTTAACTTTTGGCAAGTTTTAAAATTTGGCTGTGGACTGTGATTGATTGTTAACATTCGGGAATGTAATGGGAAAGTATACTAGTAGTTTACATGTCGTCACGACATTTTTAATCTTATAACCACATGCGAACGCATGTTTATATGTAAGTTTGCTGGCCTCTGGCGAGTAGTAGTAGAGGTCACCTGCATAATTTTCCGCGGTGGCCATTTCTCTATCTATCTCTTTGTGACTTTTATTGTCTTAATAAATATCAGTAGATTCAAAATGTGTTGTTTATTTAAAACCTCCTTTAGAAATAGTACCCATACTTACATCATGTTGCGAAGGTATTGCTGTCTTTAAAATATAAGTTCTGCGAAATTGTACTATACCCAAGCACTATGAGAACTGTTACTTAGGGAGCCAAGCTGCGCATAGCACTGCGCTTTGCGTCATCTCCCTTCCACAATGATAACGAACCTATTTAAAAGGTCACAGAGGTCACGGGAGCTTACCAATATCCCTTAAAGGAAGATCGTTGGGGTTGTGGAAGCAAGACGGCGCTACTCTGCGCAGAGTGGACTCACTCTTTCACATCTGGAACAGTGCTGCTTCGAGAGGTAAAAGGGTAAAGGTAGTAAAACTGTTCAATATAATCAATTCCTATTCAAAACTGTTACAAGCATGTTTTCAATAATATTACAGAGCACTTACCATACTTACTTCATGTAGTTAAAACCCTTGTAGATAATTACCTTACTTACTAGAGAATATTACAATAAGTCATAGTAAGTCTGATAGTATACAAGGCAAAAGGCGATTTTCCATAAATATTACAACTATGTTCTTCAATTATTTTTTTTGGTAAAAGGCCTCTGAATGGTGTTATGTAAGTACAGCTTGCTGGGTGAAATGTTGACGAATAATCAAGGCTGAGCAGCACTCGCTGTGGCTTGATTTTGGATTAGAGCTCATTTGTAAGAGTGCCAGGCACTGCTGAGACCAAAATGCAACTTAGGCGGGTTGGTCCCTAGTTAAAAACGTTGATCCCTTCTTTAGTTTTCTGGAACAAATCTTCTGGATCTAGGTCTAGAGGAGATAAGTAATCTTTCAATGTAAAACAGTATCAGCCAACTCCAGTAAAAGAGGAAGTCGACGTTAACATAATAATATCTGAAAAGAAGGCTAACTAGAAATAAGGTATTAGCCGGTAGTAGCCGGTTTAACAAATGAGTACATAATTTCAAGTAAGTATTACTACAGAAGATTGCATTGTTGATCCTGGTATAATGATTTGATAATCTTGAAGAATAAAATCTTACTCTATTGTAGATTGTGGATTGTACTCTGTCAGCTCTGTTACCAGTTCCGTTGGCCTTAATCGTTAAGTCACTCATTACCTGGTTACTCTCATTCCATAGTCATATATGTCAAATTAACTTGAGGTGAGGGTCCATGAGCAATTCTACAGGTAAAAATAGATATGCCAGTATCGATCCAAACCCACATTATTAATTCGGTAGATATTGCTCGGAAGCATTCGGCATTCTTCGGTGCCGGTGCATAAACCTTGAGTAAAACAAGGTCACGTAGAAAATATCTGAAATTCCGACTCAAACTCATTTGTTTTATGTCAGGCCTTGTTGCGGTGTTAGGTAAACAAAATGTATTGTTTTTCATAAACAGAAACTTACTGAGAGAGCAAAGAGTTTTAACATGGACACTTATAGGTAAGGGTAGATAATCTATACTAATATTATAATGAGGAAACCTCTGTATTTTTGTATGTTTGTATTGAATAGGCTCAAACACTACTGGACCGATTTCAAAATTTCTTTTACCATTACTTAGAGAGATTGTACCGAATCCGTATAGGCTATATTTTATCCCGGAAAATAAGCTTAAAAAATTAAATTCCAACCGTGCGAAGCCGGGGCAGGTCGCTAGTTTCGGATAAAGCGAATGAATGATTATCTGGGACATGGCATGAAATTTGATGATTTAAACAATTGTAAGTAAAAATAAAGTTCCTAATAGGATAACGTAGAAAGCTTAAATGAAAAATTCGTAATTAACAGAGTTAGGAGTATGCAATGTTTATGTACTAGCTTCTGGTGACAAATAAATATTCAGAAAACAAGACCAAGGTAACAGAAGAAGCTAAGAAGAATATAAATAACCAGTGATAAGAAAACCAGGGTGTGTATAAAGAATTGTAAAAAAACTAGAGTCGCAGCAAATAAATTTAATGGAATACTTTAAGATAGAGAGACTGCGTACAATAAAAACTGTACTACTCTTACAACAGCGGCGTGGAGGTCAAACTAATAGAAATGCCTTTTATGTCAGATCCAAAATAAAAGTATATAAAATAATCAAAAGCGAGATTTTAAACGAAAAGCGACTACTGTATCTGGCGAACGTCTGAAAATGTACCCTATACTACTTAACTTAAGTTTAAAGATTTTTTTTCTTGCAGAAACATAATGTATGTTGGAGATGGTCATGAGAATAAATAGCTAAATCTTAATTAAAGCCTCATTTGTGATAAATAGTCCGCAAGCTCATTCATTAAACCTACATAGTTACTATTCGCGCCAATACTGGCTGGTTGTAAAATAGAAGCGAGGGATATTTGAATTTAGAAAGGATTATAAGTTTCAAGATGTCAAGAGACTAATTGTTTATTGCGTAATAAAGAAAGTATTTATTGAGACGTAATTAGCGATTGTGGTGTTAATATTTTGAATATAGATTGAGTAAAGTAACTAAATAATGTGTAGTGATTGGGCAGCACAAGGCTGGGAGTTTGTTGCGTCGTTTGTTCTCTCCAGCGCGCTTAGCAAGCGGTGACTGGCGGGCGTTGTTACGAATATGTCCAGATTAGGCTAGGATTAAGCGATAACGAGGAGTTAATGTGTTTTTTTTTAATACTCTATCCCGATGTCGGCTATCCTGACAATCGAGCACGCCGACATTTTCATATATCTCAACTCATTTATCTGACTTTGACAGACAAAGGTGCCTCAGTACAAGGGTTTCGATTTTACCCTTTTCATAAAAACGGATACAGAAAATAATACATTTAACCTGCATAGTGATAAAGTATAATATCATAAAACTTTTTGTGAAGAACAAAGTCATTACTGTGCTACAAATGCAAGCCTCATCTTAATGTTACTTTATTCAACCTGAGAGAACTTTTTTTCCGGGTGAATAGCTAATGTCTTCAAGTAACGCCGACTTCTGTAAGCTAGGTTGTGGAATCACTATGCCCTACAGACACCGTACGGTCCGGACTGCGGGTGTCAGGGAGGGCATCCTGTCACTCGATTCATACCCGGAAAACAAAAAAAAGGTCACTGAATCGAACTTGCTAATGCTTGCTCTTAGCGTCTCTGGCAAAACTTTAGGAAATTACGCAATTATACGGCTTAGTACTTTGAAATAAACGTAATTTGAATATGTTTCCAAAAGAGTATGGAAAACCGACATGTCCCCTCAAAAAGGTAATGGTAAATCAAAAGTATTCGCATTTTGTCGTGCATTAAATATTTATTAAAATAAACATCGTTCTATAGTTCTAAAATGGATGGTTACAGTTTCCTCAAATAAAGTGATAAAAGCTTAATAAAAACTTTTTCAATGCTACGCCTAGTCATATTATTGTTATACATTGGGGTCCTTACCAAAAGCGCATTAAAGTTTAGTAGTGTAATTTTTTTTATTTCCCGTTTCTCCAACATCTGCCAAGCCCTCCAAATCGACGATTGACTGAAAATTAATAAACAATAATGAGATACAAATAGTATTATATTTTACAGATAGCTTAGGATGGTTAGGAGGTTTCAGAGTTTAGCATTATTGCATTCAATTCTTTTAATCGAAAACAAATCAAATAATTTGGTTTTTTGGGGAAAGTAAATAACTTAGAAAGTTGATTCCAGGCGATATTTTTTCCTTTCCCACCATCAGATGAACAGTAAAAGAGGACTTTAGTTAGTTCATTCTTCAAGCCACATCCCAGATTATTTCGGTCGGCCCAATATAATTCTTCTTTATAATTATTATACTTCTTTCAGTCGTCATCTCCACATCCACTTCCATTTTAACCTTGGCGTCCTGAGACGCAATCCATCCTTCTTTTTTCATTACCTCTCTTTGTCTATGTATCAATCTACTGGGTAATCTGCGACTTCCTTTGAATGATTTCTGTCTTATGACGTGGCCATACACTGTTAAACGATTGCTCTGTGTTTCGTGTTCGACTAGTGCTGTTTCGTGAGAGCATACATTTGTGGTAACGTTATTAGCGATTCTGTTCACGTGTTTCGGAAGGCACGTTAAATTGTGAGTTCCGGCTGTTATTCATACATCTTTGACAGTCGTTACAGGTAGTCAGAAGCTTGAAAGTCTAACAACCAATGTAACTAAGGGGTATCCTGTTGGCCAGGTAACTGGGTTAAGGAGGTCAGATAGGCAGTCGCTCCTTGTAAAACACAGGTACTTAGCTAACTCAGGTTAGTCTGGAAGCCGACACCAACATAGTTGGGAAAAGTATAGGCCGATGTTGATGTTATTGGTGATTTTGTTACTAGTTGTCTTATGGTTTTAACATGTTTAAATTTAATCGGGATAATGTCTTCATTATCATGTACACCTTAATTTCACCCTTCTTCATTACTCCACCCATTCTTCTTAGCTCTAAACTCACTTGTTTTGCCTTTCATTGATACCCTTTGTGGTACAATTCCAAACCGTAGGAGACCACAGAGGACATAGGCAAGTAACATTTCTATGACCGCTAACTGCGCGTTGATTGAAGTGAATTGCTACAATGTACTCAAGTGACACATTCAAACCACATGGTGAAGTTTATTTTACGAGATATGGGTCATATATCTAGATCGTACATTGCTTGCCTGTTTCCTTCACTGATAAGTAGTATAGTATTTTAGTATTTTAAAGTCTGAATACAAAAGAAGGAAAGAAAGAAGTTTGAAATACAAAAAACAAGCGAAATCTTGAAACGAGAATTAAAGAAACAAAAATACACCCACACTTCTATCATAAAAAATATTTTCTGAAACTCATAACTTCCTAAGATTACCATGTTTAAAAAGTCTAATTCTCTAACTGAACTGCTGTTCGCAAATTAAATTTGCTCTAAAGAAGACATCTACAATCTTACACAGTTAAATAATTCAAACGTACCTTAAATTTGGTTGATTCTGTGTTCGGTACCAAATCGAGATCCAGATCCAATATCATCATCAATGCGAATAACGCCTTTTTTAGAAGTCGATCATCGGACTAGAAGCTACTATCTAGTTGGCCCTGAAAGTAGACGAAGTAGAAATGAGTTGGGGATTATTTGAATAAATGCTATTAAAACGAGTATTTTACAAGATTTTCATAAAAAAATAGAGACGTGTTTTTCCCGTTATTTCGTTGTGAAACAGTGATTTAAAATCTTGTGTGACGTCACTTACCAGTACATTTCTTACTGGCAGTTGATAGTTTTAGCCGTACTTAAATTCTGTTTACGTTCCTTACTTTTCAATGATGAAATAAAATAAAAACACGTTTTCAATATTTTTTGGAAATCTGTCAGTGACCAAATAGATTTATATTACTCGTAATAACCAAATATTCTATTCACAAAATCAATGTGATTGTCTCGAGTACTACACTAAACTTACTGTCGGGATTTTATGCGAGGTCACATAAAGATCGAGCTAAGGTGAAACTGACTGGCGCTAGCAACCATCACTAAGGCAACACCCGTGGAGTTCGGGGCTCGGCCTGGGGCGTTGCTAACAATCTTATAAAACAGGAAAATATTGCTGGATCATAGTTACAATTAATAATAATGTGATGTTCCATGATAGGAAAGGTTTTTGCGTATGAGATTTGAAGTAATTATATCTGAATGCGGCTGTTGTTTCGACTGTTTAGTGATCTATAAGTATATGCAGCTATTAACAGAAACAGGTCCAATTTTTAAGTCTCAGAGCTTCAGTCTTATTTATTTTATTTATTAAAAGACTTTCAGAGTGTCTCCAGTAAAAATGTCGTTGTCAACCAAACGTAACGAAGTTTTTTTTTAAAACATTGTTAATACTGGATCGTATAATATTGTTTCGAGTAATTATGAAAGATACAGTCCTTATCCTTATATTAGTGATTTTTTTGTAACTAAAATACGCATAAACTCGCGCATCGCCAGGAAAAGTTTCAGCGAAGCATTAAGGAAAGTCCTTTTCCCGAAAATAAATAAATAGATAAAGCGTGTCTAATGGGTTCTTAAGTATAAATAAAGTTGTTTATTTTGCATTGATATTAAGTTGAATATAGTTTAAAAAATGTAAATATTGAATTTTCTAATGTTATAATACAAATAAATTCAGTATTAATGTATTTGTTGACTTACCTGCAACTGGTCGTTTTGTTTTTCGGAATAAAATGTCGAAAGGAAAGCTCGGCCGGTCTGAATTCTAAATTTCACTTTTAAGGACTGGACACTGAAATTTTAATAAAAATACACAATTAATTCTTACGTTTTTAGTGATTATGAAATGTCTAAATTTTATACCCGTTTTTATGAAATATTCTGAAAGTATTCATAATATTTTCCTTTTTAAATACAGGGGGAATGAAATACATACGCTGATGAAAACGGACTCAAGTACAGGCGCTGGAGTATTCTGACCTGAACATCAACATATCAATACCCTTGGGTGCAGACAACTCGATCTTCCTATACGATTGTGTAACCATCACCCAGGCGGTCAGAGCTATAGAAAGAGGGTTCCAGGACCAAGCCATCAGGATTCTCTCTTAAGGCCTTGGCTAACTATATCATCATATCGTTGCTGATACAAGAGTGCCACCAAGCTCTTGAGCGCATTGCCGTGGGCAACGCTGGGACCCTACAATGGATAAAGGGCCACAGCGGATCCCTAGGGAACGATACTGCTGATCAGCTGGCGAGGAGGGATCGGACACTCGGATCTATGGTCTCCGGCCCTTTAGCCAATACAGATCATGGTTAAGGTGACAGAGCACTAACAATCACAACGATTGCTGGGCTAACATGAACGGCTGCAGACACTCAAGGGAGGTGGTCCCCATCCGCTCAACGAAACTGTCTCGCGGCCTCATTGGGCTAAAGCGTATCGGCTTACGAATAGTGATGGGCTCGCTGACTTGGCACATTTCGCTTAACAAACACCTGTTTACCATCAATGTTACAGATAGTCCACTATGTAGAGGCTGTCTGCAACATGAAGAATCAGTGGATCACGTCCTCCTGGAGTGCACGGGGATCGCAGAATACCGGGCAGGGATCTTCGATACACCGAGCTTCATCAAAGAAGCCTGCGAACGTCCCAAAAGACTTGTGCGCTTCTGGAGGAAGTTGGGATGGCTGGACTGACAACCTCCCAAAGCCACCTGACACACAATGAGCTGACTTGAAGTCTACATGCGGAAAAGGGAGCCCATCACCAGTAACCAGTACATACGCTATTTAACAAATATATAAAATATTTTATGTAGCATCCTCGCGCGATTGGACATAGTTATGGGCACAAGTTGCCTCTTTTCTAATTACTAATTTTCTGCACTTTCATAATAGTTAAGTTTCCCTTTAGCCTATTTCTGGAGATTTATTGGACGACTACACAAATTGTCAAGAACATTTCAGATGAGTTATTTAATTGGTCCTTTTATTTTTTTATGTGTAGTTTATTCTGTCCATTTTTGCTGGTAGTTTTGGCAGGATTTTTATGGCCGGCCGCCTGCCTGACGCCAACTTTCCTTGGGAACAGCATTTTACTCCAGTGACAAAAAAAAATGTGAAAAATAATTTGCAATGGGTCTTTGAATTCCTTAGTCGCCTCTTACGAAACCCAGTGGAGGATATGGGGCTGCCTGTGCCTTCGACCTGGCTAATACGTGGTTCAAAAAAGAGAGGAATATCCTATAACCTACAAGAGTGGCCACCACGCGACACAGATAGACTTCTACCTAATAACTGCAAAGTGCTGCCAGGCGAAGCATTAATTATCCAACACAGACTGATTGTTTTGGAGGTTAAATTTAGTGTCTCGCCTAAAATCAAAAAACACCCCCCCCCCATCCTAGACCAAGAAGGAAGAATGTATTCCCTGTTTAGGAATCAAGTTGTGGATAAGATGACGGAAATGAGTGAGATGGTAGGAAAATCTGTTAATGAATGGAGTGAGATGGCAAAGTATATAAGAGAAAGCGCAAAAAACGAGTGTAGAAATACAAAAGGTAAAGGTTTTATAGACAGGGACAGGGTTACATAGTGGTGGAATGAAGATACACAAAACGTCCTTAGAGAAAAAAAGGCGGCGATTAAGGAATGGCAAGGGGTAGAAATTATGAATGCAAGTGTGAAAGATGAGAAAAAGGTAGTCTACAATGAATGCAAGAATGCCAATGCTAGGGCGCATTAGAGGTTATACGAAACCTTGGATAGCCCTATTGGCAAAAAGGAACTCTAAAGAATAGCAAACAAAAGAGAAAGACAAGCAAGAAATGTATGAAAGATGAGTGTGGAGATATACTATGTGAAGATGACCAAATAAAAGAGCGATGGAAGGTGTATTTTGAAAAACTTATGAACGAAGAGAATGACTGGAATGGTGAGACACAAGAGGCACAAGTGTGGGAATTTAGCTTGGTTGAAGTAATAACAGCTGTTAAAAGTATGAAAGATAGAAATGCTTTGGGACCGGATGAAATACCAGGTGAAGTAAGGAAGGTGTTAAAGAATGAAGGATGTATGTGGCTGACTTTGTTCTTCAATAAGTTGTTTCATGAAGAAGACATCCCACAAGAATGGTGTACTAGCTCGCTAGTGCCCATCTTGAAAAATAAAGGGGATGTTCAAGATTGCAACTACTATGGGGCGATAAAGCTCATGTCACATACTATGAAAGAAAGGGAAAAGTCGTAAGAGAAAAGATTGAGAAAAAAGAGTGAGATTACTGAAAACCAGTTTGGATTCATGATAGTTATAGGGCCAATGGACGCCATCTTTGCAATCCGCCAACTGTGTGAGAAGTACAGACATGCGTACATGGTATTCATTGATCTCGAGAAAGCTTATGAAAGGGTGCCTCTAGAAGTGTTATAGTGGGCTATGAAAGAGAAAGGTGTGCCTGGAAAGCATGTGGTTCGTGCTATGTATAGGTAATCTTGTACATATGTCCGATCGGCTTGCAGCAAGGTTCGGCTTAAAGTCGCCGATGTCATTGTTCTGATTGGCGAAAATGGACCCAAGATCCAGAGCAGATTGGAGGTGTGGCAACAGAAGCTGGAGAGTGTTGCCTTGAAAATCAGCAGAACCAAGACAGAATACATGTTCTGCGATTTCGGCAGTCTATCTAGTCCTGATGAAATAAAGCTTGATGACGTGCGCCTTCCAGTCTGCTCCGATTTCCGGTATCTTGGTTCATTCATTCAAAGCGATGGCGAAATAAATGGGGCGGTCAAGCATCGAATTGACGCAGAATGGATCATACGGCGGCAGGTTATGGGAACGATTGTGACCCCCCATTAAATTTAAGTTGAAGATCTACAGGACCATGATCAGACCTACTATCTTGTATGGATCAGAGTGCTGGGTGACAAAAGGGATGAATGAAAGACAACTGCAGGCTGCAGAGATGAGAATGTGAAGAGGAAAGTGTGGTGTTAGTAGAGCGGGTAGAGTAAGAAATCAGTATATAAGGGGAAGTTAGAAAGTGGCACCGATTACAGTGAAAATACGTGGCAACCGGCTATCATGATATGAATTAAAATCCTGTGGTGAGGAAGGCGTTGAGCAACCAAAGAGAAACGATAGATAGATCGTTTAAAAGACGATATGGCTGCAAAGAGTGTTTTCTTGTGAGATGATGTCCGATAAAAAGATATGGAAAAAGAAGATATGTTGCGCCGACACCAGATAAAAATATTAAGGGTAACGGCAGGAGAATGATGATGTATTTATACGTCGTTTTTGTTTATTGTTTTCTTTTTTAATTCTTCGATCTTCGGATGAATCTCTATTTTTAAAAGTGCAAATTATAACCTATGCAAATTATACCGGGTTCTTTAATACATACATTTCATCCATAAAGGGAAGCTATAGTATTTAATTCAGTATTTCTTCAGGGCTCGAAAACAAATTTATACTGTCATTTTAATTTTGTTTGGCCTCCCAATAATTCCGAAACTCGTCCATGTCTGATAATTTATAAAGAGGTAAGTATGTAGTATGTATGTATGTTTGTAATGAATAAACTCAAGAACTACTGGACCGTTTTCGAAAATTCTTCCACAATTATAACGCTTAATTATCTTAGATTAAATAAGGCCATATATTAAACAAAATGAAAAAAAAATGGCATGACATCGCAGGAATGATTAGAAAAATTATCATATCTTTGTTAGATAGTAGCTTCATCGAGGAAGGCTATGGGATATATATCTACCATCACGCTATGATTCGACCGAAATCGAGCGCAGTCTAAAAAACTAGTACGACTTTAAAAATCTTTGAACCACATGGACGAAGTCGCTGGCAACAGCTAGTCAGTCATAAAGAGAAACAAAATTGCAAAATCATGCTCTCTGTCTTGGCTGGTTATGCGAAACAGGATTGACCGCCACCGAATTCGGGTTTGTGGACTTCTTCAGACACAACCACTACCCGACAAATACGTAACAAGCAGAAGCTTTCATGGAAGGGTCTTATGCTACTTTTTTAAAACATATTTCGAATATATTTTTTCTTTTACAAGACCTGTCTTTAAAATACCATTTTATAAAACTCCTCCTATCATAAAGGGCTTGGGATCTGGAGTTTGGATTATTTCTTGCAGCATACAAATTAAATTGGTAAATCAAGGTGGTTGAACTTATTCGTGGAAATAAGAGTGGTTTTTAGGGTTCCGTACCTCAAAAGGAAAAAACGGAACCCTTATAGGAACACTTTGTTGTCCGTCTGTCCGTCCGTCCGTCCGTCTGTCAAGACACTTTTTCTCGGGAACGCGTGGAGGTATGAAGCTGAAATTTATATCAAGTACTCAGGTCTACTGTCCCTTGAAGCTATCAAACTTCTAAGCCAACGCAATCAAAAGATACAGCCGTTTATGCCGCAAATTTTCGACACTTGCAAGGGAATCAAAACCTACAGGGTGCTTCCCGTGAACTCAGAATCTTGAAATTTGGTACGAAGCAACGTCTTATAGCATAGATAAAGGAAAAATTACGAAAACCATAAATTTTTAGTTACATCACATAATATATATTTTTTTAATAATTTTAAACTGACTACCTATTTCCTCATAAACGCGTACAGGTATTAAATTGAAATTCATACCAAATACTCAGGTCTATAATACCTTTAAGCTGTTACAAAATCAAACTTATATGTCAACGCAATCAAAAGAAACAGCAATTTAAGCTGCATATTTTGAAACTCGCAAGTACTCGCAAGGGAATCAAAACCTAAAGGGTACTTCCAGTCGACCTAGAATCTTGAAATTTGGCATGAAGCAACGTTTTATAGCACACATAAAGGAAAAATCCCGAAAACCTTAAATTTTTAGTTACATTACAAAATATATATTTATATGACTCGATTGTCGTAATGAACGAACTTTGTGAACCTTGCATGTTTGTACGGAACCCTCGGTGCGCGAGTCCGACTCGCACTTGGCCGGTTGTTTTGTTTGGGCATTTCTTTTTCTTTGCTTGTTTTATTTTTATTTTTGAAAACTAAATTTTGAATTTTGAACAAAGACATTGCTCTTAACTACATGAGTAGTGCCTGAAAAGTAAAAGTGAAAAAAATAATCTCTCTTTTAACCTATTTCTTTCTTTACCAGTGCCACCTATCTGTATTTTGCGTATCACAAGGTTTGCCATATACTTAGAGTTGCTATATTAATAACTAGCTGTTGCCCCCGACTTTGTCCGTGTGGATAGAAGATATACATAAGTTAGGAATTTTTGAACGGAAGCTCTCAAAGATGAATATTTTTCCCCATTTTTGCCACATTTTCCATTGTATCTTCGCTCCCATTAGTCGCTGCGTGATGGTATATAGCCTAAAACCTTCCTCGATGAATGGTCTATTCAACACAATTTTTTTCAATTTGAACCAGTAGTTCCTGAGATTAGCGCGTTCAAACAAACAAACAAACTCTTCAGCTTATATGGTCTTTATATATTAGTATAGATGAACCATTCTTTGAGTCTGTTCTATGATAATCAGGAATATGGTCAGTGTTTTTTATCTGTCCTGGTAGACTTTTGTTGATTTGATTACAATTTTAGGTGCTTCTCATTTATAAAAGAAACTTGCGGCCACTTTTACGGATCTTCATTAAATAATTCTAAAAATGTAAAAGTATAGTTTATTAAAATTAAAGTTTGATAATTTACCTGATAAATAGAGGTCCTTGGGATAGGGAGTGACAGAAAAAAGATTTCTGGGCCCCTGGAGACTGGTCAGGATCCTCAAGACGACAGTTACATACATTCTTTTGACATGAAGACTCTTTCTGAAATGAGAAAACAAAAGCGTTAATTTACAACCATAGCATAGAGCCTTATACAGCCTAAGCCTTTGTTTAATTAATCATGGGACAAACATGATCGAAACTAATTCGCATTGAATTATTTACTTTTAGACACAGAATAATAACAATATAATATAATAACAGAATAATACCTACTACCTGATAGGACCCAAGTCATCATAGAAGAAATATGTATTAGGTCTTTCTACTTAACTAAAGATTTCAAATGGATTACTATCGAACGTAATCTATAAAATTTGTTTGCAAGCACACACCATAAGAAGACATCTGTCCGGCTAGAGCAAGTAAGAAAGAATTTTTTGCAAGTGTCATAAACTGATCTCGATTAGCCAAACTTTTCTTTACTTTGCAACGAACTAGAAAAGCCTTCAGTTAAGCAAATCATTGAGCATGTTGACTTTAGCCGATTTTTATCAGAATTAAATCCAAAAGTATTGATATCCACAAAAGTCTGCTTCATTTTATTATCAAAGCGATATCATCACACTAGAGTACGTAGTTATTCAATTAACTTCCACTGTATCATTGTCTATAGTTAGCGCGCATGTGTTCACATCTTGAGAAATGCGAGCGGCAGGACGGACAGAGGACAATATAGCGCCTTAGGGACCCCGTCTCACTACTCATTTACTGTAGGCCATCGCTTACAAGCTGAATTAGATTCACTTACCTCAGATTTGATTGGGGTTACACTGCGTACTGTGCAATTTCGGAAGAAAGACGCCAGTCTTGACCAGTCTAGACCCCTGATTCCATGATGACACCAAAAGCTTGCCGTGTGTACCCTGTAATGAAACATTGAAATCTTGTCAAATTATGGTACAAGAAATCTACTCTCATAATTATTATTTTATTGTTTTAAAACAATAGATAGATATGTATTTTTTTTAGTTGGAGCAGGAGGTTATCAATAAAGAAACTGGGTTCCTCTTTTTTGCTGTCCTTTTCCCTTTATGGAATAGTTTTATATCCTCCTCCCGCTCCTATGGTGTCCAAGAATAATGTAATAAAATATTCCACAACTTTCACCCAACGCCATCTAGTTTCAAACGAAGCAAAGTTTGTAGTATGAGTACTAGACAGCCGACAACGAAAACGCTTATATATCTCTTAATACATACATATCGTAAACGAATTACACTCAGAAACAAAATAAATAATCGTGCTCATCATACAAACATTTGGCCCATTGTGGGAATCGAACCCATGAACTCCGGTAGAGCAGTCAGGGATACTAATAACTAGACCGGCAGGCCAAAAAATCCATCAATACCAGGTATATAATTCTGGTGTGTCAGACAATTAAATCATTGCAAAGTAAAATAAACATTAAGTCAACTTATACTTACATCCTGACAGCTTTCCAATAATCTCGGTACTAATGTATGCCAAATTAGTGCTAAAATGCAGATTATCAAAATGTTATACCATTTTCACCGGGATTACTAAGATACCTTCTATGGCAAGTAGTTTCTGGGGTTTCTAGAATGATATGAGCCTTAATAATTAATATAATTAAGTAGGTGTCAACTATTGTATCCTCTAGAACTATCTACAAATGCCCTAAAGTATTTTGTAAAGCGTAAAGTTTGAAATTGTGCATGTATTAACACGTGGGTATGACTTTTTTTATTGAGAAACAGTTTTGTAATGAAGAAAATAGGGCTATTAATAAAAGAATGAAGTTTCAAAGCATTTTTGTACATTCTCCTACATCGCATTGAATCAGAATGACTGAATGAACCAACTTTATATTCAAAGGACTGTTTGACCTTCACCTTGAGAGTCCTGGAGGGTCGCCGTTATTGATTTTCTTGAATTTGGGGCACCCTTCTTGAGGTCATGACCCCTATTGCGCCCTTCGAGATGAAGTGTACGTTTGTAACCGACATTATAAATCTTGCGAACAATCACAAATGTCGTGAGGGTCGTAAAGAAACCATTGAGTATTTAGTAGTAATCGGGTTCTGTTATGTGAGGGAACTAGTGCGATAAATGACTTCATTCATAAAGTTGTTCATATTTCGTTTTACCAGACTACTCCTTCGATATCTAGATGGGTTAACGATTGGATAATAAATAAAGCACGTGACTTCACTACAAGATGTTTAATTGCAAAATATAACGCAAGCAGTACAGTATGATTTTTGAATTTATCGAAATTATTGCAGATTTGTAGTTAAATAACAAATATTGGCCAAAGTGAAGCGAAATTGTCATGAACGATGCCAAAAATTGCCATAAATATGGAAAGCTTTACGGAAATAACCTCACATTGTAAAGGAGATTAATCCAAGACATATGCGTCTCTCATACCAATGTATGTGCCCGCGTGCTCATGTTTCAAGTCCATAAGTAGGACAAAAACTGGTAGTTGGACGCGAGGAAAACCAGGATCAAATTGTGTGTTAAATGTGAATTTCAATGTTCCAGCCCCCTGGATGCCTCGGATAGTCAAGGCATCAAGGATATGTTTCGGGATGCTCCCGAAGTTTCTCGCGATCATCGCCCTTGCTGGGGAGTCGTCTATAGGGTGCCGGAACCGATTCAACGACTTATCCAGCGAATCTGGAATGATAATATTTCAATTTTAATAGAATATTCACTTCGGACTTTTTGATGAAGCTTTAACAATGGTTCGAATGAACAGAAACTTTGAAAGGTGTAATTAGTAGGGGTTATTGTTAGAGAGATAGTTTAAAGCCGTTCTGATACAGAGGCGATGCAAACAGCCTTTGTTTATCTTTGTCTTTGTTTGTTTATCAAGCAGAACGGAGCACAGGATTGAATTAGGCCTATTTAACGATTCCCTATAAATTTTCAACAATCTTACAACAGTCCGTCGCTTCATAGCTGATACATTCAATTTTGAGGCATCCTTTCTTGTTTGTTTCGCTTTTGTTTTTGTGGCTTATAAGCTAAGTCATAATAAAAGTTATACATTCGCCATGTGTTTCTACGCGCTTTACTCTTTGCAATGAATCGCAAAGCAATTACTACTTTTGCAAAGAAAGAACTTTACCTCGCGTATATTTTAATTACCTCGCGAGTATTTGATTACAGTCCAAACATAGCTATCCTTTACATTCGCTTATTTGTATATGTCGCACGAAGCACTAAGTAAGTATACAATAATTTACATTGGAATTTATGTCGCAGGATCAAATCACAACAAACATTAGAAAAAGTATAAAAGGGATTCGATATTCAATTCTGAGGATTTAAAAAAACGTGTCTAAAGTATCAGGACGCCATTTTGTGCAGGTCGCGACGCGAGCTTTGGACGACGAAGATTTTTACATGGAAATGTTGCACAAATACATTCAATAAATACGAGAATAATTAGCGAAATATATATACTTACACATCGCTGCTGCGCCCAAGCCCCAAATCACTTTATTCGACGATATCTCAGGATAAAAACCGGGAGCGACTTGTGCAGACTCGGGAATTATCTGGATGCAGTTTATCGATCCGACGGCTCTAGTGCGCAAGTCAGACTAAGGCAGCATCCATAAGCAAGCTAAAACTGATATCAAATTAAAATTTATTTAACTTTAATCATATTTCTTTTTTATTGTTTTTATTCTAAAAATTATGAATTATTGATAAAGTTAAATTTAAATAAAATATCGGTAACGCTTTCAGTTTATAACCAGAAGTATCTGATTCACGAAAAGTTAATATGTATATTAGAAATTGCCATTTGATAATCTTTCAGCAATTTAGGCCGATTGGAGGTATTAGAATAATGGGCATTCAAAAAAGTTTGGCTGTGGTCGCAGATGCTGAGGTTGCTATTACATCGAGTTTAAAAGTGAATGTTCCGGCTAGTTGTTTGTTTTGAATCTGGAGAATTATCGTTCTTAAAGAAGAACTAATTTATTGAACGGACCAAGAACCCACACTGGTAAACTTATTTTTTCCATATAGGTAAATAACATAAACATAAAAAAACCTTGACAATAAACCACATGACAAATCATCTTTAGCAGAATTGCAAAGACTGAGACTTGTGATAACCTTTTCTTCCTCTTCCATTAGAGTCCTTTAGCTGGATATATTCTGATGCTTCATTGCACACTAAGGACTACAGAATCTGACAACCTTAAACAATTTTAGTGCCTGATGGAATACCATAACAAGTTCCTTTACCCGTGTCCCATACCAACTATATTCAGATAGGCCTTGTTGTCATCAAAGCAAATCTCTGTACTTTCAAACGCTTTCGCCATACTCCTTATTGAAGTAAGAGTTGCAGCCAATAAGAAAATGTTTACCCATAAATCTTGGAATCTTATGCGCGGGCTCGGCTGGGCCTAACTCAGGCGCTGATGTTTTTTCAAATACAGCGTACTTACGTCTTGATTTTGTCTCTTGAATCGTTGTGTCTTGAATAATATAGTTCTTCATCAATCCTATTCAGTACTTCAGATTAAGTGCGTTTTTGGTTAGTTTTCGTTGTTTAATAGGAGTTGCAATGACAAAAATGTGAGGCAATCTTGCATTAAAAAAAATTACATGAATTGCTGAAAGCAATGTACAACCTATGGATGTACTTCATATTGAAGAATACACATTTGAGCTGGTAGTCCTCGATAAACAGTTAGGAAACAGTTAGCTGTCTACTTTACCTATACAACAAACACTTGTTTGTCGAAAACCATTCAGCCATTTGGGTTAAAGAGAGCGCCATAGAAATGAACATACCATCACACATACTTACAAAACATTCTTAAAAACGATCTCATAAGATCATTATTTTACTTCCCTTGTGCCCGTCAAGAACTATGGCCCAGAATCTTTTTCTCAATAACTCATAAATATAATATACAACATTTTAATTATTTAAAACCAAATACTGGGAACGTAGTCTCTTGAAGCTGTGAATAAATCATACCCATGATTATTCAATCATTTATGTACGTCGATTGTAACCTGTACAGATTTTGATTATGCATTTTTGATATTGAATACATTTTTTTTTGTTTCAATTGGAATATCTAAATATTATAATTGGGAAAATTGAATAGGAGGCGAGTGAAATGTTAAGTATTTTACTTACAAATATTTTATTGTTTTATATCATCCGCTTCATAGGCTCTGTCAAGTATAATAATAGCAGATCAAAAGAACAGAAAAACTAACTAACTTTGATATTTTTCTCCTGACGAGTTTAAAAAAAATGTGAGTTGACTAGGCGCCATGTATGCGCCCTAATAGCAGCTTTTATCGGGAGCAAAAGGACTTAAAAACCATGCACTGCGATTTTCGACCAAAAGATTTAAACTAAGTTTGAAATTACTCTATTTTTCAGTAATACTTCGTAAATGAGTGGATTTTCATGCACCTTTGTCAATTGAATAATGAACTCTTAATGATCTGATGATAATTTAATTATTGTGTACATTCACAAAAATTTGATTCTCAGAAATCACAAAATACTGAATATTTAAGTTTACACTGAATTGTTAAGTACTTATTTAAGTTTCTCTAATATTTCCAAAGCTTTATAATTATTTTATTGCGATTTTAATTTAATCTTTGGAATTCGAGTGGATTTAGATGTCTTTCCAGAAGTCTTTCTTAGAATTATCATTTATTTGCCCTTAATGAGTAAAAAAGAAGGCCTTATGGACTAATGTATTAAAGAACTAGTTAATTAATATATTTTTTTATATTCTGTAAGGGTAATAAACAGTATTTTTCTTTTGCTTAGCCGTTATAAGTTTTCAGGATAGAATATGTGAATTATTTCAGTTTACAAGCCTCTATAAATGTGCTATAGGTACAATATATACGTATTATAATTATATATTATGGTAGAAAAAGAAGTAGATCTGTAGAAGTATTATAAATACTTCTTCTATTTCTTGGGACATTGCAGGCATTGCAGGCACTGTATAGGGAGGAAGGTACTCATAAATGAAACAGCATTTGCTCACAGACATTTATTACACATAGACAGATCGAAATTTAAAGAAGACAGTTACAAGTGATTCAAGTTCTACTAAGTACAAATAGAACGAAATTCGTTTCCTTATACCCTGGGGTTATTCATGTTGAGTTTACCTAAATTAGGCCCATTTTCAATCAAAATGGCTACCCCTTGTCCAGTTATTCCCTTCTCATAAATTCACAATCGGATAGTAACGGGCCTGAACGTTATCTTAATAGTATATCTAATGGTTTTAATACCCTGCAATTTGGGGTAATGCATTTTGTATTTAATAAAGAAAATTTTAAAATAAATTATTAAGTAATTTGAGAGCATGACTCCTCACAGCCCTTAGCTCCCAAAAAAATATAAAAAATGATAATTATTTAAATTTAAAATATAGAAAATAGAATCAAAAGAGTAATCGCTCGTTAAAATAAATGTAAGAAATAAAAAATATTACATTAGGTATCCCCTTATTACATTAACACTTAACACAGAGACTAGTTACATTAAAAAGTGTTCCAAAATTATTACACTTATATTTCTACTACATTTTTTAATGGCTTGACGTTTTAACTGTCAAGCCGTACCCAAAACCGGAACTACTATTACAACCACAAATACAAGAAATATATGAAGACATAGATAGTACACAACACCGAGACATAATTACGCACATTGAGATATAATATAAACCAAATCCCTTATTGTTAAGGAAACTTGATCCCAAGATCGCTTGCCGAAACCGTATACCAATATCAGTAGTCGATTTTTAAAAGTACCGAATATCATTAGCAAGTTAGCAGCTTATGGAGCCCGTTCGCCAAGAATTTGCCCTGAGTTCGTTTGCAGAGACTGCCGTGTTCGCCGAATCATTGCCAAAGTTTGCCGAGACGTCGTCTAATACAGAGAGAAGAACCGAAGAAGAAATCGCGTAGGTACTGAGCTGTTTGCCAAGGTCGTCATGGAGGTCGAAAGGGGAGGCGTCAAGAGGGACTGGGGGAAGGACCTGTCAGGCTCTCTTCTTTTTGCATGTGAAGGCATGCCTGTGGTAGCACAGCGAACCCCAAGGATTCTTCAGCAGCTGCCCAGTTTGAGTGTTGATGTTGTCCTCCAATGGCTCCCAGCGGTCAGAGGATTCCCAAACCGTCGGCTCCAGATTATCCATTCCTGGAATTGAAACATTATCCTTTAAATATACAGTGAAATATACTCTAATTATTTCTAAACCAAGACGGGTCCTACATTGCAATACATAGAAAAAAGGTTGATAAATAACTACAAAATTGATACAATAATCAAAATTACTTATAACCTTCGCACAAAATTGAAAACTACACAATTCGCAACGCTTGAATGTTATTTGAGGGGCGCCATTACGTAGGTCTCGAACAAGGGTACCTAGCTTCGAAATATATCGATTGAATGTGATTGAGCGTCCTTGAGCGGTCTAAAATATACGGCTTTTATTGCGAGCTTCTCTCTATTTAGGCATTGAAACACTTTCTATCTAGCGTATATTAAAATTTAAACCAAAATTGACACTTGATTAATATCAGTAAGTGAGACGGACAGCCATTAAAATTTATGCAACAGCGTAAACAAAAACTGGTGTATACAAACATGAAAATACAATGTACTCACCTGCCGAAGCCTTCTTAGATACTGGGTAGAGCTGCTTCTTAGGTTTATTCGATTTTAATGTGGGATATTACAAACACAGCGCGCGACGAGTCACCGCTGCAAGCCCTGCGTCCGAAATGTTATTGACGGGTGCATCCATCCCTTTTCGCGCAGGTGCAATATGGGTCCTTATTTGCGCCGTAGCTAAGAGGCTTGCTCTCTGTACTGAGTGAAACGCTACGGCTTTTTTGGATAAACTTCTATCAGGGATTTGTTTTAAAGATTATTTAAATATCAAGCGTTAATAAAAATAATCATGGTTGAGGAAACACTTGCCCGGATTTTTTCCTTTATTTGATATATTTGTTGGAATTGTACTGTTTTATAATTTTACTTTATGCATTGATGTGTTTTCTTGGATCTTTAAATTCGTAATCTCATTTAAAAAATAACTTAGAAAATAATCTCTAATTGAGTGCAATATCTTTGAGGTAATTGATTAAACAAGATAACTTTTAATCCAAAATCTTCCAGTTTATAGTCGTTACATGGCAATTAAGCTTCATAGCTGTGTGTAGGTGTAGTATTTATCTCTATCTATACAAGAAGATCATATTTACATACAAGAAGGTACAGGTGCTCATCGTCATTGCTGGTTTCCAGAAGTCCTACCCAGCTCTTAAAGTAATGGATAAGATACACCGCAAACGTTATTCAAAACATCCTGTCCTGTATCCCAAACTATAATACTATTATCTACTAGGACAGTGATGGTAACCTAATTTAAAACTGAAAAGTACCTAAAATGATGTCAATGTTCAAATGACCACAATGAGGTTCCTCTCAAACAATGCCTTTGTAATAACTATCATGGAAGATAATTCTTGTTACACAAGTGTTATGTAGATAATACGATGTCCAGGAGAAGATTCTTTTTTAGAAAGGACAGGGCCGTGATACGCTTAGAAACACACGACTTTCAAAGAGCTACCTCATGGATGGAAGGAAAATGAAGTAGCTACGACGATAATAAAATAGCTTTAAGTAATATAAAAATGGTCATTTAAAAATTTCATAATTATTATACATGCTAAGTCTTCCAGTAACGGTGACACCAAGACACAATGGATACTAAGACTTGCAGGGTTTGAAGATCTTGGTTATGTAAATTTAGAAACTTGCCTCAACATGACACCTCAAAACTTATGGAGAGGAATTAAACTGGTGTACTGTGGTTTTTTGCGTGTAGAAGGAAAGGAAAGAAGGAATTAGTATTACTCTTTACACATTCTATCTTTCTTCTAAGCCACGTGCTTTCTTTGTAAGTTTTCAATAAATGTACATAGTTATTTTATCAACCTTTTTTGTTTTCAAACCTCCAACATCAAAGATTGCTCTAGCTGCTTGCCAAAATAAACCTTCTGTATTAAGCTGGCTGTCTAAAGTTCTCAATAATAATGTTCTTGTCATCTCTTTCTTAAGATACAGCGAATTTTTAAATTTCTAGGACTTACCTCAGTTCAAATTAATACCTACCTTATCTGCATGGATGACCACTAGTGATTGAGAAGGAGATTTCGGCTCTTTTTAGATATCAATATAGGTAATCAAAGCATTAGGGGTTAACTAATGAAGTTAAAAGTAAGTACAGGGTGTATGATTTTTAACTATACTAAGGTCTTAATCTATTCTATAGAATCTGTTTAGTGTTTATACATATAAAGCAATTTGAATATGGTTGTTTCATCAATGGTAATATACCCCATTGCCAGCAATTTAATGAGGTTATTTTTTTTTTGAGTTAATTTTGAAAATTTCTTCACTAATACGAATGTTGCTTAAACTTAATCTTTATTCTTATATTATGTTGTTATAGCGGCAACAGAACTCAATGGTAAATAATTTCGCACCGTTGTCTGTAGGTATGTGAAAAAATCCTTTGAATCTCTTTGTAAAAAATTTCAACTGTCTATTGAAATGAAACTACTTTTACGGATTTATCCGGGTTTCGAGTTTAAGAGTGATATGCATAAAAATATCGAAAATTAAGCCACAATCCTTAGAAACTCTTGGCGCGAAATAGAAAAACGCGACGCCGGAGAGTGAGTATGGTCCCTTAAAAATGTGTCTGGGTTGTCGCCGCCTTTTTATAGGTACTATATATTGATTCATAGATGTTAACACACAGCCTGTTAGTACCTGAATGTTTTAAAGCAGTTATTTGGGATTGATATTAGAGGAGACTAGAATAACAAAGTAAAAGGCGAAAATGTAATTACTTAAAATCAGAGATTCTCTATTCTCCTTCATTGATTGTTTTTTTGAAAAAAATAAATAACAATATTTTGCATACGATTTAAAACACTAACTTATTATGACATGAGAAATAAATTAACTAAAACAAAGAAAAATCCAAGACGTAGGTACTTATCTAATTGTGAACAATTTAGCAATACGACAAAATATTTTTTAATTGCCTAATTGAGCTAATGTTACAACCAATTTTTAAATATATAAAAGAAAATTGTATTATTTACATTATTTATAACTCAAAAATGACTGAAACGACTGAATTAGGTACAAATAGGATAGTTTAAAAAAAACGAGTTTATTTGGCTTATTGCTTTACTTGCAACACTACAGAATTCCTCAAAGTCCTTTATTTTATAAATATTCATATCAACGCTGCATCGAAAAAAACAACTTCGGAATAAGTGCTGTTGAGGGCAATACTTGGCACCGACCGAAACTACTAACCGAAAATAATTATTATGGTGAGTCAACATTAAAAGATATCGTTAATGTCTTTCACTTCATTATATATTAGACCTTTTTATGATGTACATTATTGTATATCATTATTTTGCTGTATCTCGTAGGGTCAAGCCAAAATTTACTACGAAAGCGTAAAGAATTAGTCACTCTAAAACTGACTACATTTTTTTACTAAATTATATATAAGTTATACTTAAAAACCTTGCTCTTGAATCACTCTATCTATTAAATAAAACAGCAGTAAAAATCCGTTGAGTGGCTTTTAAGATTAATCATTCAAAGGGATTTAGAGACAGAGAAAGCGACTTTATTTTAGACTATGTAGTAACACTTAAGTTCATATCCAATTACAAGCACTTAATTTCCACTTAATTTGAAATTATAATGCGATGGTGGATTCAGTGCCGCACCTCTCACAACCCTTTTAATTTACCCAGTGGAAATCCTCATGGGCTTCCTTCGCCCTGGGGAAGGCGAAGGGGTGTGGTGGACTCCACTGGAATGTTTCCTGGTTCCCTGTAGTCGGGGGCCAAGCGGGAAAGCTTTCGCAAACTACCGCGAAACACATCTCTCAATCCTAGCTTATCTCTCTGGGGCTATCGTGGCGGTATAATGGGAAGCCCATTTTTTATGGGCCGCCTGCTTATTTAACTCCGCTTTAATGTGTTTAAAAGCAGGCGCTGCAGTTTTCCATAGTTTGTTTCCAAAGTAATAAATCCAAATAGTATTACACCAATAGCAACTAATTAGTTATTCTCACAATTCACTATAGTTTTGTAGCTTTGCTAGGATACTGTTAATCAAGAGTTTTGCTTACCTTAAGCTTCCTTCTCTAGTTGTTAGCTAACGAAAGCTACTATCGAAACATTTCGGTAGAAGATCTGTGTGTCCCAGGGGGAACAATTAACTGCCTTGGAACCTTGGAAATTAATCAGAAATAGCAAAAATTAGATCAGAACAAATGATTATCACCCATACCATTTATCTAGATTTATTCGTATGTAGCTATTCAGAAATAAGTAAGTATAAGTATTTTCAGTTGTCTAGTAGGTACCTATAGTAAAAGCTTTGCTCAGTTTTAGACTGGTGTGTGATATTCATTTATTCATTGCGTACCTACACTACTGAGACAAACTTAGATTTATTTCAAAAGCGTAAAAGTTTACAAGAAACTTCTCTTATGAGAGAACTTTAAAAAAGAAGTTTAGGAACAAAAGTTTTTATTTAATCCATCAAGGTCACAGGGAAGAGGTGAGTGATGTAGTTCAGTTCAACCTCACTACGACACAAGTTTCAATTATCATTATTTCATAGCGTTTTAGTTTCAAGCAAGTGATGGGTGAGCGAAACTGGGTGCTGTCCAATACTAAGTAAATACAGGTCCTAATGCAATTTGACCTTCAAAAAGTGCTACTTAGTAGCCTAATTTGAATAAATGAATTTTGATTTTGATTTCAAGGTGTATCTCTTCGTATTTTCGAGAGTATTGGGGTCCTCGGCATCGTAATAAACAGCAAGGTTCATTTTGTGAGTTACTTGACAAAGCCGGACAAAGCCAAGCTGGCAAGCCAAAGGTTAGACGTCTTCAACAGAGCGCTTACCTAACGCCTGGCCAACGATTTGCAACAAAGCGCAAATCCATCCACATGTGGACTACTGCTCTCATATGTGAACAGGCGATCCTAAACACTAGCTCAACAAACTTGACTCCCTACATAGACGTGCTTGGCATATCGTCGATGACCACTATCTCATTATAAAATTGGAATCGCTGCAGCAACGGAGGACTTTGATTACTGGCTCTATCGCGGTTAATGCTCTAAAGAAGTGTTTACTTGGTAACAGCTACCTTTCTGTCACCTTGCCACTCGATGCTGCAACAATCTTCATTATTTCACCTGGATTTATTCTCGGCCTGTACGGACATATATACTGTGGAGTGATCTTCCTGCTGCAGTGTTTCAAACGAGGCTTCAAGAAAGTACTCATTTCACGGTAGGCAGATGCTAGTCTGTGCTTAACCTTTGGCACTGCTCTAGTCCATGGGCGGTTATCACTTACAATTAGGAGCGCCGGTCGCTCATCTGTCACCGCGTTCAATAAAAAAAGATCTTAAGCATCTAGAACAGAGTAGACAACCGCAGATATAAATTAGATACCTAACTTATAACATTTATAGATAGACACTTATCATAGGTATTATTATCTAAACTCAGATTAATTGATAATACTCATCAAGTTTTAAAATTCGTTTATTGTCTTAATCTACCTTCTAAACAAATAAGGAAAAACGGAAAGGATTAAAGGAGGAGCATTAAACCGGTTTCCATACACGCGATGACATGATCTAGGCTGATTGACCATTGGACTTAGGTATGTAAAACCGATATAAAAAACGTTTTAAAATATGTCTTGCCTGCACTTGTATCTTCACTAAGGATAGGTAAGCGAGTAGAGCTATTAGAACTATAGAAATAGGAGATAACTTATGCAGGTACCTATTTAATAACTAATAGACTATCAGCAAGTCAAGATATAATAGTGTTTTGTCGCCAAGTCCATCCATCAAAGTTAATTTAATTTTAGCTTCCTCTTTTATAGTTGCTGACCATGCTAAGGTTAACTTAGCCAACTATAGACTCATAATGAAATAATATTCTACCGAGGAGTCTCAAGGATAAGGGGCCTACGACACCCATCGCCATAGCTGACTTAAAATAATATAGTCCACGTTTCAAGTCGTATGACAGAAGCGGCAGTCACAAAACTGACTCCATTTGAGATAGATTGAGATCAATGGAAGGAGAGAAGGGATCGAGGCCTTTGTTTACTTAGGTAAACGCAGCTATTAACGACCCCCGTAAGACCACTGACTTTCAAACAACATTAACTACTTACTATGCCTACGCATATGCCTAGCTTAGCTATGGAATTATTTTGTGAGGTAATAACACTGACACACCTTCTCTTTTCACTCTTCAAAAAAAACTTATACGTATCCTAACTAACATAGACCAAACAGATAGTTGTCAACCCTACTTTAAAAAGCACCAAATACTTACCTTACCATGCATCTACATTCTAGAAATATGCAAATTTGTGAGAAACAACATTACCTTATTTACTAAGCGTGGAGACAGACATGCAAACAGGTCACTAAGACACAAAAACCGACTAATGCTACCAACTTCTAATATGAGCCTACATTCAAATAGTACGTATGTAATGTCTATAAAAAAATATAATAAACTACCAGAAGCCCTAAAGGAAGAACCTAGAAATATAATATTTACTAATAAACTTAGACAAATACTCATAAATAAAACATATTATAATATTAAAGAATATATTAATGACAAAGAATTAAAATAAATATAGTAAACAAAATATAATAGATGTATGTTATACATAATAATAATAACTAAAAACCTATAAACCTATAAACCTATAAAATATAAAAATAAAAATAATCTGTAATACAAAATCTAAATAAAGTCAGTATCCGCCTCTCTTCTACATTGCCGTGCCCTACAGGGTCTATAGTATTCTATACTTATATTATGTAACACCTGTTAAACATATGGAGTGCAATAAAAGTATTGAGTATTAAGGAAATTTTAAACTCACCATATTTTTTTAGTATACCTACTGGTCTCTCTAAATGTAAATACTTAAATTATATGCTAACGTTATGTTTAAAAAATGTATTTCCTGGATCAAATACATTCAAATAAATGATTACCTATCGAGTATGGTAGGAAACCTATTTCCAGCAATAGAATGTATATAAGCTTGTGATGATGATGATTACCGATCTTAATGAAATAAAAAAGCTAAAACGTAAACTTTATGATAGTTGTTTTTAATCAAACAAATTAGTATTTATTATTATAGTATGTATAATATAAATTCGTCTCTATTTAGACATAAATTGCAACTACATTGATCGTTCTTTTTCTCTTTTGAGCATACAGAGAGAGCACATTCGTCATAGTTAAACCACCGTCTAGGACATTCTAAATCATGATGCAGATTATTTGTCATAAAATAATTTTTCACTTTGGTGAACCATGCAGGTTTCGGCTTAAAAGAAGATTTAAAAAAAGACTCCCACACACTTAAATGAATACATTTAGTAATAAAAGATAAAGCATAAGCGTTATTTGTTTGTATAAATTTTCTTAAATAGAAAAGTCACGTACTTACTTGAAGGATCAAGGGAACAGTATGTAGGTAAAGTCCTGCGCACACGCTGCCCCTCAGCAATTTACGAATTTTATCTGTTTCTCGCATATCTACCCACAATAATGCAAAAATATACGATGCTCAAGAAATAAACGCATCTGTTTTTCTACTTATAGCTAAAATAGTTCTAGAAACGTAAAGATTGCGAAAGACTTTAATGTCGGTAATATACAGATTTTCGATGGGTCGTTGATAGTTGCGTTTACCATAATGGCTTATAATTGATAACATAGAAACATTTACATGAGAAGTACCTACGTATAAAACACCTAAAAGCTTCTTTCTTTAATAAAACTCATAGCTTTCCCACCTTTTTGGCATAAAAACGAAGAAATTCATTTCGGGCCACCCCGGGAACAAGGACAGTCGCATTGGTGTTATATCCAGCTGCCTACGGTGGCGGTTTTCTGAGGGCCATCTGGCTAACAACTGGCGTGTCACCACTTGCTAATTTGTATACATTGCCATAGGTAATTATGTAGAAAAACAGGTACATTGTTTAACCAATTAGCCCACTTAATTCACATCACATTGAAATATTCATTTTTCGAACAGAGGGGTTTGAAAGTCTCTAATAGATCCTGATAAGTTCCACAATTTTGGTAAAAAATCTCAACAAGATCTTTGCATCATGGAACCAGTTACCCTTTGTACCTAAGACTTTAAAAATAACCGGGTTGCATAGAAATAAAAATAATACGGTCAATAAAGAAAGCCAACAGTGAGATGTCAAACTTTACATACACACTTGAAGTGTGCGGACCGCGATCCCCTCGCCAGGTGCTACATAGCCAGCAAAACAAGGGCGCATCGTCGCAGTGGTAACCTTGCAACTCTTGCAAGTCGCAGTTGGTGTGCAAACGGCGATCTTGCATCTCGCGGAAAGAGCAGTACCCAAAATCCGAGGCATACGTACTGCAACTAAACCTTCCCGTGCCATTAGTGTAGGGACCTCTACGCAGGTGACGTCCGCGGTAAGTGTGTTGATTTGCCACGCCGATACTTGGTACCGGGTCTTTAGCTCTTGTCTTGCCTTTTAGTAAAGAGTCCTCGCCAGTAGTGCGTACAGCCAGCGATTGATAACTATACGGTACTGGCTTGTTGGCGTAGTGGATAATGGCATTGACTACTGAACCGGAGTTCCTGGGTTCAATTCCGGCCCAAAACAACATTTGTGTAATAAGCTTCGGTGTTTTTTCTATTTGGGTATTATTAGTCTATCCAGTGATCGTGTGGTGTGCTATTAAGATTATTATTTTTTAAACATATCTTATTTAAAACATTGAAAGTTATAAGTTGTCTGGTTGCTACTGAACAGGCTTTGCCTAGTTTGGGCTCGGGGACCGTGTGTTAATGTGAAAAATTATATAGTATATCTCGAATATACAGTGAATCTACGCATTTTAAATAAATGTAATGTAAAAATAGGTCGTGACTGAAGAATAATCATGTTACAGGTAAGTATAGAGATTATAAGTTGGGTATTAATAAACAACCAATAACAGAAAATAAGCCTTTATTTCCAAAAACTAAATTTGTATGCTCCAACAACTGGGCACAATAAACTCGACAAAAATACTTTCATTACCAACACCAATAGAAAAATATTTTCCTTAACAATTAACAAAATAATAAGGAAACATCATCTTACATTTAATATACTAACTAAATAGATCTATGAAAATACTTTGCAACACCTTTGTAGTCCGTTGATATTAGGTATATAAAATCAGTCGCTGTAGGATAGAATAAATAACATAAAAAAAAAACACTTTTATAAATACTCCGAACTAAACGGTTGAATTACTGTTTATCATCGGTCTTCAATAAGTCTAAGTTTGAATAAAATTTCACCGTTCGCAGATGATAGTAATCAAGTCCAAAGGAGTCAGTTACAAACAAACATACTAGTGAAGCTAATAAAAATATACATATTAATTTTGTATATATTGCCCCATAAAGCAAAAATGACCATAGGATTTATTGGAACAATATAACAAAACCACAGTGCTACAGTGCATAATTATACATGTCATTGTAAATATTATAAACGGCAGTTAAAATGATCAGATTCTATAAAAAATGTAGGTACATATTTTGAATGATTATTATTGTAATAGAGACTATGATCTCATAGGCTAAGCAGTTCTGTGGGGTACTCTTAAACATACTTCGTTTTTAAAAAAAATACACGTGAGAAATGAAGCATTCATTCAATTACTTTATACTGCAAGAAGTTAATAAAGACAACTATCCCATTAAATATAGGTTTGTTTTCTACGTATTTAAAGAAGATTTATATTCGAAACATGCTATAGAAAAAAACTTCACTTGTTTGCATAGACTGAGTTGTCCAGTCACAATTCAAAGAAGGAAAGACTGACAAGTTACATAGAAACGCTCATCAGAATTTCAGTGTCAGTTCGGGTAATTTTTAATTACAAACAGCTACAAAACTAAATTCCGTTTCTATTCAGTCTCTTAAATCACAAGCCATGTGTTTCTAAAGAGCGCATATCATTCATTTAAAAACAAATTACTTTTAGAATTTAGAATTTTAGAATGTCTTTATTTTTTTTGCTCATTAATATAATTTGAGATTATGTATTTAACAACTAGCTTTTATTAATTTGTTTACAAAGTAAGTTACAAGTTGTATCGGATATTTTTTAATGTGTGTGTACTGTCTTGAATTTTTGTTCTGTAATCTTTTCTAGGGTTGTTTTCTACAATGAACATTGATAAACTCTTAACAGATAATTGATTAAGTATTGCAATCTGTGTATGTCTCACTATTCATTCAATTCATGTTATCATCACATCTATTTAAGTATTTAAATAAGTAAACAACATATCACTTTGGTATATTGGATCTGGCAAAAAATTGCTGTTTTATATTTGTTTAAGTAAAAAATAATTTTTAAACCGAGTTTTGAGACACAGGGTCATCAACATTGTTTACCTTTTTAAATACCTTAACAAATGGAGAGAAGGTCATTGGTAGCAACAAAAAGTAAACAAATTATAGTTATATAAAATAGTACAGGCTAACTAAGTGCTATCTCAATGTTTGTATATAAGTTTATACAAAGCAGGAATAGTATTGACTCACCACAAATATCCAAATACTTGGTGACATCTGTTTACTTTGACTATATACAATAACTATGATGAGTTTGTTGGAATACAAACAAGCCAATTAAGCATAAATATAGAATACTTGAAGTCCACTATGATATAAAGTGAAACGGTACAAAGAAACAGAAAACAAATTTAGAGATACCCAATGTACATTAAAAGTGTAACTTTAAAGTTTTATTTTGTCTATAGAGATCAATAAACTATTGTTCAATAATATTTGTAGAAAAGTTGTCAGGTGTATGCAAATTAACCTAATATATCACACACTGCACCAACACCTCAGTCACTTATTTAGATGGTGTGCATTTATATTGCAATGCCTCTAAAGTAGTCATGACGATTACGTCTTTGGTCCTGCAACTGTCCGATTTTTGATGCAGTATCACAGTCGCGACAAACGCCGCAGAACGTGCTTGTGACCACATGGAAAGGACTACGGTAATACAAATTAGGATCATTCAACATTTTATTTTTCTTGTGGCATCGCACATGCAGATATACCTCCAGTATCATCAGTAGAACACAAAAAAGACTGGGACATATCATTAGTGTCGGTATGAGAAGCAAACGGTGGCTTATCTGATTAGAACCTGCAATTATATTAGCTTTCAGTGACTGAAACTTCTTAGTCTTACTCATGTACCCGCGCGGGAACTTCATGTACTTTTCTTTGTGTTCGGAATCAGTGGCGTTTCCAAAATCTCTATAGATAGGCGGCGAAATGGTATCAAGTAAAGGCTCCCCGGTTTCATCATTTACGTTGTACATAACTGTTTCACCAGTTTCGTCATCATAGCAAAATTTCCGAACAGCATGTTTTGATGTATTCATTTCTGTAAGTAAATCAGGCGGAATTAAATAAACGAAATCATTACAATATTCATAAATAAAGAAACACAAACAAAGTGAAAAAATAAGACATGTGCTATAAATTGCTCAACTTACTTCTTAGTTTATTCGGTGACACAATTGAATCGAACCTTCGTTTAAAATTATACACCAAAATAAAACTGAGATCTTATATTATTATCAAAAAACAAGATAGAACAACGATGTTGGTGTACTTGTCATTGTCAAACAAAGTTATAAATAGACAACTAGACTACAAAGTAGAGTATTACATTTTGTGATTCTCATACCTAAATGAAAATTAACACATGAGAACGTATTTATAGACTTTTATATAATTGAAAATTCATTATGAGATTTCATTAACATTAATTTTATTTACAGATGTTTTTTTTAAATTATCATTTTGGAGAGCTTTAGCATACCAAATAAATTAGGAAACCCTAGTAAATAGATTCCTTTTCACTCTTTAAATTACCGGGCACATTTTGGAACTTTTATTTATTCAATTCAATTTTATTTTAATGTTTCGAAAAAATCAATACTTTCGATAGTTCGAACGAAACGCTTCGAACCGCTAAAGCATAAATGGTACATCTACATTGTCTATGGCTTCAGAGAAGTTCTTGTGGGTTGAGAAATACCGTCACGTTTATTATTTTTCATCAAACTCTCAGTTATTATTATACTTTTTAACTTGTGCATTTTATGTGATTAACATAGAATTTTGAGATTCTTGAAGAGGTTCTTCGGCCGCATCTTAGCGTCACCGAGGAGTTTCTATATTTGATTGAGAGGTAAGGACCATATTCTTTAAGTCTAAATATTGAATTTTATTAATATTGCATTGATATTATCTCACTGTTATAACCTATTAATATGTGGTTTTCGATTACGTTAATTTTTTTACCCTTTATCACGATTTTTATGTTTACATTTGGCTGTTGCTTAGTTTCTTTTCGAGTCTTAAAATTTACGAAAGTACTTTGTTTTTCAATTAATAACCACTTTTATAACTAATTAAAGTAAATTAATTGTTCATACGGTCTGTGATGGTCATTTTATACCTAAGTCGGTTTATTTTCAACATGTTTTTTTCGTTGTATTGTAAATTGTTTCATGCAGTGTCAACAAGACAGTATTAGCGACTGCGATTAGTGCCAAAATATTTATCATGCACTTACTTGTTACTCGCAAAATGTGGGCAATTTGTTGATAATCAATACAATTTCAATTTAACGTTGTCGTATTACACAAATAAAATTACTGCTTAACGGGATTGTTTTCTAATGCCATTTATGCCATACCTTGCACAGTTTCTCAAAATAGTCTTAACTCTTTTACCCAACATTTAGGAATGACAAAGACAGATATAGAATCATTTAGGAACATGTATCTTTGTAAATAACTATGACGCTATCAGTAAATTCACCTGATGCTTAAATCTGGTTATCAATTGCCACTGCTTTGCAACTGTTTCTTTTAAACATTTTCATGTGAATTTACTTTAAGAATTTGGCTTCAGCGGTAACAAATGCTCTGCCTGCCTAACACTGCTTCAAATAGAGCTCATCTATGATATATATTAAGCCTAAATGCATACTTACACATTGAAAATATAGCAGCATAGCATTCCGATACAAGTTACTGCTTTTATATCACTTAGGATTTCTATACATTTAACATGTTCTCATCGGGTTACCTTTGCCTGGCTGCTGGCACTGATTGCCGCACTGACTGATTGTCTGTTAACCGGCCTAACTGATTGTTAACCTGAAAAAGGTCCAAATACACAGCAAATTATAATTATATTGTTTTTGTGCAATAGCGAACATGAACAGACCTGAAGCTATTTTTACTTGACTTAGACTTTAGGGTTCCATTTTAACTTCCTTTATAGCGCATGCATTATCGTAACAAAATACTGTTATAATATAGTTACCTCACTTGAAATTCAGCAGAAATATTCTATTATGTCTAACTATGGAGCAACCAAATGGTACTATGCCAAAACCACTGTGCCATGGGTCCCATCTCGCTTAGAGTTAGGACTGGCTGTGTGATCCACAAATGTTTGTTCTGAGTCTTGGTGTCTTTGCGCTTGCGATTCGAATGTTCAGAAAAACCCTGTGACATGAGCATTAAATGCCTTAGATAGAGTATGCTTGTGGCTTTAAGTCCACCATTTTACTTTTTACTGTCAAATTTCAATCTGAGTGAAATTCTTATGTTAATGAACATGAAAATATTGGACAAATCAACACTAAGTATGTTATAATTTTTGCTTTACATTTTTAAACTAGTACTTACTTTTAAACTATACTTTTATTACCTATGCAAGACTTTTATAAGCTCAGATATAATTCTACCATCTCTATAAGAACCCATTTGTTTGTGTGCTCTGCCACCACAACACAAAAAGCTATGCCATAGATGTTCATGTGTGTGATGGAAGTTAAGCAGCATCATACTTATTTTCTTAGCCATTACTTGTAATTAAACTTGCACTTGCAACAAATTACCTGTAAGAATCTTACAGGGAATTATGTATAGATGTATGCTAATAATCTGATGCCTATGCCTGCGAAATTTATTCTTATTGTAACTTTAAGTAGAAACCATGACATAATGTTTGTAAAACTGATATAAACATTCTAATTATTAAAATGGTCCCTTGAGGAACATTTTGCTGTGCCATCAATCATGATACGAATGTTTTAATACAAAATTTCTGAAGTATTTTCCTAAAAGACATTGCAATAAGAATTAATATTGGATTTCTTTCTATTACAGAGGCTTCCAGGTGGATCCAAACAGGCTCAAGTTAATGGGAGAAGAGTAAGTACTTTTTTATACATATTACCTGTAGCAACCCATTTACATCTTTCAAGGAAAAATATTGAAAGGTTAATTGTTGTTATTTCCTCTATTCTAAAACATTAACTATTAATTTGTAATGATTCAATCTTAACCTCCTATGGTTTTCTTCCCCCTTTTGTTCGTAATTTTTTGTCTATCTTATTGTATACGGTTATTTTTCCTATGTTTATGTCATTCTACTCTGACTGTATGAACTGAGTTAGCGGTACGGTAGGAAATCTAACAAAGATGATATGTCTGGCTATTGTTGACTAGTTAGATGTAATGAATGAAAATTCTTGACATTAAAGGTCAACAATTAAGAAGTTCAGGGCATACCTGAATTACTTTCCAATTTTGAATAAACCTGTGCGCTTTTATAAATGTGTGACTAGGTCCCAGTTAGAGGAACAATGATCAATAGAACAAATTAAAGATTAATTAAAACTGCCATCTAATCTTTTGATCAACCACAAGATGAACATCTCTTGACTCTATTCAATGTTAAGAAAACTAAATTTGTAATTAAACAATACAAAGTTTCGTATAAAAAGCGAAATAAATAACTAATAAAGTATAAAACAGAGCTCTTCCTCCCATAATGCTGTGCCCTATGGGGTCCATAATTGATCATTGTACCTAAAATTACCACCTGTAACTACATTATGGAAGCAATAAAGTATTGAGTATTGATTTGCATCTAATTATATTGTAACATGAGAGACAGATGGTCATCTTATTATTGTGTTCATCATGATCAGCATTGTAGAATCAATTTTGATATTTTTTCCCTATTTAAAGATGTTCAGGTGTAAATATCATGTTGATATTGACAACCTTTTCCTTGAAACCTCTTTCAAATTATGCATTGACAGACTTTTAGTATTTGTCACCTTATGACATTCTCCACTTGTGATGTGGTAGCAAAGTTTGTATTTGTACACAATATGTAAAAAATAATAATATTAATAAAAATGCCTAACATTTTCAACAAGTTTACTTCGCAACTATGAGCAACTCCGAACTCACAATAAATATTTCTATAGAATTGTTGAATTCTCCTAAATTAACAACGAGGTATAAATATAGCGAGGTTATATTTATTTTGTTGGTTACGAGAGAAGTTCCTATGACTGTTTCTAAAACATGTGTATGATGGCTTTGTAGCCTATAAGTGATAAGTCACATTATACGTAAGGTGTTTACAAATCCCAATAAAACATAAATTGTTCCTGGTAACAAATAATTCAACATGAAATACGAAAATGAAACTAATGTATGTTGGTATTATGTTTTATGAAAAAATGTTGCCTACAACAGGTCACAAAAACGCATAAATGTACCTGAACTGCAGTAACAACTTAGCATATCATGGATTTGCATTAAAATAATAAAAAGTTCTAAAAACCATTCCTGTCCACGCCCTAAAGATGCATTGTCTATTTAAGTATTTAGGTTGCAGAATAGACTAGACGGCTATTGGAACAAGCGAATCGGTTTCCATTTATAAAACAAAATCAATAACAGAATCCGCTGCTGTTTCGTAACCAACAAAATAAAATCTTAATCGCTATTAACGCTATAATTAAAATTTTCAGAGTTGTTAGATATGTTGCGAAGGACAAAGACTCGGAACACGAATCTTCGAGTAACAGTCTAGTAAGTGAATATATATCACTATTTTGTTTACAGGGAAAACATGGAGGTGGATTTGTCAACCAATGGCGACGACGATAGTAAGAAAAAAAAGAAAAGTAAGAAGCATAAGAAACATAAACGAGTAGTAGAAGAAGAAGTGGACAAAAGCTCCAAAAAGAAATCAAAATCCAAGAAGGACAAGCATAAGAGTCCTGTTCGAGACGAAAGTGAGACGTCTTTATCAGATGTAGAGGAGCTCATGCAAAAATCAAGCGGTCAAATGAAGCAAGCAAAACGACAGCTAGCTTCAAAGGTAGAAGTAACTAAACCCAAAAATGGCGATGCCTCCAGCAAACATGGGAAAGTCAGCAGTCTTAAAAAAATTGAACAACATGAGTCATTAGAATTGATATCCTCAAATTCTGAGACCGAGAACTATCAAGAGGACTGTGCAAGTCCAGAACTTACTATAATAGACGATGATTTGAACTTGGAAGAATTAATGAAACAGAAAGAATTGCTTCAAGCGCGTCTTTCTGCATATATGTCCGAGAGGAGCGAGGAAGATGTTAGAGATATCAGGAATGACGATGTCGTATACATTAACGATGATGCAAAGTCACCGGTCTCTAAAAAAGCCAGAAAAGGTAAAGATTACGGACACAAAAGAACTAGTAGACATAGAGATCGCTCGATTGAGCGCGAACGACATAAATCTAAGAGGCACGAAGAAGATTTGAGGGCAATCATAAACAGAGAAAGTCGTAAAGAATTGGGACGCCGAATGGAAGAAAGGGAGAAAAAGGAAAAAGAGCGCCGAAAATTGGAGGAAAAAGAGAGGGAGAAGAGGCGAGATCGGGATCGGGATCGGGATCGTGATCGAGATCGAGATCGAGATCGGGATCGGGAGAGAGAGAGGGAAAGAGAAAGAGAAAGAGAACGTGAAAAGGAAAGGGAGAGGGAGCGTGAAAGAGATAAAAACCGGGAGCGCCGCTCGTCTGAAATGAGAAGGAGAGGCGACAGAGATGCTAACAGAGCCCACCGGTGGTCACGCGAACGGTCGCCGGCGGCGCGCCGCGATCACAGGCTCGGTGAGCGCGAGCGACGGTCACGCGACCGCCACGCGCACCGCCCCAGAGAAAAGATCCCCAGGGGAGACCAGCGGGTTTGTAGAAGTTATGATAACACTGAACGCGATCCCTTGCTTAGAATCTTTTACAGACAAATTTAATCCGAAATAACTTTCCTGTGTATGTGGCTTTTTGTTCGGGACTAATGTGAAAAATTATTTATTTTGAAATTCTGTGGTTAAAGCTATTCTTTGCGTTACTAACAATCATCTTCACACACCTTTTAAATAACATAACACCAGAAGATTCATAGGAGTAGCAGCCACGTCACTAAGGCTCACTCATAACTGAGCTGTTAAAAAAACATGGCAAGAATATCTTAGCAAGCAGCTTCTAACTCCCATAAAACATCTGGGCTTGATGAATTTAACACTCTGCATTAACAATCATCTGCACCTTTGCGACGTTGCAGAATATTAACCAGTTAAACTTCAACATGCCTAGTGATATGCTTAAGCAAGTTATTATTTATTGCGCGGTTTGCATAAATTGCAAATCCAACTCCTAGAACAGGATCAACCTTATTTGGAACAGTCTGCAAATGCATTGATGAAAATGTATCATAAAGAACGTAAAACAAGTACAACTTAGTAGAATAGGAGTAGAATTATTATAATTCCACAATGCTTCTCATATGTACAGCCTAAGTTAGCCCCTCCCAGGTAAGTATTAGAGAACAAAAAATCAGCGGAATCTGTGTGATGTTTGATTTGCAATGCTTTACTAACTTTTTCCCGCTTGCACGAGGGATTGTTTTGACGAAATATCCCTATTGCATGTTTTTTGCTCTTTATATGCATGAATACGAAATCAAATGCCTTGTAATATTTAAGCTATCATTTAGGTTGTACTATGATCATCATCAAGGCTTTGTTATTCTAATATCGATATTTTGAACCTATTTTTTATTGCAAAAATTCCATAAACTTAATTGCTTGCATTGTAGTTACATTTATATCATTAAATTAGTTGAGCATTTATGAATCCTCTTTCAAGCGTCAAAATTGTCTTAACCAATGAACTATGAACAACTTGAGAATATTATTGTTCTTTACAGAGTTCAACTGCTGAAGTGGCACAGATCGTGCCTAGTTCTAGTAGCGATGAAGAACTTAATATTTCAATCAACACAGACGATGAAGAAGAAACCGAGGAACAAATCATTGAGAGACGGCGACAACAGCGCGAGCAACTCATGAAGGTAATTTTACCAGAAATAATACTTCATAGTCTTAGAAGTCATATTGTATTGCATTTCATGGTTAAACATTGGTTTCTTTTTCTATTACAGCGCTTAGGTGGCGAAAACAACAGCCCAAAATCCGAAGATGCTGCTATGAAGTCTCCACCGTTACCAGAAACAAATGTGGAGCCCAAAGTTAGCCCTCGCGGAGGCTCACAGACGCCAGAAGTCCGACTGCTTAAGGATGCCATGAACACCAAAGACAAAAAAGAAACGAAGAATGTCAGCGGCCTGATACGGAATATACAAAATGAAACAAAATCTGATATCAAGTTGGAGAAGTCGGTTAAGACTGGGGAATGGGATATGTTTGCTGATCAAGACAACTTCGATAGTGTTGATGTAAGTAGTCAGCATGTACCAAAGTTAAAGTAGTTTATTTGTAAAGAAATGTTGAATTATATTTCTTGTTTGTTCTAGACACCGACAGCTGGAAAGCCTAAAAGCAAAAATGCTTTAGAGAACCCATCATTGACTGATAATTGGGATGATGCTGAAGGATATTACAGGTGAGTCTACATTATTTTATTTTGAATTTGAGGTTTTTCAATCTTCCTGGCTGTCTTTTGCACAACCAATGAGAGTGATTATAAATATTCTAGTTTATTTGTTTTTATAACCCTGTATGTTTGTACACAGAGTGCGCATCGGTGAGACTTTAGACAACAGATACACAGTGTACGGGTACACGGGGCAAGGTGTGTTCTCCAATGTTGTTCGCGCCAGAGACCAGGCCCGTAACAACAGCGATGTGGCTGTGAAGATCATACGGAACAACGAGATCATGTAAGATACTAAATTTACCATTTCTGATATAGGTCTCTGAGATTAGTCAATATTTTCATGCGAAAAGAGTTTATTGTAATTTATTTTTAGTTAATCCACATTTTTTTCAGGTAAAGAACAAAAAGTGGATTAATTTGTCCATGTTATTAGACCGACAACTGCATCAACATAAGCTCAAATTGTTAATTACTATTTCACAGGCACAAAACTGGTCTACGTGAGTTGGAGATCCTTAAGCGGCTGAACGATGCAGATCCAGAGGACAAATTCCACTGCCTCCGCTTATTCCGTCACTTCTTCCACAAGAGACACTTGTGTATGGTGATGGAACCTCTTTCAATGAACCTCAGGGAGGTCCTCAAGAAGTATGGCAAGAACAGTGGCATACACATCAAGGCTGTGAGGAGTTACACACAGCAAATGCTTCTAGCTCTCAAACTGTTAAAGAAGACTGGCATTTTACATGCAGGTAAGATTTCACAATGAAAAATATCAGAAATAGAACAACTTTTTATAGCATCTTCCTCATGTAAAATCATGACTGTTTCGAAAGTATCTAAAATCTTAAATGAATTTGTTTTTTTTACAGATATCAAACCAGACAATATCCTTGTTAACGAAAACAAATTGATGTTAAAACTCTGTGATTTTGGCG
Organism: Trichoplusia ni; assembly: GCF_003590095.1. NCBI lineage: Eukaryota > Metazoa > Arthropoda > Insecta > Lepidoptera > Noctuidae > Trichoplusia > Trichoplusia ni. The sequence continues at coordinate 2,368,186 of NC_039478.1, read as the reverse complement.
CCGCTTCCCACATTTCTGACAATGAAATCACACCATATTTGGTGTCCCGGTTCTATAGATCGCCTGAAATCATTCTTGGAGTAACTTACGACCATGGCATAGATATGTGGTCCACAGCTTGCACAATATTTGAATTGTCCACTGGAAAAATTATGTTCAGCGGTAAATCAAACAATGAAATGTTAAAGTATTTCATGGACCTAAAAGGCAAAATCCCAAACAAAATAATCAAAAAAGGATTCTTCAAAGAACAACATTTCGATTCCAATTGCAACTTTTTGTATCATGAGTTAGATAAGATTACTGAAAGGGTAAGTTATTGTCAACACTTTTCTAATGAATCTTCTAACCTGACCAAAGAATTAACATAACTTTCTTTATATTTAACAGGAGAAAGTAGTTGTAATATCAAGTATAAAGCCAACCAGAGACCTGCAGGCAGAGCTCGCTCCACCACACCACAGGCTGCCACCCCCTGAGGCTAAGAAGATCACACAGTTGAAGGACCTTCTAGAACGCATGCTCATGCTGGACCCCGCAAAGAGGGCTTCCGTCAACCACTGCCTAGCACACCCCTTCATACAGGAGAAAATCTAGTATAAGAGCCCTAGTCCGGTAATCCGGGCTAGTAACAAGAAACGACGTCGCAACAGGCGTCGACGTTAAATACATTTTAATTAATGCTATATCAAGTCAAAGAATATTGAATGTATATCAATGGACATGTAGTTTAACTGGGATGGATTATCTAAATGTTGTTCGTTTCATGAACCTCATTATGGTTCTACTTACCACATAATATACATGTTTTATTAAATAAAAATAATTTGTATTATGTGTTAGTTGCTGTGACAGGAATATATGAGACAGGTTTACTATTTAACTGTCCATATAACGATGATCCTCATATGATGTGTGTTAGTAATTGCAACGAAGATTAACAATTAATTATATTAAGTACTTAATGATGAAATCTTTGAAGTCGTTTGATAATTTGATTCCAAGTATATTAGGGCAAGTGGTGTCTTGATGTTACTAGTAGCCACCTTTTAAAGAGGCATGTGCATGTAACACTGTTTCATTATAATGAATATCTAAATGTGTACTATCATCTATAGTAAGCTGTTCTCTTCCGATTTTTCACGAGATCGCTCGTGTTTACACTATCTTCCCCTTAGGTGTAAGTTGGTCACCTTGATTGCGATTTTGTATTGTATTCTTATTGACCCTTGATTAAGGTGAGCCATCTTGCGATAGTATTTTATACATCCCAATAGTCTTCTTGTAAATACGAAATAACTATACATACTTTTAAAATGATGTACTTTTTAGTAAAATTTCTGTATTCCAGGACATGACACAATTAAACGGCATAAATAAGCCTTTGATGTACAGGTAGTGTAATATTTTTTTCTCCTGCTGATCGCTACAAGTTGTTGAACTTAGTGTCAATGTTGAGAATAAAATATTCAGGTATCACAATTTTGTTTTATTACTTGTTATACTGTAATTTTTCTACTGTCTTTTTGGATTACAAATAATATAGTACTATAAGAACATGCATTTTAAAAATCAAAGATTGTAGATAGATATCTGGCGTGGTAGATATAAAAGGCGAAACTGTCTTACAAACATAATCCTTTATAAAAAATAAGGTGTATTGTGTATCTAAACATTCCTGCTAATAAGCGTGTAATGTAATCATGATGTGTTTAGCGTTACGTGGTAGTAGACATTAAATTTAAGAAACCCAAGATTTGTCTGTAAATTGGACGAGTATAGAAGCCATGTCCAATATCGCAGAAACTGGCCTCGAGCCAAGTGTAAGGTTATGTTGCATTTTCTAATTTTTGAATACATCTAAATGTAATTTATGTGAACTTTTTCGTATTTAGACCTACATATCCTGCATAGAAAAATCTCTTTGTCATCAATTGTATCTAGATGTAATTTGAATCCATAAGTAGTTGCCGTATTCGACAGAGTCGACGATTGTTAACTATTTTATTTATAAGAACATTGTGGAATGCAAATAAAGTATCGAGTAAAATTTTGGGGGTTTTCTTTTACATCTATGTCAATGACCTAACGTCAAACAAATGTCAGAAGACCATAATGAACTTAAAACGTCTGTGGTCTATTACAAAATACGTTTTTTTCATAATTAATTATTAAGAAATAGTAAATCAATTAAAATAAGTTTATAAGAAAGTGTCGGAGAAAACCGACATTAGTTTATTGTAAAAGTAAGGTTGGTGAATTAAATTTTTAGGTTATGTTATGGGTTACAACTTCGATTATATATTCATGATAAAAATTTAGAAAAAAGCCTTGATTTTAGCTGCGTGTGAACTCGAAACTGTACAAAGTAGTTACTGCATAAAAATCTAGAATATATTAGGACATATTTTGGCCGATTTGTGAAACACTAAGATGAGAAACTTGTCAGGTTGTGTCTGATATATTTTTTTATAATTGCAGGATGTTTGCAGCAGATCATGGATCTCGAGTACGTCGCCTGTATAAGCTGATATTTAGAGTACATCGAGCTCTCCCGCCAGAGCTTCGTATAATGGGCGACAACTATGCGCGGGATGAATTCAAACGACACAAGAAATGCAACCCTCCGGAGGCTAAAATATTCCTGACAGAATGGACTGTAAGTATGAAACATGTATGACAGAAATATGCCTATTTTCCGTAGGTGTAACTACTTTTTAACATTAACATACACAATTAATATTATGAAAGTAGTTATAAATGAAAGTTTCCTAATATTTGCTCAGTATTTTTGATGAATACCTAAGTATCTCCTGTATGCCTGAACTCTGTTGAATAACTGACAAAGTAGATGTTGTAGATAAATGAACTTGATAATATTATTTTACCAAGCGCAGACTGACCCAACAAACTCTTAAGATTTTACTTACTACTCCACTATTAAAATCAAACATTTTGGTTTAGAGTAGAATTGAAAAAGACTTTGAATCATAAAAGCTTTTTTCCTAACTATCTGATAACAAATTCAATTAACATACTTACAGGACTATGCGATAACACTGGCAAAGCAGACAAAACCTTTACAACAGGTTAAAAAGAAGAAAGTTGGTGAATACTTGGATCCTCAGCTACTAGACCACATGTCAGATGAGCAGCTAGCACAATTGTATGAACTACACAAAGCGGCAACGGAACCCAGTGATGAAACAGATGTTAAACCAACAGAAAGTAAATGATTGTAGTGGTTTCTTGTAGGTAAAAAAGTAATTCTGAATAAGTGCAAAGGATTGAACTTTTTTGTTACAATCATGTCTTTATTTATAGAGGGATATATTATTAATCATGTTAATAGTGTCATCAAAGATCTAAATTAGATTTCTTTACACTGTTTTATGGCAATCATAGATGAATTGTATTCTATAAGTGTATTTTTTGCAGGCAAATTATGTTAGTGATTTGATATTATTTGAAGATTTTATTCTTTTTAGATTTTTATTTACCATTAAAATCATTTTGTAAACTATGATTTGCATAGTAGACCAGACAAGAACGAAAAATAAAATTATATTCCTTAATACCAGAGAAATTTAAAAGTAATATAAATTAAATTTGATTCTAATGATTGTTCATGTCAAATCTTTTTGCACTTATTTGGTCATAGCTTAATATAATAACATGTATTAATTTATTTCTATTAATTCATCACAATTTGCAATAGCTGTATTTCTGTGATTTGCTAAATAGTATATTTTGTTGTAAATAGTATTATGTAGTTTAGAGATTATTTAGAGTATGCCTTATTTATAATAGATTTTTAAATAAATTTCAGATATTTTAAAGAGAGTAATAGTATTTTATTTGTCTCTTAGCTAAGGAGTATTGCTAGTACAAGAAAAAATGTTCTAAATCATCATCATCGGCCTAGCCTTTTCCCAACTATGTTGGGGTCGGCTACCAGTCCAACCGGTTTCAGCTGAGTACCTGTGTTTTACAAGGAGCAACTGCCTATCTGACCTCCTCAACCCAGTTACCTGGGCAACACAACACCCCTTGGTTAATTCTCAATTCCCAATTCTTTATTATAGCATTCCATATGTTAAATACATGTGTTACATTTATAATATAGATACAATATGGACCCGGTTGGGCACAGCTTAAAGAAGTTGGAGAGTAGCTCATTCTAAAACTATAATAATATATTAACTATATCATTGGTTAGACTGGCTGTCAGACTTTTTCAAGCTTCTGACTACCTGTAACGACTGTCAAAGATGTAGGAATAACAGCCGGGACCCACAATTTATTGTGCCTTCCGAAACACGGAGGAACTCGCTATGACAAAGATGGTCACCCATCTACGAACCAACCGCGACAAGCATAGCTTAACCTGTGATCGAATCACTTATGCGGTTATAGCACAGCCACGAGCTCCTCTGTGTTGTGAATGGTCTAAATGCGTTTTGAAAATTAAAATGCGTAGGCATGTATCTCATGAATTAGTAGAGCATAGTATTTAGGTGATTTGATGTATTTTTTTTTGCTATCTAGCGAATGGGCATTTGACAAGAAAATGTAATTAGTCCGTTAGATAAAATTACGTAAAATATCGGCTGCGAATTTCTTTTTATCGCATAAACAAAATATAGATGTGGCAGTAAAATGGAATCTCGTGTGACGTCACTTATTAGGCAGAATTAAGATAAGACTTTTTACTGAAAAGTGAACTTATTAGCCTCTACTTCTATATGAGTGGAACGTAAGGTGAGACAAAGCTCACGCTTTGTCTTCGGATTTTTGTTATTGATTTAAAAAGACAAGAAATAGGTATGTTATTTTTTTAAATAGACACTTAAAAACAAAGCAATATCAATAAATGTGACTCCCATTCAACAAACATGATTTCAAAAGTTTTATAACGGTACGTCCTTTTTTAAAACATCAATGGTAATATCGAACACAACTTATTGAGTCGCGGCTAGCGTTTGCTGAGCTGTTATAAAGAGTAGCTCATGAACAATAGAGTTCAAGTTATTGTTTCGGGTGTTATGACGGTCATTTAACTAGGTGTTATGTCATCTTCAATTGTTTTATTTGAGTTTTTGGGGAATCGAGTTATTAGAAAAAAAAACAGGTTAGAAATAGTGCTATAATTTATATACGATACCGATACTACAGTGGGAAATAAAGTGAGAGTTTGTGTTTGTGGTTTTTTACCATTTCACGCCCAAACGGCTGGACCGATTTCGATGAAATTTGGTGTGACACTTATTCTAACACATACTCTTTTACCTATTCCGATAGAGGATTTGCTTTGCTTTGCTTTATTATTTAAGCTATAGTCATCATACAGGCGGATCCAGCTGCAAGTAACAGATAAATATGTTCATCTGTGTTTTAGATAAGGAGCAACTAAACTTTCTTTTTTAGCTGTGGAAAAATCCGCAATCCTTTGGGTAGTCGGAGACATTAACTTTTAAAACTGAACTTCTAAAGCACTGGTGTATTCCGGTTCCTATGCACCTGATGATACTTTACTTACTACTTTATATTTCATCTTACATATTCTGACCATCTTATAACCGTATATAAGGCCTTGTTAATCCTGCATCGATTAGAATTCTACATATCCATCGACTTATAGAAAACTTTATACATGTCGAGACTCAAAAGTCTAAAGCGAAAGGTGCATCAATTTAGACCTGATTCATTCTAGGAACAATACGTAATGTACTATGTAGTACTTCGGAACACAATTTATTGCACAATATCTACTAATAGATAGTCGTTCATTATTATGTCATTGTTCTGCTTACAATTGAGAGAAAGTAACTCGGTATAGGAATAAAGGAACGTATGAACTAAATCTGCGACGCTACCAGGGCCCCGATTCTGCTATTTTACAATGGCCGATGAATAAATGGCAATTGGATTAAATTTGAAATTATTCTTATTCTCTTAAGCATTTTGTGAATATAATAAACGGAAGTTAATTGTATTGACCTTGGGTGTACCGTCTCGTACTACTTTTCCAATTATTTTGCAGGAAAAAATAAAAAAAAATGTCATTTTAAGCCAATTTTCATTCATCCATCGGCCATTGTAAATAGCAGAATTGGGGCCCAGATTATTACATTCTAATTTGATTGACAAGAAGATTATCTACTAGAATAGTATTTAATTACTGTATTGTTCTAATTGGTTATTACGAATTAGGCAGGTACTGTCGATGAAAGAAACTCGTACTCAATAATAGGAAATTATTTTCATTGAGTAAGTTATTAAGTCATCTTTTACACTCCCGCGCAGGCTTAGGCGTAGGCTACACGGTGTGAAGTGGTTTGTCAAACAGTTTTAATTAATAATGCGGTATAGGTAAATATACCGAACGTGTAATCTTGTTTTTTGTCTTGGAAACTAAAATATTTTCTAAGGATACGAATTCCTAGACAAATGAATATTTTTAAATATAATGTTTATTGTTTAATTGACATGTATTAGTTGTATATCATTTGATGTCTTTGACTACACGGATAGTCGAAACGGTTGAGGTCACCGCACCAACCCATGGTACGCAGGTTTGATCCCTACGTGGAACAGCGTTTCCGTGCTCCATTAATGCTTTCCTTATGTCTGGGTGTCTTTGTGCAAGTGACTTGAATGTTAGTCGACACAAGGTTTAAAAAAATACGTCTATATAGTTTTAAAGGCGTCACAATACTGACTCGATTAGCTGACCGTCCAGCCATGCTTGTTGATTCCGTCAACGGAGTGATCTAACAGTATTTACTGAACGTCTAGCCTTCGCCTTACGCGGGGCGCGGGGCAGGCTCGGGGCGCGGGGTGGGGACCGACTACAGCCAGTGCCTCGCTAGACAGCATCTTGTGTGCGCGTGAGTGCTTAGTTGTGTTGTGAAATTATATATGTTCCATCCAGGTTAGTAATGCACCTTTTTTGCTACCTCTTTGGCTCTTCGATTTTCTGCACGACTTTTTAAAGTGAGCTAAAGTTGTATTAAATTACGTTATCTCTCAAACCGGTTAAGTAATAAACCACTTTTACGGGCCGACCGAGTTAGTCAACTACTTACTGGATTTTAAGTTCGCTATATTTACTTACGAACATTGTAAGAGCAATTTCTTAATCTGGTACCGTTTGTATGTGAAAATAGTTATGAACTTTTTAATTAGTCGATTCATAGTTTGTCCTTATATTATTTAATTTATTATAGTTAAAGTAATATCGCAGAGGTTTCGCAATGTTTAATACTTACCTGGTACTTACAGACTATAAGTTTTGAATTATATATGGATGCATAGCATTTTTTTTTCTTCTTTGGAATGTTACTAAGTCCTCTGCCGACGTTTGGCATGTGTCCAAGTAGAAACCTTAAGTTTATTGATAACTGTTGTTGTATATTTGTTAGCCGAACAATAAAGAAAAATGTCTCATATTTTATCAATAACAAAGTTTTGCCCAACTTAATTGCCGATTTCCATTTTACTCTAAAAGCAATAAAAAGCTCCATATAGGCTATCGTGTAGTAAATTGAAAAAAATCTGGTTATACATCCTACACAATTAAAATTATCGCTTTATACAAAGATTTCCAACAGAAAAGCTTCAATAAAAGTTTAGCGCTTAACTTGAAACGAAAAGACATCAACGCTTATTTTCTACTAGGTGTTGTCCAAGACTTGTCAGCCTGGTAATGAAACTGTTACTTTGGATTTTTATTAGTCTTTATAATATAATTATTAAAAAGCTATAATGCCATTAGGTAATTTTAAGTTTTACGCGTACTGGGAAATAGAGGCTTGTAGGGCTCCTTTTCTCATGTATTTTTTTATATTACTCGTTTTACGATATTAGGCATGGAGTTCGTTAAGAAATATGACTCATCCATGCTCAAGGTTGCAGTTTCTGAAAAAAGACTGCATAAGTTTGATACTTACTTATTGGATATTTGTTATGGTCTTAAGAACTTAAGAAAACCGGTAAAAGTCTGCTTCCACAACCTGGAAACTCCAATGGCAGAGGTCATGATTCTATTTCACTGTTTTAAAACCTAACCTTATGGACGAGACCTAATAATCGGGCCAAACCAGCTTTTTGATTAATATTTATAAGTATAGACGGAGAGATTTTGTGACATAATACAAACCTAATAGATATTCAGTTAAATTCGGCAAAGCCCATCAGACGGTCCGAACTGATATGAACTCGGCTATAACTCAACAATTTAAAGGGATGAGTTTATTTCTGGAATCCAGGCATAGTTTCTAGCTGTAAAACGAGGTCATTTAACTAATTACGCTGACCTCATTCATCATAACCTTAAATCAGGAACGTGGAAGCTTCGCAACCGGTAGTCATGTAGCAAACAGTTTTACTGCAGTAGATTTAGGAACTTAGGTGTCGAACTATACGCAGGCATCAAAGGACAGAATAAAATGAACAAAAATACGAATGACGCTTCTTGTTAGTGCCAAAACCAGTAAGCAGATTAAAAAATACAAAAAACACTATCAAGCACAGACTGGCGAACCTTGAAAAAATAATAGGTCATTTGATACCAAAATGTTGTCCTACATAAATCGCCGTTTTACATCTCTTTCTCATTATAAATTCTCCTATATGGTAGTACTAATAAAACCGTCTATCTACTCTCTACTAAAGGACTCTAATACCGACCCGCATTACCTTCAACTTAGCCATAACTTCAGTGGAACAAGGCTGGTCGGTTCAAGGTCAATAGCTTGCGACGTATAGGTAAATGAACTGTCTTATTTACACACCGCACTCTTTTATCCATTTCACATTTCAAACTAATTAAAATTGTAATAAAGTTGTATATCTTAATGGTCGTAAAACTTTTTGATCCTATTTTTAATCTAACATAATGGCCAATCCTTAACGGCCAATTTCCGCTCATCAGTCAATAGTTTACCCTGCACGAGACAATATAAAAAGTCCCATCCAAAATATACGTCGTTTCTGTAGTATACCTATAATTTATCCCTATAGTCACATATCTATTATTCTAGAAAATAAGTAAGTCTGCTAACTTCAATCACTGCCTATCGTTTACTAATATTTATAAATAAGTTAGTACAATTCTCTACCTATTACGTTAACGCAATATAACACAAAAAAGTGTTATATAAAATTGGTATGTATTTTTTGTAAAGTCCTTGAATATCGCTGACATTCAGATGGAGTCGATATACTTTCAAATGATTCAGATTTTATCTCACCAATGTCTGTGCGATCGATCTGTGCCTGTTTTTATTTAAGACTAAGGTTAATAGGCGCATTTGTGTTCGGCCAGCTTCATCAATGTCCTAGTTTGGAAAGGGAAAATGGGATGCAACCACTACTGGCAAATACTAATGGAAGTCAATATTTACTTCAGAAAAAAATATGGCTTCTGAGCTATCGACTGCGGACACGGACACTGTGGACAGTTCTTCCTTACTGGTGAAATTAAACGAAAATAGACCAGTATGAAAAACATAACACGGGTCGGTGCCACTTTAATCCCTCATTTTCTTACTGAAATACCTAATTAAAAGGTCTTAGATAACCTTTTTGGAAAGGACTCCTTGTCTGACTCCGATTGTTTCCTATCACGATACCCAATCTAAGTAACAAAATCGTTTGAGTGCTAGTTTTACGGTTCGATGAGCTGCTAATTTCTTAGAATTTTACTTTTACTGCCTTTGTTTACAAATTGGGTGTTGTGCGGTTCAGAAGGCACATGTCTGGTTGGTGCAGAACATTGTGGAGTACGCCGTTGTTATTAGAGCGAATAGTAAGTATTCCGTCTGATTGTTGATGCGTTTTGTCTGTAAATAGTCAACTGTGGAGGTGGACATGATACTCATTGACAGCTCCTCTCTTTCCCCTTTGTATATGTTCCACTGTACGGCTTAGGAATCTTGCCAGAAAAAGGAATAGGAATTATCAAAAAGATTGTTCTTTTGTTTGAGTTCTCACACTTTCTCAATATATTCTTTACTTCCTGTCAGAATAAGGAAGCCGTATACCTATCCTGGACTCGAATTTGGAAACGAGTCATATTGAACAGATAAGCTACCACGTCTGTTTTGGGATACATGTTTTCTGGATGCAAATACTAAACTTTTTAAATTTCTAAGCTCAATTTGTTTACTTGAAACCATCAAGACAAAGTCCAAGGCAATTAATTAATTCTCATATTTCAGCATTGTTTAAGATATACTTTTACGAAAGTAGAGAAATAGAAAGTTACGGAACACTGTCAGTTATGAATAAAAATTCGAATAAATATTATAATTTTAAAGTATTTAACTACTAAATATTTATATGTCTATAGTTTTACTAGAAGAACTGCAGGCACCGTATCAAAATCTTGTTAAGGATTTTTATCTTCTCTGCAATATTAACAAACTTGAATTTAAAATAAATCTTAAATTATAGAAATACACAGCCGTGACCCAAACCGAGGTTGAGTCATTCAATTCTCCGACTAGTTTTAAAAGAAAACAAACACTGGCAATTATCTTGTTGCTCACAATCGGGTAAAAAGGTTGACGATAATTTTAATCCCACCAAAAACATTAAATGTAAAAAAATGCCAAGTCTCTCGATGCAGTCTTTCCATCGTAAAAAGTTTTGAGATCTCATAGAAGCCAAGTCCTATTCAAAATATTTTGTAGTTATAAATCAACATTTAGTAATTGTATCAATAGTTTTCTTTATATTATAATTATAGTGACTTGGCAATGAGCACAAGAAGAAACAAATAAAACGGCATATTTGTAGGATTTGAAAGTTACACACACCGCATGCGTAAACATTAATATCACAAAATTAATTTTCTTTTGGTTTATCCGTGTCGTCCCAACCGAATTTCGGCAACGGCAGTCAGTCTTAGTGTACTCTCGATTCATTTACTTTCATAAAGCGATGGCCCGTAAGGTATTCTTAATTATTGTATTGGAGCATGTAGTCGGTAGTGACCATCATGATTCACACATAACAAATAATCTGATCACTGGTCTCGTCAGTAACATTTGCACATAATTCCAGGCATCAAGCAGCTTTTAATTTGTGCTCATTGCCAAGTCACTATAATTATAATATAAAGAAAACTATTGATACAATTACTAAATGTTGATTTATAACTACAAAATATTTTGAATAGGACTTGGCTTCTATGAGATCTCAAAACTTTTTACGATGGAAAGACTGCATCGAGAGACTTGGCATTTTTTTACATTTAATGTTTTTGGTGGGATCTCATTTATTTTTTGTAAGTGTATTTCTTTCTTTTTTTTTAGGTGTCATAATTTCTAGGACTTCAGCTACTGCTTTGCTTAGAACCCATTCTCTATCTCTATCTCTTTTGTTTCTTCTCTGAGACTTCGTTACTTCTAATGTAAACAAGCTTAAACTTATATATATATATGCATATATATATCTACTAACTTACAAACTATAGCTAAACTAAACTAAATAACACGTAAAGTTCTCCGAATATCAATTATCACTACAATATTTTTTAGTTTCGAAATGGTTTTTCATAGACAGGTGGCGCTATCAAATGAAAATTATCGAATTATTCTGAAGTACTACTTAGACTGCGCTTTGTAACGAAACCATAGCGCGATTCAGACACGTACAACGCCATCTATCGAGCGCGCATACAATATTTATCGCAATACAATGGAGTTTTAGCTTTATTAATTTAATGAATTATGAATTTTATGTATTAATTTGTATTAATGATAGTCTGTGTATTACATTTATATTATTCTTTTCTATTCTATGTATGTATTCATCCAATTGAATAGGTACTTAAACAACGAACAAAGTTAACAATGCAGTCAAAATCCATACATAATGTTCTTGCCAAACCGCAAATATAAAATTGTTTTCTATGGCATATTATTTTTTAATGTTTTTATAATTTTTCCTTTATATGTGGCTAAGGACCTATCTTGGTGCAAAATTTGAAGTTTCTAAGTCTGCTAGAAGTACCTTAGATTTTTGATGATCTGTCAGTGAGTCAGTGAGTGACAAAATGGTGTAACTTTGATCGACCGTAACTCCTAAACCATTAATTCAATTGGCATGTAATTTCGAACTTAAGCTTGTTCTAATGCCTACTATTATTCCCCGAAAAGCTAAACTCCTAGCTTTGTCCACGTCGAAGATACAGGGGGGGCGAAACAGCCGCGAATCGCTTCGAGAAAAGATGGTACGGCCGTGCCCGTTTTGCTCGAGACTTGGCAGGGGCACTGCCGTGCCCTCAGATCTATCCTTGACAATGAACAAGTATAAACAATCGTGTAACAGTTCACAGAGTATATGAATAGTGACGTTTCACTAGGCACTAACATCCGGTAGCGCTTGTGGTCTAGGTTATAAACGAAGGCGAGAATATAAGCATAAGAATGTATAATAAATATTCATACAAGTAATAATTACAGTACAGTACAGCAGTGACATAGTATGTTGTGTACAATTTTTGTTTCGAAAATAAATAAATTGAGTTCGTCCAAGTTAAAAATTCCTTAATTAATCATTTAAAATATATAAAAAATACTTGTGTATTACAGAAAAATACAGTGAAAAATGTTGTCCATAATTGTGCCTCTTGGTTTTCTTTTATATTAATATAGTTTCAGACTAAACAATATCTATGCGAGTTTATCAGCATTAAATTCACGCGTATTATCGAACTATTTCTTAAAAGGACGAGTTGTAGTGCTCGCTCTAATAAAGTAAACTGTCATCGTAAAGCCATTTGCAAGGCGTGCGTCATTATGGGAACTTTCCCTTGCGATTGTGTTCTGCAGCGATTTGCTAAAAGCACAAATGTGGTTATTACAGTTCATTTAAAAAAGGATTTTGTGGTATGTCGTACTGTTAATTGTTTGAATCCGCGGCCGCTTCTCTTCATACCATACAGATCTTACACACATCAGTGCAGTGGAGAGTTGAGCAACTGGGTCGGCAGCGGCCGGACGCAGTAACGCGCGGTTTTCTTTACTTTCATTATGTTTTGCAAAACAGCCAAGAAAATCCGCGTTTCCGTTCAAGTACGGAGCATGCTGATTGCCCGTGACTAAGCCATCGAGACTGCGTAACTTGTTTGTCACCCGTTAAATGTTTTATTAAGTTGACGCAAAGAAAACAACCCATTGGCCTTGAGTGTGTGAATTTCTAAATTGCGAAAGTTAGTATCCGCCAAGCCCTCACGCCTAAACAGCTAAATTCTTGAACACAATCTGACATAACTTAATCTTACGGATAGATAGAAACATCAAGAAAATTTCCACGGTAGTCGGTAACTAAGTCACGTGAAGAAGCAAGTTATTAAGCTATTAATTTCATTAAACCTGTTTCACACGTACTTCTTATCTGAGCCAATCGCAATAACCAATCTTAGATCATAATGGTTTCGGGGTAAGTGGAACTACGAGCGGTACCAAACTACGTCAGAAGTAAGTCGGTACTTTGAAGGCACGATCGGAATAAAATATTGGGTTGGACATCGCAATGGTTTACGTCGAGTCAATGACCTGTCGCATCGAATACCATGATCCGTTACCCCCTGTTGACTTGGTTTTGACGAAATGTTTTATTCTTTGTTTTGTTTGTTCCTATTGCGTTAATTGGTACAATTGCATGATGGTTACGGAATTGTTGCTTTTTTGCTTACGAAAAATAGTAAAGCTCTCGTCCTTATCATAAATATTTTGTTAAGTTCGATGTATTATGTCATTATGATAATGCTATTCTTATTTTAATACCAGTACGTATGTCTACAGCCTTACGTAGAGATGCATAAAACTACAAGTTAATCAATCGGGTAGGTACCTTAAATCTACTAAAAAATAATAAGTTAATTCGTAATTTTATTAACATACCCATAAAATAATTCACACCTGAATATGGATCTCTATCGTAGTTTATCGTAAAACGTACTCGGCACTAATAGTTTTCGACTACTGTGTCAGGTGTGCGTTTGCATTCTAATTTGATGACGATAACCTATTTTCTTTACCTGTTATGTAGTATACTTATCTCTATGCTTAATGTGTATAGATTTTAAGTTAAATTTGGAATTGGATAAAATTGGATACTATCCGTATTTTTCTAAGCAATAGTTATCTACAAATTTTGTGCGGGGCGGAAAACTTAATGTCAATACAGCTCAGTGCCATGAATCATCGGCAATTGTAAAAAGCGGAATTGGGGCCAAGATGTGCAAACTTTTGTAAAGTTGCTATTATCAGCTCATAAAACATTATTTAATTGTATCCAATGAAAGGTTTACTTACTTATCGAATGTTCACGAAACCTGTAAGGTATTACCAATCTCACTAAAACTGATAATAATTTGTATTGCATTATTGGCACACATTACGTAAGTTTCTGCGCAAGCAGTAGTCCTGGGCTTGTACGACTTTTATACTAACTTAAAACAGTGCAACACTCGTGCTGTTAAAAGAGAGAGATAGTGCTCTACGTCATCTAGTACGTCATCCTGCTTCCACACCAACGTCCCCGAGATAGTGGTCGGGTTTAAAGAACTGTCAAAGCTACAAAATGTATAGAACGCTATCAAATATACCGGTTATTGCAACATAATAATGCTCATGAAACATTACTTGTGACTTTATTACTAACACAGATTGTAACTGTGTTATATGTTTTGAAGACTTTTTAAACTTACACTTTTTGATGAAACCTCTAGTTGTGACGAAGTAGGAAGTGGATATGGAACACACCGCATAGAGCGACATTTCTTTCCTACGTTTACGATTACTTTACTTTGAGAAGAAGTGGTAGGAGCTTTGAAGTGTATGATATTCAAACTATTTTAAGATACAGTAATAACAATAAAACGGCAGTTATCACTTTCATCGATCGGAGTACAGGCACGCGTTGCTTTGCTCTTGACCGCACACGCTGGCATACTGATAATAATTATAATAAAAACTGGTAGCTTAGAACGGTGGATCATAAACGCAACTCATTAAAGCTAGTAGTACCAAAGAAGTCTGTAATAAACCAGTCTTTAGCATAAATATAGCTCTCGCCTAAGGGAACTTACGGTTTGACTGAAGTGTTATAACGAGATGCTTTATAATTGGATAACGCCATCGTATAGTGAAGTACCTACTTGGAAATACAATGTGTTAAGTGCATATTGCACTGTAGTAAACGGTTTTTGGATTTTGATTCTAGATGAGCGGCTTGCTACTATATTTTATCCAACGTTTCATTTGGATTTGACTTCTGGAGGTAGAGTTTTGTCATATTTACGCTACTTGCATGCTTCTGAGTCCGCGTTGCTATGAAGATATAATCTCTATATGTACTTCATAAAAATCGGATTAGTAGTTTTAGAGCTCGAGTCTTTTCCGTAACATATTTCATTAGTGATGGTTTTTCTTGAAATCTTCCTCAATGAGTGAGCTATCCTAACACTGAAAGAAATTTTGAAATCGGTCCCTTAGTTCCTGAGTAGCGCTTTCAAACAAACTTGTCAACTTTATAATGTTAGTATAGTTTAAAAATAGCCGTATTTACCTATTTAGAAAAAGTAAAATACAAACCGCAAATACGAATTTGAACTCCAATGTCATTTGCAAGTAAAATTCTTCAAAGATTTATGTTAAAATTTATCTAACTTTAAATTTAGTACCAAAAATAACCAAAAATAAAATAAAAAGCTATTTAGGCATCAGCACAGAATTAGAAACTTTATTAACATTGTGTAAAAAAATTATAAATTCTGTACATTTGGATCTAGTAGCACTTTAATTAAACTTTTTAAAATCAGCCCAGATCTCGTTCGTCACATTTCGTTTGATCATTCTCTCGGTATAAGATCGATGCAGTGATAAGCAACCGAGAGTCAATTATGATTGCCCTTACACGACTTCACTGTCTTTAACTGTCAATATCCATTAAGGTAAATGCATGACTGATTTAATCTTAAGCAACGCTTATATTAAATCTAATTTTACCTTTAACAACACTCTGTAATTAATGCTTTAAACTAGGTAAGCTTTTAATAGTTTTATGTTTTCATTGTTGTTTTACGATGCGAATATTAGTTTTTTTTTTGTGAATGGGTTTTTGACGGGTTGTTGTTAAATGACCTTTCTTAAAAATCTTGATGCAAACTTTTGTAGTCATATCATTAGGTATATTACTTCGCTCGAAACAACAAACGTCATTAGTTCCATATTTATGTTGAACGTAAGTGTGAACTGTGTAGCTCGCGATTTGTCCCTTGTTTGTAAACCAAGCATGCATACATCAATAATTGACTATCTAAAAAAACTCCCTTATCTGTGACAGGACGAAAAAGTTGTTTAATGTCGCATAATGTACGTTTCGCTTATGGTTATAAAGTTATAGGATTGCATTAAAACATTACGATTGCACAAAAACAAATGCGTTAGCCAGTAAGCAGTAATTCAGAGGGTACTTAAATTGCCACGCATAAATAAATAATAAACAGATCTGATCTTGTATTGGTTTATAATGTATACGAGTTATTTACATAATTATTCGTAAGTGGCAGTTGCGGTTGTTACAATTAGTTCTTGGATGGGATGGACAATGGTTGGTGATTATGCTTGATATTTGTCGGTGACACTATTGAAGTAATTTTCTTTGTGTTCGACATGATGTAGGGAAAACATGATCTGATGGAAGCAACATTTTTGAACGACAAAATATGTAAAATTGATCATCTTTGCTCAGATTTTATTTGCTGTGGTCCGTGGCCGCGTGGGTTTGCCCGCTATGAATCGAGAATTATCCTTCGTTTTAATCCTGGTTATAAACTGTGGTTTGTGTGAAAGATTAACAAACATTCATAAATACATGCGTTCGCGTTTTTAATATTAGAAGGATTTCTAACCATAAAAATAAATATTAAATTTTCATATTTTGTCCATATTATTCTCAATACAAATGCAGGAAGCGAAGTACCCAGGGGACACAGCACATCCGTCAGACGCTTCGCTGCTAAGCTATTTGGGTCATAAATGTCTTCGATTCAGCATGAAAAGTTTTCGGTCAATTAAACTGGTACGGTACTGATACGTGTATCATATGGGTAGCGTTCCGCAAACGTGCTCGCAAAAATCTTCGGAACGAGATAAACGATGCGTTTTGTGTATTTAATCTTTTGTTTTTTTGTTTGTTGTTGTTAAGCTCCCGTAAAGCATAGCATGATCATTAGCATCGTCGGAAAGCTAATTGCGAAAGATTGTACCTACTATTGTACTTTCGTTGCTTTGTGTTTGACAATGTTCTTTGTGTAGTATTTTATTTCCTTATATTACTAGCTGTACACGTAGCATCTTTTTTAAACAAAAAATACTCAACATTTTGTAAAATAATATAATATTTCTAAATAAAATTAGGTAGCCTAAGCAACTCCTTATTACATGAGCATGCCAATAAAAGTACAGCCGGAACAAAAAGACAGACCAAAATAAAATTGCAAAATCAGGATGTTCGAAGATATAAAAATATCGTCTTATTTTGTTAATAGGTCTATCAACGCTTATGTGTGCATCCAACGACTCTAGGTACAACTAAATTCCGTTTCGTATTAAAACAATGTTATACAATATAAGTATTTTATACGCCGTATTAACATAAGATGTTCAAAATCCGTTTATACGAAACCAGTTTTCGATTGTTTTGCGATTTCGTCACATCCCAGACTGGCAACAGTCTACAACAAACTAGTTTTGTAATGATTTATACATTCACTTATTTTAGGCATAATGTTGAACTTGCATAAAAGAATAGCTCTTAAACCAAATACCTACTTCAGAAAACTCTGCATTAAAAAAACTCTAATTTTCTTTTCGAAATTACTAAATATTCAGCGCCTGCGTTTTGCGGCTATTATTTGGCACCCATGCATAAATTTCTTCGATTCCATCTATGGGCTAATAATTTCTATAGTAACCTACACAAGCGCGTATAAACATAAAAAGTTGATGAAAACCGTGCTCTTACATATTCAAGTTGCGAAAGTGCCTTACAAAAAGTAAGATCTCATTGAAATCTGTTGTTATTTAAAATTCATTTTCCATTGTAGGCACAAACAATAAGCGGTGTTTTCCAATGCAATGAGAGAAAACTATGGTTACGCTTGCGGTTTGAATAACAGCACTTTAATAAGGTTGTTTTGGTGGATCTAATATTAGGATGGTAAAAGGATAGTTAAGTGCCGTAAAGTAATCTACAAGTCGACGCGAGATGAATGACGCACAGTTATTAACGAATACTCTCTCTACTAAAGTGGGAATACAGCTGTCAGTACAGTCCTATGATGTGTATGTCTATGTTTATATACACGACAATGCTGTGGACAAGACTAGATAATATGCATGCACGATATTGCTTCTACAAACAAAATTCTTCTATTTATTTTATTTAAAACCGATTGACATATGAGTCAGATATAAGAGGAAAGAGGAAATCTGAATTTAAGTTTGTTTGTCATGCTTTCAGGCCAAAAATACTTAACTGATGGTCATGAAATTTTGCACACATGTTCTTGGAGGGATTAGAAAAAAAAACATAACTGAGTTTTAAATCGATAAACCACGTGGACGGAGCCGTGGACGACCGCCAGTATTCTATAATAACGACGCGGCGACGCTAAAAGGAGAGATCCAACGGAAGAACTTACCTGCTTTCCAACTAACATTCGACAATCGCTTAAATTTCCATATTTAAAAACCACAAAACGTCATTGGTTACACAATTCACGTGACACATCAGGAACGTTCAAGGTTCGACCAAAACAAAATTACAATTAGCTTTACGAGTGTGACCAATAGTTCTTGACTATTAGACACGATTAAACTTACATAAAAGGTAATATTAGTTCACTTATAAGGTGGGACGTAGGTCAAGTGCTATGCTTAGTCGAAAGAGCAGTGTTCCTTAACATTGGAGTTGAGAAAAATACATCATGTTCAAAATATATTTGAGTCGAGTATTTCATGTATGACAGATTATAAATTATTATCATAGTTGTTTCGTTCGGAATATGTATTTGAATGCGGGAGAGTTTGGGAGTGAGGGAGAGATAAGTGGGTAAAAATTAAATGGGGCAAATTAGATGCATACTACAAAAATGGATGGAAAAATTAATAATCCGGACGGGGTGGAAAAATCGTTTGCTTTGCAATGGGACAGTTGAGGCTAAAAAAAACCGCTTTCTTCCCCTAAGAATTGGCAGTCCTTGGATAAAGTCATATCCTATTAAAATGACTTATGGCGCAGATCTCCATAAGTTTCATAATATAATATTCTTCTTTGTAAGGACAAGGCTACAGTTAAAAGGGACTATTCTCCTAACTAAAAGTTTATAGTCAGTTGAGGACTGGCAGTACTTGTGTGACAATGTATGTTATTTGTCCTTAACGTAAATGACTAATACTAGTAATATATTATGGTATGTCTACTGGACGCCTTCAATACCACGCTCTAATTCTCCATCGTGTCAGTGAAGCAGTGGTATGCACATACATAGCTATATACTTATTCCATACTTGTTTCATTTGTTTACATACAAGACTTACTTATAACTAGACGTTACTTGTATTGTATAATGGCGTGTGTATGTAAATGAAGGGACTTTGCATAGTCATATTATTAAGCATTTATAATACGTTATTCCAAGAAAAGAGTTCGGTAAGCCGATTTTTAATTGGAATATTATATAATCTATGATTTAAATGTTACCGCGTGCGCTGGTTCTGTGTGGCCCAGAAGAATATTTGGAGACGTTTGCCCAGAAACACATAGTGGGCTAGATAAAAAAAAAATAGAAAACATATTGCACTACAAGATTAGTTAAAATTGTTAAATGAAAGTTACCTGTAAGTTATTGTTTGCAGAAAGGAATATTTTATAAATTCATAAAGTTGAGAAAAATGCAAGTTAAATAGACCGTGAGATAAGTAATTAAAAACTAGATTCAAGATACTATATTACGAAGGTATTTAATATAGAAATTGCATTAGCGAATACATATTGCATCATTTTAAAACGTGTGGAGAATAAGTAATGGTTCATATCAATATTACCAAATGCCGTCTTTAACCACGTGATGTCGGTCACATTACTGCAATAAGTATTTTATATGATTGCTTGGAGTTCAAGCTATCTCCATGGCAAATTTTATTAGAACCTTGAGATTGGTTTTTTGGCTGGAAACATGTATAAGACAGACAAGGGCTTTGACATTTACAATGTAATATAGAAGAGTTTAGAATATTTCGAATCTGGCTTTTGTTCTCCTGTAGAAAGTTTATGTATTATGTGCCTCTAATACATATTTCTCCTCCGGGTATTAGAGGCTTAATAATCAAAGAGAGAGATTCTACAAACGCTGTCGACTCGGGTACGACCGATATATAAATCAATTGACTTCAATAACCGATAAATTATGCATATCTTACCTTACAACTTGCTATTAACATTCTTTGGAAAACAGGTTTCATCTATTTGTCATTTCGCTGCAGTTGGAGATGGAATTTCTATATACCTATCTTATTACGATTGAATTTCTTAAATAAAATCTTAATTCTAAAAGTTAAAATTCGATAAAAAAAAGATACATTTTAATAATCGATGCGGCTTTTCGAATGCTTATTCAGGCAATAATTAGCTCATTGTCGCCTAAATCTCAATAAAATCGCTTTGTTTACGAATAAGTCTTGCAGTTAACCAACCACCATCGACATGATCGGCTGATTTGCCAATAGATTGACTTGACCATATCCTGCCAGATAGGTACCTACCGAGGAGAACTAAATTGTCCCCAATATTATTATTGTACTATACTTACGACCCCTTTTATTTTCAGGATGACCGATTACGAGCGTATTAAGAAGACGTGTCTGGAGAAAGAAGAGTTGTGGGAGGATCCCGACTTTCCCGCCAATCAGTCATCAGTGTTCTACTTCCAAACACCACCCTTCCATTTCGAGTGGAAACGATCAAAGGTATGTACAAAAGTTTATGTGGGTTTCATAAGGGTTAAATAATTTGAATCATCATCATCCAAGCTTTTTCTCACCTATTTTGGATCTGTCTAGGTCAGCTCCCAGTTTAAACGGATGCAGCTGAGTATCAGGTTTTCAAGGAGGGACTGCCTATCTGCTCTCCTCAACACAGTTACCTAGGCAACACGATACCCCCTAGTTAGACTGGTAACAGACTTTTTAGCTTCTGACCGTATCGACTGCCAAAGATGTGTTAATTCCAGCCGGGACCCACAATTAAACGTGCCTTCCGAAACACGTATCAACTCGTTATGATATAGATGGTCACCCATCCACGGGTTGACCGCGTCAGTATCAACTTGTGTGGAGTTGTGCGTTATAGTTAAGGCACATCCTCGTTGATAATTGACAAGTTTTTATCCGTGTTTAGAAATTAGATAGATACATTCAGATCATTTGAACAATACTCGTTCTCTCTGAGTGCGAAATGTCAGCTGTAGTGTTCCTCGCCTTCAATTAAACGAAATATAAATATGAATGTGAAGATTTGAAAGGCCTCACGCAGAATATACAAGTAGCTTATAACAATGATATGTATAATAATCGTATTAAAACAAAAAACACAGCCAAATTCAATTGAATAAATGTTATTGTGAAATTTCGGGACATAATACCTTACTGAAATAAAATAATGTATTATAATACTCCGTTCTCACGCTTTATGATTGTATTTCTCATTGTTTCTCAAGTGTTTAAGCATATAAAAATATATTTGAAATTCACATCAATGTTTTTTTCAAGTACTATGTTACACCTATACATACTCGCAAATAAAGTACTCGAAAGACCTGAAAAGAAATCACCATTAAAAATATTTCGTCATCGTCTCCTATGACCTACGAACAAAAGCTACACATAAAATAAATTCTCAAGGTAGATATGCAAACTTCTTTGAATTATGTTACAAAGAAAATGGCCATCAAAATTTTGTTCAAATCTTAAAAATGGTAAGTTTATTTCTAACTCAGTTGTACAGTCCACAAATACAAAATTAAAACCGAAGACCAAAAAGTTTGTCTCAAATACAGTCAGCATAATATCCACTAGAAAAGAAAAAAAGTACTTGATATCCCCGGAATGTAATCACGATGAAGACAAGTGAAGTAATTTAAAAAAACGCGAGCCATTGTCTTGACATTTATTTACATTTAATTCATAACGCGAGAACCAAGGTGAAAGTGTTAGCCGGATGTCGACATACTTGTGTGTGTTTTTATTGTTTACACTTTTCTGTTTGACTTAGGGCTATCGTGGTCCGTCGAATGTAGTACACACAGTACTACACACTGGTAGAGTACTAGTACAGTAGTACACACTGGTAGATGTGTTCTAGTATCGTTCGCGTTTAGTTATAAGTCACTACGGCTGTTTTTTAATATTAGAATCTATGGATGATTTGGCTTTTACAGGATTCTACTACATTAGAAACCAAATTGATACGAAAAACTATAAAATACACTCATGACAACTTGTGACTCTTAGATACGAATACATTTTGATATATTTCGTTTTAGGTTAGCCTTTTAGCTGAGTTTTTTTTAACTAGGATAAATCAACTATGGAAATTAAACTTTTCCGATTATCATGTATCACTTTGACGCACGCTTTTCCTCTCAATTAAATTCAAGAAAACGGTTCCTTTTATACTCACAATATTTCTTAACCCTAAAACAAAAACACTTTTTGTCGAAACAACACTTAGCTATTTTGCCTGAGCACTTTCAATTTGCGTAAAGCTTATCAGTTCAACATTCGAACAGCTGAAACCAGGACCGGTCATACGAACTAGTTTAAAACATAGGCTTTAAACTAGGCTTACATAAAATTGGATTATATAAATCTAGGCACAGAGTTAGGTAATTCCAGCCTTCACTTATTTGCGTGGGTGTAAAATACCCTATTACTGTCCAATCGTAAACTGTTCGATACTATCAAAGGATTGTTACCTAATAGCTATTATAAAAGACTCGTTTTATGTGCTTCAGGAAGTCACAATTTCCATATAAAGAGCGAACACAGTCTTGCAAATGTAGGTGCAATTAAATAAAACAAAGAAAATCTGTCCTATGTTTTCGAAAGTTGATTTTATCACAATTAGGCTAAGA
The DNA here is from genome assembly GCF_003590095.1 of Trichoplusia ni. Taxonomy (NCBI): domain Eukaryota; kingdom Metazoa; phylum Arthropoda; class Insecta; order Lepidoptera; family Noctuidae; genus Trichoplusia; species Trichoplusia ni. Next base: position 2,344,971 of record NC_039478.1, on the reverse strand, counting down.
TTTTGAAATAGGGAATGATCGTAAATTATTCTCGAAGTAAAGTCTCACAGGCGAAAGTAGAAAAGGTACTATTTTTGCTTCAGAATCGATGGTATCATGAATATTCAATAGGTTGCTGGCACCTCGTGAGTCTTGTCAGCATTCCTAGAGACGTCACCCTTTCATATCCCAATTTGGATAACACTGCCTACTCTGCTTCTTAACATACTACGTAATAATGATACTCATGTATCAATCGATGTTAAGTCACTATAGATAATATGCAAGTGAATCAAAATTTAAAGGACCCCGTCGGTAAAAATATTCGCGCATGATACACCTCTAATACAAAACAAATTTGAAATCGCTCAATCCGTTCCATTATAGTTTGTATCGCAGAAGTTTGAGCTCTCATCGCCAACAAGTTTAGGATTATTTTATACACCAAGTAAAGCTCAAGCAATAAACACTTATATTGTAAAGGCTGCTGCGAGTCCGGAGGTGTACTGTTACGTCATTACGGCAACGGAAACGTCACCTACAGTTGCTTAAGAGAACAATATATGACCGTGAAGTACTTGTACGATACGAAATCTCGATTCTGCAGATCCTTCTAAAATTGTACGTGAAAGTTTGTAACGATAGACGATTGTTCGACCTCCTACTACCTACGTATTTATCGGGTCTATAACCTAGATTCAAATAGGATTAATTTAATCAAGAGTCCGAGTAAAGTCACGGGGAACGGCTACTATTATAAGTACGATAATTGTCGGCTGCTGTGTAATAATGTTTCACAGAATTCGTTACTCGCTAATTGATTGAACCACCTTTTTTCTGGACACCGTCCTACGTAACCATTCATACTTCCATATAATCACAAACATGCTTGCATTGCGTTTAATAACACAAAAGATTACAATATTGTGAGGTCATCAAAACACAAATTCTAATCTGGTATCGAAATCACGCGATTGTGTTTAAACCGTTAACTTATAATACAACTAGATTGTATTGCTTATAGAAACTAGAAGTGGTTTGGGATAAACAACTTTGTAAATTGGCCGGGTTTTACGGTCAGCCTGAGGTCTGGTGAAGTGTGCGCGTTTATAAAATGTGTTGTTTTTTTCTGCTGCGGTTAGTTACTATAATTATTTCGTACAGCGCTTTGTCAATGGTAATTAAATGTTATTAGTAACTTAATTAAAGTTATTGAGGTCGCTTTTGTTTAGTAGCTGGACAATTAAAGTAGCTAGACTTTAATTGTCCAGCTCTGTGGATTACTATTAGTCGTAAGTCGGAAGGAATAACTATGATTAATAATGAATATGTTAAACGTCCAAAGCTTTCTAGTATTGTGTTAACAAAGAACCTTATTGAATTGAAAAGAAATATGCAAGCATTTCATTACTAATAATTGACAATAACCTCAAAATCTTTCACAGTGCGAGATTATTTGAATCATTATCAAAAATCGCGGCTATTCTATAATATAATTGCATCATTCAAATTATTGTTTTTTTTTTTTGGAGAATACAATTCATGATTGTCATATTGATAAGTATCTCTACACAAATTTACAATGCGTTAAAAATGCATTGTTTTCCCTACTTACTTTGATCTATGACAAAAGCTAAAGGCTGTTTTTGAGTATAGTATTAAAAATAGCCTTTAGCTTTTGTCTTTTTCTATAAAAAAAATGAATGGCACAACTATGTATATAATTCTATGTATATAATTAAATCTTTTTATTTGAGATTATTCCAAAATTCTATATCTTGAAAATAGCGGTAAGTCATTGCACTTCGGATTGACAACTATTTTACTGTAACCATTCATGTTTCTTTTGTACAGTAGCTCAAAATAAAATACATTATTCGGCTGAATATGGTAAGAATGGAAATCGATTCCAACTGATTGGGAATACAATAATCACGAAATTTGACATTGATGACGTAGGAATATCTAGCTATTTCGATAAATGTTTAGAACTAGTTGTCCCGGCGAACTACGTTCCGCCTAACAGCTGATATACATTTTGTTTTTTTTTTTAATTTTGCCTATTTTTAAACCGTTTAAACCTTCCCTTGACTGCTACGAATCTTTCGAGAGTAAAATAGGCCAAATCAGTTTAGCCGTTCTCGACTTTTAGCGAAACGAACAGCAATTCATCGATATATATAAAACTCAAAGGTGACTGACTGACATAGTGATGCAACAACGCACAGCCGAAACCACTGGACGGATCGGACGCAAATTTGGCATTCAGGTAGATGTTATGTTGTAGGCATCCGCTAAGAAAGGATTTTGATAAATTTCACCCCCAAGGGGTTAAAATATATATATAAAAGAAGATTAACTCACACTTTTATTTCAATTTTTGTGTACATATTTTACAAATTGGTCCTCTGATTGACTTTTTAATTAAATTTGCAATATTTTAGAATATTCCAGTCAGCTTCTAGTAAAAAAAATAAACTGAATAACAGTCATATTAAGGTAACTATTACTTACAACGAATCTTATAATTAAATTATAATTAAGTTCATTTTCATCTTATTCGTATCGTATTTGCATCATTGAGATTTGCCCTTTATCCTTATTGAAATAAAACCCGTAGAAGGTATAACATTAAAATACTTGCATTCATAAAACCTCTGTAAAATTTCCATATTTAGTATTTTAAACAATTACCTGTTTCTATCATTGTTTCATTAAGTTTTGCAGTTGCTTTTTGTTTATGTATTCTCGTGAGGAACTAATATTACCTTCACAGAATTCATGCAAGTGTTTATTTATTTGTTTAAGCTGTTGCCCGCGACTTCGTCTGCGTGGTTAGAAGATATAAGTTATGACTTTTTCTTCGCTCCTATTGGTCGCAGCGTGATGATATATAGCCCAAAACCTCTCTCGATGAATGGTCTATTCAACATAAAAATATTTTTTCAATTTGAACCAGTAGTTCCTGAGATTAGCGCGTTCAAACAAACAAACAAACAAACTCTTCAGCTTTATATATTAGTATAAGTATATTAGTATATAAATGCCAACGATATCTTCGCTACGTTTCATCGATTTTTAATTTCTCGCGCGGAGATTTTAATATTACGATAACTCATTACCTATTCACTTTTTTGGTGTAGTGTAAAAGGCAATTTTGTTCTATATTACATTTATAATATATCTAACTTATTTATTTGGATAAGGATTAATACTGTATTGTTAAAAATAGGTTCGTAAATAACCCATAATTTTACTGTATTAAGAAAACACATAAAAATGGTTATTGTGGGTTATCCTTGGAAGATAGACATATACCACCGCGGACTTTTTTGTAGATTTATTAAAGAGGTACAAACCCGCCATACATAGTTTTGTTGTAACTCAAAAGGTTTTGGCAGCGTTCTCGAGGAAAGCTCTCGAATGGCTTAATTTTTTCCGACATGTTTAACTAATATCGTTGTAATATTGTCAGTTTACACAAAACCTAAACTTATTATACACTAAAACCTTCCTCAAGAATTGCTCTATCTATTGTTGAAAACCGCATCAAAATCCGTTGCGTAGTTTTAAAGATTTAAGCGTTCATAGGGACATACAACATGATGACAGAAAAAGCGACTTTGTTTTATACTATGTAGTGATGGACAATAAAAGGCTGTATACGTGCCAGAATTAAAATTTAGTACAAAAAGTATATATTATTCCTGTACTCCTTAAACTACAGAACACCACAGCATGCTAAATTTGAACTATAAAATAGATATGACAACTAGACTACAATTGACTGGTAAAATTAAAACGTGTTCAGAATAAAAAGTTCCTCATAGTAAAACGAGAATAACTTAATTGCTTTCGACCTATACTCGGGCACTTTTTTTGTTTCCGTAAGAAAGTATTTCAGGAGCATAATTATTAAGAATTCAGTTTTTCAAATTTGACTATTGAAACCGCCATGGTTTTTCGTTTTTTAAAATTTGACATAATAATGATGTTAAATCAGCATGAACAAAAACATCATTCATGTATTTACTGGCTGAACAATCCAGTAAACCATGAATGATATTTTACTCTATTCAAAAATTTGACCTCCTCGGCGGGGGATCGAACCCCGGTCTCCCGCGTGACAGGCGGGGATACTGACCACTATACTACCGAGGACTGTGAATACAATTTTCAAATTAAGGTTCTATTTCTCCCGCGCGTTCTAAATAATTCCAATTTTCTCGCTTAAAACGGACTTTTACTGTAAAACATTCATATGATTAACAAAATAGGTACAGGTCACTTCATTTAATGCCACTTTAAGGGCCTTTTTAGGCGTAACTGATGAGAAATGAAATATTTTGCTCGTTTTCAAGTGCAGCAGAGCCCCCATGTCTAGAAACTTTTATAGGGGAAACGCATAGCCAGCCCCAATACGAATTAGTTTCGCCGCCGCTCGCTAGAGAGTGCAGTTGCACATTTGTAATAAATCATCATTTTTAAACAATTAACAGAATATTATAATAATGGATGTCCTGAGACACATTGATTTTTGAAAATGTTTGGTTCTTAGCTGTAGTTTTTTTTAATTTGTGGAAATGTTTTTACTTCTTAATCAAGAGGATACGTGTTTGGGTTTATTGCCTAAAAATACAACAGAAAAATGAACAAGTCAATAAAAAATAAGACAAAATGTTTTTTTACAAAATTTTCACACTTGAAACATTAAATACTTCACAATCCATGAAATAGTTTAAGATAGCAGCCTAGAACTCTTATGAAATTATAGCAAAAACGTGGAATTTATGTGGGGATCGAACTCGATTCGCCCGCCGTTAACCACCCCTATACCACCAATTAATATTTTATTGAAATACTAGCTGTTGCCCGCGATTCGTCCGCGTGGTTAGAAGATATAAGTTATAATTTATACCTGCCTTCTATCTATCTATCTTGTAGGATTCAGTCAGCGTTTGCAATGTAAACGCAAAAAAATGTGTTTTTTTACGACCTCACATTAGAAACCTCAAAAATTGTAGCCTATGTGTTATTCTGATGTATAAGCTGGTAAAGTGGTAAAGTTTCATTCAAATCTATTCAGTAGTTTTTACGTGAAAGAGTAACAAACATCCATACATCCATACTTACAAACTTTCGCCTTTATAATAGTAGTAGGATGGAAATATGGAAAAGTGTCTTTTCGTTTGGATCTTTTAAACTACTTAACGATTTTTAATGCAGTATTCACCAATAAAGAGATCGATTTTAGTACAGAAAAGTGAGGCTTTCAATGCTATGTAACGTGATCTCGTACCAAACATATTTTTGTACGCTTAAATCGCAAAGCTATAGGAGATATCAGCGACTTAAAAGTAGAGGCAAAGCTGTTAGACAGAAGCCGTACTTCTGAGCTTCGAGTCTTTCTCACATAGCCGTTAGGTAATTCGCGCTATCGAAAATAAGGACTTAACATTTTTTAATGTCTTACAATGCCCCATTTATTATTCAAATTGCATGCGTGCTAAGCTGAGACTGAGGTGCTTGTTACTAAATAAGGAAAAGTGTCCTTGCAGAACAAACCGCTTTACTAAAATACATTTTAATTGATAACCTTATTTCGTGGAATTGCCTAAAAAAAGAGTAAAAAATTTGCCCTAATATGAATCTCAATTGCTCTCAATCCACTATCAGTTTTATAGAGAAACGATTTTTTATAACACAGATCTTAAAATAACGTAACACCTCACTTTCCCTGTTCAATAAAAACATTAATTGTTTTTACTACACTACTATAAGCTTCAATAAAAACTCTGTGATATAACAAAGTGTAAGAAAAGTAAGAGGTTTGTTTGTAGGCGGCAGTCGGCCTTGCCGCCTACGGCCTGTGGCCAGCTCATCTTGACAGTTCATTGATACCTACATCTATGGACAGATGGCGAAATTAGTATGCCTGAAGTGACACGTTGCAAAATTTGACAGATTAGTGTAACTATTTTTAGACTGATCTAGTATTGACGTGGTTTGTAGTATTTTGAAGTAACGATCAAAAGGAAGGGAGAATTACTACAGTTGGATTCCGACGTAAGATCGCGGTTTTTGCTACTCTACAATAATTAAAGTCAGAAAAAATTATACGTGACGTGTCGTTGTGGGTTCAAATTAAAGTTTTTCTGGGACATCTAACTCAAATATTCGTTCCAACTTTCGATGGTTGTAGTAGTAGTAGACTGAGTAAGTATTATTGTAAATCCTGGTGGGGTGTGGCGGTCATGTATCATAAAAATACTAATAAGGACTAACGCCTAAGAATGTTTGAACCTAGTTGTTTAGATCCCTTTTAATGCATGCTAAGATGATTACAAAACTATTATTTTTTGTCCACATTAAAGTCATAATCAAAAATACGAAGTTCCTGTTTTTTTACCCAAAGGCAAAACTACATGATCACGATAAATTGCGGTACGTTGATAGTATTTATAATTCGTCGCGATGAACATTAGCTGGGTAGCTGACTGCGTCGAATGAACGTTGTTACCGTTATAAAAACGTTTATATTACACTTACTTATTTAGCTCGTGTCAGCTGTTCACCTACAGTCATTAAACGATCTGTTAGTTCTGCGGCCTCCTGTCCCAATAAGTGTACAACAGTCGCTTGCATCGAGTAATTAACATCTACTGTGGAGGGCAAAAAATATAACAAATTCTGCCGAACATCTAGGCGTAGATCAAGTTCACCTGTCTTATTATTAGTATTCGGAGACAACTGATCAGCTCTTTAATTTGACGTCGTCATTTTGTTAACTTTTAATTTATTCATTATTATTAGCAGTTACCTTGTAAGGAATTTCTGTTTTTAAGTGTAAGTGAGCGTTTTTAAGGTTTTGGTCAAAATATAAACTTGTATGTAGATATCTCTAAAACAAGAATTGCAAGGTACTTTTATGAATGCTATGCAGACGCAAGATTAGTGCATACGTAAATGTGGTTCAGCACACCATCTTTATACAAAGCCAATGTCAGAGTCGCAATTATGAACAAATGCTGACCAGTCGCTATCTGCGTTGAACAACAAACAAATAAGCATTTTTGAAAATCCTTTCATGCGCTTGTGAATTAAGCTTTTCGTAACTTAGTGCCTTATAAAAAAACCTATAATCATGATATTTGTGACAGAAATACCTACACGATATACACCAATATTTATACAGTCTTACTACGACGGTTACAGAGATACCTAATGCTTGGCGACAGACGAACAAACAGCGCAGCCTTAGTAATAGAACCTTGTTTTAAAATTTACCCTTGTTTACGTACCCCTTAAACAAAAAAATGAACCGAAGTCTCTTTTCTCCTGAATACCTCTTTACTTCCACAAAAATGGTACAACAAATATAGTAAACCTAACATTTGAGCATAAACGTCGTCGCAAAAATATTCGCATATATCTAAGCAACGCAGACATACAGGAAGACAAACGCAAGAGCAGCTAAACGTTTATAAATGACAATTAAAAAAATAAAACTGTCTCATTAAATTTTACAATCGTAGGTGAAGCCGTGAACCGCCCACTAGGATTCCCTGTGTTGTGGGGGTCATTTCAATCAATATTCAGATGATGGTGTTTATAAATTTGTTATATAGTGTTTTAGATGGACAGAACCCATCTCGCGCTAGCCGTGTGAACGGAGCTCGGGATGCGACCCGTCTACGAGCTTTGTCCACTTTAGACCGGCCATGGCTTCGAGCTTGCGCAGTACGGGGCTTCGCCGGCTTTGTGGTAGTAAACTGTACTCGAACGCACACATTGACATAAATGATATTTTGTAAGCGCGGATTACTTAAAAGAATAAGTAGTTCTATATAACTACTTATTCTTAAGTTCTATATTACTCTTTGAGCATTATGTTAAGCTCATTTTGTTTTAAAAAATCTTTAAGGCCACGATACGAAACGAGGGGTGTTATAAGGTTTAAGTATCTGTCGGTTTTTCTGTGGCGTCTTAGCTCCCGAAAGGATTGAGCGATTTTAATTTTGTTTATTTTGTATTAGATATGAATTATGTGCACTTGCAATTGCACATAATTCATATCTAAGTGTAGTAGGTACGCCACTGCTCGCTAACAAATTGAAATGAAAATCTCATTTTGTTTCATATACAAAATTTGTAGTTGTATTGTAATGGTAGGCTTTAGTTACCAAGACAACAATTCTCCAAAATCCACTTCATACACAACAATGAAGGCAAAATTGTTAAATCCGTGCGTATAACAAAACGTTTGAAAACTGACGTCACGAAAACTGCGTAAGGGTGACGTAACGTAATCCGCCGAAAACTTGGCATTCCTTTCCTCACCCTCTTTGGCCCAATTTCCGCTTGGCAACTACTTGTGCGCTTACAGTCTTTACTTAAACGTACGAGGAAGGAGGCCTAAATGTAACTTATAACTACGATCCCTTGTTACATTGTGTTGTGTTTTAAAGAAATAATAATAAGCGGACTGTGTGGTGTAGGAAATCATAATTCGTAAGTGTATTGTGCTACCAGCAGTACTCAAACTTTGTCACCCCTGCCTGTGTTAGCTACGCCGCTAGAGGGCGTTTTCGTCGCATTGCGGGGAAACCGCCATTCACACGGCTCGTTTCAACGAAACAAGATTATGAAAGAATTTTCTTTTGTTTTCAGGAAATCTATCAGAAGCCATCCTTCATACACGACAGAAATGAGGTGTTCGACGTGGTTCCCGGTAAACTGGGTAAGTTAGCGAAAAAAAGCGAGTAGTTTAGGCTCATCTGTTATATTTAATTGCCGTGTCAATTGATGCCACGCGTGCGAATGTGCTAAAAACTTAATGCGACATTGAATAATTATTTGTGTGTAAAGAAACCGTTTGACGCTATGACTCTTCTGCTTTGCAAATGTTTCGGTATCTGTGCGTTTCGCTCTGAAATGTTATATACACACTATTTAAATTATTCTGATAAAAACAATGTGAACCTTATGTGATATTGCAAAGCAGGCTGTGTTCCTAGTCGGTTTATAATATCACTGCTGTTGTTTATTACTTTTTTTTCGTACACAATCCAAAACAATATCTATTCGTCTCTATATTGCGCTTAAAAATAAGAAAGACATCATGAAATAAAGGTGAGCTTTTGCTTTGCTTCGATCTTGAATAGGGATGTAAGAGCAATTCCAAAAAAATAAGATTTAGTATAGGAATGGTGATGTGAGTTGCATTAATGTATAATGAAATCTAATTGGACTGGAACTCTCCAGAAAACCTTGTCAACCACCTTTTTACTGCTGCGCGAATACCATACATTATCTCTGAATTTTTAAACTTTTTATAGTTTTAAGTAACCGCAAAGCCTCTTGCCATCCCTTTCACACTCTCTCGTAAAGTAGCGATAGCTATGTCACTTGCCGTCTTTGTCTCTCGCAGGCGCAAAGTGGCGACAGATATATTTAATTTGTAGGATATTATATGCTGAATCCGCTGAGTTATGATGCGAATGAAAGGCTTTAACTAGACACTAAGTGTTATAACACTAAATATAAGTATGATAAGGGTGAGAATTATCTTAAAATTGTGCTTATTGTTAAACTGCGTGTATATTACTTTCAAACTAATCAATACGTGGTGTTTGATTAACGATTGTTGTACATAAATGGAAGCAGTTTTGCATAAGAAATGGTTGCTTTTTATATACGAATAGAAAATATGTCGACGAAAATAGTAAATAATGGTCTCCTAATTAATAAGATATTCTTTAAGAATGGAATGGGTTTGATTTAATAAGCCCCAAGTTGGGCGCCAAATTTACTTGAACTACAATTCTGCTTTATAATCCACTCTCTACAGTGTAGTTATTAACTTACTTACACTCATATGGAATACACTAGATATTACGATCTTTAACAGCTAAAATGGGCAAACACGGTAGTCGTTATTAAAATACGAGTAAGTAACATCAATACAGACATGAAAACATTCGCAACCCTCGCAATTCCCCTCCGATATTCATATTATCTTAATTAGCGCAGGGGGAACACACGTACATCCATGTACTACCTATAGACTTGAACCAAGTACGCATGCGCGGAGTCCTGGATTTCCCCTATAAAAGGCGCGTCGCTGGCTCCAGCCGTTAGGCAACTTACGTCCCGCGCTCGGGTCGCACAGCGCGAGACGTAAATTGTCGTTTCAAACCTTTGGAAATAAAACTTAAACAAGGAAGGGGCATGATGAAATTTTTTATGATATATATTTATTTATATTCGTGCACGGTGTTTTGGGAGTATTAAATACTGTTAAATGTTATGGAGGATTAATTTCAAGTTGAAAATTAAAATTAAAAAAAAGACTAGAATAGTTTGCGCTTGCGCACATTAAAAAAATAATAGAAAAGCGTAGTAGTAGGACTTTTTTCGCTCCCTTTTTTCCGTGGTTTTGCCTATACGTAAAGGCCCTACTTCCTGTTTGTTCGAAAAGAAAACAGCGAAGTCTGCCCTCCAACCATCTTTTCCGCAATCCAGTTTGGGCAAACACCTTGGGATTGCCATCCCATGGCTGTCTTCGATATACATAATAATATCATTTAGCCAGTCCCATTTTAGATGGACAGCCTTTTCAGCCGCTTTGTATACGTTGCTCCAGTTCACCTTAGCAACTGACCTTGAGACCTTAAGACCTTTACTTGTTCAGAAGTTCAGTGGGTGACACGTTTTTTTTCACTCTTACTATACCAATTACGATGCCGTAATTCTCTGCTTAGGAGAAGCTTCGTCCTGGTTACTTCCTTGAAAAATCTGAATGTTTGCCTAGGATTTATCAGATTTCAGGTTGTAATGATTACATAATGTTATATAATGTAGCTTTTGCCAAATATTCTTGCCAAAGGTTATCAAATACTTGCTGTTGTCCGCGACTTCGTCCGCGTGGTTAGAAGATAAAAGTTATGATAAATACCGGCCCTATTTTTTTCAAATTTTGTATCCTCGCTCCTATTAGTCGCAGCGCGATGGTATATAGCCTATAATCTTTCTCGATGAATGGTACCTATTTTCAACACAAAAATATTTTTTCAATTTGGACCAGTAGTTCCTGAGATTAGCGCGTTCAAACAAACAAGCAAACTCTTCAGCTTTATATATTAGTATAGATTGCTTTATTTGTAGTTACAGCCAATGGTGTTTAGGTCCAATCGTTCGCAAGTCCAAGATATAAAGGGAGTTTAGTTTTTTGGTACTTTTTAATTATTTGATTTATAGCGATGTGTCGAGGTGATCGGCTATGGATACCAGTTGAAATGATACGTTTTTCATGAATTGATTATTATCAATTTAGCCTCAGTACTGTTTTCTATGATTTTGAGGTTTTACAAATATGTGAGTTAAGGATATTAGTTAGCAAAGTTTTTGTAATATCATGAAATACATTTCTTTCATTAACTTCATTTTTACTTAAACGTTTGCAGCATTTTTCACTTCTATATTATATTTTTCTGTCGTAAGTAACTAAAAGTTTGATCGATTCCTGACTTGTGTCGGTGAATCTGAATTAAGTTCTTGCTAAGAATTTGTCAAGGAGATCACAATCGCTATGTTTAGAGTTATTCATTCCTTGTCCAATAGAAGTGCCATCACTTCTATTGGACAAGGAATGAATAACACTATCATACAATTTATAATGGGAAAAGAACCCCATATTTTGCTAATGACGGTATCTATTAGTGGAAAGTCTTCGTCTGACTTCTTGATATTTTTAAACAGTAAGTAACTTACAAACGAACCGGTTGAAAAATAAATAGTGATATTTAATCAACCTAAAAGGAGAAGCCGGTTGCATCAAAACACTCCTTGTTACCAACACAGGATATAATAATTGGATACCAAGAAAAACGAAAGCAACTCTCTTGTATAGGCAGGTTTTTACATTTTTATGTACCATTTCTAAAATTATCCAAGTATATCTAATGATTATCACGTCATGCGAATAAGGTCATGACAGATGATAAAAGCGTTTATTTTGATTCCTTACCATGTTTTGCTGACATATGGATCCTAACATACGACCTGACATTATCACATGTAATAAGACAAAAATACATAACTAATCCAAGCATATATATAAATAACAAAAATTCCCCATCAAAGTTGAGGGTTGCCTTCAATTCCTCTCGGATCCATCATCAGATCCTGGCTTGATTACAATGGGATCAAATCCGAACTATACCCCACACATCCAAATATGGATTATAAATATCAAAGTACTCGGTAAGAGGTGCTTCTAGGTCTCGTGGTTAGTGGTATTCATACACAATCTTGTTAGGTAGAGTCGGATTCACGAGCCACTCAGACTCGTGAATCCGACTCTACCTTTGTTCCAATTCCAATTTTATCGATTTTTATTGATATAACGGTAACAAAAAAACTACTTCAGTAGAATTTCGATTGCTCAAGTACCACGGCTCATGAGTGGCGCTCATTATCTCATGCCGTTGTAGTCTAGTAACTGATGGACTGACAGACGAACTCGCAAGCAGACTTACAGAGAGTAGAGCAATAAAAATAGCGTTCCTTTTGACCATTTGCTTACGGAACCCAATAAAGCAACAAATGTATGCGTTGACTAAAGAAACTTCTTCATTTCATCTGCAAAAAAACGGAACTAATATTACTTAGGAAATAAATTCAGTTTTTTTATTATTCCATTACAATAGTCACGATCTTTTGTACCTATATGATTAGTGATTTGACCCGATACAACAATAAACCTTACATTCTAAACTTTTTTCTAGTTAGGTTACCTATTTTAAAAACCTAGGTTAAAAATGCCATTACAATCAACGGTATAAAACTATAATCAACAAAAATATATACTTTTATTTTTAAAAGATATATTTTTGTAGAGAAATGAGTATGTTATGTGTTTCAAAAGCACGAGATAAAACACCACTGCAGTCGGCGGCCTCTTGACGCGAACCCGAGACTCCGCTTAGAGCATGCGCAAAGCAATTCTCTCATAGACAGACGCACACAGCTGCAATTTATATGTGTTCGTGCATTTCTAAAACACTGGAGCTATGAACTATAAACTATCTAGCTTACTATAAATAAATTACTTATATGTAATTACGATCCATAATTTTTCTATTTTTACTTTGTGAATTTTTTGAGCCATTTCATAAAAATGAATTACTATTATAGTTTTGTAAGAATAGTCAGGTCTGTAAACCTCTAAATGCCTCAGTGGCTCAGAGTATTCCCTTCTTTAATATTGTTTTCTTGGTTTATTTTCATGACGATAAACAAACACTTAAATAATTTCTTACCAAAAAAGCTCCCACAAAGAGAGCAATAGTGATCAAAGGATGTGGAATATTGTAACCAGTTAGTCTTTGTTTCAATAACACCTGTTTGTTTGCTAAATATTTCTCGGCTAAAGTCTAAGGCATTATTAAAATCTATTCAACTGTTGAAATATAAATAAAATGTAATAAATATGCAGTTATAAATATGCACTTTGCATTATTGCCTTATGTTTGCAGATGTTATCATTTTATCAAAGACGGATAAAAACAAAAAAATCTGCCTAAATGTAAGCTATTGAAGCAATACCTATTAGAATCGTACGGTTTCGTTGAAATGCTATTAACGTTTACGTATTTTTGTTGTTTAGTTTAATTGCCAGTTAATTATCGAATATTGTTTATAGAATGGTAATTTTAATACGGATTTATTGCCGTAGAAGTAAATTTGATTGTGCATGCACCAAAACAATATTTCCGAACATGGAAATCACGCTGTCTTATTAATGCGACGAGGATGATGATCATACTCTTATCTTGTCAATCGCTTCAGTTTGCGTGATTGTAACTTATTATTGTAGTTATATTCGAATTGTCTATATCAAGACCTTTATTTTGATACCAATCACGACCCTATTACTTTATTTTTTACTAGAAATAATGTAACGCAATGACACACAAAGCATTGAAAATGAAAATGGCCGAACGAGCGAAATTAAATTGCGTATTACTTATTAAACAATTAGTCGTTCGTTGTTATAAATTCCTTTGCATTTTTGAGCAAACCTTGAATATAGTATATTCAAGGTTATTATATAGTATATTTATCATAGAAATATATACAAAAACGAATAATTCTTAAATAGGCTAAATATGGGAATTATTCGGAATCGATGAAAAAGTGTCGTGTTTGGTATCAAAATAAAGGTCTTGATCCCAAACAGTCAGTTATGACTATGTTCTTCAGGCATAATGACTAGAAGTGTCCGCGAGCGCGACTTGCAATAGCAGTCTGAGATGGCGTCTCATTACAATCACATTTACTGGGCGTCTAGCTATTTTGTTTGGGCTTAAAGTCCACGGTAGGGAATTTACTGTAAAACCGCTAATGTTCGACCACATACACTGTTATTTATTTGTTGCTACACTCTTTATAAAAAAATATTTCGTTGACAATTTTCTTTTTCTTTTTTTTTCTGCCAGTTAAATATTGTATTTTGCATATTCTATGCTTATTTAAATACGTACGCAAACATTTTATATGTCCTAAAAATATTTTGATTGTGAATACACCAAATCAATATTGTCGGGCGTTGATTTCACGCTATCGTATGAACTCAACGTGGTTGATGATCGTAGCCTTATCTTGTCGATCGCTTCAAGTTCGCGTGATTATAACATAATTCTGTAGTTATATTTGAATTGCACAGATTGAGACCTTTATTTTGATATCAAACACGAACATTCTACTTTATTTTTTACTAGAAATAATGTAACACAGTGTCAACATTGAACATAGCATTGAAAAATTAAAATGGCTGTTCTAGCTTAATGAAATGCGTATTATTTACTAAACTATTAGTCGTTTTTTCATAAATTCATTTTCATTTTGGCCTCAATATTTCCTATACTAATTTCTTATGGAACGACAAATTAGTCAAATACTCGTACACTTGCATTTTGCATTATTGTGTTATGTTTGCAGAGGCCATGATTTTATCAAAGACGGATGAACACAAAAATATAAATATGAGATATTAAAGCAATATAAGAATTGTTCGGAATCGTCGAAAAGTTGTCGTGTTTGGTATCAAAATAAAGGTCTTGATCCCAAACAGTCAATTATGACTATGTTCTTCAGTTATAATGACCAGAAGTGTCCGCGAGCGCGACTTGCAATAGCAGTCTGAGATGGCGTCTCATTACAATCACATTTACTGGGCGTCTAGCTATTTTGTTTTGGGCTTAAAGTCCACGGTAGTTAACTTACCCTCAAACCGTTGATGTTCGACCACATAAACTATTATTCATTTGTTGCTACACTCCTTATAAAAAATTTTTCGCTGACTAATTGTTCTCTTGTCCTATTTTATTCTAGACTAATCATCTTTAAAGATTCGTTTAAATCCCTTACAATCAAAATTTTTTTTTGTTATCTTACTATGATACGTACAAATTTTAATGATGCAAACATTTTATATGTCCTCAAAAATATTTTGATTGTGAATACACCAAATCAATATTGTCGGGCGTTGGTTTCCCGCCGCGCGCCGTCTTATGAATGCAACGAGGTTGATGAACATAGCCTTATCTTGTCGATCGCTTCAAGTTTGCGTAATTATAACATAATACTGTAGTTATATTTGAATTGCACAGATTAAGGCCTTTATTTTGATACCAAACACGACAGTGCTAATTTAATTTGAATCAAATATAATGTAACACACACAGAGCATTGAAAAATGAAATGACTGAAATTACTAAACTATAAATCATTTTTTCATTAATTCATTTGCATTTTGGCAAAAATATTTAATACCTATACTTATTTCTTATAGAAATTTAAATAAGTCAATGAAACATAAACTTGCATATTGCGTTATTGAGTCATGTTTGCAGATGTTATGATTTTTTCGAAGAAATAATACAAATAGTCATCAAAAGAGTTTTATTATAACTAGAGTAGAAACAAATAAGTAATAGTTTACATAACAGTTTTAGGGTAAGTTCCCTACATGGGGACTTTAAGCCCAAACAATATTGCCAGACGCTCAGTACTCGTGACTGTAAAATAATACCATCTCAGTCTGCTTTTGCGAGTCGCTGTCACTTCTGGTCATTATGACTGAAGAACATAGTTATCAGTGTCTGTTTGGGTTCGAGACCTTTATTTTGATACCAAACACGACAACTTTTCAACAATTCCGAACAATTCCTGTGTTGTTTAATCATATATACATTTTTTTTTATCCGTCTTTGAAAAAAACATAACGTCTGCAAATATAATGCAATAATGCCAAATGCAAATGTTCGTTTAATAGACCAATTTATCATTCGTTATTATGTAGTATGTACAATGAAAAATAAATTTGTCTCTAAAAGATTTGGGCAGAATGCAAAAAAATATAAAAAACGACTTATTCTCAAATAAATAATAAGCAATTTAGGAAGCTAGTTCAACCATTTTAATTTTTCAGTGCTTTGCGTATCGTCGCGTTACATTATTTCTAGTAAAAAATAAAGTAATATGGTCATGTTTGGTATCAAACTAATCATCATTAAATATTTTAGGTACCATAGAACGATAAAAACATCTGTGGTTTGTTGGGGATTTAGAATGAATCTTTAAAGATTATTAGACTAGAACAAAAGAAGACAAGACAACAATTATTCATCGAAAGACATTTACTATAAGTAATTTAGAGAAAATAAAGAATAGTTCATTTGGTTAAGCATTAACAGTTTTAGGGTAAGTTCCCTACAATGGACTTAAAGCCCAAACAATATTGCCAAACGCTCAGTACTCGTGATTGTAAAGTAACACCATCTCAGTCTGCTTTTGCGCGTCGCTGTCATTTCTGGTCATTATGACTGAATAACATAGTTATAATGGTCTGTTTGGGTTCGAGACCTTTATTTTGATACCAAACACGACAACTTTTCAAAGATTCCGAACAATTCTTGTATTGTTTCATCATATATACATTTTTTATTTTTATCCGTGTTTGAAAAAAAACATAACGTCTGCAAACAAAATGCAATAATACGAAAATCAAGTGTACGTTTAATTGACTTATTTATAATTCGTTATATGCTCAAGGAAATATAAATTAATCTATTAAAGAGTTGGGCAGAAATGCAAATGAATTTATATAAATCGACTAAAATAATTGTATAATGAATAATACGCAATTTACTAATCAAATTCGCCCATTTTTTTCCATTGTTTGCTTGCGTTTTATTATTTCTTATTAAAAATAAAGTAAGATGGTCGTGTTTGGTATCAAAATAAAGGTCTTGATCCCAAACAGTCAATTATGACTATGTTCTTCAGTTATAATGACCAGAAGTGTCCGCGAGCGCGACTTGCAATAGCAGTCTGAGATGGCGTCTCATTACAATCACGAGTACTGGGCGTCTAGCTATTTTGTTTGGGCTTAAAGTCCACTGTAGGGAACTTACCCTAAAACCGCTAATGTTCGACCACATACACTGTTATTTATTTGTTTATTACACTCCTTATAAAAAATGTTTCACTGTCAATTTTTTTTTTTCTGCCACTTAAATATTGGATTTTGCATATTCTATGCTTATTTCAATACGTACGCAAACATATGTCCTCAAAATTATTTTGATTGTGAATACACCTAATCGATATTGTCGGGCGTTGGTTTCAGGCTATGGTATGAACTCAACGAGATTGATGATTATAGCCTTATTTTGTCGATCGCTTGAAGTTCGCGTAATTATAACATGATTCTGTAGTTATATTTGAATTGCACAGATTAAGACCTTTATTTTGATACTAAACACGACTATTCTACTTTAATTTGAAACAAATATAATGTAACACACACAGAGCATTGAAAAATGAAATGACTGAAATTACTAAACTATAAATCATTTTTTCATTAATTCATTTGCATTTTGGCAAAAATATTTAATACCTACACTTATTTCTTATGAAAATATAAAGTAGTCAATTAAATTTAAACTTGCATATTGCGTTATTGAGTCATGTTTGCAGATGTTATGATTTTTACAAAGGAATAATACAAAAAGTCATCGAAAGAGTTTTATTATAACTAGAGTAGAATCAAATAAGTAATAGTTTACATAACAGTTTTAGGGTAAGTTCCCTACAGTGGACTTTAAGCCCAAACAATATTGCCAGACGCTCAGTACTCGTGATTGTAAAGTAGCACCATCTCAGTCTGCTATTGCGAGTCGCTGTCACTTCTGGTCATTATGACTGAAGAACATAGTTATCAGTGTCTGTTTGGGTTCGAGACCTTTATTTTGATACCAAACACGATAACTATTCAAAGATTCCGAACACTTGTTATATTGGTTTAACATCATAAGTATATTTTTTGTTTTTATGCATCTTTGAAAAATGACGTCTGCTAACATAATGTAATAGTACAAAACACAAGTGTAAGTTTTATTAATTTACAAATCTATAATAAATCGAATTTATAACGACGAACGATAAGTTTTATAAATAATACAAAATTTTATTTCGCTAGTGCACCCATTTTAATTTTTCAATGCTTTGTGTGTCATTGCGTTACATTACTTCTAGTAAAAAATAAAGTAATATGCTCGTGTTTGGTATCAAAATAAAGGACTTGATCTGTGTAATTCAAATATAACTACAGTAATAAGTTATAATTATGCAAACTTAAGCGATCGACAAGATAAGAGTATGATCATCATCCTCGTTGCATTCATAAGGCAGCGTGATTTCAACGCTTGCCAATATTGATTTAGTTCATGCACAATCAAAATAATTATGAGGACACATGAAATGCTTACATCCGAAGTACGACATAAAATAAATCTATGATTTGTTAGACATATAAAGCGAATATTTAAAAATCTCAGTCTAGAACCTTTTAAAACGTCTTAAAATATAGTTCTTAAATTCACCATACCATAACAGATTGCTTTAAACAACAACTTAAAGTAGGTACAATTTGGGATAACTAATTAAGAGAACAATTAGTCATCAAAAGTAATTATTATAAGTAGTGTAGAAACAAATAATTAATAGTTTATTTGGTCACACATTAGTAGTTTTAGGGTTAGTTCCGTACAATGTACTTTAAGCCCAAACAATATTGTACGTGATTGTAAACGCTCAGTACTCGTGATTGTAAATTACACCATCTCAGTCTGCTATTGCGCGTCGCTGTCACTTCTGGTCAGTATGACTGAAGAACATAGTTATAATTGTCTGTTTGGGTTCGAGACCTTTATTTTAATACCAAACACGACAACTTTTCAACGATTCCGAAAAATTATTGTATTGTTTCATCATATATACATTTTTTGTTTTTATCCGTCTTTGAAAAAAAACATAACGTCTGCAAACATAATGCAATAATGCGAAAATCAAGTGTACGTCTAATAGACTTATTTATAATTCGTTATATGCTCAAGGAAATATAAATTAAAAGAGTTGGGCAGAAATGCAAATGAATTTATATAAATCGACTAAAATAATTGTATAATGAATAATACGCAATTTACTAATCAAATTCGCCCATTTTTTTCCATTGTTTGCTTGCGTTTTATTATTTCTTATTAAAAATAAAGTACGATGGTCGTGTTTGGTATCAAAATAAAGGTCTTGATCCCAAACAGTCAATTATGACTATGTTCTTCAATTATAATGACCAGAAGTGTCCGCGAGCGCGACTTGCAATAGCAGTCTGAGATGGTGTTTCATGACAATCTCATTTACTGGGCGTCTAGCAATTTTGTTTGGGCTTAAAGTCCACTGCAGGGAACTTACCCTAAAACCGCTAATATTCGACCACATACACTGTTATTTATTTGTTTATTACACTCCTTATAAAAAAATGTTTCACTGAAAATTTTTTTTTTCCTGCCACTTAAATATTGGATTTTGCATATTCTATGCTTATTTAAATACGGATGCAAACATTTTATAAGTCCACAAAATTATTTTGATTGTGAATACACCAAATCAATATTGTCGGGCGTTGGTTTCCCGCCGCGCGCCGTCTTATAAATGCAACGAGGATGATGATCATAGCCTTATTGTGTGAATCGCTTCAAGTTCGCGTGATTATAACATAATACTGTAGTTGTATTTGAATTGCACAGATTAAGACATTTAGTTTGATACCAAACACGACTATTCTACTTTAATTTGAATAAAATATAATGTAACGCATTGACACACAAAGCATTGAAAAATGAAATGACTGAAATTACTAAACTATAAATCGTTTTTTCATTAATTCATTTGCATTTTGGCAAAAATATTTAATACCTACACTTATTTCTTATGGAAATATAAAGTAGTCAATTAAACTTAAACTTGCATATTGCGTTATTGAGTCATGTTTGCAGATGTTATGATTTTTTCAAAGAAATAATACAAATAGTCATCGAAAGAGTTTTATTATAACTAGAGTAGAATCAAATAAGTAATAGTTTACATAACAGTTTTAGGGTAAGTTCCCTACATGGGGACTTTAAGTCCAAACAATATTGCCAGACGCTCAGTACTCGTGATTGTAAAGTAGCACCATCTCAGTCTGCTATTGCGCGTCGCTGTCACTTCTGGTCATTATGACTGAAGAACATAGTTATAATTGTCTGTTTGGGTTCGAGACCTTTATTTTGATACCAAACACGACAACTTTTCAACGATTCCGAACAATTCTTGTATTGTTTCTTCATATATACATTTTTTGTTTTTATCCGTCTTTGAAATAAACATAACGTCTGCAAATATAATGCAATAATGCTAAATGCAAGTGTTTGTTTAATAGATTAACTTATCATTCGTTATATGCACAACGAAATATAAATTAGTATATTAAAGAGTTGGGTAGAATGCAAAAAAATATTAAAAACGACTTGTTGTCAAATAAATAATAAGCAATTTAGGAAGCTAGTTCTACCATTTTAATTTTCCAATGCTTTGCGTATCGTTTCGTTACATTATTTCTAGTAAAAAATAAAGTAATATGGTCATGATTGGTATCAAAATAAAGGTCTTAATCTGTGCAATTTAAATATAACTATAGTAATAAGTTACAATGACGCAAACTAGAAGCGATCGACAAGATAAGGGTATAGAAAGAAAAAGAAAGAAAGAAAATAACTTTTATTACGTGCTTGTGACCCAGAAATAAATAAGGACGAATTGTACAAAATTGAGACATCATGATGATCATCAACCTCGTTGCATTCATAAGACGGCGTGATTTCAATGCTTGTCAATATTGATTTGGTGCATTCACAATTAAAATAATTTTGGGGACATATAAAATGTTTACATTTTTATTAAAATTAGCGTATACTATGCAATATACAATATTTAACTGGCAATTAAACTGATCATCATTAAATATTTTAGGTATCATAGTACGATAACAACATCTATGGTTTGTTAGGGATTTAGAATGAATCTTTAAAGATTATTAGACTAGAACAAAAGAAGACAGACAACAATTATTCATCGAAAGACATTTACTATAAGTAATTTAGAAAAAATAAAGAATAGTTCATTTGGTTAAGCATTAACAGTTTTAGGGTAAGTTCCCTACAATGGACTTAAAGCCCAAACAATATTGCCAAACGCTCAGTACTCGTGATTGTAAAGTAAAACCATTTCAGTCTGCTATTGCGCGTCGCTGTCACTTCTGGTCATTATGACTGAAGAACATAGTTATCATTGTCTGTTTGGGTGCGAGAACTTAATTTTGATACCAAACACGACAACTTTTCAACGATTCCGAACAATTCTTGTATTGTTTCTTCATATATACATTTTTTGTTTTTATCCGTCTTTGAAAAAAACATAACGTCTGCAAACATAATGCAATAATGCGAAAATCAAGTGTACGTCTAATAGACTTATTTATAATTCGTTATATGCACAACGAAATATAAATTAGTCTATTAAAGAGTTGGGCAGAAATGTAAATGAATTTATATAAAAACGACTAAAATAATTGTATAATGAATAATACGCAATTTACTAATCAAATTCGCCCATTTTTTTCCATTGTTTGCTTGCGTTTTATTATTTCTTATTAAAAATAAAGTACGATGGTCGTGTTTGGTATCAAAATAAAGGTCTTGATCCCAAACAGTCAATTATGACTATGTTCTTCAATTATAATGACCAGAAGTGTCCGCGAGCGCGACTTGCAATAGCAGTCTGAGATGGTGTTTCATGACAATCTCATTTACTGGGCGTCTAGCAATTTTGTTTGGGCTTAAAGTCCACTGCAGGGAACTTACCCTAAAACCGCTAATATTCGACCACATACACAGTTATTTATTTGTTTATTACACTCCTTATAAAAAAATGTTTCACTGACAATTTTTTTTTTCTGCCACTTAAATATTGGATTTTGCATATTCTATGCTTATTTAAATCCGTACGCAAACATATGTCCTCAAAATTATTTTGATTGTGAATACACCTAATCGATATTGTCGGGCGTTGGTTTCAGGCTATGGTATGAACTCAACGAGATTGATGATTATAGCCTTATTTTGTCGATCGCTTGAAGTTCGCGTAATTATAACATGATTCTGTAGTTATATTTGAATTGCACAGATTAAGACCTTTATTTTGATACTAAACACGACTATTCTACTTTAATTTGAAACAAATATAATGTAACGCATTGACACAAAAAGCATTGAAAAATGAAAATGGCTGATATTACTAAACTATAAATCATTTTTTCATTAATTCATTTGCATTTTGGCAAAAATATTTAATAACTACACTTATTTCTTATGAAAATATAAAGTAGTCAATTAAACTTAAACTTGCATATTGCGTTATTGAGTCATGTTTGCAGATGTTATGATTTTTTCGAAGAAATAATACAAATAGTCATCAAAAGATTTTTATTTTAACTAGAGTAGAAACGAATAAGAAATAGTTTACATAACAGTTTTAGGGTAAGTTCCCTACAGTGGACTTTAAGCCCAAACAATATTGCCAGACGCTCAGTACTCGTGATTGTGAAGTAGCACCATCTCAGTCTGCTATTGCGAGTCGCGGTCACTTCTGGTCATGACGACTGAAGAACGTAGTTATAATTGTCTTGCGTTTTATTATTTCTTATTAAAAATAAAGTACGATGGTCGTGTTTGGTATCAAAATAAAGGTCTTGATCCCAAACAGTCAATTATGACTATGTTCTTCAGTTATAATGACCAGAAGTGTCCGCGAGCGCGACTTGCAACAGCAGTCTGAGAAGTTAGATGGCGTTTCATGACAATCTCATTTACTGGGCGTCTAGCTATTTTGTTTGGGCTTAAAGTCCCCTGTAGGGAACTTATCCTAAAACCGCTAATGTTCGACCACATACACTGTTATTTATTTGTTTATTACACTCCTTATAAAAAAAATGTTTCGCTGACTAATTGTTCTCTTGTCCTATTTTATTCTAGACATCTTTAAATATGCGTTTAAATCCCTCACAAACAAAATTTTTTTTTTGTTATCTTAATATGATACGTACAAATTTATGTTCAATTGCCAGTTAAATATTGTATTTTGCACATTCTATGCTTATTTATGTTATGTTTAGTCATGTTAGCCGCATGGAAAGCAATCGTTGGGCCAAAGTCACCACACTATGGGAGCCAACGGATGGACGGCGTCGTCGTGGGCGACCTAGGAAGCGGTGGCGAGACGACCTTAACGCTTACCGCGCAGGCTGGTTCCATGCGGCCCAGAATAGAGAGTCGTGGAAGGATTTGGGGGAGGCCTTTGCCCAGCAGTGGGACACAGTGGGCTAGAGAAAAAAAAAATGCTTATTTAAATACGGATGCAAACATTTTATAAGTCCTCAAAATTATTTTGATTGTGAATACACCAAATCAATATTGTCGGGCGTTGGTTTCACGCCGCTCGCCGACTTATGAATGCAACGAGGTTGATGAACATAGCCTTATTTTGTGGATCGCTCCAAGTTCGCGTGATTATAGCATAATTCTGTAGTTGTATTTGAATTGCACAGATTAAGACATCTAGTTTGATACCAAACACGACTATTCTACTTTAATTTGAATAAAATATAATGTAACGCATTGACACACAGAGCATTGAAAAATGAAATGACTGAAATTGCTAAACTATAAATCATTTTTTCATTAATTCATTTGCATTTTTGCAAAAATATTTAATACCTATACTTATTTCTTATGAAAATATAAAGTAGTCAATTAAATTTAAACTTGCATATTGCGTTATTGAGTCATGTTTGCAGATGTTATGATTTTTTCGAAGAAATAATACAAATAGTCATCAAAAGAGTTTTATTATAACTAGAGTAGAAACAAATAAGTAATAGTTTTCATAACTGTTTTAGGGTAAGTTCCCTACAGTGGACTTTAAGCCCAAACAATATTGCCAGACGCTCAGTACTCGTGATTGTAAAGTAACACCATCTCAGTCTGCTATTGCGCGTCGCTGTCACTTCTGGTCATTATGACTGAAGAACATAGTTATAATTGTCTGTTTGGGTTCGAGACCTTTATTTTGATACCAAACACGACAACTTTTCAAAGATTCCGAACATTTGTTATATTGGTTTAACATCATAGGTATATTTTTTGTTTTTATGCATCTTTGAAAAATGACGTCTGCAAACATAATGTAATAGTACAAAACACAAGTGTAAGGTTTATTAATTTACAAATCTATAATAAATCCATTATATAACAAATCTATAATAATCCACCCATTTTAATTTTTCAATGCTTTGTGTGTCATTCCGTTACATTACTTCTAGTAAAAAATAAAGTAATATGCTCGTGTTTGGTATCAAAATAAAGGACTTGATCTGTGTAATTCAAATATAACTACAGTAATAAGTTATAATTATGCAAACTTAAGCGATCGACAAGATAAGAGTATGATCATCATCCTCGTTGCATTCATATGGCAGCTTGATTTCAACGCTTGCCAATATTGATTTAGTTCATGCACAATCAAAATAATTATGAGGACACATGAAATGCTTACATCCGAAGTACGACATAAAATAAATCTATGATTTGTTAGAGATGTAAAGCGAATATTTAAAAATCTCACTCTAGAACCTTTTAAAACGTCTGAAATATAGTTCTTAAATTCACCATACCATAACAGATTGCTTTAAACAACAACTTAAAGTAGGTACAATTTGGGATAACTAATTAAGAGAACAATTAGTCATCAAAAGTAATTATTATAAGTAGTGTAGAAACAAATAATTAATAGTTTATTTGGTCACACATTAGTAGTTTTAGGGTTAGTTCCGTACAATGTACTTTAAGCCCAAACAATATTGTACGTGATTGTAAACACTCAGTACTCGTGATTGTAAATTACACCATCTCAGTCTGCTATTGCGCGTCGCGGTCTATTCTGGTCATTATAACTGAAGAACATAGTTATAATGGTCTGTTTGGGTTCGAGACCTTTATTTTGATACCAAACACGACAACTTTTCAACGATTCCGAACAATTCTTGTATTGTTTCTTCATATATACATTTTTGATTTTATCCGTCTTTGAAATAAACATAACGTCTGCAAATATAATGCAATAATGCCAAATGCAAGTGTTTGTTTAATAGATTAACTTATCATTCGTTATATGCACAACGAAATATAAATTAGTATATTAAAGAGTTGGGTAGAATGCAAAAAAATATTAAAAACGACTTATTGTCAAATAAATAATAAGCAATTTAGGAAGCTAGTTCTACCATTTTAATTTTTCAATGCTTTGCGTATCGTTGCGTTACATTATTTCTAGTAAAAATAAAGTAATATGGTCATGTTTGGTATCAAAATAAAGGTCTTAATCTGTGCAATTCAAATATAACTATAGTAATAAGTTACAATGACGCAAACTAGAAGCGATCGACAAGATAAGGGTATGATCATCAACCTCGTTGCATTCAGACGGCGTGATTTCAATGCTTGTCAATATTGATTTGGTACATTCACAATTAAAATAATTTTGGGGACATATAAAATGTTTACATTTTTATTAAAATTAGCGTATACTATGCAATATACAATATTTAACTGGCAATTAAACTGATCATCATTAAATATTTTAGGTATCATAGTACGATAGAAACATCTATGGTTTGTTAGGGATTTAGAATGAATCTTTAAAGATTATTAGACTAGAACAAAAGAAGACAAGACAACAATTATTCATCGAAAGACATTTACTAAAAGTAATTTAGAAAAAATAAAGAATAGTTCATTTGGTTAAGCATTAACAGTTTTAGGGTAAGTTCCCTACAATGGACTTAAAGCCCAAACAATATTGCCAAACGCTCAGTACTCGTGATTGTAAAGTAAAACCATCTCAGTTTGCTTTTGCGCGTCGCTGTCATTTCTGGTCATTATGACTGAAGAACATAGTTATAATTGTCTGTTTGGGTTCAATCCCTTTATTTTGATACCAAACACGACAACTTTTCAACGATTCCGAACAATTCTTGTATTGTTTCATCATACATATATACATTTTTTGTTTTTATCCGCCTTTGAAAAAAACAAAACGTCTGCAAACAATGCAATAATACGAAAATCAAGTGTACGTTTAATAGACTTATTTATAATTCGTTATATGCTCAAGGAAATATAAATTAATCTATTAAAGAGTTGGGCAGAAATGCAAATGAATTTATATAAATCGACTAAAATAATTGTATAATGAATAATACGCAATTTACTAATCAAATTCGCCCATTTTTTTCCATTGTTTGCTTGCGTTTTATTATTTCTTATTAAAAATAAAGTACGATGGTCGTGTTTGGTATCAAAATAAAGGTCTTGATCCCAAACAGTCAATTATGACTATGTTCTTCAATTATAATGACCAGAAGTGTCCGCGAGCGCGACTTGCAATAGCAGTCTGAGATGGTGTTTCATGACAATCTCATTTACTGGGCGTCTAGCAATTTTGTTTGGGCTTAAAGTCCACTGCAGGGAACTTACCCTAAAACCGCTAATATTCGACCACATACAAGGTTATTTATTTGTTTATTACACTCCTTATAAAAAAATGTTTCAATGACAATTTTTTTTTTCTGCCACTTAAATATTGGATTTTGCATATTCTATGCTTATTTAAATACGTACGCAAACATATGTCCTCAAAATTATTTTGATTGTGAATACACCTAATCGATATTGTCGGGCGTTGGTTTCAGGCTATGGTATGAACTCAACGAGATTGATGATTATAGCCTTATTTTGTCGATCGCTTGAAGTTCGCGTAATTATAACATGATTCTGTAGTTATATTTGAATTGCACAGATTTAGACCTTTATTTTGATACTAAACACGACTATTCTACTTTAATTTGAAACAAATATAATGTAACGCATTGACTGAAATGACGCATGAACTGAAAATGGCTGAAATTACTAAACTATAAATCATTTTTTCATTAATTCATTTGCATTTTGGCAAAAATATTTAATAACTACACTTATTTCTTATGAAAATATAAAGTAGTCAATTAAACTTAAACTTGCAAATTGCGTTATTGAGTCATGTTTGCAGATGTTATGATTTTTTCGAAGAAATAATACAAATAGTCAAAAAAGATTTTTATTTTAACTAGAGTAGAAACGAATAAGAAATAGTTTACATAACAGTTTTAGGGTAAGTTCCCTACAGTGGATTTTAAGCCCAAATAATATTGCCAGACGCTCAGTACTCGTGATTGTAAAATAGCACCATCTCAGTCTGCTTTTGCGAGTCGCTGTCACTTCTGGTCATTATGACTGAAGAACATAGTTATCATTGTCTGTTTGGGTGCGAGAACTTTATTTTGATACCAAACACGACAACTTTTCAACAATTCCGAACAATTATTGTATTGTTTCATCATATATATTTTTTAAGACATCCGTCTTTGAAAAAAACAAAACAAAACAACAACAAAAACATAACGTCTGCAAATATAATGCAATAATGCCAAAAGCAAGGGTACGTTTAATAGACTTATTTATCATTCGTTATTATGTACAATGAAAACTAAATTTGTCTATAAAAGAGTTGGGCAGAATGCAAAAAAATATAAAAAACGACTTATTGTCAAATAAATAATAAGCAATTTAGGAAGCTAGTTCTACCATTTTAATTTTTCAATGCTTTGCGTATCGTTGCGTTACATTATTTCTAGTAAAAATAAAGTAATATGGTCATGTTTGGTATCAAAATAAAGGTCTAAATCTGTGCAATTCAAATATAACTACAATATTAAGTTATAATGGTGCAAAGCAGATGCGAACAACAAGATAAGGTAAGAGCATTCTCGTTGGATTCGTAAGACAGCGTGAGAACAACGTCTGCCGACTGCTAGTATGGATTTGGTGAATGCGCAATTAAATTTACTTCCAAAACATGAAAAATGTATGCATTCGTATTATAATTACTTTCAATATATAATATTCAATATTCAAAACATTAATACAAATTTTAGGTATAATTCAAGGGGAATATAAAAAAATCAATCCCTGGTTTCATTTATCCCTTTTGCTTTTTAATGCGTCCAGTCATATGAGTCATGTTACTTGAAAAAAAAAACTTTCCATTCTATTATATGACTTAAAACTAATATTTAAAGATACAAGCATTCTTCTAAGGATCCAATGAGGGAACACAAACCTTTCGCAGTACAGCCATCTATTAACAAGGAGAGGCATACATGTGACGGTTTGGAAGACCGACTTCCAGTAAATTTAAGAAAGCTGCAATAGATGGCACTACACCGTGAGGTTACGTACATCTTGATTTATAATGTAGAGCTGTAGTTTTTTATTCGACTAGAAATAGTGCATGGAATTTAAAGTGAGGATTTGCTTTGATATAATGCGCTGTCAATGTCGCGTGTAACAGCACCATAATAAAAAAATGGATTCATTTTGTCTCTATTTGTTAGAAATGGTTCTATAGTAGCAGTTAGGTACAGTATTCCTTGGAAACATGAAACAATAATGCGTAAAATTACAATAAGTAAAAACAAGAAAAGCATTCTTCGACAAGAATTAAATCACTAAATATTATCACTTCCATATTTAAAAAAAATGCGAGTACCTCAGTAAATAAGGAATAATAGACTAGATTTTCCTTAAGATAAGCTTAGTCAATAATACTGAAAGAAAACTGTAAAAAAATACTAGAGTAAAAAATAATTTCGATCAAAATTCAAATAAAGTTTTGCATATTAGTCAGAATTACATTCGTACAAGATGAAGTCATTGAATTGCTATAGTGTTTAGTATCAAAATGAAGGTTTTGATCTGAAATAGTGAATTATAACTATAATCCTAAGTCAAAATGACAAGAAATGTCAGCAATTAGCGCAGTGCGTTATGAATTGCCACGCACCGGCTAAAACGCGGCAGACATTGATGTTCAAGTTTAGTCAATTCCAGACACTCAATTAAAATTTAACATGGACTGACAAAAAAAAAAGGCTGAAGTGGAGAGTAAAATGGGGAATAATATGTTTATTTTACTATAAACATTATTTCGAAAATATTTTTTTTTGTTACATTAGTTTTGATAGATGACACTAAATGTCTTACAATTTAACGTTATCGCCATTTTTTTTTTTTTTTGGAACGAATTGTGTCAAACATTGAGAAGTCATCGGTAAAGAAAAGATAAATGTTTAAAATAATTAATGGAGTATGTAATTTAGACATAATACCGTTAATGTAGTTTTATAAAAAAACGCAACTAATTTATCACCCTTTCTGGAATGGCGCTGTGCAAAAAAGATGTAACATAGCTTTGGCATCAGAGTAAGAAGGATAGAAAGTCCATCGGCCAAAGAGTAAAATACAGGATAGAGTAGGAACAGAATGATTCCGCGTACCTACATACGTAATGCAACTCGCTATGATGCTTGTCCCTCTAGCCAAGTGTAATTTCTACAATAGATAACGGTAAAACTACACATAATATATTCGACCATGACTTTTCTGGAGGATACGGTACGGTGCTGTAAGAGGACTGTATTTTTGACAGTGAAATATATTTGGACGTTGATCTTGTGGATGGCCATGTTTGCTATGAGAGGTATTTTTTTCGACTTTTGCCCAGACCTATGTTTCTGATACATGCACGATGTGTTGTTATATAAGGGTAATAAACTGACAAATAAACTGAATGTCAAATTTATTTTTATCATCTCAATAGCCTAGCTTATATACGAGAGCCTGATACGAGAGCATGATTTTCTAATAAACATTTGATACCCACAAATGGTGGTTCTAAGTCCCTCTGTGTTAAGAGGCACCCAAGCCATAAGAACTCCTTAATGATTTGATAAAATAAAATAAATAGTTCTAGGTCAAAGAGAATTCAAACTCTAATACAACTTTTCTTCCTCCCTTTCAACCCCTTTTTGTACAAAAATGTAGCCGATGTCCTTCCTTAGGCTCTAGACAATTTCTGAACCAAAAATTATTTTCATTCCGTACCCTAACTTGGCGTGAAAACTCGACAGACACAGACGTGCTACTTTAGCATTTAATTTTAAATATTAATCTTCTAATATATAAAATTCCCGTGTCACGATGTTAGTTACCGTACTCCTCCGAAACGGTTCGACCGATTTTTATGAAATTTTGTATACATATTGGGCAGGACTGAGAATAGAACAAAATCTATTTTTCATACCCTTAAGTGATAAGGGTTGCTCACACAAAAAAAAATATTTTATTCTTTGGACGAAATTGTATGTTTTTATTCTTTTATAATGTGGCATTAAAATACAAACAACTAGAAAAAAAATCGGCAAAACAACGTTTGCTGGGTCAGCTAGTATTTTTATAGATTTGTTAAATCAAATCTCTCTACCCGTGAGTTAAAGATATGTCCGTTCTGTTCCACGCTCTTATAATCTGTGTTCCCACCCAATAGACAGACTGCAGTGGCTTCTGCCTCAGTCGCATATTTTCATTGGCCATATACGCTCGTCAATACTGTTCCCAAAAATTAAAATGAATATATGAGAATGGTGGATGTGGGGTTACAGAGTCTGTAAGTATTGTAGCACAAGAAATTTAAATTCTTCATGAAAATATTCAGCTGCGCAAATTAAACGAAATGCTGTGCGAAATGCGAGAGGCTTTTGTATTTATAGTTTTTATTGCGATTTGGAATAGTTTCGTTATTTTGAGTTACCTTAGTTGGCTACGAGTATTTTGACTTTTACCGATGAATATTGCTTTTTTTTATAGACTGTTAACTGGCTAAATGCCCGAAAAGAAGTTGCTCTTCGTATTCCATTCTGATCACGCAATTACTTTGTCGCGATTTAGTTTATACCCTTAGGCACTAAACTCTTTAGCTCTAACATTTGACATTTTGTAATCCAAAAAATAGAATATTTCTTATTTACATTGCCAAAATTTTTAAAGAGAAAGATAAGTTCTTAGAACAAAGCATAGAACATGAACAAAATGAGGCCCAATTTTATTTAGTGACAAAAACACCAACGCGCTAAAGGAATCGGACTTATAATAAATTTAACATGTAAAATAATGTACATGCAAAACCGAACAGAAATTCATACGCCATATATCACGTGGCAGTCGGTAATCATTTGAATAGGGTCACAATTGGTTAGTGATGCAGAACGGATGTGGCTTAACTTGCCATGGGAGGCGGCGGGCGCGGATGGTTTCGAGAGTTTCACTCACACTGCCTTCAAAGACAGGGCCTAAAAGTTCAAAGAAGCTTATATTAGCTGAGGCTTCTTCTCTCGCTTTAATGGTATTCTTATTTTTGTTTGATGCGCCGATTATATGGACAAGTAACTGCTACAGCTGATTACTGTCTGAAACAAACATCACGCGATTGTCGCGAACATGCCTGCTTCTGACAGAGCAAATTCTGTACAGTAACTTTTGCATGCCAAGATTGATAAATCGCGACCGCCTTCGTTTCCACAATCGCTCCAATGAGCTAATGTGAACTAGGCTTGTATATGTATGTGGTATAAACCGAGGTTTCCTGATCAAGTCCGTTGGGAGCTGTCGCCAGACAGCTCTCATCGCGCACTCCGAGAGGTAGCGCGCGATGAGATCTGTCGGTCAAAAACAATATACAAAAACAAAAAATTGGCATGACCCATGCCGATTTTATTTTTCATTCAGAACCCCCTGTGGGTTTCGTTTGTATGTTTTTAAGGGATGCTTTTTGGATGATTAGGATTGTTTAATGCATGTTTAGTGCCTTAATGATGCAAAATATTTAGACGTGGGTGATAGTAGGGCAGAATTAAACCATGGCGTTGTTATGATTTTTTTTGCGAAATTTACGTACTAATGCATAGCTGTTATCAGATGCACCCTTTAATGTTTTGGTCCAAACATACTTCGAAGGGACTCCTTCTTCGCTGTATTACAGTTTTCAGAAAATACGTACCTAACAAGGCCCCAGGTAAATAAATCCGGTGTTTTTACCGGGTAATCCCTTCTTTAGCCCTATAGCGTTAAAAGTCCGTAGCGACGACTTACAATACTAAGAAAATCGATAGTAGAGTAGTATAAACTTCAAATAAAATGTTAAATAACAATAACTTTTTACGGAGCAATACAGGAGAATTACTGACTACCCTCACTAAATAAAACAGGTTTAGTTTAGTCAAACGTCATCCTATTTTCATATTCCTCATACGACACCTCGGTAAAACTTAAATAGGAACCTTCACCTCCAATACCCCCGTATTAGGGATGAAGGTGAAAATAATACCAGCATAGGTCCTGCCAGTACTATTTATTGTATATGGTTTTTAAGCGACAGATCTCATCGCGCGCTACCTCTCGGAGAGCGCGATGGGAGCTGTCTGGTCAGCCACTGCACTGAGCTTCATCAAGTAACCTCGCCATCGTGTTCACATACCACGTAATTTATCTGGACAAAATATTTTGATAAAATTATTAATTTCTTACTAATCGTACCGTAAATTTTTACTACCTAGAATATCGTGCTTAAAGTTAAAGTTCTAGCTCTAAAATTCATTTTATTTTTTTCACTAAGCTTCTAAACTGCGATAATGCAGAATGTTGTATAAACCAAAGTCTTTCTGCTGTTTTTCGTACATTTCACTAGAATTAATTGCAGTTTAAGAAGTGTGGCCGACATTGAATTGCAGTAAAAAACGTTTTCAAATCCTAAAACTGCAGCAAGTACTGTTAAACTCAATTTTAGTGATATTTGCTACCTTAATATGTCATGCAAAAATCGCAAGAACCTAAGACAAAAAACGACACTAATTTTCTTAAGAAATCACGTAGCGAAAACCAATAAAATTAAATCAATTATTATTTTTACTGTGTCCAGTTTGTAGTTAGTCGACACACTGGGCATCAAATTAGTTGATTCGAATCGCGCACAGCGGACACGATCTGACACTTACAATGATAGTACAATAAAGTCCCCTCATTGCAGTCTAGTACTTGTAACTATAGCAAGAACGAGTGCATGTTATATGATCACTACGCCTTATCAAATAAAATCTTTCTAATTGTTGAAAATGTAACCTTTACGGCGTCGCGTCGGCCAAATTCGAGTGAGTGATGGAATTAAGACGTTATTTAGTGATTTGAAGATTATATTTTTGGCTAAGATAATAAACCAGTCTGAAGTTGGTTAGTGATATGTATGGAGGGATGTTTGATACGAAGTTCGTGAAAGCAGATGTAATGCTGGGGCATGCGCTCTGTACATTCACCCTTTCGAGATAAGTGAACAGTAGACTCATTGTTTACTATCCCAGAGTTTTGGTCATTTATTACATGTACTATTAGGATGTGTAATTAATGTAGAGTTAAGATCTAGCAGTCCTTGTTGTAGTACAAAATAATTTTCGCATTCGATCACACTCAAATGAATACCGGTTAAAAGGTAGCCTAACACCTTGAACAGAATTTCTGTTGTTTTTTTGGTACGAGGAAATTGTTCGGTTTTGATTTATACGTCAGTTCAATGTTGTTTTAACTTCGCCTTCTGAATTTGATCTGAAATTTGACTGCTAGAAAAGTATATGTAGCTTCGTCGTCGAAAACCGTCTGCTTCGCGGCATTGTCGGCGCAATGTCAGTACCGAACGGTACTGGCAATGCCCCGACAACCTATAACCACCCTGGCTTCATACACAATTTTGTATGATGTGACTTTAAAATTCGGTGAGGTTGTTTCTGTCTAAGTCGCTGTTTTTGTTCAATTAATTAGTCGTTATTGTTATGGCTGAATTGAATAAATAAAGGTATTTTTATATTTTTGTTTCTATCTGTTTTTCGATTAAAAAATCATTAATTCACAGCCTAGCGTTGTTGCCACAGGATAAATGTATAATGGCGATTTTATATTCTTTCATGCAAATTGATTTGAATTTTTGTACCCAATTCTAAAAAGATGTTCGATATTTGGTAATATTATTAGAAAAATAACAGTACATTTGCGAAGCGACGCCATGCGATAAGCTAAAATAATGTAACATCAAATAACTCCAGGTTTAAGATTTTTTCTGCCATTGTTCACAGGAGACAAATGGATGGTCTCGTGTCTCGGTGTGCTGTACCTCACAAAGGGCCTTTTCTACCGAGTGGTGCCCGCGGACCAAAGGGTGGACGAGACATACGCTGGCGTTTTCAGGTACTTAACATTATTCTATGAACTATATTATGTCAGGAGTGACAAAGGCCAAGCTAGCGGTAATGAGAGCAAGAAAAAAATCAACTCGGACTATCGAAATCTCCTGACAAAGGCTTCATAAGTCGCGGCACCCAGTTCCTTTATTCTCCCATCTAGATCGACCTAGCTTTCATTTTGTAACATAGGTTTCGCAGAGAAGACGTAGTCTTACATGAGTTTATGGATTTTGGGTCTCCATTTTAGATGTTGTCTGCTCCCCCGGCCGTCAGACATGAGCTCTGCTATATTATAGTATTTATTTTTTATATGCGTATTTCCCTGGCGAGTAATTGCCAGGGACATTTATTAGCTCTTTTTTACTTGTATTACTTTTTACAGGTTAGGGTGTTCTTTTCCTTTTTTAATATCCTTTTCTTTCTTTTCATTTTCTTATTTCTTATCTTTACATTTTTTAGGTTACAATTATACAATTTCTGTTCGTTTCTTTTCTAAATTTAAATTTTATTACTTTTACATTCATATTCATCTTCAATTTTATTACTTTAACATTCATATTCATTTTCTTACATTACATTCAATTCATAACATTTATTTATTTATTTATTTGATTAAATATTTTTATTATTTTTGTACAATATTCTATACATGCATGTTTTGTATCTTTATGACGTATGAGCTGACCCAAGCTATCAGTGTTTATTGTGACTCCCATTCTCGTCTCCGTGTCCTGTCGGTCTCTACAGTGTGCTGGGCATTCGGTTATGACGTTTACAATCGTTTCTGGGACATCCGGGTCACAGACGCACGACGGGTTCTCTTTGCACTTGAAGCGATTCAGGTACTCCGAGAAACCGCCGTGCCCCGTGAGCCCCGTGAGCTCTGCTAGTTACACCGCAGCCACTATAGCTAGCTGACTGTCTCTAAGTTAGTCTCTACGTTTCATTTTTAGAAACACCTTCTCGTAAATAGATTAGATAGACCCAGGGGCCGATGCTTGTCGCCCGCAGTGTCATACAAACTAAATATAGTAGCTAAGTAATGGTTAGTGAATTGTTATTTTATTAAGTACTAGCTGTTGCCCGCCACTTCGTCCGCGTGGTTAGAAGATATAAGTTACTAATTTTTGAACCAAAGCCTTCGAAGATGAATATTTTTCCCCGTTTTTGCCACATTTTCCATTGTATCTTCGGTCCTATTAGTTGCAGCGTGATGTTATGTAGCCTTCCTCAATGAATGGTCTATTGAACACAAAAAGATTCAACTGAACCAGCAGTTCCTGAGATTT
This sequence comes from Trichoplusia ni, assembly GCF_003590095.1. Taxonomy (NCBI): domain Eukaryota; kingdom Metazoa; phylum Arthropoda; class Insecta; order Lepidoptera; family Noctuidae; genus Trichoplusia; species Trichoplusia ni. The sequence goes on along the minus strand of NC_039478.1, from coordinate 2,308,986 downwards.
GCGCGCCCAAACAAACAAACTCTTTAGCTTTATAATATTCTTTATTTGTACAACTACTTTTAATTCTCGCGTAACTTTGTGGGTAAAATTTTAACGTGGCAAAAATATATAAAAAAGAACGTAAAAAATAACAAAAGGCTACCTTTTACAATCCAAGCATGGGAGCGCCGGGTTTTGATCCCGATACCTCTCGCTTGCTGAGCGAGCGCTCTAACCATTGAGCTACGCCTCCCGTGAAATACAATTCAGAATACGTGTTCTGTTGAAGTACGTGACCTACTTTTATTGTAGTCATAGAATCTGACTGGTAAACCTTAGGGGAAGGTGTTTGTTTTATGTCTTAGTGTTCAGATCTATTCCCTATGGCTGTTTGCGGAAGTCGAACAACAATAGAGTTATTTTTTTAATATTTAAAATATATAAAAAATATCCTAATCTACATAACCTATGGTATTCCAACCCTGGTCGCCAAACGATTCCCAAATGTTCCGAATTGGAGTTTGCCAAACAATTATGAAACGCAGCATTCTTTTAGTTGATTTGCAAGATCGAGTTCAGAACACCACGCTGCGTTCCAAGACTGGGATTAAAGACGGCTTCAAAAAGGCTGCCAGGCTAAAATGGGATTAGGCAGGTCACGTCAGCTAAGTGGCTAGCGACCGCTAAGCCGATGACACCACACCATTGGAGTCAGCAGATGCACTGCGTCGCCGCTTGCTGTGGATTACTTCATTTGATTGGGTCTTAGGTGCCTACGGAGGTTCTTGAATTGAGCCTTTTGCATGAGACTAGCAGCCTCGAGATTTGATTGAACCTGATTTTGTAATGCCTTGGTCTATTTTGATTGTATCTACGGGATATTCTAATGTAGGATTGCGTACCTACCTAGGATTGCGTATTAATAAATAGCTCTCCTGGAGTAGCTCCTTTGCTAAGACGTTTACGTAACTGTCAAGCTTTCAACTGACTAAAATCACGCTCATGCTCATGGTCAATATACATATATTATGTACATGTTTGAACTTCTGTTTTCTTTTTTGAGTTTCTTAAACATTCAGTCAATTAACTTGAACATCCAATTAACCTCTTAAATTGCTCTTTAACTTAAAAGGCGTTTTCGAATTTTGCAGATTCCGCCTTTGGTGGTGTGGGCAATGGCTCGAGGTGTTGGTTGACGATCGTCTCCCGACAGTCAACGGCAAGCTCGCCTTCCTCCAGAGTCACCACACCGAACAGATGTGGCCGGCGCTCCTGGAGAAGGCTTACGCCAAGTAAGTATTTTATGTAACCTGAGTAAAACCAAATTGGGGAACCTTTGCATTCGGGACTCTTTACTTTTAGAGCTCCTGTTTTTGTTTTAGTTATTCGTATATTTTGATAATTTAAACTTGCATAGACACGATTTTACAATTGGTAATGTTTGTCAAGTCTTAATTTAGGTGTACAAAGGCGGAGCAGTGTCAATCTTAAAATGCTGTGCGCTGGAGAAGCGGTGAAGGATGGGCGAAACGGAGCGCCTTCTATGGAACATAATACTTTGACATTGAAATAGTGCTACGGATATTGATTTTGTAGACTCCAATCCATCTAAAATTTATCCGTTTCAATATACAGGCAGCCTTATCTTGTAACTAAAAACAAAAAATATCTACAGTTTATCATGATTCTAGAAATTTGCAAGATTACTATTTCATACTTTGACTTGATCCCACTTTTCGTACGTTTTCAGATTACACGGTTCCTACGAAGCTCTGAAGTATGGGAGCTTGCTCGATGGTTTATCGGACCTTACCGGCGGGATTACAGAAAGTTTGCAGATCGAGATGACAACGGCTGAGAGTCTGAAGAGCTTGTTGAAGAGCACAAGCCTTGTTACTGCACATCATGTATGCACCGTAAGTATTTGTTGCAGTACTTCCATTTTTCCGTTTTTTTACACTACACCGGCTAAAACATGGAGATGTTGCACAATGGTTCAGGATTAGCCAGTATGAGTCTGATACTGCCCACTTCTTTCTTCAGGAAGAAGGCTGTCTATAAAAATACAACTCCTAAAAAACGGTTGAGGACTGAAAACTATTAGGCGATTATACATACGCTTCATTATTGTACAAAGCGATTTAAAAAAGCACGATGAGTGCAAGTCTTTTTACCACTTCAGAACAAAAAAACTTTGATTGCAAAATCAAAATAAAAAATCCGACTAACCATTACATAATTCACTGTTTCAGGCCGTCGGCGACAAAATTCCTGAACTCAAAACGGAAATGAATTACGTCATTTTAAATGTGGAACAGGTAAGGTTTATTACCTTGTATTTACTCTTGACAAAGTTACGATTGTATAAATTGGTTTCCAACATTCTTCTCAATTGGATTCAGCTTACTCTACTGTGCAAAAGCTGTAGATGTGACTTCTGCAACCTTTTAACTTAGTTCTGTATGAAATTAAACAATTAATAAAAACTTGGAGCAAAATAATTCCGTAATCGTCTTTACGATTAAAAGCGCCTCCCAAATGTTGACTTTATTCTACTTCAAAGCATAAAAAGAGTATGTTTTTATTATGACAGGTTATTCGCTAATTTAATTTATTTTATTATTATTAAACATCAAGAGGTCCTGTAGTTTAAACCAAAATATTTACTACTTTTCAGGTGGAGAGCACAAAAGGCCCGGTACATGTTGTGCGAATGCGACGACCCATCGGCATTGGAGAAGTCCCCGTACCTTACATCGTATTAAATACAGACGCGTGAGTTATCTTTTGAATTACTTTTCGTGTCATTATAATTATTAATGCTGTGATATAAGCTAAGAATGGACAGTATTATTTCACATCGAAAAAGAGAATGTAAAAAATTAGATTTATTTCGATATTATATAACCTCTTTTTGATGAGACTTTGACTTGTCATTCTAATTGAACTCATTCATAAAAATAAAAGTGTGACTTACACCCAAGTTTTAATGCTTTGTGAATTTTATGCTACAATCAAGTTATGGTTTGATTCTGTCTACATGGGGATTAACCAATATGGTTTTCACGCTGTAGATATAGGTATTAGCCATGTTTCATTGTTCACAAAACAATAACGAAATGAAATTTACAAAATAACTCCATAATTATGTTAAACAATGGCCAAAGAGATCGCTATTTTTAGATATTTGTCTGCTGCTCGTTTAATACGCATCCTTTTAAGGGATCTGTATCTAAAGGCTAAAAACGTAAAGTTTATCAACCGGTAATGCGAACAAAAATTTGATGGGTGACCATTTGTTTTGCAGTTTTTGGAACCCATCGGGTCTTTTTCTGAACACTAGGTAACACTCTCTTCCTATAATTTCGCAGCTGGCACGCAATCTCGCCTATAGACAGGGATCGCATAATCTCTACACCTAAAGGGACTTGGATGCTCTTCTCTGATTTCCAACGCGCCTTCCTTCGCGTGGAAGTTGTTCACTTGGACTCAGAGACCTGCAGAGCGGAGCCGTTCTTAGCTGATAAGCAAATGTGGCAGATGAAGATGCACCAGTCTGGGTGGAAGCGAGGCGTGTCAGCTGGGGGCTGCCGGAATTATGTTCGTAAGTATATGCATGTGGGATATTGATCCAAATTAATGAGTAAACTTTAGTCGAGAAGCGAATAGGAAGAAATGATTTTAGTCCAAAAAATATAGGCCGCATGGAGTCAATCCTGAACCAGTTAAACAGAGCTGAAGTTAACAGTAAATAGCATATTTCTTGTATTAAATTGCTATAAAACCTAAGCATGTTTGAGAATCTATTTCTATTTTTTCGGTAATATTATGTACAGGGTTTAAAAGACACAATAAGTATTGTCCTTGAATATTTCTCACGTGTAAAAAGTTGTGCAATAGCAGAGTCTTCACATTTCTTTACTTATCCCAATTTTCATCGATAATGCAGTATACTTTAAGTGAATTAACAGAATTGCTTGCAGATTTTTTCCATACAAACCCGCAAATACAAATAACCCTGCCAGAACCCGACACAGTGATCATATCTCTGAACCAGCATTGCATTATGGAGCCCAAAGTAATTGGATTCAGTATCTACAAGATATCTGCTCCATTAGAAGAGACTGCTAAAGCGCTGTTCTTTAGGAAAGTGAAGAGTACCATCAATTCACAATATACGAATAGTCGGCAAGTTACTTACAGGTATGTAACTTTAAAGTAATTTAATTCACCACTACTATAAACGTATGTTTGTGTAACCAGATTTCAACAAAGTTTCGTATAGAGCCTGTTGATACATTATCCAACTTCGGTAACCGAGGCTTTTACAGCTACGACATCCAATAAGGCGAAGCTACGAGCAACAGCTAGAAATACTTATAATGTTTAACTGAAAAATATCGTGCTAGATCCATTTAAAATCTTTTTTTTTCAACCAGGTTACAATTTATCTTTACGTAGAGGAAGAGTGACCCACTTACAGCTTAATATGGGCATATTGTTCTAAAAGTGGGTACTTGTCTAGGTGGTAAATAATTTAATTTAATAAATTTTATAGGCTTGCATGTGACACTCATAGACAACGTGGCTTTAGATCTGTATATTTTTTGAATCTACTAAACTTACTATACTATGAATAGGGACACAAAGTTAGTTTCTTTTTAAAAACTTATCTTCCATTTTCAGATCACACCTATCAGCGAGCACATACATAATAATGCCAACCACATTTGAGCCACGCGACGAAGCAAACTTCACCTTAAGAATATTCACAAGCAAACCAATCAGCATGAAAGTATTGGACAATTTGCCAAAAATGACCAAAACAGCCCTAGTGAAGGCACCTCCAGTGGTTGAGGTGAATAGTTTTGCTCAATACGAGGCAGTGTTCCTACAATTAGCTGATGAGCATAAGACGATAGATCCGTTTGAACTGCAAGAACTGCTTGATGCGTGCCTCCCGAATGACTATATCAAGAGCTGTGCTTCAATTGATACATGTCGACAAATTGTGCTGTCTTTGGATGTATCCTTTATAAATGTTGCAATTATTGGCGGTAATGGGTCTGTTCACGAGTCACAAGTGGATCGAATCGCTGTCGATGTATGAAAAACCTTTTTTTAATAGTCTTGTGTCTCTGGCTGACCTATTTCATATTTCAAGCTTTTCGTTTAGAGTTTGTGCTCAGGATTCAAGATGGATCCAAGATGAAGTGACAGAACAGAGGCTCTACTACCACGTTATTAAGTAATATTATTATACTCTTCTACATTCGCAATAAAATTACTTAATAAAACATCATTTTGATACTTATACACATTGAGTTTTTTAGTTACTATAATCTCTAGCCGCATACATTCTCAGCAAATTGAACCACTTCTCTGTCCCGCTAATAGACACAATAGAAATGTTGTTGTTAAATGTTAAGCTTACTTCCACTTATCCATAATTCCTTAACTAAAACCACAGAAGAAGGGTATCGGCCGCATCTCCCTCTCAGACTTCAAAGACCTCATGTGCAGTCTGAAGCACTGGCAGCTGGTGTTCAGGACGCACGCCAGAGAGAAGATGGGGGTCCTCAGGGCGGAGCGGTTTCGTGACGCTCTCTGCGACGTCGGTTTCGTAGTTCCTGAGAAAGTCATGCACCTACTCGTGTTGAGGTACATGAGGAAGGATGGCATGCTCAGGTTTGGAGACTTTGTGTCCGCTGTCATGCATCTCCATAGAGCTTTTGGTAAGTATATCATTATTTTGAATCAGTAACAGATATACGCTTCTGTACAGAACAATTTTATAAAAGTGTAATGGTCTGACTTGGTCATGATCTGAATATTTAAATTGTGAAAAAAAAAATGTTTTTTCATTTGCATGCATGGGAGAAGTTCTTAGTAGTCATGGGATTTTGAATTCGGATATTAACGTCAAACATGAAGAATGACTAAAGTGTGTAATATCTTCAATTGCTATTATTGTACCCGATAATAGCAATTGAAGATGTAATAGAATCTCTGGCTGACTAAATAGAAAAACCTACAAAACCAAAAGTGCTGTTTAAAAGTTCGCCTGGCTTATAAATTTAAATATATAGTAACTGTATTAGTGTGGGTCTTGATACCTGTGATAGTCGAGTGTCTGCCTCTTCTGTCACCTATGACACAAGACAACTATGCCAGTCATGTGTCACTGGTAAACATGGGGCTTGTAACGTGTACAAATTGCCACTATCATTTTTCCGTCTCATACTCCCAGACTTCAAAATCTACTCTGGAACATTGTCCAGCCAGCAGCATATATATAACTCCTTATTAAGTGCCTAAACAAACGGAGTATGGCTGATATTCTATTATTTTTGTTATTTAGTTAAGTTAGTTTTTTGAAGGCCGTTAAATTTTTTGCGAGCAATATTTAAATAGTCTTATAGATACCTATTTTATTATGTTGTCATAATTTTAAATGTCTTTGTCTAGAAATCTACCGCAAGAATCTTCGCACGGAAGCTGTTCAAATGAGTCTTACCGAGGTAATTTCTTTGTATTATTTTTCCTACTTGGATAGGTAACTTAACATATACTTGGAGAATAAGAAAACTCATTGCCAGCACAAAAAATGCTTATAATATGTTCTAATTTTTAATATGATTTTTCTTAATTATTGGATTTGTTTTTTCAGTGGCTGAAGAATGTTTTTATGTGTTGAAAACTTCAGAAGACTCATTGGGTTACGCATCTTCTAAATAGCGTTCACAGTGATGAAGTAAAAAGGACTGATTGCTAAAAAAGTGATACACGCAAATTAATATGTTTTGAACTCTGTAGGTAATTTTCATTACCAGTCTAGTAGCGAATATGCTAATTACCTCTTAGTATAGCACTAAAACACGGTAATTTTATACGAAGTGTGAATAAACATAGATGTGAATAATTATTAGGTATTTGCTAATCAAGGTTGTGATACGAACTATAAAACGTATCTTATTAGTCCTAAATTTGTAGTTTTCTATTTTTTTAGTATAAGCAGACGAAAGATTTTTATAAAAAACTGGCATAAATGTACATGTTTTAATCACGGCAACCAGTGAAGTATCTCATATAAATTCTTGGTTGCCGTGAGCAAGTTCGACTGTTCGTTGTTCGCGACAACCAGTAAAAGTGTCAACATTTTTTGTTTGCTATGATCAAGTTAAGCATGTACATTTTTGTTTATCACACAAGATATCATACGTCTGCTTATTGTATATTATTAAATAGATTTATCCTTTATCTAAATTAAATGACAATGATTTTCGTTACTTTCCAAAGCAATTTCTATCTTTATGTTTTAGTAGACGCCTATAAAAGCTAGCGGAAAATTAAAAAATACTTAGTTTCTTTCAATGATCCATGAATACTCAGTGCATTTAACTTTTAATTAATTTAAGTAAATAATTAGGCATTTTTATATTCTATTTAAGTTATTGATTGAAAATACAATTAGTATAGAGATACGTTGTATGTATATCTAGTAATTCCTAACATTGTAATTATTAATTTAGTATTAGGTGCTAGTTACATTAGATACTCAATTTAATTGTAATTTCAATACACCGTTGTGTCATAACTTTGCGTTTTCAAAGACGAAACAACGAAATAAGAAATTTCTTAATAAAAATGATTTATAAAGGAAAGAGCTGTTTCTTTGATTGTTCGTATAATTTCGTCATTGCAAACTCATAGTATAATTGAAACGAGTTGTGAGAATTGTTTTATACAGTCCCAATACACTAGAGACACTATTATTGGGATTAAAACTAGCTAAAATGTACGGAGGTGACATTACAAGTGTTAATAACACAAAGTGGTATCAATAAATCATTTTCCTATATCATGAGTTGAATGTGAACAGCAATAGAGTATTTAGACATCAGACATAGACCTTCAGACAGATTGCACAAAAATATATTTTTCATTTTAACATGACAGTAAGGAAGATAACAAGCACTGAAGTTTGACAAGAAAAAGAAAGCAAAAGAAAGAAAAAGCAAGAACTACCAAGTGGGGGCTAAAACATCACTACTGTCTTGCTAGTAAAAATCGTACTAGTAAGTGATGTCAGACGAGTTTTTAAATCATTGTTTCGCTTTGGTATTTTGCTTAGGACATAAAAGAAAAATACGTGTCCAATATTTTTTGGCAAACTGTCTGGCAGACTAAACAGTTGTTTTTTTTGTCAAAACCTTATTGTTTAAATAATCTCTTTTTAGTCGGGTTAGAGAACTTATTAATTAAGGGTTCTACGGTATGAAAATGAAGGGTTCCTATCCATTACTTAAGAAAATAAAATCTCCAAGCATCTTTTAGAACATTTAAATTTGATATAGATTTTTCATATTTATATTAGAACGGTTTACTCACGCGTATCTATCGAGATTTTTCGATTCGTTTTAGACACATTTGTAGTCCTTAATCATGAAGTGATACGGCGGAGGACGCGTCGAGCAAACCCTCATTTAATAAAGAACTATGCACATTAAATTAATATAAATAAAAGCTTTCTTATTCTCTTTGTTTTGCCTCTATCGTTCATGTTCGTCCACCACTTTTTAGGATTAAACATTTTACTGCAACGATCTCGCTTAACTCAAAATAATAATAATATAATATTTTTGTACGTTTAGTTGTAAATAATAGAATCGTAAATCCACCGAGTCGGTAAATTAGTATATTTAATTCACTCAAAATGAGGAAGATGTAAAATTTAAATTTACTAAATGAATATTTTGTATGTAAAGTTGTTAAAAATATCTTTGCAATATACTGTTTTGTATATTTCCAAAGTCAAACTTGTCTTCCTCAGTAAATCACATTGTTTGTTTTTGTATTAATTGAAATAAATTTATTTTGGTTGTCAAATAAAAAGATTGATTTAATATTATTTTATGTTTTGTTTTTCCTTTTCAAAATGTGAAAATGTGCTTAGAATGACTTAGATTGTGTTTACACCAGGGATATGTTACAGTCAAAAGCGGTGTTGGTAGGTATTTTTAAGCTGATGGTTAGCCCAAAAGAAGTTTTCATCAACTTTCTTTCCTATGTACATAATATATGTTAAAATACATACTTTTGCTTTTTTAAAGGTTTGAAAGTGCAGACATTAATAGCTACATGTACGTAGGTAAATCTTGTACTTAACAACTGATGATCAAATGTTTTTTTTTTTGATATTTTTGAAACATACTATTTAATAAATAATAACATTGAGACCTACAACCAACACCTTCCTCTAAGGTTTAACAGTCAATTTCAATAACCACGACAAAAGTAGGTCACTTGCTTCAACAGAACACGTATTCTGATATGTGTATCTCGGGAGGCGTAGCTCAATGGTTAGAGCGTTCGCTCACGAGCGAGAGGTATCGGGATCAAAACCCGGCGCTCCCATGCTTGGATTGTAAAAGGTAACCTTTTGTTATTTTTACGTTTTTTTTTTCATATTTTTGACACATTACACATTAAAATTTCACATATTTTTTATTATTATTGGAATATTTTCCAATCTTGTTCCTTAAAGCCTCCGACTTAAGTTATTTAGTTATCTGTGGTAATTTGTCACATACATAACCGCGTCAATAATAATTTTATTAAAGTTTTTGATTAAGTTGTTTTTAAAGACTAAGGAGGTTTTTGTTTGCTAATTAGTGTTTTATAGTCACGGTAAATTTACAGTTTAATATCGATATCTGGTAACTTTTGATAACTACACAATATTAAAAATACATGGTTATACAGAAAATATATGGGAGCAAGTTTTTATTTTCAGTTGTTAGTTGATTTCCAGAGCGCGCGTAAATGCCAAATTATTCGATAGTGATTTGTAAAAATATATGTAATTTATTGAACCCTATGGAATAAACACTATTATGAAAATATATACATATTGCTTTTTATTTAATAAAATATGAAATTAGCCGTCCTTTTCAGTTCTGGCGAAATAAGGATTCAATTTTATAATTCTTTTCAAGATTGAATTTAACTTGAATAGGTATACAAAATAAAGTAGTGCATCAAAGCTATGCTAAGGCGCTACGAAGTTCGCCGGGTCAGCTGACTATCTACTATAGTCGAGGGAGGCGTAGCTCAATGGTTAGAGCGTTCGCTCAGCAAGCGAGAGGTACCGGGATCAATACTCGGCGCTTCCATTTGTAGATGATAAGCAAATTTTGGATATTTTTTACATATTTTTGCCACATTTAAATTTTACACGCAGCAAAGACGATGACTAGCTTTTCTAACGCACAGTAACCATGAGCCCCATCATGGAAGAATTACGTCGTCAGCGTGATGGTATTTCGTGTTTACGCTGTTTTGTGTGAAAAATCTGTCAAGTAATTTACTGTGAATAACTAAAAAAGAGAAAATGACTTTTTTCAATTTATCGGGCAGTAGCGCATGTCTGACTCTAAGGTCCGTATTACAGAAGGCTACTCAAGTCCAGTTTGATCTTAAATCACCTGATCATAGTTTAAATATTGAATCTGCACTTGAGGGTCATTCTTATTTCAGAACATTATTCAAACTTCACTCAGCTGAATCAAGATTCAAATCGCGTCTCAAGCAGAGAATATGTCTTGTCTATGAATCAGACTGTCTTCGTTTACAAATTTATCTTTCCCGAATTTCTGGTTTAACATACGCAAAATAAGAATTTAGTTTTAAACCGAATTAATAATTATATTGTGATTTAAAGACGATTAAGCTTTTTAACTGTAGGTTTTATTTAAAATCTTAAATAAATTATTGTTAAATAACGTTGCGTAACGTTAACGTTTAATAAATATCGTTTAATAAATTATCGTAATAATCAAACTCTTCAAAAATATCCATTATTTCTATTACGAAACAATTATTTGCTTAACTCAAAGGGAAATCTCTGCTCAAGCGCGGTGTCGACCACACTTGAGTAATCACACATCAAATCTCTACTTGAGTAGTAATCTAGAACTGAGTAATGATTTAGAATAAGATCTACACTCAGCTGAACTATGATCACCGAATCTATGCTCAAGGAGCGTTCTAAAATGAAATCTCAACTCAAATCTAGTTTTAAACAGAGATTTTGACTTGAGTAGCCTTCTGTAATACGGACCTTATAGTTTCGATTCTAATTATAAGGTAACCAAAGATAAAACTTCATCCTCAGCTGTCAACTTCATTTAATATCATTCGACGTGAAAATAAAACTGCATAATATTTTGAATATTTTATTATTGTTATAACGATAATGAATCAGTGGATTATCTAATTTATAACGAATACAATACAATAATTACAGTACAATAAACATAGTCACGCTACAAATCTCAGAAAAAGTGGTAATTAACAATCTTCATAATTATTATTAAATGTATTACGAACATTCACATGTAAAGACAGAATATGGAAACGCAGAGCTGACAAATACTTGCCTTAAGACTTGTAAAACAGGTGAGAAGATATTATTTCAATTTATTCTTAATCATTCTGCCGAAGCTCGAAAATTGGACTACATTCATAAATTCAAAAGTCTGACAGCAAAACCACAAAAAGTATTTAGTTAAAGGCTATTTACATCAGTTATTTACATTAAATACACACTAACATTGGGATATACATTACCTATACAGTTGATCCATAATTTAAAAATTGTCGCTACACACACTGAGCCGACTTCCTATTCAACCTACATGCTTCAATTGTAAGCCTCTTTCGAAAGCGGGCTCTATGCGTATTGCGACTAAGTCTTAATTACTCTATGCCTATTAGATGTTAAATTGAAACTAGTTTTACTTTATTATGAACGTGCATTAATCCTGTAATTAAATAGTGTAATATGATGAAATGCATATAAATTAGTACTGGACTACAGACTACAGCACAATGTCAGAAAACTACTAATATTAATTTAACGGTACACGGGAGATCATCCAATAATTATTTTCTTAGAGTATTTGATATTAAACTAAGTCTATTATAGACTTTGTCAAGTGAAAGACCTAGTGCGAGTAGTATACGTATTCATGAAGAAATTAGTTTCGCTTTTTTATTTCATAATTAAAAAAGTAACACACTCATATTTTAAAAGCCAAAGACTATGTGTGTTTATTACGCCTTCACGGGCAAACAGCTGCACTTATTATGTGGAGACAGCTGACACCGTAGATTATAGTAGGTTTTCGGTCATCGCTCTAAAAACGCGGGTAAAGACACGGTCATTTGTTGTTATAAGTTATCTTGAGGAAGCTCTCCTGCCCCTACTCGCTATAGTTAAGTTGTTACTGGAAAAACGTTATTCAGAAGTCATCAGACGAATTAACTAGATCACACATACGATATTAGCCTAACACAGAACATCGATTCTTCTTGAATAATTATAGATCTGTATTCGAACTACTGTTATCACTAATTGGGTATATAATATTATTACGACATGTATATTTACGAGATAAAATGGTAAATATTTTAAATGAAATTTTTAAAGGAAATGCAAAGATAGAAATGCAATTGTTTTTCTACTCTCGGCGTAGAAAAAAACATTTCTTAGGAAAGTATTTGATTTGTGAAAAATATCGTCTAAGCACGTATGAGTTTGTCTCTCAAATAACTGATTTTAAAATATTTTGGATCTAATTATGTTGTTACTAAAAACGATGATACTTTGGTTTATTATTGAAATAAATTAAAAATCACCATTTGTGGGACTAAACTGAAGCTAAATTCACACGAAAACTACGATAGGTATCTATTTCATTAGTAATTTGGATTAAATTAGTATTTCTTACCTAGCCTGATAATAAAGGTCTTAGCGGCAGATGAAATGCAATACTAGCAACTTTGCGAGATAAAGCCTCCCTATTATGGGTGTTAGTTTATATAATTTCTATCATTCTGTAGCTAATCGTGCATAGTTTAATATTTAGGGAGATGAATAATATTGCTATTGTTTTTTACTACAAGACTACATACAATATAGCTGGACTTCTAAAGCATTGATATTTTAAACAATTTTGCTTCGACATTTGGAAAACATTGAAATGAGATTCAAAAAACGTCGAATATCTTGTTTTTTCCATGTTACTGGAATTACGCGTCCGGCTCATTGTTCTGTTCCGGAATCTGAAACAGAAAGAATTAATTCTAAGATTTAAATACAAAATTTTTGGACATGCACTTAAAGTTACCTCGAAAATACCTAAGGGACGTTATAAAACGTAAATTTTTGTCCAGATCGCATTCAATGACGAAGACAGCATGATATCTAAGGGTGATAGTAGCTGTGTTTTGTTTTTGATCTTTCAGCATTGTATTGTGTGTACTGAACAGACGTTTGACATGTCCGGTCTGCAGACAATTTCTACTCCCTTAAGAGGTTGCATTCCAGAAATAAAAAGTTCGTAGCTTTCGTATCAAATATACGATATACCAGAAAACAAATGTCCATATCCACTTCAGTCATTGTTTATTGATATTTTTGTTCCCTGGAACACTCAACGGGTTATAAAAGAAAAGAATATACACGTACCGTAAAGATTCTTTCGCGTCATGACTGGTTTCCATCTAAAGTCCTGTTCACTGAAAACAAAATTGTAATGTTAAGAAAAAATTAAAACAGTTTTCGCCGCGTTCTACACGAAATGAAAGTTAAGTCGCAATTATGTTGTCGTCATTTTATCAGTTTTGAAATTTTGTTGGTGGCATTATTAAATCAAAACCTGTTGAACTAAAACATTTTGAATTTTCGCACAGCAAATAAAATTTAGGAATAACATTATCCCGCGCTGACTAAAATTTGATTTAATAACGGAGATAATTAAATCATCGATTCAGCTAAACAGTATCTATTAAAGTAAAAATTCGCATTATGATTATTTTTATGACCGTTTGCTCTTCAATTGAAAATATACTTTAAGACTTTTCTTATAAAGTGCATTATCAATCTTAAATTGCTATTAATCTCGATCTGAAAACAGAACAATACCAGCACAGCCTATTTCGAACACCATATGTAATATGTATTTGCCAAGCATCATAAAAATTGAACTTACAATTCTTGCGGTCAGAGATCCTGTTTCGTCGGCGTTCTCGAGTCATTGGCTTACGCTTTGATGTGGCTGATCGCACCAGGCTTTCCAATATTTCATCATCTGCCGATAAGTCTCCACTGAAAAGGAGAAAGCGGTTAGTATTTTTCCTTTACATAATTAATGAGGACTACTTAAAAACTTGCTTCTGTTTGGAACATTCTGGAACCCGCCAATGATTTTAGGTAAATATCAACCCATGTTTTGCGCCTCGAATACTGGAAATCTGAGATACTCAAAGACATCCTGACTATTAGAACCACTAAAGTCCATAAAAAATGCTTACTTGACTAGAATTCTCCTGCTATTTGGTTGACTCTTCCTCCTTCCCTCTGTGAGGCTATCAGTGTCGGGATCGGTCTTCAACAGTTCCTTCAGAGCATTATCAGCAGTGTGATCTCCATTTTTGTGAGAATAGTTGCCCACCTGAAACAATGCCATAGACATGAAGACATTAAATATTTTAGGGCTTGATTTTTATACTAAAATAGATCTTAATAACAAGAAAACAAGATTGTTTTTGTTTCGTTTAGAAAATATTATTCTTACATCAATAATCATCTTTCCCCTAGTCTTATTTCTCTCTCTATGGTTGGCTTTCTTCTCCAGCTGTTGCAGAACACGTTCCCTGGTAGTTCTGTACTCCAATGAGAACTCCGCTATGACCTTGAGGAATTCTGCTGGTTTTGTCTTGGAGATATCGCAGGGTGGAACTCCCAAGAACAGTAAGAACTTGTTGAATCTGTAACAAGCAAAAACGTCTTTGTTCTATCTGTCTCACTAACATACAAATGTAGAAATCGCAAGGGCTGATTCGCATCGCATTGTACACATTCAATTTTACATCGCAAATGCATCTAGACAAGGATTTCTGAAAAAAAAACATTACAGGTTGTATATTCTGAACTATATCTTAAATTATTTAAGCTATTTACCTGCTCATAACCCTCTTTTTAATAACGGATAGTAAAATGATTCTCTCGGCTGCATCGGTGAGGAATTCATTGATCTTGGTTTTAAAGATCTGTGAGCCGTCGTGTTTGGCGACGCGTTTCATGTGATCCCATGAAGCTTTGCAATCAGATTCGAGTTTTTGGAGATTTGCCGAAAGGACGTCAAAGTCCACTTTAGACGCACGGATTACGGGACCAACCTGAAAAATAGAATCATAGCGTTATGAGAGTGATGAAGTTACGCTCATTTATTTTATTTCTAAATAAAAAATTAAATTTTTTATATCGAAAGAACGTAACGTAACATGATAATACTTACTTCACTGAAAAAGTCAGAGCTATCTGGAAACTTTTCGATAATCATTTCACAGATGTGATACAACAGCGGATGCTTGTGCACTGTATCCTTAACCTCTACGACCTTGGACAGGTACTCCAGCCGGAATCCTTTGGCATAATTGCCATTCAAGTAGTTCCCCACTGTTCGTAAAGTGGATAGGATTACCTTGAACGTCCTGTTCACCTTCAACAATTCTATACCTTGCTTCAGGTCCATCAGTGGTTCCGCGATTTCTTTCTGCAAATGCCACAAAGGAAGTTTAGTTTTTAATAGCAAATAAAAATAAAAATAGATTGATTTTAGTTTGGCTCAGAAATCTTACCTCTAAATTGTCAAAATCCAATTTAAATACCCAAAGTTTGAGTCGGGATGAGAGTTCGTTGATAGAAGCCAAGGTGAGTAGGAACTGCTCAGCGCTTCCCAGAGGTAGGTCCGGGTTAGCATACTGTTTGAACAAAAATTAATAATACTGCATGTATTTCGTTGACCCAAAAATATTTATCTCAAAATATTCGGTAGCCTTACCTGCGCCTCTTGAATTTTAATTTTCTCTTCTTCAGTTGGAAGCATCGTAAGGAGTTTTTCTATACCCTCACGACCAATGACTGTTGCATCCATTTTCATGATGGCCGCTTTTATGGTCTGTGGTGTGGGCAGCTTCTTCATCGCTATGTTGATAGCGTTAGATCGCTTTGCGTCTAGTATAAGGTTTCTCTTTGGTTCCATAAGTTTCTGTAATCACCAGATAGTTCTACAGTTAGTTATATTATTATAGGTATTTTAAAATAGTTTCCTATCGTATTTCTAAGCCTTATACATGTTAAGTGTTGTTTGTAGAAATAATCATAATATATATATGATGTTTGAAATTTAAACAAAAAGAAAAGAAAATGTTTGATAAAAAATTGGTTATACTCACTTCCTGGAGACCCCCGAAGAAACACATGAAATAAATTGAAAGAGTAACATTAGTGAGAAAAATAGCTTATAATTTGCAACGTGTTTGAACAGACCCCAACCATACATACCGGTTATGTGCATGGACATGGACAACTTATGGAATTAAAATAGTGATCTTCTATCACGAATTTTATCAGATGATGATAAATTTTGTTTTGTTTATGAAAGTTGTCTATTTTAATTACAGAAGCGGTATTTATAATGGGGTCTGTATAAACACGTTGAAAAACCAAAAATAAAACATAGATGTCGATTCGGAATTAAACAAAAAAAATGGTAAAAAAAGATTTTTCACGTGTAGTGTGCTTAAATATTTCTAAATGATTTCATAACAAGTCTATCGCTGTAATTCGATTCAATATATTTTTTCGACTATAACCAAACTTACTTTGATTATTAAGTCGTTGGTTCTAGACTCAAACAGGTGCTCAAGCATAGCTGTGTCAACGCTGACGCTGGGCAGATCGTCCCAGATGAACCCTCCGACCTTAGGTCTGATGGCTACAGGAATAGGGTTCTCTTGGATCTCCCTCCAGAACAGCTTAACTGTCTTTTTATTTTTCTTTATAGTAGAGCTGTCAGAATCGTTTGACAACTCTGAAGAAAGAGCCGGTTTTGGAGGAGTAGGTACATTATTCTTAGAATTAATAGGAAAGCAACCGGGAAGGGGAGGAGGCATTCCCATAGGTGGGAACATTGTCGGGGGAGGAGGAGGAGGACCACTGGCTGCGTTAACAATAGGTGATGACATCTCATCATCAGAATCTTCACGAAGATCAGAGAAATCCAAATCACATAAATGGAATTCCCTGTGTAGACAACCCTTTCGAAGTTCCTCCCAATGCAAATCGTTCTCCGATACTTTGATTTCATGGACTTTGGCTGACTTCTCAATGGTAGGGCTTTTTATGATTTCTGTGGGAAAAGTTAAAGAATAATGTTAGAGAAAAAACAGTTGAAGAACAAACAAATCAAAAACAACTTTGACTAGTTTATTGGAATTGTGAACGTCTTGACAGAACTATGTGACGTCTTTACCTTTCGATTGAGATTTAGCTAACTCTTCTTTGGCTTTCGATACGATGCCTGCCATGTCAGACACTCTCAGAGGTTTGTCCTCCGAGGTTGGGCTGACTGGGCTGGTCAGTCTTTGAGCTAGATCTTTAATGCTGTGTTCTCTATTGAGCAGTATTCCACGATCATCTTTAACCTCAGGTGGCGTGTCAACCTGCTTTTGGCGTATTACAGCGATTGCATCCACCGCATTCACGCTATGACCTAAAGTTCCATTTTGAATTCTTTGCTTTAGACCAGATGTGTACCTTTGGGTTCCTGTGAATTTATAAATTATCAATTTATGTCTATTTAGATTATAAATAATCCAAAAAAATAAAAAAGCGATAAAGCATAACAACGCTGGTGATAAAATAATTAGTTGGTTAGTTGAAAGCACAAACCATTCTTTAAAACATCGGCTAAGTTAAAGTTCTTGGATGTCCTATTGTAGTAAGTGTCATCTTCTTCCTGGTGACCATTGACTCCATTCACGTGATTAGAACCATTTGTACTGCCATTGACACCCGAATAACTCTTATTATTATTATTATTGTTGTAAGTGCCATTTGTATAGTTCCCATTCGTGGTAGTAACATTCCCGTTTGTGTTTGTGTAATTCCCATTTAAATTTGTAAAATTTCCATTAGTACTCGCAAAGCTCCCGTTGGCACTTGAAAAACTTCCGTTAAGGCTTGAAAAGCTTCCGTTTGGGCTTGTGAAACTACCATTAGTGCTTGTAAAGCTCGCGTTAGGAGTTGAAAAAGTCCCATTTGTGGTAGTAACACTCCCATTGGTGTTATTGTAGCTCCCATTAGCGCTACCAAACAGTCCATTGTAAATGTCACTGGAACTGTTTAGCATCTCCTGTTGTTGAATAATATGGTGTGCCTGCCTCGCGTATCTGTCTCTTCTTCTTCTTAAAGCTGAGCTCAGTTCTTTGTTCTCTTTATTGTTATCAGTAATAGATGGTAAGAATTGTGTTCGATGGTGATTTGTTATTTTATTGTCTGTTTCCGTGTGAGTGATGACTGGTTTTGCTGTAGTTAGCGAGAAACGATACGATATAAAGAAATTCAGATTAATGGAAAATGTTGTTAAAAGAACAACTATTTCTTGTACAGTTAAAATTGATTCATTTTTTTATTATGTAATGTTAATATTGCGTAATTGCTCCTTTAACAACATTCATCTCAAAAACTCGGCAAACAATGAACGACAAGCTCAAATCAAAATTAAATTCTGAATTGGGTAATGGTTGAGAAAAAGTCTTAGTAAATTTAAGGTATGAAAAGCCATACCATGCAAAAACATTATTATTAAACAAATGGTAATAATGAAAGCACACCAAAAGTTATCTAACTCGATAAAACCGTAAGGACTTACCTTTCTCTTTGGATTGTTGTTTCTTAGATTTTCGCCGTTCAGGGCCACTTAAATTTATACTTCTGCGGCGAATCGAATTGATAACTGAATCATCCAGTTGTCTGAAATATTACAATGAATGTTTTAAAATAGTTTCAGACATTTTTAATTCATACAGAAACATTTAATTGCTATTTTCCATTTACTTCATTGGTGTGAGTAGATGAGTATCTATTACTATTTCTGACTTTAATATTATATTCAGTTTGTGCCGTCTGGTAGCCAGTTTTACTGCGTCTACTTACTTAAGGGCGGTGCCAGATTCGTCTCCATCCTCGTACAACAACACAGCCTCAAATATCTGAAGCTGTCGCAGCAAATCTAAATCGGTTCCTTGTTTAGACATGTATAGCTGTATGATGTCATCTATGCCTTGTTCCTGCAAAGCATCAACTTGATCGTAATAAGTGTCTCTCTCGGGAACATTGTTCAGACACCGATTGATCAAAGTCGTGGCGTAAATCAGGAGCTCCGTATCCGAAGCGTCAAAGTCCTGTAGGATCTTCATGATGTTGTACCAGGGCTGCCTGCCATTAGAATTATCTACGGAAACAATGGCATCGATGAGGAGGAGACAATTCTTATCAGTGTACTCCACGAAGACAAGGAGTAACTTCAAAGCGGTTTTGACGACGTGACGGAACTTGCTGGCGATGAGTGAGTATAGCCACTGAACACAGCGTGCGTGAGCCATCACTCCGTGCATCCCGTCCACGTATAGGAGTATCTGAAAACAAAACGATTTAATTGATCTTGGTTATTATGAGACTAGCTACTTTTTATATATGTTTCGGATTCCAAGTCTGGGTTATAATACTTGATCTTCCGGCAGCTGCGACATTAAATTAGTCAAAAGGTATGTCACTGTACAAAATGTTAAAAACATAATGTAAAATATTAATAAATCTAATACTGAAATTTAATACCGCCTCTAGATACGTGCTTCTTTCAATATGCATGATTAAACCTTTTGAAAAATATTAATATTCCATTAATCCTTTTATTAACCTGATCCTGAAATACCACTAATAAAAATCACGAAGACCGATGGAACAGAATCCGGATAATGGTGAATCCATATAACTCTTCTACGGATTATAAAGTCCCCATATTGTGCACAGCCACAATGTTCAAAATATGAGGCAGTTTTTAATTTTATCTAGGTTAGGTACAGTAGAGAACATTAATATATTAGAACTTTTAAGGATTCAAAATGTTAGCTTTGAGACGTTAATAAAATCATTGATCCGAAGCGATCACGAGAAAACTTTTAAGAAATTAGTAAAAGCATGGAAGAGTAATCTATTAATGAACTCAACTGTACAACAAAAACAATTGAAAATTGAAAACTTGTAATCACCTGGCCAAGAGCTCGGAGGATGTAATCGAGATAGTTGTGGTCCGCCATGTTCCCGACTTGCATGAGGCAGTCCAGGCCTTTATTGGCCACGAACTCATGAACGAGGTCCTTATCCGACTGCAAGATCTGTTTGAGCGTAAACAAAGCCCTGCGCAATTCCCGACCTTGAGAGTGAAGCAATCTCTCTGCAAAACACAAACAATCCCGAATGTTCCACAACGTATTCAATACAATGATACTTAAAAAAAATCGTTTGCGACTAAACAACAACTTGAGTGACTCATTTGGAGATCAAGCGGTGTCTATGGTAACACCCTAATACCTACAAGCATTATTAGGGGCATTACACTCGAGGGAGGACTTACGATTTTATTTGTTAAATCTACTTAATTGGCGCACATTTTTATTTTATTAGTACGAAATTTGAAGCTCGCAATTTTATTCTGAAATTCGAAATTCTGCAATAACAAACGAAATCCATACGCGCGTTCTCTAATTTAAAAAAATATTTTTTCTTCTTTTTACTGCCCTTTGACAGGAATAGGTAGGGTTGCAGTGTTGAAATGCATTGTTCAATGTTTTATTAATTCTTCAAGCCTGGTCATCATTCCTTCTATCTCGAGCAAAATCGTGAAGCAAATTCAAAATTGCTTTTCTCTAATCAAGTTCTGCCAAATGCAAAGCTGTCCATGGTTAAAGCCACATCAAATCCATGTATGGATAGACAGCGCAGGATAGCCCAAAATGATTATCTCTCGAAACGAAGCTACCCTGAAATATATCTCTTACTTTCAGAAATAAGTAAAGTTCATTGAAACAGTAATTGCCTCTTTTGTTTTATTAGTAGATGTCCTATGTAGCCACTCGAAATTGTGGATAAACTTACCAATGATGGCATGTACGCGGACAGACAACTGGGTACGGAGCACCAACGCATTTTTGCGGCTGAAAATAAAATAACAATTTTAATAAGTAAATGGAATTGAGGCCAAGGACGAGAACCTTGCACACTGTAAATTAAATTAAATATTAATTGCCTTGAAATCAAAGATCAATAATAAGGGTTGTGGGTGGCAACATATACAGTAATCATAATATATTCAAATGCAGGTATCGGGTTGAAATAGAAATATTGATCCGTGATTTTACTGCATGGATTACAGAGTGGCGTATAGCCTTTAGGACAACGTGGAGTGCGGCGCGCGGCGTGTTGCGGGTTCAATACTCGCACAGAAAAACATTTTAAAAATTTAAGAAAACTTAGTACGACTTTGAGTGTTCATTGCGCATGTGAATTGACATTCTGTAAGAATCCTCACCAAAATCCGCTTAAAAGTCACAGCCGTTCAATTTTGCCAAAACGAAAATGCAGACAAAATTATCTTCAAAATAAAGTAGTACCAATAAGTCAAGGCTTCGTCACTTCAGTACCTATTACACTTAAAAACTAACATCTAGACTCAGTAATCGATAAGTAATCTCATTATTAGATTACAGATTTGTTTGTTTGTCAGAAGCTTGTTAGCAGATTACAATAAATCACTTATACGTTCGAAAGGTAATCGTGAACATCGTCCACTCGGCCACTGCAGCGCACACGTGATCAAAGACAGGGAAACCTTGACATTCAAGAGAGATTCAATATTCGTTTACAAAGGAAAACGTATTGCCTTTCAAACTGTTGTCAACAACACAAGACGAGTTGCTGATAGTTTACAATTTCGAATATCAGGAGTATGTTTATCTGACAATATATTTTTTTTCTTAGTATTGACTTACAAAAAGAAAATATAGAGGTATATAGGTATACCTATATATCGGTATACCTTTTTTTATTATAAGTATAAGTTTCTGAAAGTTACAAAAATAAACTCATTAAGCATATGCATAGATGGTAATCGACACTATTGTATAAGGCAAACTTAGTCTTTATGCCAAGTGTGAATCCCGAAAAAAGCTATGTTCGGACTTTGCAAAACTCACCCTGGTTCGGAACGAATATTTTGGAATCGAACCCATGCTCCGTGTTACGGCTAGTCTTGCAACCATCCGAGTCAAAAAAAATTAGGTCGACGTGGTGTCAAAAACTTTACAATGAAAAAAGAAATGTGTTTTCTGATTAAATTGAATGCTGGATTATTATCAAAAACAACATTATGGGGATTATTATTAATTGCATCTGCAGATATGACAGCTTTACATGAATATAAAATAAATTAATTTTGGGAATCAATTTGTTGGTAAACAAAACGTAATGCGTAGTTGGTTTATTGATTTGCTCAGCAAAATATTAATGGAGTTACTATGTTATTACAATAACGTGAATCTCAGCGCTACATTTAATTCTACAAAACGTATTATGTGGTACAAAAGGAAAATTATAAACTGTATTTGTATAAATGTTTTTGTTCCGTGAAGATTTTCACCACAAATTTACATGAGCGAAGATTTTTACTTAATCCCGTAACGAAAGGTTTAGCGAACACAAAAATGCACAGCACGGGTTTTAGACACACCATCCGCTAAACAATACGACATTATACCAAAAAGAACTTCCTGTATTCTTAAATCAACGGATTCATATTGATCCCGAAGAAGTTCAACAGGTATGAACAAATACAGATCGTAACTCACATGTCTTCCTCTGCGTAGTCTTCATCCTCGTCCTCAGACATATCATAATCCAGGTCCAGATCTATGTTCACTTTTACGTACACTTCTTCATCAATCCCAGAATCCAAAGACACTTGTCTAAATTTTCTGGTCGGTACTGAACGTTCGAGCGATGCATTTCCCCCGGCCGAGTCGCACCGTGTGAAGTTTCGCATGTCATCTTCCATTTTTCCCCGACAAATTGTATACAGGCTGATTAATTTCTCTTAAGCTTTTCCCGAGACGATTGTTGGGAGATATTTAACACATTCTAGTAGTAGCAATTCTAAAGTTCAAATGTGTAAAAGTTAAAGTTCACTGTATTTCAATTTTCACTGTACGCATGAAACTTAACACAGTTTAGACGAAATGTTATACAATTTAATTTTATTAAAATAACTCGATAATTTGGAATACATTTCTGATTGATCACTCATATTTATCCCGATATATCAAGAAATTCACTGTATGCAGAAGGAATATGTTTTTTTAGGTCAGTAATGTCGGTGGACGTGTTGCGCGCCCGCCTTCTCGCCGACAACTGCGGCTATCGCTCACTGATAATACAATTTTACTTGAAGCTAGTACTGAGAGTAAAGGATTTTGCGGATGCACTGCCGGGTAATTTACGAATTATGTCATTCCATCTAAGACCCTTTTGATGCTAGACATCCCGTTTTGGTAAGGTCAAGAGTATTCTCAAGGAACTGGTTCGCTAATTGATTATTCCGTATTGACACAAGTCTTCCTACGTAAATTTGGCATTTTCGTGTGCAATGAAGACTTGCAACAGAGTGTACTAAGTTCTAAGGAGGTTTACTTTCGCGATAAGGTCTAAGTTCGATAAAATATCAGTTGGAAAGAGTTCTTAACTACCAAAAGTGAAGATTACGCGAAATGAAACAGAATTTCGCATGCCCATTCGTAAGATACTTTAATAGTAAGTTTTCTCCCAGAACTTTAAAACACCCTGTGTATACGCTCGCAGTGTAAGTTCATTGTTCAAACTAAGACTTAGTTTTTGTTAGCGTTCGACTTCATCGCGATGGAAACAGAATCGAAAAAAGCGCTATTGAACAAAACATGGACGTTTTCGCTCGTTACAAATACCCATACTTTCTACCGCGATGATATAAAGTGACATGTCGCGATCACGTGAATTACACTGGCTTTTAATGAGCAAATATTTTTGACTGCTCCGATAGCCCAGTGGTTGGGGTAAACCACGCCAAAACCACTGAGCGCGACGGATCGCGGGCTCGATTCCCGCGTTTGTGTGATCCACGAATACTTGTCCTGAGTTTAAGTCTTGAATGTTTGTGTTGAATTTCCTTGGTGCGGGATTCGGCTTGCGCTTTTCATTGCCCAAAGATTTCAAACTGGGAGTATCTGGTCACGTTTCCCGTCTTTGTCGCTAATTAAGCTGATGTTTTGATGCTTTGTAAATATTACACATATTATAGAATAGCATTTAAATTTAGTTTTCCATCAGTATAAGCCAATAATGTAAAATATTAGAAAAGTTCTCTAAATAAAATAAAAAATAATATTGTAGTACAATTTTATCATAACTAAAATAGGATGACTAAAGAAACCACGTCTGACTGTTTAAACCTCGAAATTACTCGTTTACCGGGTCAGTAGCGTAACAGTAACCCAAATATATGTACATGTGTCGAATCCGGTACTGATCTATTTATAAAATCATGGAAAATGATGCGTCCTATGGAAAAAGCTTGATAACGTTTCTATAGCGAGTCTTTTGTTACGATATTCCGCTAATCGGGTAAAGGAATATTTGTAGCTGTATCAGTCCTTTGTAATATTATTTCAACTACAAAAACATACAGTTGACTTCAAATAAATACTAAAGAACTAAATTTAATAATAGTTTTATAGGATCAAGTGACTGCTATTTCACGTTTAATTAAAACATAATCAACCTAATCAAAGTAAAAGATTTATGAAAAAAGTGCAGACATATTGAGAACATTCTTGAAGTCTGTTGAAAAGTATTAGATTCGACCTCATCAAGGTTGAGGGGGTGAGGTCATATTCCAGACAGGAGGATATCGGTATGAAATGTTGTCTGATGACGTCACGTTATGTGCGCGTCTTGGCGTAACTAGCTTTTTAATTACTTGTTTAAACAAAAATACAAGCACTTTTTATAATTTATCGAATGGAGGGAATAGGTACATCGCTAAAATTTTCTTTTCAATCCCGATAGCATTTAAATTTCATATGAGTCTTCACATTATTGTCTTGTTAATTTCTTTTGGATATATAATATTTTTTGTTAATAAAACCGACATCTGTACTAATAAATTAAATCCTTGTATCTCGGGG
The DNA here is from genome assembly GCF_003590095.1 of Trichoplusia ni. Classification (NCBI taxonomy): domain Eukaryota; kingdom Metazoa; phylum Arthropoda; class Insecta; order Lepidoptera; family Noctuidae; genus Trichoplusia; species Trichoplusia ni. The sequence continues at coordinate 2,283,822 of NC_039478.1, read as the reverse complement.
GCTTCCCAAATATCAGTTCACATGCAAAAAGACACCTACCCAGCATTGGTGGATCACACAAAACGCTTGTCGTACGCGGGTTCGAACCCGCGACATCTCGGGCCCAATAGGTTTTGGGTTGGTGACGTTGGCTATCTGTCTGTACAACCACTTGGCTATCTGTGCAGTGGATGTGGTTTTATATAGTTTGTAACTCAGAATATTTATTAGATTTTTTCCAGCTGCAGGTACTTTATGCAAGAACTGAAGGCACGCAAACTTACAACGAAGTTTGAAGAAGTCTTTGCAATTCTCCAACTAAAACTGACAGAGAACCTTTAACCTTTTGTCCTATAAATATTTGTTTCTGCACAAGAACTCATATAACAGTAAAAATGTAGTTTGAAAGTAAATCATAAAAAGTTTTCCAATTAAGTTGCTCTGATTTTCTAATTAATCTTGTTCGCTGAAATTATGTGAAAAAATTCTGCGTTTTGAACTGAAATATTCATTTTGCATTTGGATCAGGCAATCATAAAATTTGCTTGGACAGCCGCAGCACGTTGTAGTTTGGGAGTACAAGCTTAATTGAACTGTCAATTGTAAACAACGAAACTGCTGAGAACTCACCTTGTGATATTTCGGTGAAATGCGTACTGAAATATCAGACAAGTACCTGAATTTCAGCTGCATTGATTTTGAGAGCAAAATTCACTTTGATGCGGTTTTAGGTGCGCACTATCTGGAGGATGCCGAAGAGATAGTCAAACACAGCTGTTTAGAAACTATCCATTCGTAATATTGCAAAGTGCATGTAATGTTTGAATGGTCAGTCGCAGCTCAAAGTTCACCAACCAAAATGTACCGAATAAACTTCAATATCAAAGTTCTTTTTTTTTATTCGAATTCGGATGGGATTTTGATTGGCATAGTATTTGGTGAGCCCACAGTGGACCAGAGCGACACTTCTAAAAATATCCTTTCTCCATCACAATACATATTCTTTCTTTACTTTGAGCAGTGTTTGTTCAAAATCTATTTCTCCCTACATTTTCATCAGCAAACTGCGTAGTTTGGTGATGCAACTTCCTACGTTTTAAAACAATCAGTCTTCGCTGTTAGGATATCCAGCGCAGCGGATTGTCATCATTCATTTAGGCTATATTTGCAGCCCCTGCATTTACAGTGGCTTGTCAATCAACATATAGGATCGCATCCAATGGACGTGTTACATTCGCCTTCTTTATTGGTTTAATTTTTTAAGGTTTGTTAAAAGAAAACATTATATATTTGTTTAATGTATGTAAGATGTTCTAGATTACTATGAGTTTTATAATTGCCTTAAAATTTGACTTGAAGTGAAATTTCAGATTTCTTTGTTTTGTTAATAACTTTATTTAAGTTGAGAATGTGACAGAGTAGTTCGTTATCCAATACATTTTCTTTCTCCTATTTTGGTCAAGGAAAATGAAGAAAGACTTAGAGAATATCAAGTCACTTTGAACAATATACCTATCTAACCGGAATCGCAACGAATATCTGCGGACTAGACAAACTGTTGTTTTAGGATCGAACCCGCAACACGTTCACTTGTTGCGCCTACACTTTACGGATACCACTTTGAATTTCAAACTGAACTTCGTGTAGAGTGTTTTGTTTGCGGTTTCACTTTTCTTCTGTGTTTACGGAGCAGTGTGAATGCATGTCAGACTTTCAATGGATGGTAGAGTAGGCGAGTTTTATTTTATACAGGAACAGAGGGGAGCGTGGAAGTGCCGGAACCGAGCAATAAGCGGTCGAGGGGGACCAGCGACGCATATTCATTCAGGGTCTAAATTAATACCAGATAATAATGTATGGCTGTTCTGATTTGTGCACTTTTTTTGTTGGCTTTGAAAGAGTGATATTTTAGTGATATCCTGGTTGATCGATAGCGCATTGGTGAACTTTTTAAAAGAGAATATGTCTTTCGACGGGACTCTTCGTATTTGATTTCTTATTTCATACGTAGTAGAATTTAGTTAAGCAACTTACCTTAAGATTTTTACATTAATTGAATAGGTATACGTGGAAAAATAAAATATGTCATGGCGTACTCGTATAATACATCACAGCCGTCTAAACATTTTACGAAGATGACATTTACAAATAATAACGCAGTAAATTACAGCAGTTTATCGTTGTCAATGTTGTTTTAATTTTTTTAATTATCGATCTGACTGACTAAATAGATTTTTGCTTTTTGCATCCAGTCATCATCCCTAATTGCAATTACATAAACTAAGATAATACAAACAATAATACAATAATCGTGTTAGAACGTACATTTAATTCACGACTCGGATAACGGATTTGAGAATTAATTAGCAAATATAATAATTGACTGCAGTTATCCGTTATCATTAGTCGAATTAGCAGGGCTCCGATTCTGCTATTGACAATGGCCGATGAATGAATGGTAATTGGATTAAATTTGAAATTATTCCTATTCTTTTAAGCATTTTACCAATACCATAATTGAAAGTCTATTGTATTGACCTTAAGTATACCGTCCTGCACTAAATTTCAAATTATTGTGTAGAAAAATACTTAAGGGAATACGAAAATTGACATTTTAAGTCAAATTTCATTAATTCATCGGCCGTTTTAAATAGCAGAATTGGGGCCCTGTTGTTTCAATGAGTTAAAAGTTGTTCTGGTTCCAGGGATTATTATGATTGAAATTGATAAATGTACAATCGTAATCTCTTTGTATTGACTATTGAAAATTGCATTTATTTATTTCAATAACAGTGAATGAGGATTGCTGATGTACCTACGTACGTGGGGTGTGGGTTTAGTAAATTGCTTGTTGAATGTTATAGGTTAAATCCAAAAATATATATTCGTAAAACATATTTTCGGACGGCGATTGTTTGCTAAATGTTGTACGTTATATATTTATATTCGATCGACAGATTATCGGACACGAGAAATAATGAATTGGAACTTCTTTGATGGGTCTTTAACCTACCTAAACTGTTCATCTTTAAAACATTGGTATGCTTCGCTACAGTCAGTCGTCAATCAGTTTTGTAGGCATAGTGGTTTCTTAGGTTTACGCAAATGTTGGACATTGAAGTGAAACAACTTTTGCGGATTTTATCGCGGTTTAATTTTAGATTTTTGTTCCCGACGTTTCGACACCTTAGCAGGTATCATGGTCACGGGCAAAAGTAGTTTCATTACAATTTAGGCATTTTCCAAACGTAATAATAATGACTCTAAGGGCGCATACGAGTTACGTGCAAAATAGTTTTAATGGTAAAGGGCTTTTACCCAAGTATGACATCTGATAGGAGAGTTTTACATCGTTTTCAATTATATCAAAGGAAATTAATTTCCTATATAAATTCGTTTTTTCTATTACTCGATAGTGAACATCTAAGGTTCAAGGTTTGACCCTTATTTATTTTATTTAACTAACAACAGTCTTCAATGTAGGTAAATGTAGTTAGATTTTCTCAGTTTTATTAAAGCGTGAATTTTCTGCTGTTATTTTCTAAACACACTGAAGTGACGAGGTCCTTTGTGATATTTTATTATTAAGTAAGAATAAGAAATACTTTTCTTTAATTTTTGCTTCAAAATTAGGTTTGGGTGAGTGACTATGATAGATGTATTTCTTTTCTTCTCGCTAAGGTGGAAATATGGGAAATTTTATTTTAAAAGACCTCTTGAATACTTTGAAATGGAGTCAAATTAACCGTAATTCAAAGCACTATAAGTTACCCATATAGAAATATCCAAGTTCATAACAGTCGTTCATTATTCAACTCCGTTACGAGATCAAACCCGCACCTCTCCGTTAACCACCTATGATAGCTTATACCACTCCGCAATCAGGCAAAACATAATTTAAAAAAGTATATATATATATTTAATAATAATAATATAATAACGATATTTATTATCAAATCTTTTAGTAGATAGCCTTTAGATAGCCTTTGATAAGACTTACCTGTCCTGAAGTCCGTCAAGTTCTTCATCCTGTTCTCCAAGTGTGGAGTCCAGGTCTAAGTAAGGTCCATAATCGCCATCTTTGAAGACCTGCAGAGTTGCGTCATCAAGCTGTAACAGAAAGAAGCAATCTGTAAGTCACTTTTTAAACGACTCGCTCATTAAGCAATTTAATCCTTGTTTCGCGGAGGGTTTCACAAACATTTAAGTCAAAGGCACAAACTCAGTCAGAGTTAGAACAAGCATTCGTGGAACACACAAATGTTTGTCCTACGCGGAGATCGAACCCGCGACACGTCGCGCTTAGTGGGATTGGCGTGGTGACCGCAACCACTCGGCTATCCGCTATCAAATCAAGTCATGTCATATCAACTCGACCTTGGATTTTACCGATCGATGAAGTTTAAGGGCGGGTTTACATACTTCAACGAAGTATCAAATCTTTTGAATCGTGACGTTCATTATGTCTGCTTCATTTGGAGCGCCATCTACGATTTATCAGTGAAGTGTAGCAGTGAACGCGCGCAGCGTTATCGAAAATATTATTACTTTACACAACAGATGGCGCTGTCTGCTCATATACAATCTCAATGGATTACTTTAACTTTATGACTTATTTTGATAGGTACGTATTTACTTTGAAAATAATGCAAGTTACCTTTTTTGTTGTATTTACATGTTATTGCAAAATTTGCGTTACGTACCTACGTATATAAACATCATTCGATTTTTTAATGGGTTAACATTTTACCTATTTCTCTTCGCAAATTCATATTTTTGTTTTAAGTTTAATACCACTATTACACTAACTTGGATATAAAATAGGTGTGTGAAATTTGATGAAAAGAACACCACACTGATCCAATGACAATAAATATGACGCCATAATAAAACTGTCATTGTTCACTGAAAAAAATGTGACATTACTGTTGAAAAAACTGCATCGATTTATAAACGAAATTTTAGCGCCATGTTTTAGTACACCCGAGTATGTAGAATTGATATATTTTACAATTGTTTGAAAACAAGTAAGCGTATAATTACTTCAGTCTGTGTCTTGCGATATAGAAACAATAGTGACTCACTGTCTGTTAAATAATTTGTTATTTTTGACGTAACGACGTTTGAGGCTGTAAAGTGAAGTAAGTGACCTAAATCTATGTATAAAAAATATATATACACACGTTTGTAGAAAATTGATAAGAAATAATTATAGACCGTAACGCAATGCACATGAAATTTAATTTCGTTCCGCGTAAATGTGTATGTACCTACTGTAAAATAAATATTAACAAACACATACATACTCGTAGGTACCTACATAACAAGTCTTACAGTTCATGAAAATAATTTGACGCCTGTCAAGGTTAAATCGTTCATGAAAATGCAGAAAAATTCTGTAGTTAAGTCCTAATTGATGAGCTTTTTAAATTACTATTAAATAAGGTTTACACAAACAATTGTTTTTACTCACGGGATCTCACGGGAATGTGGTTATAAACTATCTGTGTACCAAGTCTCGTCTTAATCTGTTCAGCGGTTTATGCGCGAAAGAGGAACAACCATGCAACCATACATAAAACCTTTCGCGTTTGTAATATTATAAGCATTAACAACATTGCTCCAATTCAGAAAATCACCACAAAACAAAATAATACGATAAATGCCAAATTGTATGTCATAGAAGCAGTTTATAATAGAATCGTAAACTAGTATAAGCTATGTGATTTAATCGCATTAAGAAGCAATATTTCTGGTTTCATATTGTAAACGATTTCTAACATTTGGGACCGTTTGACCTATTTTAAGAGATCATAATTCCTTCTCGCTCGATTTCGTTGGCTGTTTTATCGATAAAATCGATTGGATTCCTTATTGACACCTCATTACGCCAGATGCAAAATAGTCAACATTCTGCGAAAACGATTTATTTTCTATTTCAGACACTTCTTACGAATGCGCGGTTTCCAGGAGTCAAGAAGTTTTTACAGAAAAGTAGTGATCCCATTGCTTATTAATTTATTTACTTTGTATAAGAATTGAACGCAATTGCCAACCATCTTAAAATCTAGGTTATACACAGGCTAAGGGGATTCCAAAAGCCATTTTTATATTAAATAGCTGAAAATGATTAAGGTTTTATCGCCACAAAATATTAGCCCATACACATTTTAAATTATGGCACAAAACATAGTAAGTACATTAGATAGCGAGTCATTACAACGGAAATCTAAAAAAAAAACAAGCACAAAACAAGATTCCTATCCACAACCGCATACTCATAACGTTCCATTCCAAAAAAAAGAATATTTCTAAAATTATAACTCCAAAGATAGCTTTATATAAACACATATTGACATATTAATATCGATTCCTAGATCGTGTTTTGTCGGTAACGTTTCCACAGAGATTTTTGGCGCTCTGCCAATGAGTACCTGTTGGACTTACTCGCGAGACGCTAAAATAGTCTTGAAGATGAACGTGTTAAATTGTTGCCCAAAAGCCCACTATTGGTGTTAGATGATGTAGCAACTCCTTAGTTAGACTTGCCCATAGAGTTTTTTGTGCATGGAACAATCAATGACTGCCAAAAGGTGATAAACAGAGAGGGTTTCTTTCGTTTTCAGTTACATGCAAAGGTTGTCTAGAAGATATTGCTATTAGCAATAAGACCACCATATTACCTGTAATTCTATGGTGATATTCTATTCCATTCTAATCTATTCTACAAAAACTGAACGGAGTGTTCAAAACCCAGTCCTCATTCAGTTTCGGATCTGTTCTGCTGAACTCAGCTTCAGTTTTTGAGTTCTATTTCTCTTGTTTTCTAAACGACCTCCGCATTATGTTTTTTAGTCCTTGGTTTGGGAGGATTTTACAACGAAGGGTTTACCGTGTAGACGTCAATCACTCGGCTTTACGTGCAGTCAAATCAGTCTGCTTCTGGGTATTGAAAACTCTTTTTATTTTACCTTCCTATTATTTTTTCCTGTGGATTTGGGTGTCTTTTTGGAACAACCGAGTCTATGCTGTTTTTGATTTGACGTTATGCTTTTGTTATTATTCTAGAAGCTTGTAAATCCTGGTTTAAAACGTTCTAGTGTATCCAACAAAATGAAATATATTTTTTACTGAACATACTAAGGGTTATATTTAATAAGGATTTTACTAAAAATAATAAATTTTTAAGTGTCGTGTTTGATTGATCAGCCTTTTAGATACAATCACAGTCATTGACATTATGTTTCGATAAGATATAATAATTACTTTTTATAAATTTGGGGTAGGTATTTCAAACTACGAGCCATTAATTGGACTTAAATTTACCTTTATTTTATTTCTTTTTTATTTTATAGCTTATTGTTATCATTTCGTTAGTCTTTCTTTGGAATTATGGATGGAAGTTCTTGATCCTGCATCATAATTTTAAAATTGCTTCCCAAAATGTATGTTTTTCCTTTTGATTCGTTTATATACTAGTGGTTTAAATTTTAATAGTTTTATACACACGTTAAAACAGCCAAGTGCGTGACGGATACGCGTTAACTTAGTCGACTGGAACTTTTGAAACAACCAGTATAATTTGAACGTTAATTACAAAAGTTAAGTGTGCATCGATCGGCCAATATGACATGGTTATTTAATACTTTTTTAGGTAGTTGCAAGATAATGTATGAAACCAGTTTAGCTAGAAGTTTTAACTATTTTTGTGTGTATTTGAATTGCTAATTTTTGTTATCTGTTTAGAACCTTGTCAAAGCCTAACGAGTTCGCAAAATTGCTTCCTTTTAAGGTTTGATTGTGTCGATAATGTGCTAGTTTACTTTCAGTTTATTGGTACATTCATGGAAAATATTTGAGTACCTTAATATTTTTAATAGTAAGTTTAAGATACTGTGAAAGTGAGGGGAAATATGAATTCTTGAATGTTTCTTCTATAGATAACGTTGACAAAACGCTCATGCGTATTGCTTAGTGATAGTGATAAGTCAAAGTCAAGGTCATTTTTTAAAAATGAAAACCAAACCATGCTGTAGAGAGCTGCAGAGACCACATCAATAAAGTCATTCCTTTGTGATTCCGATATCCATATTAATATTCTTAATGTCGGTCAGTTAACTTTGGACCTCCGGATTTTAAAAACAGGCAGTTAAAATCGCCGCCTACCATACAAAAAATTGTTGTTGTTAAAGAATGACAAGCAAATCATTCATTTCTTATTTAAAATATTAGTTTAAGAAGAAAAATAAACAAACAACTTGAAATAAAATCAACTGATACAAACTTAGTGATTTTTTTACATTAAATCGAAATGTATTAACAAAATTCATCTACTTCGAAGTTCTGAGGTAACACATAAAAATATCTAATACAGACGATTATTGTGAACCCCCTCTTTTTTAAAATCTGTTGAAAACTGAGAAGAAGCCTTAACAAGCATTTTTATTTTCACAATAAATGTAAATATCTCTCATAAAATTCACTAAGCACTTAAATCCTATTTAGAATAACACTTTCTTAATTTATTTTCACTTGAGATTCTCAGGTTAACTTTAATTAATTAAAATTATGCAAAGACAGATTAGACTCACGTTAATATGTAAATCAGTACTAAATAACCTCTAACCCCAGTTAATAATTAACTATACGCGATAACCGGTATATTTGTTTTATAGTTTTCTCCACATTTTCCAAGTTACAGTTAAAGTACCGAGTTTAATTAAGATAAGAGTTAATTAATACTTATGTTAGACTGATAACGACAAAGTTATCTATAGTGAAGTAGACTATATATTTTATGCAGGTTTTTTTTACTTGTTACATAGAAATAATGTTTCAAGGACTTTCTTAAATTTTTTGTCAATTTTACAGGAGTTGGAAATTATATATTTTTTTGTTCTAGTAACATCATTGATATCGTACCTCGTATTGATTAATACCTACAACATAAAATTAGTGTTTTTGATTGTAGCTCTTTCTTTTAAATACTTATTTGTTTACGCAAACGTACGTCGTAATCATCGAGTTGAAAAGTAAGAGTTAAAAAAATATCCACGCAAGTAGATCAGTAATATAAAAAGTTGATACTAAACTTTTTGGTTACGTATTCCTAATATGATATTTATTCTATTTTGATTCTAATAATATCCATGTACCCGCAACTTTAATTTCTATTTTACATAATTATAATAGCAACTTAAGTTACTCCTTATTAGGTATATCACCTATCTGCCAATACAAGTCCCGTTAAAATCGGTCAAATCATTTCAAATATTAACCGGAACAAACATACAGACAAAAATAATTGATATGTTATTTTGTGTACCTACCGAATTTTCATATGCATGTAGTAAATACGGTTATTTCAATATTACAAACAGGCACTCCAATATTATATTTATCTATGTATAGAAACAACAATTTCACTTAGCGACATGACATAAACCAGACTGTATCAGATAGTCTAGACTAGATGATACTGTAAATTAAAGTAATCGATTAAAATCCATACTAATATAAAATACAAAAGTATTAGTCTGTCTGTCGCGCTTTGATGCCAAAACTCCTGAACCAATTGTAATGAAATTTGGTACTGGAATCGGGAAACATCACGCTGTAAAATGAAGTCCACGCGGATGGAGTCGCGGGCAATAGCTAGTCTGTTATAAATGTGAGTCACATGGTCTTTAGTGGGACTTCAGACGCGGCCACGAGTCGCTTCCAGGAACTTCGGGCGCATTATTTTTGGCAGATGTGGTAACTCGATGACACAGTTATGACACAGGAAGGTAAGGTCAGGGGGTTCAGTGGAACGGCTATTGTGGGATGTTAGGTGTAGGTATGTATGTGCAATAATGTAGGTATAGTCATTTGTTCCGTCTTCCTGGACTTTAAGACTATGAGGTTCTCAAAGGGACGGGTCTTTTAATGAACTTTTGATAAATAGGACCGATGTTGACGTCTTTATCTTTATTGTGAAATGTTTGATTGTATTCGGTTATAAAATATGTTTTTTTTTGTCATTTTGGTTTTGTGAGTGGACTTTCGACTTGCCACTTCAGTGCGATCAGCGTTGTGACTTGGATATCGTCGCTTGCTTATTGAATTATTGTTTTCTAATTTAAGTACGTATTTAAAATTCATAAATAGCATTACAATTAAAATCATGACTTTGTAACTCTGGTAGGAAAACATAAAAAAATAAGTCCTCTATCTTCTTCAAATCATCATTGTTTTAATAAGCAGCAAGTCATGGTAGTCATTCATATCTCTTAATCTACAATTTTGTTCGTCAATCTTTAAAATACAACCTAGCCATGATTATTAAGAAAACAAGATAAAACTAGTAAGTAATAGAGTCGTAAAAATGATTTAAAATTCCATTGTTATTTTGTGCGTAATACCATTTAACGATGGCAAAGTATAATTATCATCAAAAGAACTGAAGTTAATAAACTTTTTGCTTCAACGGGATAAATTAAACGGTGTGAAAAAATAATAACGCCAAACTAGTATCAAATTAAGCGAAGCTTGGTATTTTAAAAAATAATGGACTGAATATCACACTAATGTGTTTGTATGTCTGTTAACTTTTCACGCTCAAACGGCAAGACCGATTCTGATAAATGCTGGAGTTGTGAATTAGCTGACACCTTTGATTAACCCATAACGTACCTTTATTCGGCTTGTTTAAAACTGATCGTTTTCGCACGCGAAGGCAACAAATTGTAAAAGTATAATTCGTAATACAATGTATATTATAGCTAAATGACATCCGGGCACAGAACAAATGATCGTTTGATCACACCAACTTTTGTCTCAGGTAAGAATCGAACTCACTACCTCCACGATGTATAGCAGTCAGGACTACTAAACATTAGAATAACAAGCAAGTACTCGTATTATCTTTTAAGGTTTTTTCCTTTAAGATGAATCATAGAGATATTTTATAAATGCAAAGGAAATGGCACTTTTTAGTACTTTATAATTAAAAACGTAATAAAGCAATAAAACCTTATTACAGCTTTTCTGAAAAGTCACAGATCAATCGATGGGTATTGCACTTCCTTTGTGAATTAGTCTAATCATGGTATAAACAAAACCTATAAAATTGATTTATAATTACTGGGAAGAGTATTTCTTCAGCATAAAACCTGCGGGACTGGGATGGTCATTGGATCTTTCTTAATGATTCTAAGATTCTACTGAGAAACGGTGCGGGGCCCCGATTCTGCTATTTTACAATGGCCGATGAATGAATGACAATTGGATTAAATTAGAAATTATTCCTATTCTCTTAAGAACTTTGCCGATACGAATCTATACTAATATATAAAGCTGAAGAGTTTGTTTGTTTGTTTATTTGTTTGAACGCGCTAATCTCAGGAACTACTGGTCCAAATTGAAAAATATTTTTTGTGTTCAATAGACCATTCATCCCAAACACGCTGCGACTAATAGTAGCGAAGATACAATGGAAAATATGAAAAAAGCAGGGCAGTTATAAATCATAACTTATATCTTCTACCCTCGGCGACGAAGTCGTGGGCAACAGCTAGTGCTCAATCTTTCTCTATATTATTATGAAAAGTGGAGGTGGGATATATGTTAAGTATTTTTAAGAACCTTCTCTTATTGGTAGATATTTTTTAATTGGCGTAGCGTTTAAAATTGGATTCGGGGAGCATATTTTTAAATTGTTCTAAATTTTAATTGTTTTGTAGTTGAGTATCTTTTTTTTTATAACAATAATGAGTACGTATTAAATTTGAATTAAGTGTAATCTATAATACAGTTTGTAAGTCAATTTTTGGAATGACAATCCTCGTTATATGTACACATCCTTCTTAAGGAGTCTTTACGTAAAATGCCATAATTTTCTTAATAACATCAAGTAGTAGTGTAATTTAACTAAACTATGTAATTGAGAACTGGGCGACGGATGGTAGGACAATGGGAACAGGTTTCAACTGGCAGAGGTAGGTAATATGCATCGAGTAGGAGCAAAGCAACTGCAATTTTGCAGTGTAAATGGCTCCATTATTGCTGCTTTTTATATTTGTATGACCTTATGACATAACATGTATAGGTACAATTTTTTACGTATAATATTGACGATAATAATTGCTCATTATAAACGCTTTTGCTGGGTATGTAATACAGCGACGGGACTAGGTTTAGAGTAATGAGAGTTGCAGTTTATTTAAGTGCCAGTATTAGGACGCGACGTTCGTTCCATATTTCTGTAAAAATAACTAGACATTAAAACTATTTGTTATACAACTTCATATTATAAATATAGTTATTAAATTACCAGGTTTATGAAGCAAAGGAACAGACAAACGCCTATCGCTAATTTCCAAATTCAAATTCATTTTGAGTACCATCTTCCTTATTTTGTTACTGACGATACGGTACACCATTGTAGTTCAATTACAGTCACTTTGCAATATGAAATTGGCTTAAGGAGCTCTTTGTATTCTAGCAATCTGCAAGGAAACGTAATCCGAAAGATTTTGACCTTTGATCTATTCGAGACTCGTTGTAAGGTGACTCTCAAACATACTTCTGTTTTATAAAATTCAGAAGTTTGAGATCTTTGATATAATTGAACACATATGTACATTTTTAATTCTATCAGTATTAATTTAACTATAATTATTTTTAAATAAAGCAAATTTCATGACGAATGGTCATGAAATTTGTCACTCGGGGGCCACTTAAACCGTTTTGATTATTGAAATGACTCAACACACGGCGTTTTTCGAAACAAATTTCCTTTAAAAATCACTTACTATATTATTTTCTATACAAAGGATGCTTCTACGCTCATAAATGAACCCACATCTTTTGTTTTACGACAAGAAATTCCAGGTTCTTAAAATACGTACGATATTCAATGTTATTTTGAGTCGTACAAAAAACAATTGAATCACGCATGTGCTTGACTGTACGTATAATAATAAGTGACATTATGTCATACACCTGAGCTAGGTAGCGGGAGAATGTAGAACGTATAATTTTAGCCAAATACCGCGATGAGTAACTCCGGCATTACTAATAGTGTTTACACCCATCACATTTATACCGCACTGCACTAATGTTACGTTTGCGCACGTAAGGCGTACATTTCCAAGGAACGTTATTCTTTAATATAACATAATAAAGATTTCTTAATTTTGACCTGCTATGCTGACAGTACCCAAATGAGACTTTCTATCCGTCATTGTGACGCACAAAATAGATAAAAAGAAATTATCTTCAACGACCTTGGTATTCTTAAATAATTTCTTGATAAAATTAATCAGTACTGATTTGATTGTCAATATTTACGTGCCGACTTGCATGGCAGCAAGCTAAAAGAAACAGTGATTGTTTTTTTAATTAACGAAGGAGGTCGTATACACGTATTATTGGAAGTAATAAAACAGTTTACGGTATTAAAATAGTAATGAAACTAGTGAGCGTTGGTGATATAACTTACCCGATGTGGGGCTTGCAGCAAGCGGTGCACGGCAGCTATCTGGTACGACAGTGGTATGGTGGTGTTAAACGTGTGGTACAGGGGCCGGGGAGGCTCCCGCACATTGTACTCCATAAAAGGATCCAAGTCATCCAGATACTGGACGCGGCAGACGAACGAATCTGTACCGATATCTCTCATTGTTCCGTTAACCCTGTTGTCGTTCACTTTTAACAGTTCAATCATGTTTTGATGCACTTATTTAGATCACAGTTTTAATCACATTTTAAACTTAGCCGAACCTAGGCACAAAAAAGGATTGATAACAAAAGATGGTGGGTGGGAGCCGGTTCTTGATTTTTTTTTTATATTCGTGTTTTATTTCCGCGGAGGTTTTATGTTTGTCCAGTGTGGACGCTGAACGTAATCGCGCGCGCTCGCCGACTGAACCCGCATTATGTTTAGCGTCGCACAACTCACGTTCGCGTCTGATCGCAGTGCCGCGATAACGTGCTGATGTTATGATTAAGTTTTTTTACTTCACGAGTAAGGATGTGGTTTGGTGCAATCGCTAACGAAGCTCATTCTCTTTCTGTAGTTCACCGTTACTCTGAAGAGTGCTTGAGAACGGAAAATTTTCGCTTGGAGATGTTTCAAACAATATTAATGTAGGAAATAAAGTATAAACGTCCTTTATGGTTGAAACGTTAAAAATAACAATTACTAGTTTTATACTTCATCAAATTACAAAACGATATTAATTGTGTACGTGAGTTTAATATAGCTTTGATGACTTTTACTGTTAGCCAATAAAATAATAAAAGAGAACAGAAGGTTAGAAAGGAACGTTAGAGTATTTTTTTTAAGGTTTCTCGTAAATAGAAAAAATCTCAGCTTCCAGAACAAAAGGCTATCAAGTCACCTTAACTACGGAACAAAGCAGCAGAGCTCCTACGTACAGTTTTACTCGGTCATGGACAAGATAAAATTTAACTCCAAAGCAATAAAATATATCAATTATTATTTCCAAATGACATGAGACAGGCAGTTAGATTTATGACTGTACGTAAGTGATTGCAATTAATAAACTTTGTGAACTCACTGGACTTGGCTATTGTATCGTTACTCATAATGTACAATATTATTGTAAAGATTGCTTTGTGTATGAGGCTTGAGATATTTAGCTATGGACCCGAATTGTTCTTATTATTGTTTGTTGATTAAAAACAGTCAACAGCATTGAATACAGTCAAAATAATAACATGCATGTAATATTCTCACGAGGTCATCTTGTTGAGACTGGAACGTGTTAGCCACTTGTTTTATAAATTGAAATCAATTCTATTCACATTGAACTCATTGGATTGACTGTTCGATTGAAACATCCATCTTTGTCTATCGTCGCATTTGTTATGAAACTATTCTAGGTTTTTTTGTAAGGTGTTTTGCGAAACAAGATTTTCAAAATTATTTCGTAGATAGTGATTTTGAAGTCGGTAAATGTGTGATAAGATGTTACGACGTGAGTCATTTGATATAAATGCGAAGTTCAAGGAAAACAAAAAACAAAGACCTAGTTAAAAATTGGAATAAAAACAGGAATTCTTTCGGCAAACACGTTTCGCATTGTCTTTTCCTTAGTAGGGAATTCCAAGTTTTTTTGTGAACCATCAACAAATATGAATATTTGCGCGAAAAGTAGTTACTTATGGCTGGTCCGATCCTTCGAGGAAAATCGGCAAGTACCTATTGTTGAAACATTTAACGTACAAAGATCCTATTGCAACGGCTTTTAGTGATTTGCATGTGCGTCACAATTTTATAAACAATTATCTTGTAAAGATTAAAAATATTAAGATAATACTATAATAGCTAAACAGATAAAAAATTAACAGTACTTCTCAAAATCAAAATCAATAATTTTTATATCATATATTATATCCATGCCGTTTTCAAGGCACTTTAAAAACGTTACAGTAATGACTCTAGGTGCACTAAAGTACTAGATTCTTGAGGTACTCTACAACTGTACACATTAATTCAAAATCCATTGCTTCTTTGATTAATGGCATTACAAAAGCAGTCCCGGAAAGACAGTATTAGAAAACGCGGTTCTCGTCGCGGTAAAGTTCTCATCTTCCTTAACTCAATGGTGCTAACAATTGCAAATGAGAAAAGGGAAATCCTATTAGCATAAAGGATTTTCCTATACGTAAAGTTTACTTAACATCAACAGCACTTAAATAATACGTTAACGATTTCGATTGTTAATTGATATTTAACGTGGTGACGTCAGCAGACACTAAAGAGAAGCGTAACTTGTTTTTGTTCTAGAATAAGATTTTTTATTTAGGTTATACTGTACATTTGATATATAGGTACATATCCACCTTTTTGCAGGTCGGTTAGAGAATATACGATATTCCTTCAATATTTAAAAATTAAACTAATTTACGGACGATGTCTGTCTTCTACTTAGATAGAAGCATATTGCAACAGACTACGTAATCGTAAGATAACTGATGTCATTCTAAATCTTTTCACTTTGATAAATCAGTCTTCAAATTAGCTTAATGTACACATTTAAAAATTGCAGAATTGGTCCTATTTACATAATCCAACTGACACGTTTTACGTTAATTCTTGAGAAAAATGTCTCGGTATCTGTTCCCAAACTTTCGGTTCGGGAAATCGTTTGACGTGAGGTCAACGAACCCTGCGCACGCGCCGCTCGCTCTGTTTCTACGATTCATCACGCCTGTGATTGGGGACTCAAATAAAATATATAAATCTAAGTATATATTTATATATACAACCAATTCCGGATAGAATCTTTATGCAATAACTATTAATGTTGAAGTTCAGAGAACTAATTTGTAGAACTCTACAATTTTACTCAAAAGTTGTTTTTCGTTGGAATTCCATCTTTTTAGTTATCACTATTTATACAAATATTTTGTAGCTGCAATTCGCGACTGTTGGTCTAGAATTGTTTGAAATATTAATAGACGTTTGCGACACACTGACACTGTTACAGTCAATTACGAGTTTGATTTTTATGATCCAGTTAACTGAAGGGTGAAATTTATGTAAATAGGCAACGTTTGAAAACCTAACAATAATCTAGAAAAAAATGTATTTTGTTCTAACCTTATGCCAGTGAAACAATCTCTTTAGCAAGTTTATAAATATGTAACAGAATTAACATTAGAAATTATGAAAAGCAAGAAGAAAGTTTGATTCAGTACAATAAAGTTAGTCATTAGTATACTCGCAACAATTATACAATGCAAACATTTTTTTAACCTTAATGGACGACTTCCAAGGCTCATGTTGTATTCCTTTCTCTTTTATTAAAATCTAGTTGTTGCCCTCGGTTACACCCGCTCCAAATCGTGAATGATCCCAAACAAACATAAAATCGATTAATCCAGGTTATAAACTATATGTGTAAAAAGTTCCATCTCAATCCGTTCAGTTGTTTTCGCGTGAAACAGTAACAAACTTTCACGTTTATAGTATTAGAAGGATTGTGTTCAATATAATGGTATTAATTATAATGTTTGCTGTGCAGTGACCATCGGCTACGTCGTGATGGTCTCTGACCCATGGCGTGAACTCGGAGTCGTGATGAGGGTTGCCAAGTATTATTTGCTTGGTATACCAACTATACTATGTCCTGAGTGTGGGCGATTTCTTTTTTGTGGCCGTTTCTGTTTTGTTTTGTAACACCTACATGTTTGTTTGTAATGGATTTTGATTGTCACGTCAATGTCACTATAGCGTCTTTGTATACGGTTGCAAGGTTCGTAGATTACTTGTACAATTCAATGTTTAAGAATTAGCCTAGACAATTCTAGGCTACCTCTGCCTCGAGATTTGAATTTGGTAGATAGTATCTAAGTGTAATGAAGACGATTAAATACAAGCATTTAAGGAAAACTATAGTAGTGTTGCTAACATTTAACGAAACACAATTTGAAATTTCTTTAGAAATATTTAACAGTGGATAAAAACACAAATCTTGGACACCACTCGACATTGTTCATAGGATGACCTCCAATAACCGACCCAGCATTATGTTCATCAAAAGTCGTAGTAGTTGGTCACCCCAGCGTTGTTCGAGTCTCGATCACGACTCTTTCGTCCGTAGACATGGTTACTTTGTTTTCCTTTTGTATTATTATGTTGCATTTTATTTCACGGCCAATTATTTCGCGGGAAACCTTCACTGGTATAGTAAAACAGTTTATTTAACTAGTACATTTTTGTTTAAAAAAATGTTTTATTGTTTAACCCAACCTTTCATTTTCATTAAATATTTTTGCACATGGCAACATTAAAACTTAAATAAATGAAATGATACAATTTAAGTTTAAGAGTAGGCAGGTATCTTGTTTTTTGAATATATTTTTTTTAAATCGCTTATTATATTGCATGTCAACATTGATCGTCATTTTTTACGAAGACTAATATTCGAATATCGAACTGTTTTGATTGATACAAACGTTAGCCTGTCAATATATTATGTTTAACACCTATTCTTTGGTTTAAAAGCTTGATCTGACAGGTGGTATTATATTATCTATGACATGAGCTGTTCGCTGTCATTAGTCGGTATTCTATTCTAATTTCGAAGCCATTACGTAACGCCGGCGTGGGCAGGAATGAATGTAGGTAAAGTTGGGCAACATGCGAAAATGAACACAAGACCGGACAGTCCGATTGTTATTAAAAATTATAACGACGGGAAATACTTTATTAAGTTTTTATGGATCTTTTATCATCTGCCGGCTAAGCTTATGCGTGATTGTGAAATATTCGGTTTTGTTTCATGGATTTAATATCGAATATAAAAATGAAAGAAACGATATTAAATGCTTAAGCTTCAGTGAGGTAAAAAGACGATCTTATCTGGAAGGAATATTTTCCATTACCCACAAACGCGTGACCTGAAATGTGCCCGAAAAAGCACATTAATTAATAAATACAGGTTAAAGAAGGTACGTACAGATTTTAAATTGGTGTAATAACACTTTATCTAATTCAAATTCGTACAAGAGGGTAATATAAAATTACTCTACCAATTTGAAAATTGCTAAACTTCTTAATGGAGAGCCAGCATAACTTACATCTAAATTAGTGGAAGCTAATGATCTGATTATATTAAGAAACTCAAATTTAAAATGTCCACATCAATTTAACGATAAAAGTGTCAAAGTTAACGAAATTCGTGACATCGCAACAAACGAATTGAGAACAATACATAAATCAGAAACGATATGATCTGAACCAAATAAAATTATGAAATCAAACATAACGATGAGGAGACACTAGAAATTTGCAAAATTAATGGAAAAGACTGATCGAGATTTGTCTTTGACATTAAGACGCATAACTCGAATGTTTTTGCATAAAACATGGCGTTATAAGAGTTATATCATAGTATCAAAATCAAGTTCTCCTATATCAAAGTACGGACACGCCATCGTGACTATTTCTAAATTGTCAATTAAATTGCTTCGCGTGTGCAATTCGCCACAGCATAAGCCATTCAACAATATCGATTTTCTTCTATTTGTATGCAATTTGACCATCGAATTCTTCCTGCAATTGATTCATCGATACAGCTTTGGAAGGTGTCAGGTTAAGATTGTGCACAGATCATTTGTTTAGCAGGTAAGCTATAAAGTCTGTGCCAGTAATATGTTGAGGGCTTCATCAATTTGTTTGTAATAATTGTTCAGATCTTTCCTTACAGAATTCAGACAGATTTGTATTGTTTTTAAGTTTCTACACCCGAAGGGCAAAAGCGGATCCCTAAAGGGAAGGCTGTTGAAATGATTAAATGACGTATTTCTATTTCCATGGCGGTAAATAATATCACAACAAGGGAAAACAACAGTTGATTCAGGCAACATTTTATGGATTTCATATTTGTTTTTTTTTTCTTTATTTTATTTCTGCGGACCCGTCGCTATCGGGATGACACGCTCTTGACCGGTTACAGTAGTATCCTTAGTAACGCTTCGCTTCGCATTGATGTGTGTTGTGTCCGAAGTTGCATAACATATGCAGTAGGTACCTCTATTGTCAAATCACAAGCACGATCGACTCGTATTTTGTTTGAACGTTATTTTAAAACAGATAGTTGATTTCGTATATTATTATTCAACAGGGCACAGCGAACAATTAATGTGGAATTCCTGCACGTTTGTTTGCCCGACGATAATGTTACATTTTGATTGGAAGATACGAAAGGAATAAAATAAGCTTATATGGAATTTTCTTGTTAACATGTCTTATTTGTTTTTATTTCTTATAAGTATATTTCACAATGGCAGGTACAGAGAAATGTTTTAATAAATCTCATAGAATAACTATATTTTGATTATACAAGTCAGATTTGTCTTTAAAGTTATGATAACTGCCTAGGTAGGCAAGGAATTTTAACTTTGCCGCGTTGATCCAAAAGAGACTTGTAGCCTCGATAATTACTGCGATCTATAAAATCTCTAATGACTTGCGAGGTGTACGTGTTGTTTACTAACCTACTCAACGAAAGCCCAGGAATACACAGATCGTTAATCTAGAATAAGCTGATGACATAAAAGTTCTGATTAAATTTTGCTCTTGAAAACAAATTAGACTGAATGTGACATAGCAACAGTAATGCAAGCTCGCGTAAATACGCCGTATCCATTATAATCGAGTTCAATAATTACGTGTAAATTGACTCTATTATTTTTATTGAGGACTGAAAAAGTTGCCTAGACGAGTAAAGACAATACTCGTGTCGTGTGTTTATATGAGCATTAACAATGTGGATTATTCACACGAAGAAGATTGTGTCCCAACCCTTATTCTTAATAATTAACACAAAACATCTGACTCGTCTCGTGGGAACATACTAGTTGACAGACAGGTGTAAATTGAATAGCAAACTGACGGTCTTTGCCGGAATGTACCTTGTTAACAAACTTCGAATGCGAAAGTATTTTACGGCGCTGTAATTATCACAAATAATACTAGTTTTGTTTTCTTTTGGTTAATCTGTTTACGGGCCCAAGATGGTCCCTTGTGGCATGCCGAACGTATGCTCGTTATTCTTGTTACAGAACTTGAACTATAACGGCCTTGTTAAGTTCAGTCTCGTTGCTATGACAATTTTATGATATTTAACGTTCTAGTTTTTGTTGTTGATTAAAGTGCTTCAGACAAATACTTGTGAAGTATCGTGATGCAATGTATCATTTGCTTATCTTTGTGCAAAAATTGTCTAAACATGTGACAAGTTATGTAAATATCAATAACTTTCTACAATACCAATCACTTCACCTTCCTCAATTGGCTTCACAAACGTTCATAACGCAATACTGGCGTGATCAGAATATCTACTCAACTTTCTGCTCAATGCTTACGATCCTACTTCCGGAACACCTATGACGTCACTTACTATTTTAGGCAGTGATGCACTTCGCGTCAACACTTCTAGTTACATCAGAACTTTAAGTGAAAATCGAATGTCATCATTGTTACCAAGCCACGTTTATATATGCAAAAATGTGCCAAATATTTTATTTTGCATAACCGTGTATTGCGAAGTTTAGACACAATATCAGCTGTTTGCTTGTAAGAAAATCTTCTTTATTCTCGTGGTTACTTCAATATTAGCGTCCAAATGATCTTGTCTTACATGTATTACCTCATGCAAGTGTTTATCCAATAATACTTCTATGACATAATACATGGTCGATTGTTTCTAAGTATATTCTCTGCATTTGGATATAAGTGTTTGCTTTTGTTATGTATGGTAATCACCTATTGATTAAATGCTAAAATAAAGATCTATTCTATTAAATAATATAGTTTTAGGTTATATTAAATTTGCGCATTGGGACTTTTTATAGTGCGCATTTGTTTATATGCAGCAGATTGATAAAACAACTTACAGCATTTATTTTCTACTTACTACATGCACTAACTCTATTCTCAAAATTGTCACATACACAAGAACACCTGAAAATATGTCTTAAAATCAATTTACCTCAAAGCCAATTGGCATACATTGGACTACTAAATTCTTAAGTCAAATTAAAGCATTAACAGAAAATGCCGTTGGGATTCCTACTATCAAAAAATAAGTTCAGAATGATCATTAAAATTATCGCTCATCATTAATGTTCGATGAATGGTTTTTAATATGGAAGTCAGGCTGTGGTGCGTCTAACTTACAAAAGAATAATAAAATTGAAAACCGGTGAAGCGAAGGCTCATTACCGCTACAATGTTGCTGGTTTATATGAGAAGATCTAGTTCGCGAGTAGGTGATTGCGGTTTCCTTAACAAAATCTACTGCAATTTCAATCAGTTGAGTTGGAAAAATACATTGGTCTTGGGTTCATCACTCGTGAGAGTGTGAAACCACAAGAGTATCAGCTTCCTAAAGCAATGTTTGATGAAGCATTTTATTCTTTTCTTTTCTTTGCCATTATTATAATCTTACTTACATATATTGTTGTCCTGTACTGTTTGGCATTTTCATTTCTTTAAAAAACACAGTTTCCTGTTATTGTGTTTTTTTTAAAACTTTCGTAAGTGACAAGATATTAATATCCCGGAAATGAATTACACCAAGATCTGTTATAGAACAATATAATTCGTGATACTACTACAGCCAGGGTCGTTTAATTGTAGTCAATATCAGCAGATCTTTGCGGTTTATCGATTACTAATTGAACGGACGTAAATCGATTCATTATTCGATTTATGCAGACAGTTGCATTAGTGGTTGGATGAAACTAATCTTAATGATGCCAGAAATTAATCTATAAATCTTAATGGTAAACTAAATCAATTAATTTTATTCATTGATGGCGGACTGATTATAATTGTTAAACGATTTGATAAGTCCTGAGAAAACTGTTTCAAAACAGGTTTAACTAAACGTCCACTAATATAATAGACAAGTAGTCATAACACTTTTGACACAATCACCAAGACGAATGCTGTCGATGGCCACATCACTTAAAAATAGATATCAATAATTTGTTGAATGAGGTCCTTGAGTTTTTACAACTCGTTAAATGCGTTATTATATGTATGATTGACTATAAATAGTACTGTTGGGTTACGGTTTAAGTAAACACAACAAAGAGGATTCCGTTAACGTCACTGTACCACGTGTGCAATGTTCCTCGCTAACGAGATTGGCCGTGACTTCGCGCGGTTTGTGGCCCAAGCTATGAACGTGCTACGCGGTAAACAGTTGACTAGAGAAAATTTAATTAATATTTTTGTCTTTTTTAATATATGCGAGAATATAATTGTTTTTGGGGCTAAGTTATAAAGGAAATTCAAAAGAAACAAAACCGAAATTCGTTATCATGGTTATATAAATGATTATAAAACGATTTTAGGCCTGGATGCAAAAGGAAACTTGTAAAGGGGTCCTTTGGTGATTATAGACAAAAAGCTCAATCAATGTTCAACAGCTTTTTAGTCTAATTTAGATCTGTAAGGCTGAAAATCGCTGGCCGGTCATGACTCGTTCCGCAGCCATTACCTAACCAAGGTCGTAGGTCAATGTGTAAGCCGTGCTTAACGCGAAGTATACGAAATGCGAAGCTGGTCAAACGGGAATGTTTTGTTAGGATTCGAATGCGCGAAATGATCGGTATCGATTTTTATATCCGTCCAATCGTAATGATCAAACTTTTTGCTAAGCTCCAATTGGAAATTGTTTTCAACGGTGACTGTGCTTTGTAGCCGATGAAATATTTTTATAGATATAGATACTTCAAAATGATTATATTTTCTTCTGCATTGTGAGTATTGTCATAAATGTCCATAGCGGGAGTATTTTTCAATCTACTAGTTACAGGTACAGCTAGGTCCAAAGTCGTAACTTTGCATTCTCCCGTACTTTTATGTACGTTTCTAGACATCACAACCAAAGTCCCGTACAATGACACGTTTTACACGCCGCGACCCTCGGGTTATTCTTCATTTCGCGGAATATGCTAAAAACAAAGTCTAACCGGTTTATACCTAAGAACAACGGATCATGGGAACGATGAACAATAGTGTAACACTCGCATCAATCACAATTACGTATGATATCATCGGGTTGTATCGATTAGATTTGAATAGTTGCATTCGATGGCGCTTCTACTTTGTAACGTTACCTTTAATATTTGAATTTTACAGAACATCGGATCCACATATTACAGAACTCTTTCAGTACGGAAATCACAAATGATGATCACGATTAACCATTTTTTTGCACTTAATTCAGTGTAATTGTTTCCAATAGCCTAGTGGATTTTCAAACTGTCATTTATAGTCTCCAATAGGCTTAAAATAATCTTGTTCACACTAATAACATCATCAAAATTCAGGCAGTGTCTCTAGTCCTCTGATTTGCGACATGTGACAATGCGGCAAATTTAATATAACGGTAAAATAATACAGTGACGCTAATGACTGGCTGTGACTCATTTGATCGGCGGATGCTTCTGTACCGTTTACTTTGATAAGCTATAAATCGGGTTACCACTGGACAGGTGATTTAAGGAGCGACGTCTAGTCGAGTCCAATGACTTTCGTTAAAAAATTAACTGGTTCTGACTGTTTTGACACCTGTTACCGACATTGTAGCTTGCACTTGTTTTTGTAATTTATTTTTGGATGTTGTCGGGTCAGCATATATTTTAATCGGTATAAATACGTGTCTTGAAATTCCGGGAGGTAAGTCCGAAAACGAGTTTTTTAAGGCCCTAATAAATATCACTTCGCCGAGTGAATGTGTCTGAGTATTTTTATAAGTGAAATGAGGTGATAATTGTGTTTTGATTGGTCCTAAAAGCCGAAGCGTGTGCACACCTTTAAGTACCATTTATAATGAGGATTATACTTAATATTTTGTAAAGATCACTCGACCGGTGCGATACGAATCTGAAGGAAGGCGAATTCTTTCACGCTACGAAGTTGCTCATGTTTATAATAATTAGAATAAGCATTATGATGCAATGGTTGTACTGTTTTAGTTAGGGTTACTAAACGCAATTACGGAATTCGTGGCGCAAATACTATGATTACGTTTTGACTTAACGTTGCTCAACACATATGAATAAAAACAAGGATTTATTTGAAATAAGATTATGTACTTGTGAAATTCTACGTAACCGTTTGTTGTATATTACGATTTGATTATGTTGGTAATATTTGTAAAAAAATATGTTACGCGTATTAATTAAAGTAGGCCTCTTTTTAGACTCATGTTTAAACAATAGGAATATACAGGATGTGCAATAATGTTTTGCTTCGCAATATCAATATTATCGCTGTTTTTAGATTCAACCATAAAATTGACGCTATCATTAAGCACTTTGTATTCTCTGGCATAACTGCCAGAGATGTGGGTTGTCTGTTTGCAGACATAAATAAACAATAAACACACTTAACAAATTTTAGTGCCTACTGTAAAATTTTCAATAGTTTAAATTTATCTGAATAAAATACTGGCCATCAAATTTAAACGGCGTTTAATTTATATTGGAGGATATGACATTAAACCTCTTTTCTAAACCATGAGCATAAAATACCATCGTTGGTCTATTGTCACACAATACTGACACATTTTGACATGTTTGCATCCAATACAAAACTCAATTACTATAAGTATTAAATTCAGTGAACATTTCTGGCCGAGCAAGGGAAAGCTAGTAATAAGTATTATAAACTCAAACTACTTTGTCGTTCAATTTAATAAAGAGGTTCCATGCGTTCCGTACTGCACTGTTAACGTGGGCATTTCCCGTGACCATTCCGTCTCATAGAAAAAACCTTTAGAATGTTGGGAGACAAAGTCTTGTCAGTAAACCGATTATTAAGCATCGCGGTACTAACCCGCTTATACTCAGCAAACGATTTCCAACGTTATGATATAAGTATAAAGATCAAATTCGTCCACCAGGATCATTTCGAAATACCAGAATAAAATGTTCCATTCAGGAACCCATTGACAAGTTGTAATTATAGGACGGCGTACTGCTACTGTATTCTACAAGCGGACTGTGCAACTAGAAACTTTATTTCCTACTGCTTTGAGTAACAATTTGTTTGTCAAGCTAGTAAATTTATTCTGGGCTGTCCTTATTTTGAAAAGTGGTCGTTTCTAAGGTAAGATTCTTTTGTGGTCGAGTGATTCAGATAATGCGACGCTTAGTTCTACTAGTTTATTGGTTTCTAAAGAAAGTAGGAGATATTATATTCTAAAAATAATATTGTTCCTTGTGTTTTGAAAATCTCAACTCATCCATACTATGTCTTATCTTAAATTAGGGATGGTTTAATATCTGAACCTCATTTGAGAATCTTTCTTGTACTCTTCAAACACTAATGTTATGGTTAAGATTAGTATTCGATTATTGGAATTTAAGTTAATTATCGGTTTATATTTAAAAAAAAAACAATAAAAAATACGAGGATAAAACACACCAAGGATTATGAAAGGCATAGAGGTGGGTCTAATAACGGTAAAATGTGCACTGATAAGTGACGTCACCCCAAATTTAGACATACTACCCCCCTTTTTGTTTATGCAAATCTATCTGTCAAACTAATAAGATTGGTGAAATTTTTAGTTTTTATTATTTTTAGTATTTCACTTTTATCTAAAATTGTATCATACGTACTATTGATGAAGACTATTTAAATATTTTCGTTTACACATCTATCGTTTTTAAATGGTCTCTACCAATTAAAATCACATAAAAATATACGCAGGAATCCTTTAATAGTTTACAATAGCAGTTAGGTCATCGGGTTAACTAATGGGAAGAAAAAATATAATCTGAAGCAATTAGTTCGAGGACGAAGTTATAATTAAGAGTGACAACATCGTGCGTTTTAATTGATATAGCAGTAACAAAAAATCTGTTACAACTAGTGCGTGGTTATGATGACTTTGTTTAAAGGGTCTGTTTTTGTACCTACTGCGAAGCTTGCGACACACTGGGAGTAGATGAAACATTTTGTGACATGCTTAAAGTTTGTAACAAACTTTTTTTGTTTAATCTGTTAAGGAGTTGATTGTTTTTTGGGGATGTTTCTGGCAGGCAGTTGAAAAAAAAATATCATAATAAAATGCAGTAGATTTCTACGTCGTCGGTTATGAGAAAATGCCACTCATTAATACTTGATACTACGAGTTATCCAGCTTACTTTAAAAAAAAACTTGTAACGTTATTGTCAATATCCGATTATAAAATGTCTAAAGATTAGAAATATCTTAAACAACTCAAATATTCCTCAGGCACCGACAACAAAAAACAAGGATCTTTATCAAGAATGTTCTTTCAAATTTTATAAAACGGCAATTCCACAAAATGGGCAAAAAGCTCAACTTTACGACGTCCACGGGGCGAAGAAAATACTCAGTGGTTTTGAAAAAGAAATAATATAAAAATGGTTATTACAGAGAAATAAACACCGTGTCCTATAGTTCCTTGGAAAAAAGCCTTAATGTTTATTGAGAATGTCGCACGTAAAGAGTTCCCACCAAGACTGCACGCTGCACTAGCCTTTGTCGTGATGGCCATCAGATCAGACTAACAAATTATACACTAGAAATAAATACACTGGGTAGACATATGAGCGCCAGCCGCGTACAAAACATGATAGAGTCTTTCAAAACCACGTTTTTATGTGAATGGACGAAACGAATTTATAAAAACAGTTTGGAGCAGACGCGGAAGTGTATTTTACGAGTATCACCAGAGATCGTAGCCGAATACGTTCGGGTTACATATTTGTGGAATGCTGGCATCTAGTTCTTAGAGAAGAAAAGGGTTAAAGTTCTTTTTTGTAGAGAAATCAGTTTCGTAGACAAGAAAAAGTTAAAGAATCTTTACGCTTACAGAACCTCTTAAATTAATAAAATTAATATGCATTAATTATTTAAAATTTTAAACTAAAATGAGGGCAATGTTTTAAGGAATTCCCATCGTAGTCACTTGTATGTTCTCTGAGGATTACTTGTTGAGTTGGGTTGTGAAAATAAACTATTTTTTCTTACAAAAAACAATGGAATTTGCAAAACAAAATGAAAGTTAGTGTTAAAATATTTTTACTAGATTAAGAATGGAATCTGTGACCTTTTTACTGGAATTTAAGCCATCTTTCCGAAAAAACGAAACGAAATTAGTGATAAAATAATTTTCTAGATTAAGAAAGGAATCCACGACCTTTAGCTGGAATTTAAGGCTCAAAAATCTTAACAAAACTTGAAAAATACAGCAAATATTAAGTTTCCAGAAATTTGAATACAGGTATAAAGATAGCTGTAATGTTCGTTATAACTCGGCCAGTGACGGGCACTTTAGGGTGGCATTCCAAACATTTCAATAGTATTTCTGCCGGAGTCCAGTTAACCTAGACCTGCTTGTTAGTGTTTTGTGACAACGTCCTACATTTGATCATTGTGCACTATGAGACACTGTTCATTTATGTTACACGCTATTGTGTGCATAACATAATACTCGGGTATTACGGTATTGCCGTGTTTATGTAATGGACCTTTATTAGTATTAGTCGAAGTACGAACTCTTGAATGCTGTGAAGCTTTAATTTTACTGCAGTCTACAAGGCAGGCATGTCGTTGACCTGATTAAGTATTCACATGAAAACTTTTGTTGTATAAGTATGTTGGCAAATTACGCATGACAAAGGTTTGTACCGTCCATGGATTCTCTGTTGCTTTGCTTCTTACTAATGAACATTTTGTCAAGATAACTTCGTTTAACAGTTTTCAAGGTTTCTCTCTACTTGTGCAGCTTACTGATCGTCCTTTTTTTGTTCCGTTCCTCAAAATGTGTTTGTTCCTCGTCCAGTGTGAATTCTTCCAGCAATATAGTTAGCACGACGCCTACCTGACCTCAAGTGTTATTTTCCCACGTTTACCTATTTATGCATAAGAATCTTAGAACGTGTTCCTCTTCAGCGTTTTGTTTGAGGTGTGAAAGGGACAGCGAAGAATGAGTACATTTCGGACGTGGAACGTTTTTGTATGCGTAGTCACTCCCCTAGGACTCACTGCGCATTTTATGGCCTGGCGTTACCACTATTATGCGGCCAACATTTTAATATTCTTGTTATGTCAAAACATTGTATGGCCATTCAGAAAATGCTTATTTTATGGCTAGCTCATTACTTTACATGTATCACTAGCCTAAGGGACACAAAACGAGATTATGCCAAAGTTTTAGAGCAGTCTGTTGCACCCTTAAGCAAAAGTTATGAGCGAAGTCGGGGTATCAACCGTTGGTTTCCATAGACATAATGAATGGTATGCCTCTCTGATACTTTGTCGGCGGCTGTTTAAATGTTCTGCTGTTTGAGCTAGTCACGGTCCGGCAACTGACACTAATCAATTGTTTGAGTTAAAAAGCATTTTAGCAAAGTCATTGTAATAACTATAGTTTACAATAATAGTATTTTCATGCCTTAACTTCTATCGTTTAGTTTTATAGTTAGGAGTCCCATTTTATTTAAATGAGTTCTAAACAAGGCGGTCGTTTAGACGTATATCATGATCTTTACGACATATTTCTGGGTTCAAACTCATGCCGCGACCAAAGACAGACGAACCAAATACACTTTAGCGAAACAAGTATCGGTAATCGCGAACTAAGTAAGCTCAGAGTAATATAATTCAGACAATTATTTTCCAGTACGTAGGCAGTAAGTACGTTGATTGACAAAACTGGTAAATCGATTGTCATTTTGAAATCGAATCGGAATATCGATAACCTTTAAGCATCGCATTTGTTTACAAGATCTTAAAAATACACGACGGGACTACATGAATAAGAATATGACACACTTTGCGTTCATGAATAATAACATCGGATACTGAGAAACATTGAAATGCAGCAGGGCAGTGCTATTTATCGAATGCTTATCATACATATATTGAGCGTACTTACTTGGCAACATTGATCGTGTGAAATTGAACAGGTGCAACTCTATGCAACTGTCAATAAGTTCCGTAACTCTCCGCGTTTGATACTCCTAATAATTTCCATTTTAAGTTGAGAATATATCAGCTGCTTATTACCAAGACAATTACGGCTGAGTTCACAAAGCTGGCAACGGATGCACGTTGCTTTTTAATCTAGTAAACCGCACGCTCGCTTTTGACGTTACGCTTTAAAAGCTGCTATTTATCCGCTGATCAATGTTTGTGTTGTCTCTTTGCGAAATAATATTATTCTAGCAATTGATTCTTTTAAGATTACAGCTTATTATATTACTCAGATTTCACCAAGATAACATTTAATAATTATAGTTTTTATACTGGAATTCTAATAGAAAATTAAATAGTTTTGGACTTTTTGCAGTCCAAAAAACTATTTACCAGTTTTTCAACATTGTACATTTAAGTGGTATTTATTTTTATGTAAATTATATCTATTATTAGTTCAGACTTAATATTGTACCACTGACCTCATAGTTTTAATTCAATTACGGATAGATATAATTAGATATAATTGATAAATATAGATAAATGTAGATTGGATAGATATAATTTATAGCAAGTCTATACTTGCTATAAATTATATCTATATTGGAAAATATCCATCTGTACCAGGCCTTAGCTAAAGGAAACTGGTTGATATTATGCGATAGGGTTACATCTAGACTACTTACGCAGTAGATCTTAAAACTTCACATTCTATTACGGAGGGCTAAGTATTTCTAATCCATAATATTATAACGGTACTTTTAATCTAATTCTCAAGAATTATAATATCCTGTAAGATAAAAATTAATAGAATTCATCCAGTAAATTCTACTCTATCGATACTAAATAAATTGATCTCCAAGATAATCTAAGGTGAGGTAATATTTTCGGACAAAGTTCAGTGTCAATTTAAATAAATATAGCAACGTATAAACTTGATAAGAGTTAAAGCAAACCTAATAACGAAATGACGTCACTTGTTAAAAAAGTGTCAATAGATACCTAAAAATAGATGAAATACGTTTTTATTAACTTCCAGAATAGAGAAAAAAGAACTGCCTGCAAATAAAATCTGAAGGGAAATATGACAAAGGTGTAAAATTAAAAAGGTAATATTCGAAAGAGGTCGTACTTAACGTTTAATTGATGAAGATAATATCAATACTTTATTTAAGGTGAGTGCGATTTCTCGCACACTAAAAAGGTGGCAATAAGATTATGGTCAGATGATAATGACCGTGGATTGGGACCTTTATTGAAGCGGTTCGAAATAAAACCTTTATGGTCAATAATAATATATGTTTATCATAGCAATTTTTTAACTTTTGGTATATATTATGATGTACTTAAAATACTGATATTTAGACAGAGCTTTGCTCACGCAAGATTTAAAACTTCTTTTGGAGTTGAGTCTACGGTGGAATAAAATAACCTAACTTAAAATTGTTCTTTAAAAAAATACTAATACACTTGAAGATAAAATAAACAAATACTTTTATGTGTATTGGGGACATTAATTTGCTGTCGGAAAACATTAATCAAATACCTTGTGCAATAACCATTTATTTTGGCCTCAGATCGAGCTATTATTAACCACAGTTATTTTTCTGATTTGCATAAAATCTAGACTACATTTTAGTAGAAAGATTAGACAAGATTGTTTTAAATAAATTACATTGATTAATTGTTTAGAACAACGGGCCTCCGATATCTGCTGTAAGACTGTTGTAATTGTATAAGAGAGATGCCGTTCGAGGTAATGTATTGCCGTCTTGCTCACACATTGTAGGAGTTTTATTTTTAAGGGAAGTGGTAGGCTTTTAGGGTGAGTCACCTAATTGTTGACTCTACAGTAATAAATAACACAAGGCCCGCCAATTATGTTTTTTGGCAGACCTCAATTAAAAATGACTCTACTTTGTGCCGTATTTTAAATAAATTGCTATTAAAATTGACAGAAACTAAACGAAGTTTATGTTCTATTTTTTTATAAATTTAAACAAACCGCTGTGTTGACAGTATTCCAATTAAGTATGCGGATAGTGAAATAGGATAAAAACATTGTCAAATAATAGAGTTATTACAGGGTTTTGTTAACACTTTATATGTAATTCCGTACCATACAGTCCCCAGTCTTGTAACGAAACCGTAACTTGCAAATATGTACATATAGTCGTAATTAAACTTCAAACTTACGTAACCTAAATCATACAAACCGATAATTTACATTGAAGCATTGTAGAGCCTTAACAAAATAGAATTTAAAGCTTTAGGCAATCGAGTGCTTGTCAGTGCAATCGTTAATCTTCAAGGACTGTCATTTTTGCGCTAAATACGTTCGGACGACAACGAGGCCTTTTACCTTATTACCAATAAATCGATTTATAATAGCTGATATCTCGATAGTTCATTAGTTAGAACTAGTTTTGTGTCGCTTGTGGCTTACATTTTTGAGTACCTAATATACGATTTTCTGAGTCAAGAGTCGCTTGGATTTCAATACTTATGTCATAAGTTTAATCTTTGTTTAAGCAAACAAGTTACATAACCTTTAAATTATGATGAGATGAGATTTAGCTAATTTAGATTTAACATCTTTATTTCTTTCTTGTCCGTTTTTGTTTGACCTGCGAACTTAGTAAGTGTTGTCATTAGTCTTTATGGGCCTGTTTCGTATAAATTCCTTGACCTCAATTTTGATACTTTTATTCGCCAGCCAGCGTATCAATGGTCGACGTCATTTAAAAGCTTATAAACCGATTTTAATGAACACTAAAAGTATTTGAAAGTATCTCTACAAAAGTCGTTTGCATACAGCAATTGAATCAGACGTTACAAGTCAGAGAAAGCACTCTACAACATTTAGATAGGTGAGGATTGTGTAGAGTTTCTACAGAATATTGATGATCGGTAGCAGGTGCATGTCTAGCAGGATAAATAACTAAGCGTGTGCCCGATGAGGTAAACTTGCGTAAGAAACGAATATTAAACGCTTCTGCAATATAAGTGAGGTAGCAAAAATTTGCGACTCTGCAATCGATATAATTATATCTAGTTGAATATTTAGTCCACAATTTACGGGTCAACGCCTTTTCTGTGAATGATGCGTATCTGAAACTTTATGCTGCGATAAATTGACAAGCCTGTAATTGATTGAAAATGACGTTAATCGATATCTATACAGAAAGAATTGTTTATGACGATACTAGTAAGTATCACGGTGAATACTTAATATTGTGCCTATCAGAAGCAATACTTCTAGAGCTGGAAATACACTTAATTTCGATTTTATTTAAAGAAAAATATATATATTATTAAACAAAACAAAATCAAGATAAGTCTTTGGTATAAAAGATGTCTTAACACTTTAAATTGTATCCATATTTGGAGAATTTGCCAGTATTATGGACCTAAGTATCAGGATCTTCAATATTTAGATAGTTTTGCAACAAATCTATCGCTCTTTCCGCTGTCATACACAATAGTTGTTTATACTTCAAAGGTTTCTATAACCCAGACTACAGTTTCCTGTTAGACAAACCCCTCTATTATTCTTATGTTATAAAATAACATATAGGTACAAACCTAGCATATTATTACTAAGTACAATCATGGCATCATTTAACAATTGTCCACTTTCTTTTACGTTCGATAGGTAATAGGTAATGATAACACGTTTAATAGTCCTTTCAAGTTCAGTAGTGCAAAGGAGCTCACAATTTAAAATCAACTTTATTCTAATGTACTTTGGTTCATATTCGCAATTACGTTATGCTAATGCCGGGCTAATATCGAAACATTTAAAAGGATTTTTATTAATGAATTCAGGCAAATTAAATTACGCAGTGTAATAGCTATCGATCTGTGACATTGAAATTGTCGTTGCTAACCTGTTATTGCATGTCCTTTGTTTTTGCAAGTGAGTACAGCGCTTCTTTCGAAAAAGAATACGGAAGTATTTCGGAAGTATTTTTGTTATAAATAGTAATTGAAACAAATTATAGTAATTGAATTTTGCGAACGTGCGTGTACGTTTCAAAATGAATTTGTTTTAGTTAAAAAGAGCCAGAATTGTGTTTAGACGGAACTTAGGAGTAGAAGGAAGTGCCCTTAAAGGATTAAAAGTAATGTCTATAGGTACTCCTTTTGTTTAAGAGTGCTTTAATCAAGGTAGACAACCCTGTGTTATTTTTTATACAATTAAATTATTTTATTAAATAAAAAAGACTGCTTTACTGTAGTGGTACAGTTAATTGAATAATCCTATTTATTGTTGTTCAACACTAGTTTTAGTCACATGTTATTTTTTACAGTTTTTTTTTTTATACCAGAAGACACACCAGGATTGCATACCTTTTAAATATAAGATAAAAAGTAATTGAATTGCTCTTAAGTATTTCAAATCTGTCCATAACCTCCTAATAATGACACACATGTCGTCTAACTGTCACTTCCTCCTCCTCGTCTCTTCCATGGTTTTATCTGATCGCTCGTCCTTTGTACTTTCCTCAAGTGAAACCGACTTAACTAAGGCTTTCTAATCTTTTGTTAATTCATTAGGAAAGCTCGTGTCATATTTTAATTGCTAAGCGGATTGTTTCGATACAATGTGCTCTACGTACTATTTAATGTATGGAGATGGGCTGATTGACAAGTGGGTGTTGTGCGGTTTTGTGTAATATAGCGAAAAACTAAATGACGAGTGTGTCTGTCGAAGATTGTTGCAATTAATAAATGTATTATTGTAGAAGAACATCTGGAATATTTATAGTGTTTTTGATCGTTTCGAATAATCCATTTTAGCAAGCGTTTAAAAATAACAAGAATTAACATTTATATGGTAACGTTTTTTAATTTCACACCTTCAATGGTTTGCAGCTTATATCCTAAGATATATTTATATATGTACTAAAACGATGTTTTTGATAAAACGTGCGTAGAGATTTTATTTTGAACACGTCTATAGATATATTATGTATAGCTATTAAACACCATGAAGTCATGGAAAGACGTAATAATATAAATGAAAAACAAAAGTTAATCAAAAAGGACCTACCAACAACTCACAAAGATATACTTGGATTTGTGAAAGAGGGACAGTGCTATACGGTTTATAGTGGCGTTTCTCTTATACATTTTTAAAAATCCTACCTAAAGAGATGTTGGCTCGACGAGGCGGTTTAAATTTCATGGTAGTCCACGTAATGCACCCACGATACCACAAAAATAATGGCATGAGGCAAATATTGAAAATAATAAACCGAAATCTTATACTTTATTTAATTTTGCTGCGAGGTTTTTATGACGTACTGTTTTTAAAAACCGATGAAGCGCGAGTCGGACTAGCGCCTGTGGTGGTTTTGTACACTTGCTAAAGAAAAATATTTTTCAATAGAAATGGTCATGGCCCTTAAATATTTCGACTGTTCCTATTACTTAACTTAGAATTTGATTTATATTACTTATTATAGCGACAGCAGGTATAAATAAACTCAGAAAATATTAAGAGTTTATCTATCTCACTCTAACGCTCGATGGGGCACAATCTAGTATCAGAAATGCTAACAGACGCATAAACACGCTTCAGTGATAGGGTTTCACTTTACTCTTTCGATACGGAACTCTAAAAAGTGCCAAAATGAAATGGAGACGGAGCTATAGAAAATATTTTTGGAGGCAAATACTTTTTAGGAATTGCAATCGTGGGTTATCGTGTCTTAAGTTGGTGTGGAATTTTGTTATTTCTTCCGAAAACAAATATTATCACAAGTGTGCTTGTTCGAGTAACAAATAAAATTATGTAAGGGGCCTTATTTGGGATTGATATATTTTTGTTGTTGAATATATTTACAAACAAGAAAAAAAATAGAATTTCACGTCCATAAGGTAAAATTTGGTACACCATAACAAGTATCAGGAATAATTACCTAACAAATAAAACTGACGCTGTTAATTATTAATCAAAGTTTTATAGTTCAAACAATGTTTTTTTTTAATTTGCTTAAAGGGACTTTCTTATCACCAACTTATGTTAAACTATTAGGACAGAAAAAATAA
This sequence comes from Trichoplusia ni, assembly GCF_003590095.1. NCBI lineage: Eukaryota > Metazoa > Arthropoda > Insecta > Lepidoptera > Noctuidae > Trichoplusia > Trichoplusia ni. The sequence goes on along the minus strand of NC_039478.1, from coordinate 2,248,297 downwards.
TCATAATAATTGTATTTGTAGTTGTCATTTTTATTTTAGCCATATAACTGCTTTTTGAAGACGATTCAATGAATCAATTACCAACATTGTATTTTGAAAGTCTCATATTGTATCTCCCAACATTGTCCTAGTAACCGGTTGATGAAAAACCTGTCCGTTTCGGCTCCGACTCGGTTCCGGTGACCGTCCGGTTTTCGGCTTTAGCGAAAATAGTTTTTTTGCGAAGAAGCTCAATTAAGTCTTCGCATGTTGAATCAAAGTGTCTGTATTGTGGATGTTTGCCGTTGAACTTTTCGATTTAAATGATAAAAATAAAAAAATTACAAAAATGTTGCCAAACACTGTATTGCAGTTGCTGATAACATTTCTAATGACTAAAAAAGGAGGTTATTAATAAGAATATTTAATTTTGTTTTATAAACTCAACATGATTATATTCTAAGTAGAATTCTTAATAAAGTCAATTTAAAACTTAAGATTATTGAAGCTAAAAATAGGACAACTTTTTTGCCAAGCTCGCAAATTGAAATCGTATATAGAGCAGTAATGAGCAATCTAGAAAAATCGATTCCAAAACAGGTTTCAACCACAAAAACAAGTTCGAAGAAAACTGATAAACGAGTTCTTACTCAAAGACAATTTGTATTTGTTTATCCATACAAAAGGAACAAGGAGGTTTGCGTCTATGTTATCAGTTCGACACCTGCGGGTAAAACCGGTCAAGAGCGATTCTGACCTGCGACACTAACGGTTCAGTACAAATATTATAAAGAAATCGAAATTTGTGAAAAAAGAACAACCGTAAAATTTTGGACCGAGGTAACCGTTCATTATCCACCTTGATTTTTATTTTCTTTTCATTTGTTATAGTGGCAATAGAAGTAAAATCTGTGTTAAAATTTGTATTCTCTAGCTAACACGGTTCATGAGATAAAACCTGATGAGAGACGGGCTAACACCCAAGCCTAAGTCTTCGTTTAACCGTTCGTGTATTGAACCCTAAAAACAAAAGAATCCAGTGGAATTTCTCCACATACAAATATAATATTTTATCCTTTGTCTAAAGGTGTAAAAGCAATAAAGTTCTTATCGACCTCAGGCGCGGACCGGACGTCTTAAAAAACCGAATGAATGAACAATGTACTTCCTATGTGAGCACGATAAGGGTTACCTGTCTACCTGTACTAAGTGTTGAAAGTGAGCAAAATACTGGGGGATACGAAAACGGGCAAGGGCGAGACGGATTTGCATCACAAGGTAATTTCAACGAAAAAAAAATTGAAGAACAACTTTGAATTCATTTATTTTATTTCTTGTGATAGCAAATATATAAAGAATGATTGTATTTATCACGGGTCCTGAGTATTCTAGTACTGTTTATCACAGCCTGGAAGGGCGGACGGATCGACAGCGCGAAGCTTAAATAATAATGTACCTGTATTACCTGTTAGGTAGATATGAATCTCTAAAAATGGCAATTGATAGTTCAGTCGCAAATTATTGTTACATATATTTTTTCATGGATCTCATTATTGGGCTGGTGTTTTTTCTGATCTAAAAATGCAGGTGCGTATTTAAATAATTGTGAGTGATCTTGTTTTTTTAACAGCGGATCGAGTAAATTTATTTCATTTAAAAATTAAGTTAAGTTTAAGATACCTACCAGTGATTCACTTTGCATAATATTATCAAGTATATGAAATCAAGGGAATATTAAAAACCCACGTAATGAGGAAAATTTCATACTCTTGACAGTTATAAAGGTTTAGTAATCATCTTTTACGCTGATTAGATTTGTCTCCAACTTTCTTACAGTAATCGGCTAGTTTCGAGTTTAAGAGCTCAAACAGCTGATTTAAAGCGAAAGTCTACCATAAAACCGATTAATGTGACTGCAATACTTCGAATCATTTAAATAGTAAATTAAAGAAATTCTACATGATATGATGTGGGTGTTCTCTAATCCAATTTTCACGGACTTGGCTCTTAGACAGCGAGTAATTTTACTCAAAATTAAAAATCAATAACACTTAATCTGCTCGTCTTGGCAAGGGCACTACCATGTTCCGATTTTAATCATATCATATTAAAGGTTTTTTATAAATGTAAACATAACCTTGCATATTTTTCGTGATCAATTACCGTTTATCAGAATTATATAAATGCAATCCTACACCAATTGCAATTTCGTTTCTTTTTAAAACTTTACTGTTCCTCTCGGAAAGAACCTTTAAATCTATTAGATAATGTTAATTTTCTAGGTGTCGAAGAAATTTATATTTTACGGCCCTCATAATGAGAATCGAGACGGTCGTTTTGAAAGCTCAGTAAACAGGAGTTATGTGCAGCCGAGCGGAACAAACCTAACACGTAGAGGTAAGATAATCGAAAAGACGTTTAAACTTTAAAAAATAACCAATAAAGAAATAAATATTCGTCAAATAAACGAGCTAAAAAATTAATCAACGATCAACGCGTAATCGATAATATTGATTTTTGGTAAGAAAATCGATTGTATCGACAAAAACAAGCCTCTCCAGCCAGTCAGAAACGACGGAGATGACAATCTCTTGCAAAGTTAAGGACGAATCTTCGTTATATTTAAATTATCTAGAAGGTTAAGAAATATATTTGTAACAGAATTGTGCAAGAACATTAAATGCATAACACTAAGAGATCCTAACCTTGGTGTCAAAAATTGTGCAAATAATGAAACAAAAACATTTTTATAATCGTATATAAATTTGAACACTGTGCAATTAACGATGGCTATCGGTGCCAAAAGATGAGTGTATATCCTAGATTATGGACTGATAAGGCAGCTTTAATATTTGCATATTAGGTAGATAATATAAAAATAAATAATGGACGCTTATCAATACCGGTATCATTACATAATTACGTCACGAGCGCGATTTACTTAGTTCATCGAAAGTTTGACGTTGCAACGGTGCCGGCAGAACTACAAATATTTGAAACGTAGTACAGCAGACAAAAAACAAACTCGATACTTTAGTAAACTCTACTTACAAAATAAACAATAGCAAAATATTTTAACAAGATGTACAGTAAGAAAGCTCGCGCATAATAAAGAAAAAAAAGTTTCAAAAACCGGCTCCACGTTTAAAAGTTGCGCGTATTTTTAACAGCTATTTAAATAGCGAATAATTTATCTGAACACTACCTTCTGAGATCAGAAAACAGTCTGTATATCACAATAAGCACTGCATTGTTTTGTTTGCAACTTTTAGGGTGCGCAGGCACCAGCAACACACCCGAGTATATACCGATACCAAGTCATAAGTATTACTGAAGAGCCCATGAGACAACTCGCCTCAGGTACAATTTTCACGTCTTTATTAACCGGTTATGTCAAGTGGCCAGTATTGTAGTAGCGCGCGGTGGACCTACCTACCTACTAGATATGGTAAGGTTGTATCGAACAGAACATTGTATCACATCGACCGCCGAGGAAGAAAGAGATGAAAAGTGAATGACTGAACCTTCGCATAGACTAAGTATGTTTATGTGTGGATAGAACAGGATTTTTATTTTTTGTTTTACATTTTGAAATGCGTAATTCACAAACATTAATATTCAATAAAAATCTAAAGTTTAAATAAAATAGTTTAATTCAATTATTACACTGCAAACGGAATAACAAATAATTGTCATTTGTAAGGTTCTTCACTATTGCCGCTTACTTAGTTTTAGGAGAAGCCGTAGTAGTCAACTGCGTAAAACACAACGCCACAATACAGCCGCGTGTAAATACTTGAAACCAAACAGTATTTACTATAAACTTGTATTTCATTCACAATGCCTCGTCTACCAAAATTCAACTCTTTGTAACTGACGTCACCGTTGTAAAATGTTAGCAACGCGCACCATATCGCCGTCTCTGTCTTGCGCCGAGCTCCCATACGGGACCGTTTCAAGGATACAGTGCACTCCTCAGTTCACTGCTCCCGCTGTTGCGTCGAAGCCTTACTCTGCGCATGAGTGTCCGACCGTTTTTTTAACTTCCCGAACTCGTATAAATATTTTTATGTAGCGATTTTGTTTTGGCAACTCTTTTTGACGATGTTAGAACAATAATATATGTCATTCTAACTAAAATAAAAATAGCCTAGATAATTATGATTATGAAAGCTTTACAATTGTTAATATTCTCATTTGTAGCTGAATCCAAATAGTTTAGAGGATGATGATCATTGTTTAAGACTTTAAGAGACTGTTATTAAAATTAGGATGGGTAAATATTAATTAAGGTAGGACCGCGCGGCCGACATCGAAGTCCGTATTCATTAGACCGGTAACCGACTTCGCTCAGCGCCCGCTTTTTTATTATTAACTTGGACAAGTTTTTGTACGGCCAGCTGATGTTATTAGCCGCGACTGCAATTTATTTTAATGGTCTGTGTAAATATTTGTCCCAATTAATTTAAAAATAGGCGCCATCTATGATTTGATAAACGAACTATACCACACGAAGTAGACGAAACAACAGTGTAAAAAAATGTGTTATTACTAGATGATTGACATACCATTTCTATAGCTAATAGTGGCTTGTCTTGACATCTGTGAGAACTAGCCACAATAGCTTTTGACGTAATGAGGGACAATTTTGCGGTTTTGCAACCGGCGATTGTGAGCCCTTTTTGAAACGTTTCGAAAAGCGTTCTTTCTTTGTCTTCCCATAAGTCGGTCTGTAAAGTAATCCTCGAGATTCAATTAACTTGGAATACGATTACATCGAAATGGGTTTTGTTAGATGTCAAGTTGTAAATAATCCTTTCTAAATCGGTCCGTATCCAACTGTTTTTAGTGGCAAATAAAAGCTAGATTAGATCCTAGCTGGATTCCTAAATCAATGATTCATTAAGACGTTAGGTCTAAATTGTGTGTCAAATGGGTCCCGTTAGGAAACCCATTAGATAAACAAGGTAACTATAAACTTAAGAACAATGGTCTAAGAAGTTTATTAACAAACGTTCAAAGCTGACTCATTGATGTCTGTGTTAATATCCGGACATAACACGACTAAAGAACCTAAAGTGACCTCTTAATAAGACTTGCATTTGTAGAAGCAAGAGGTGCTATACATTTTGTAATGCGCTATCTCACTTTTAAAACTGTCACTGACTTACTATAAACGAACGTGGTACGCCCCTTAATTTAAAACGTTTTATTTAAGGTTTATTATTTTGCTCATAAACTTAGTTAATACTTAAGTAGGTTTACGAAATTGACCTCGAAAATTACCTGTTTTTCTCAATAATACACAAAGCTAACGCTGTTATAAAAATATAATTGTAAAATGAATAACTTACTTGATCTTCGTCCCGGTAGTCGATGATATTGCTTCTGAAAATAGGAATAATAAAACAATATTTAAATATGTTCCGCCATTAAAATCGCAGCAGTAATAACTATTAAAGTGGTTTAAATTCTGAATTGTCTTACATCCAGCCAATGAGTCTTTACTACTCACATAATGACGATACAGAATAAATCAATATCGGGACGCAATCGCCACTAAAGTGTGAACTGTGCCTGTGAAAGTTTTAAGCATGTAGTATTCGTGCGCTACCAAAGTAGGAAACCACTTTGTCTGGTTAAGAATTCGTTCGAGCTGTGTAACTCCGTAACGTTGAAAAATATGTGCGATATATATTACAAGAAACACACTGGTTACCATTCAGGAAATAGAAACTATTCTATTTTACTGTCTTACGTAAGTGAAGCTTTCATCGAACTACGAATCTTCAAAAAGTATTGGATTCGACACTATATTTTATTTTCTCATTGAACTCTTCAAACATGTATCATCATATGTCAGCGTGTAAATAGCTTACTTATAAGTACAGGGCTACACAACGTACTGTATGAACGTGTTAGTCTTTTTATATCCAAGTACGAAAATAGCATCATTTAAATGTATGGAAAATACCTTACCTGGAACGAATTTTCTTAATAACAGGCCGCTGCGCCGTGCTATCGTGGATTCTGACTTGTGTCGGATCTATTTCTTCACACGCATCGTCGTCGAATGGCATCTGTCCGGTTCTTCTTGCTAATATTGAGTCCATAAACGGACTGTATATTTGTCCAGAAGTTCCAAGGATATCGTCGATGTCAGTGTAACGAGATATGTACTTATTTACGCCTTTTTGGTAAGAATTTGTTGATGGTCTCCTAAATTGCCTGCTGTTTTCGTAAGGTGATGTTCGCCCTCTATACTCATCGTTTTCTTTAGGTGTTTCTAATCCTTCTGGACTTCTCCTGGCTCCCAAAGGTTCGTCGTCAGGTAAATGTAGAGGAAATGGTGGGATATGTGTCGGCGGAACGTACACCTGTACTTCGGAGTCTGAGGAGTCACTTTCTTCAGGTGGTGGAGGCGTTGGTAACTTTTCTATACCTTCTGGAATGTTTTTGTCACTGGCTAACCACCAAGGTCGTTCTCCAGATTCTATGTGACGTATTCGCCTTAATGGGAAATTTCGTTCAGATCCAGATTTACTTAAGTTTAAGCTTAACTCTGGTTTACTGCTATTAGTTGAATTTTCATTACTAGTGAGCCACCAATCCTTTTGGTCACCTGATTCATTATGACGGAGCTTGAAAAAGTTAAATTTCTCGCTTTTTTCACTATCACTTGATGATTTTCTAGGTGGACTGAGTCGCTCGATTCCTTCTGGTATATTTGCGCAACTGTCAAGCCACCAAGGCTTTTCATCTTCTGCAAATTTACATTTCTTAAGAGGCTTCATTTTATCCGAGCTCTCTGTAGAATTAGTGTGTGCATTATGTGAATTTTGACTTTCGTGTTTACTTTCACTATTCGACTCCAGCCACCATGCTCTCTCTCCTGATTCTACAGGTCTTATCTTTCGAGGAATGTTCTTTTCTGAAGGTGACCTCTGGTGTTCACTATTTTGCAAACTACTTTTTGGGTCCGATTCAGAATCTAACCACCACGCCTTCTCACCTGATTCTATTGGCCTTATGGCTGTTAATTTGACTAGGTTGTCGTCGTTTGATGCTATGATATTTGTAGTATCAATCTTTGGCTTACTTGACCTGTCACTTTCAGTTGTAATATTCGAAACGTCTTTGCCTGTTGATTCTGAAGTGGAACTTTCTAGCCAGCGACTATTTTCACTACTCTCTTGATGCCTCATTTTAAACAAATTAGTGACTGGTGCGAGAGCTCGTATTAAAAAGGATTTAGCCTCTTCTGTTCCAGTTTCATTCTTTTGTTGCGGTACGGGAGATGGCTGTTTCCCTGATCGATCAGTTGGAATCGATACTTCATCTGCGGATGTTCTAGACAGTTCATTCGTTTTGGACTTAGAAACCGTTTCATCTTCACTAATCGATGATTGCGTTGATAAAGTAATACTTGATTCCGGGCTGGCACTCTCGCGAGATTTGGAATGTTTTAATTTTGAAATTCCATTTGGTACATTACTACTTGACGAATTTTTTTGTAAACTTTTCGGCGATGATCCCTTGTCACTAACTTCACTTCCTTGATCTGAATCTGTGGAACTAACTGACTTGCTTCTCCTTTTAATTATTTTTTTCTTAGAACCTGATTCTGTAGATGAGTCGGTAATGGACTTTTTCACTTTGACTTTCTTTGTTTTGGTGGTTCCTTCTGCCTTTGGAGCTTGTGGTGGTAATTGGCTATTTGTAATTGTAATTTCAGGTGAGACTAATTCGGTGGATGCTGTTGGACTTTTAGCTCTTTTCAATTTCAAATTAACATTTATTATTATTTCTGAATCAGTGCTTTTATTTTGTTCAGCGTATACAGAAATAATATCATTATTTGATTCTCCTATATGGTTAGAAACAGGGCTTTCCTCTATTCTGTTTTGTTCAGACGGAGAGGTGCTTATAGAATTTTCTCTCTTTTCAGGCTCAGTACTGTGGCTTCTGCCGGTTCTATCACTAGCAGAGTAAGAGTTACTGCCTGGACTTTCTCTCAAATTAGAATATTGCGTTGAATATCTTCCTGCGTATCCAGTATAACTATTGGAATTCGGGGTATAATATGACCAGTTGGTTACGCTAGTCCTTGCAGTACTCCCAAATCTACTTGATCTTGTTGGGTCATCTAACCTGTCTGACTGAATTTCTTTATCTATCATCTCAGGCCTCTTTTTAGCTCTGGTTATTGACTTCTCAATAGTTTTTGCCATATCTGCTCTCCTACTCCGCACGTATGCTGAGGAACCAGGTGGGGTTGGCGAAGTATGACGTGTTATTATAGTAATCGTTTCAGTCTCATTATCATCTATTTCTTCATTAGTTCCATTTGAATTTACATTTTCACTATTGTCACTAACAGTTTCTATTTGTGGCTTTACTTCTTCTACTATCGGTGGCTGTGGAACACATTTCTCTGCTTCTGTTTTCACTTCGAGTTTGGGTATGGTCTCAGTGTGGTTGACCGGAGATACTGAGGCTCGTTTTACAGTAGGAGGACTTCTTAAGTAATTAGAAGATAACCTATTTGCTATGGCATATCTGTTGACTGTAATTTCTGGTTTTGCTTCTGCTTTAGGTGCAGGTCGTGTATAATTTGAAGTACGAGGATATAACTTGTAACTCGACAGGCTAGTGTAGCCTGTAGACTTGTCAGTCTTGCTTGGAATGTCTTTATCGAGATCTCCTGGGCTAGGATCTCGGCTTTTATCTTTGTACATTTTCGTAGTTCTCCTCTCCGGACTTAAGTGCCGTGAAGGTCGGCTCAAACTATATTTCGAGGTCGATACAGGACTCACGTCTCTGCTTTTGTTGGTGGTGACCGATGGTACGGTAAGTTTTGAATAATCCTTTTTTTCGTATTTAGATGTAGGTTTCTCTGTTTTACTCGTGCTGTAGGAATCATATTTTGAAGTGGGTTTATCTGATTTACTAGAGCTGTAAGAATCATATTTCGATGTAGGTTTATCGGTCTTGCTTGAGCTGTAGGGTTCGTATTTTGATGTGCATTTATCGGTTTTACTTGAACTATAGTTATCATATTTTGAAGCAGGTTTTTCAACTTTACTCGCACTGTAGGAATCGTATTTAGTAACAGCAGGCTTTTCTGTTTTATTGTAACTCGCATAGCGGTTTGCGATTGTCGAGATCGGGGTATCTTCTTTGGTGGCTCGGTCTGGGCATAAGATAGGAATGCTCGACGACTTGTATGACGGTGTTGTGTTGAGGTACTTCGCAGTGACAGTTGTCGGCCGGTCCGCGGTCGTGCTCGATGTACTTCTCCCAGTGTCTCGACTGCGACCGTACGTCGGCGTATCATACTGAAATGAGAAATTATAAAGTTACTTCACTGTAGATTATTTGGAATTGAATAATTGTATTAAAAACAAACATCTTATTTTATTCGTACATCAGTCGTCGTGTGATGAGTTCGCTGTAAAACAAACGTGAGATCCATATTCCTCACTCAACACTATGATATAAAGCTGTTCCTTTCACCGTATTATAAATAGAGAAGGGAATGCGTGTTCATTTGTACGAGTGTAGGTAATGTGCAGGGATTTTATTGATCCCTTCGCTATTCGGTATATTTAAAGTCTTAGGAGTAACTGATTAATCTGAATCTAAGGTACGGAATTAATCTAACGCTTGCTACAAATTTATTACAGAAGTTCCACTGCTTTTAGACATTAGCTAAGCAAGATATAAGCGATATAATTTGTTTTATTATCAATAATTAATTTTCTATTTTACAAAAAAAAAGAGAAAATTAACAGCATAAATCCGAAGCATCGTCCGCATAGCCATTTAATAAAAAGATGACAAAAAAATAAGACCAAAAACCTTATTAAAACTTGATCTATAAATTGATTTATCTCAATAGAGACACAAATCTGAAACGGTTTAAATATAATCTTTTCAAAAACAGGTTTTTGTAAAACAAAACGAGTTGCAGTGAGCATCTCCTTTCGCGCCCTTCATTACAATTATCGTTAATGTCTCGTACGCGGGCTCACTTGCGCCGGAGCAAGTCGTTTGTTTCGCAAATAAACGACGTCGAAAATCATGTTATTAGGCCCTGGCTTTGATGGAGAGAGAAGCGATACAGTAACGTATTATTAGCGAAAATATGGAATTATATTTGACTCCTGATGATGACATTGACATTGTAAGTGCAGTCGCCAGTCATTAAAACTGACTTTGTTGCATCCTATTTAATTGAAGTCAAGTCTTTTTGTATCGTACAGACCTTTAAATAGAATCATATTTCTACAATTGATTGGAATTGTACGATTTGTTGTATAATTATTTGCTCTCGAACGAAAAATCTGCTTTCTCAACTTTGAAATTGCTTTTTATAGTAACTAGTATTGGCAGTTCAGTTATGATTTCAATGAGGCAGTAAAAATACCAGTCTTGAAATACAAGAGTATTACTGGATGGTAACTAGACAAAAATAAAAAGGTAGCTAAAAGCTAAGCTTTTAAAGATGTTGCAATTTTCATAGATTTAATGTAGTTTTAATTGCTGACATCCTGGACAGACAGACTTTCAACCCCCCTTATTTGCGTTGGGGGTTAAAAATTATAAAACATACAGAATGATAGGTTTTGGTGACCTGTCTGCGGTGGCAAAGCTGTTGACCTTGTGCAAATACCCCCTTCCTTTCGTATTGGGTTCCCTGTGACAAATATTTAATTTATAAAACTCTCATTTTACCCACTTCTCCGAATGACTCGAAGGTTCAATACAATTTACTTATGTACGTTTAAGTATTAAAAGATTTAATCTGTATTTCTTTTCTTACATGATTATTTGTCCTATTGGAAAGTAATCTGAAAGTACTTGTAGAGTCGAGAGCTTATCACGGTTTAAAGTCATACATATTATTGGATTCTAGAAAGAGAAATGCCGCACTATGCCTTGTTATTTGCTGCTTAGCCTTTTACTCTATCAAATAACTTGAGGACGTGGTAGAAGAAAAATACTTTAGTATATTCAAACATCAGTTCACGTTTACCAAACACCAAACGCTATTTATGTAAAGTTTTACTTTGTATTGTGACGTATTGAAAATTGTGACCGTAAATATCAAGAGTATAAATTGGACATACTATTCGGAGATAATAATTAGATATGTTTTATTATTATGATTTTATATATTATATGTTTTTGAAACTGTGATACCAATTTACTAATGTGACAAAATGGTGTTTCCTTAAGACGATGGCTGTTACCGGTTCGAGCTGGCATTATTGCCAAATGAATTTCAAATAATATGCATAGACTTTATTTATCTACACAGCTCTATAAGTATATAGGTATATATATAAAACTGGACTGTACGTTTGTAATATTGAAATAACTGTGTATTACTACATACATATGAATATATATACTTAAATATCATTTTTGTTTCTGTCTGTTTGTTCTGGTTAATATCTGAAACGGGTTAACCGATTTTGACGAGAATTTATTGACAGGTGGCTAATGTAATAAAAGGTGCAACTAAGGCTAGTTTTAGTATAGAAAAATAAAGTAATATTTGTTAACTTCCACGCGGACGAAGTCGCGGGCACAGCTAGTCAATAATACGTCTGCAAAACTTAGTACCGAAGGTGCAGCTAGGATAATAGAATCAATCTGGCGCAAAGCTCTGACAGTAGATCGTCGATTGAATGTCGCGCTACAATTTTATGACGGTTTCAGGGAGCCAATTCTCATAAAGCTGTTAGTCTTTATTAAATTAACACACTGCATGGACAGCCGCTCAATGCTATAGGGAAAAACGACGCCCGTCGCAGCGACGTTTCAAAATGTCAATTCCATTCTATTCTCTTTCAGATTTTTTAATACAGGCAATTTAGGATTTTTTTGTCCAAATTTCACAAACTTTCAAGTACGTGCTCAAAGATACCGAAACTTGGAACAAGTATTGGTGTATCACAAAAACGTATTTCCTAAGCGAGGATCGAACCCGCGTCATGTCGTGCACAGAGGGTTTGGCGTGGTTACCTCAACCACTCGGCTGTCCTTGCAGCCAGAATTTTCACCCTATGTTTTACATTCCAATTATAAAGACTGTGTGACATCTAAGGGCGACATTCTGTCCATGCGTTAGTCTAAAATACATTCATCTGTTTGTTGTTTTATATCCACTATATATAGTTTGGTGTACCGTTTCTTTAAATAACTGAACTTTTACTGAAAGAAAGTGACGCGCAAAAATAATTTATGTTCATTTTAACAATCTTGATTTATGATTTGTGAATTCTCAGTTTCGATTTCTTTATTGGGATTAAGGTCACGGAGTTGAAACTTAATCGACTTAAAATTTATTTATTTACCTTTTTAATTTAAATGTGTGACTCTTGAATGTTGTAGAGTAATACAAGACTAGTATAATTTGTTAAACCTTGGAGAACAATCAGTATTTTTTTAAGAACACATGTATTTGTCGCGATTCTTAAAAGGATTATCTCACTCTATTTGAGGAAAAGATTGAACATGTTCATGTCTATTTCTCAAAAACTTTGCTTTCTAAACTATAGTTGTACAACAGTTTTTTTTATAAATTATTGTTATTTTGTATATATTACATGTACATTATATTATGTTCATATGTTTATATTTTAAGGCTCTCGCATTAAGGAAATTAATCCGTTTGTCGCGGGACAATCATTCGAGGATGACACAAATGCTTGTCCTACGCGGAGATCGAGCCCGCGACACGTCGCGCTATGTGGGTTTACAATGTGTAGGTATCTCTACAACTCGGCTATCGGTGCAATTAGCTATATATTAGTCAATACTTACATAGTTTCTAAAAGACATCTTGCCAAAAATTCAGCTCTCTTCCATTAGCGAAGCGTAACTTGGATCCGATGCGAGCGAATTCTGTAATTAAATTAATCATAGTTTTAATTTTAAACCGTAATAAATAATCGTGCTATTATTATAAGGAATGTTGTCTGATACCTTATGTGCTTGTGGAATAAATAATTACTTATAACTTTTGTCGTGGGAGATGTACGTATGACAGGGCCTAAGAGAAATATTTTAAATATAGCATTCATTTTGGGATGCATTAAAAATATTGTTGGTGTATTTCAATACCAATCATTTTACGTACGGTACGTAATGTTTTTTTAACAAAGGCTATACCTGCAATATAAATTAAGATACATCCATTTACAAGATTAATTTATGCCATTAACTGATTCCCAATTTGCAAATGTTTTATTTTTTCATTACCACATCCTATACAGTACCTAATGAAAAATTGAAAGATTTGCAATGGTTGCGGTAATATCAGCTTTTATTTTCCCATTTTACCTAATGGGATCAGAGAGTAGTAAAATTACAAATCTGTAATCATATTTTATTGAAAAGATTAAAATTCTTGTCTTAAACTACATTTATACATGGCGTAACATTTAATAGTATTAATGCAGGAAACATCGTGCGGAATGCAAATCCCTTTCCCACAATTTAACCCTAAGTTAAATTTTACGATACTGCTCTTCAGTGGCTAACATGTTCGAACGTGTGTTCTTAAGGATATGCTAAACCGATTCACTATAAGTGCAAGTGCGTATATACATGTATTTCTATAATAGCTAAACCAGTTTCATTTGCTTTTTTACCGAATAATAATAGAATTAAGATGAAAATGTCTTAAGATAATAAAAGAAGGAATTCTAATTTTATGCAATGGACTTTATTTTTGTTTGGTACTTTGTTTTTGTTCAATATTAAAAAAGAAATACTCATTGCTCTACATTAAGGAAAGGAAGGTTAGATATAGAAAAGGACATCAATTATCAATTATTAAAAAAAATACATAATTAGTATTACTTTCACCCGCTTGTGTCAGAAAAAGGGCAATGTATTTAACATAAAAAACTATTTTCATATCCGCATTTGTAGAGGTGTTTGCCCTGTAATGAGCGTCTGTAGACCTGTCATTTAGAATTTAAATGCCAAACTAATGGTACTAAACAAATAATTAACCGGCAAACTGCAAATCCGACAGGCTGACGCAGGGTTCTGTGAAATTACCTACAAACTACAATAAATTCATTTTGTTGTATAAAATAATATTCATGTTATTTATTTTAGAATTTCATTCTTTTTTTGATTTAAGAGACAAACGACTCGCATAAGGAATTTAATCTTTCTGTCGCGGGAGGTTTGGTTTCTTTCTGTGCGGACAAGCATACGTTTATCACGCTAATGATTGTCGAACGAGAGGATCGAACCCGCGACGCGTAGCGCTCTGTGGGTATATCGTGGCGACCTCAACCACTCGGCTATATGTGAAGTCAAAGAAATATAATATCTGTAAAATAAATACATATATGAAACTATCTCGGTTTATGGGATTAAGTATGTTGACTCAAGGATACCCACTATATTTCAGTAAAAAATCCTAAAAGAACATGTCTATTATCAATAGTATATTTATTTGGCTTGTTATTTATGTAAAGTGTCGACGTCATTAGCCCACGTTCGCTCGTCACCGTTTACGCTGAACAACAGACTCATTCCTTTCACGTCCCAGTAACAAATACCAGTTTCTTTTTAGTTTCAAAAATAGAATAGTTTTTCGTTTCCGGACTGACCTATATCGATTGAGTCAATGAACAAAAGATGGATGGTCAAGTTCCTTATAATACAATCAAACGATTCTAAACTTTATGTTCAGTGGCTAAAATGTTGTATTTGCTTGTGTCTGCTTCCTAATTATTCCGGTTTATGTTTTCCGTCTGTGTTTAACGTACTGACAGATGCAACGATTAGATTTGTTTTAATTTATTATTTAAGTGTCGTGTTTGTTGTTCTTAATAATTACAAGTAGCGCAAGATATTACTTTTTAGATAACGCATCCTGATCAAGATCAAAGAATATTTTGTTGTTTTTTTTAATTTGTGTTTATATTTACTTTTTTAGGATTCCGTACTCAGGTGGGTAAAATTCTCTCCCTATAACCTAGGCACCACTGTTTGTCTGTCTTTTGATTGTACTTCCTTTGTTTCTATAATGGCAAATGCTATTAATGTAGAGGTTAATTTAATGAAAGGTTTTGATGATGTTGCATATATTTTTAAAGTTGACGCCTTGTGCAAGATAGATTCAGAAGGACTCATAGTGAGCACGATCTGTCTTGTTTATGATTGAGCCTCTGAGTGTTTTTTGTATTTCTATCTCGCTCCGACGTTTGCCAGCAGTGGTTTAATTTTTGAAACCCATAGCTATAAAATAATATAGTAATTATCTTTTAAATCAACGTTTAATTTATCAGATGATCATGGAAGGTGTTAAATATATATTTTGCTTATATGTACGGAACTCTCAAACTCGCAATACCGACTCGCACATGGCTGGTTTTATTATTTTTGAAACTTTTCCTGCAAGTATATGAGTTTGTCATATAATAGGTGTTAACAAAGGAAACGGTACTTATTCTTTCCTTTTGAATGTTTTGACTGGAAATCTATTGTCTATACAATACAATAAGTAGTTATAACTTTAATAGATACAGAGTTTGTTAATATAGCTTTATCGATACCAGATGGTGACTAGGTTAGTTTTTATTTGGTGGTTTCTTAGGTTTACGCGAATGTTAGACATTGAAATGACAGGTATCATGGTCACGGGCAGACCATGATACCTGCAAAGGTTTCGAAACGTCGGGAACTAAAATCTAAAATTAAACCGCGATAAAATCCGTAAAAGTAGTTTCATTTCAATAGTTTTTATTTGACTTCAGTGCCCTTATGGGCCCGGCACACTATTTGCTAAGGTACTAAGGTTACTAAGGCAACGCTGTCTGTGCGTCTGTCCGTCAGTCTATCCGTCTGTCACTAGGATTTACCTGATGAACCGTGATAGAGAGACAGTTAAATTTTTTACAGATGATGAGTTTGTATTATCGATGAGTATCACAAAAAAAATATGAAAATTAATGACCGTTTGATATTAACGACCTCATAGCTTAGGGCAACAAGTTTTTGGTAACAAATTGTTTTTTTTTTAGTCTAAGTTTACCGAACCATCAGTGTTACGAGTAAAACTTGCACTTGATCGTATTTTTTCTGTCATAATTATACAAAAACCCCTTCCTTTGCGATATCGGATGTTCATTCACTATCGCTAAGTACTTCCGTTGGGGGCAACACCTGTTGTCCTCATCACTTCTCATCTGACTAACCTTCTTCAGATACTCAATTATGAGTCGCGTTTAATTATCCTGCTATCTCTGTCTCTCTAAAGTGGAATGTAGAGAGAGATGATAGTTTAAAAACGTCACTTAGAGCAGTATAGTTTGCATTTGGTTGTGTTCATAAGTATAATACGGCTTAGTCAACCAACGATATAATTTATATATGGAACCTGCAATTCTAGACAAGTAGCCATTAATGTCACTTTCGGTGGTTAGCCCCCGACGCAAGTTATGTGTGCGTTTGCCTGTCAGTGTTACCTGTCAGCTCTTAAACGGGTGACCCGATTTGGATGCGGTTTTTTACTTGACAGATCCAAAATTACCTTAGATACCTTAAGATCATAAACTCTACTACTACGAGTGTCGACTTCTATAATTATTGTATTTGATTATATTATATAAAATATAACACGTTTGAATTAATTTGCACACATTTTTTTCTCCATGGTATTTTTAAATTATTTGTATTTTGTTTTCGCAGTAAAAGAGCCTTTTGCTACGTCATTCAATCAATCAACGCTATTTGTATTTTATCAACAAAACATTTATGCAGTGATTTTATTTTGCAGTTGGAAATGTTAGTTTTGGATTTAATTTTTATCCCTGCATAAAAAAGTTGAATAAACATTTCAATCAAATGTACATAGTTTTAATAATTACTCGGTTTGTTTATTCATCCAATTAGCTTTATTTTCATTCTACTTGTTAATATTTTGATAAAATTTTGTAACAACCTAAACAGTTATATAAATTCAAATATTGCAATTTTGCTGAGCATGGAGTGAAGTTACCACGATTGCAATTATTTTCTCATTTGAAATTAATAGTATCTCCTTTTCAGACTAGCACTATGTATTTGCAGACGATATCCTTTTCCTATGCTGACGTCAAACTCGCGAGTTGTCGTTGAGATTAGACTAATATAAGTACCCATACATTTAAAAGAAAACAGAATATTACAGGAAATATCTTTTTTTATGAAATGAAAACATTTTTATTCAGTTTTCTCATTTTAATCTACTATTTTCTTCACTACTCGAAAGAAACCCGTCAGCGTGGCACCAATAGGCTTAAATCCCTCCATGAATAACGCACCAGGAACCAGGCCCCTAGTCCCCGGCAGCCCCACTAGTCCTGGCCACGGTAGCAGCCAGATAAACGGTGGGGCAGGGGGTGCTAACCGCTGGGTCCCGTTGGATGCAGGTGGCAATGAACCGGTCGCGCTGGAGAAATTATAGAGAGGCCTATGTCCAGCAGTGGACTGCTATAGGCTGAGATGAGATGATGATTTCCTTCAAAAACATTTTATTAATCTCTTTCCGAATTTATTATTGCACTATTTGGTAATTAGCTTAAAGAGAACTTATTTTTTAAATAAATAAATACACTTACTTAAGTTGTTAACTTCCTCGTACTTTTAGAACGAAAATGTCGGATCGATATTCAATTGGTAAACATAATACGTGACTCAGATCTGCCTACGTAAATATTTTCAGTAGTATTTAAGTAATTGTTGATTCCACAAGGATATTTGTATCCCGAGACTAAAATAGAATGGTTTACGATACGTATTTCTATATTGGATGAATTCGTAAACGTCATTCAGATTTAAGTTGCGGTTAGTTCTTGCGGTCCTTGTCTTGTTGGGTTGTGAATAGGAGACAGGCATTTAAGAATGGCATAGTGTTCAAACTGGCAATATTTTTTGACGCGTTATTTATTTATGTATTGTTTAAACCAAGAGTATATAGCTATTTCAAATTAAAACAAGAATAATATCGTTACACATAAATATGCATATTCTAGGTGTTCTTTTTCTATGTTTGACTTTATTTACATTTAGGTACTAGACTGAAAGAAAAAAAACATTTTTGAAATAGGTGTAGAGGTGTGAGGCCTTCAATATTTTATTAATAAAAATCTTCTTATTACTAGTGTACAGACCACGGTCTATTTTTGTCCTTAAAAAAAGAGGTTTTTAAGTTCAAAGGGACAAAACGAGAAATAATAAAAAAGAATACTTGGACAGCAACATCATGTAACGCGTACAAAATTTAAAACAAATATTTAAACTCTTCCAAACTCATATTAAATTAAAACAAAGTCCCCGTAAAAATTGCCAAAAACCTTTTGACAATATTTATTGACCTTGAGGTCGTATTGTAACAAAATCCCTTTTTGTAACAACTTCCGTAAGTGTTGTGTGACATCTTGAGGTATTCCAAGTCACTGGTTTGTTTCCTTTTTAAATCTTCGCTGACCATGATTATTTTTAAATGATATTGTGTTTTCAGCCAATGACCTCTTCATTACAAAAAAGGAGTTTTTACTGTACGATCAGGTAATATATTTTTTATTTTAAGTGTACATAATCGCTATTAATGATCTACTGTGCTTTTAGGTAACAATATAGGATTAACATTTAGTATAGCTAAAACAATCTAAGCTCGAATGTTTGCACTGAAAAGTCTAGGACTGTTGGTTTCTGTTTCTCCCGTTGCTGAATATACCTTGTTCGATTCTTACTTTCAACCATACTAAAAAACTTTGAGATAAGGTTTAGAATTCTAAAATAACTGCAAATGATATAGCTATAATGTTACATAAAAGTTGCAAATAGCAGTGAAGCCTTTTTTAATTTTCAAATCGTTCTATTTATGGTTTTATCTATCTGTCCGTATCTTAGCTGATGCCGGTTAGACTGGAAGCCAACCCAACGTAATTGGGAAAAGCTAGGATGATGATGATCTATCCGTCTATATCCCTTTTTCTCTATGTATATGCCTTTTATATACCACTGAGTTGTATAAACCAAACAACTCTATTAAAACCGCAGCGCGAAGTTTAGCGGCCGTTCCTCATTAAGAATGGTCTTATATTGGGTGATCGTCAAATGTTTTATTGTTTCTCCACACACTAAAACATCTTAGGGAGATATCGTATTTGTGTGTTGTGTTTCGTAATCAGGTTTTACAAAGGACTTAAGAATACTACAAGGTAACGCGGTTTAATCCACTTAGAAAAATGCCACATGCTTAGTTTAAACATAGCAAAGTAAGTTGGATTGGGTACATAAAAAGATAGTGAGATCGAAATAATGAGATCGTCGTTTTGTTTTTGCTTTCGTAAAAGGTTTTTTTTAAGTTCCGTACTCTGTCTGTCACCTCACGAATCCTCCTCTTGGTAAACCATAATAGCCAACCGATAGTAATTTTCACAGATGCTATTTTTTTTGCCGCTATAGCAAAAAAGAAGATCGAGTTTAAGCAACGATTGTTAACAGAAATAAAACAACAGCCTAAGCCTAAATACCACTACTAATCTATACTCAGCTTAGTATTTGGCAAATTGTGTAACAGAAACATTGTAAATAAATTATTGTAACTTAATAAACTAACTCATATGACCACAACTTCCCATGCTTGCAATAAACATCACATTTATAGAAGCAAACACAACGATAATATCCATTAAATTATGAAAACGCAATGCTCTAATAAGATTTAAAACGTGGAAACTTCAACTTCCTATACCTAATATAGAAGACTAGAATCTCCCGTGACTTTACCCGCGCGGGTTTTTGTTATAGCTGAGAAAAACATTATCCTACTTCTGACGCAGTAGTATAAAAACTAACCTATATCTTAACCCAGTTTACCATCTAACACCAAACAAAATTTCATTAAAATCGGTCGACCCGTTCGAATATAAAAGCGAAACAAACATTCACACAATCGCACAAACATTCGCTTTCATTATATTAGAGAGATAGCATAAAATAGAGTTTGGACAATCGCCATCACTATCTCTAAAACACGTAAAATTTTATTTCCGCGTGTTTTGTTCGCGATATGTCTGTAAAGTGTAGGTACAGATAATCTCTACGTAATAACGAATATTTGTACGCTTGACATGAGATTTCTTTTGAGCCTATAGACTTCACCGAAATTGTTGAAGAGCCGAGACGATGTTACACTTTAATAATATAATCACGAATAGAAATCTTCAAAAGACTGTACGCCAAGTCATATGGTACTCTAAGACTCTGAACGACCGACGGTTTGAACCCGCAAGTTCTATGTCTGGGTATCATCAAATAACCGATCGTTAAACAACTTCTGAACCCCTATTCCCCTTTTTACAATGGCCGATGAATGGCTGGAAATTGGATTAAAATGACACTTTTCGTATCCTCTTATGCATTTTTTCAACACAATAAATGGAAATTCAGTATGGGGCGGAACACTCACGGTTAATACAGTGAATTTAAAATTATTGTGTTGGCAAAATGATTAAGAGAACAGGAATAGTTTCAAATTTAATTACCATAAATTCACCAGCCTTTGTAAATAGCTGAAAATTAAGGAATTCAATAACTGAGTCTCATTCAATTTCGTCAATATTTAAGGTTTGATTAAAAATACGTGTCACTTCGATCTTTACTAATGGCTGATACGTCTTCCGTCTACATAATATGTTTTTGTGTTAGTATAATTTACTGTAACAAAAGGTAATGCGATATGCTTTAACGAAAATAATGTAAGTAGAAATACTAAACACGAGTAAATGATTACGAGAGGCTTCGTACCTAATAAACATGAGTGTGTGCAGCCTTGTGCAACTATGTTAGAGTAGTGTTTTATTTGTACAATAAACATTTACATAGAAAATTATACCGAGCAAGGGAAACGTCGTGATAAAACCTGGACATAATGGTCTAAAACATGTGGCTACCTAAAATGGTGTTTATGCTGAATCAGATTACAAATTGTTCTCTGGATTCTAAATCGATCGAGAGGTTTTGTTCAAGTGTTCCCATCGAAGATGTTTAAGTATCATAAAAATTAACAAACGTTAATATGACTAATTTATTTTATTGTTAAATCCTATCAAAAGATCAGCGCCCACTAATCGCTCTATGAATAAAATATCAATAATACTTCAACAGTTTTCCCGATCGTTTCATTCTGCGAAACAACAATTTAGCTACCTTCTTTTGAACAAACAGCAACCAAAAGCTCGTGTGAAAACAGACCCTTGCTTAGAATATTAAGCAACTATTAATAATTCTACGATTATACTCAGCTCCGCGAATAAGAACATTGAAATGAAGTAACGCAAAATATGTCGGGAAGGTAATAAAGATCTAAGTCCGGACAATGGCCATACGTCTTAAACAAAGACAGCGGGTCTAGGCGCGACGGTAATTACATAATATTTTAACAGCAATGTGAGGATGTAGTTATTTGTGTCTGAGGAGTTTTATGGCGACCTGTAGTCTGACTGATCTACGTCCCTGAGATCTCAATTGGCGTAACAAAGCAACACGTTAGACGCTTGACTGTTTAACATTTAAATCTTTTATGCACATTACGAGTGTTTATTCTTGTCTAAACCATTCATGAACGGTGCCTAAGTTTATTGGGGGCTAATATATGATCCCATTCGGAGACTACAGAATAATAAGAACTAGGGTCTAGGTAGGATAGCAGTGCTCTCAAACTTACATAAATAATTATCCTATTTGAAGATAACTACAGCACAATTGATCTGAGCTTGTATTTAAAAACTCATTATTTTATAAGTTCATTAAAGAAAAACATTTTCGTAAAATGACACCTATATTAACCCTAAAGTTAGGTACATCTAGAAAAAAACGTATTCATAAATTCGAATAAACAAAACAATATCAGTTAAACTTGCTTTACAGCAAAGTGACTATCCCACAAGAACAGTGCAAAATAAAAATAGAAAACCAAGCACTAATATAGTTTATTGTTTTTCAATTAATTGACTCTCACGGTAAGATTTCGCTTGTTGTTCCACTATAGAACAACATAACGCGCATAAAAAGTAGTTCGTGGCAGTCAATTTCAACTGTCAACTGTCACAGAATATACAAAAACTTGTTGGCGAGTTGTCCAACATGCCTGTAGTACAACGACTAACTTAAATCTTGTTATTAAAGAGAAATAAAGAAACACCATGGGAAAATATACTGCCCATGTCCATGACTGTATCGAAAATCATTCCATTTTTAATTTAGAAGTCACAAAAATCAACTTTCTAAAACGTTTTTCGAGAATTGACACCCCTACCGAACCATTTTAGTTTGAACATAACCCTAATTGAAATACAACGAAATCCAGGAAAGCAATTTATTTGTTGAGAGTTGAAACGTAAATCAGAACGACTATTTAACTTTTACAAAAGTAATTAACAGTTTTTTCGCGAACAGATGTAAAAACAAAAAAATCATTGAACTCTTGCAACGCGCGACATTCCTTTCTTCGTACGTTTGTACATTTGTGATAAATAAAATTGAATATTTATATTACAAATTTAATGTAAAAGGACAGTTGTGGTAAATACTCGGTATTTTTGTTACAATAAACGAGTCAACAAGTTTTAATTATTGACCAAAACAACGACTAATTGAAATGTTTGCCTTTTGTAGTCATAACCGCATTATTGTAGATACATACACATGTGGCTACATATACGTAAAGTCTATTTAAATTCGGTTTACAGAGCACCAAACGGGAGCCCGAACCAAACAATCGCTATAGGAACTGTTAGATTTATTTCTGTCGAAAGTACATTACGAAAATAAATGGCCTACTCTCAGTAGAAGTGTCAAAGACTTGGGTTCGGTCCGGGTTGTTGCCTCGGTCGAAATGGGGTCGGATCGGCTTCCCGTAGGTACCCGCCAACACCTTGCTGCCAGCCAGCTTTCTCACAGCGATTTTTTACAGGTGCTTGTACCTATTAAATACTTGGGAAGGCTGTTACTAAGCCTAAGTATCGCAGTATCAACGTTTAGCAAATCGTCAAGCGTTTTGTTAAAAAACTAAAAATGGTCCAATTTGTTTTATATGTACGATATAAATGCATTTCTATTGCAGATACTTGGAAAATCAAAAACATTAAGGTTCAAAGTAATATGATCTCTTAAGCTACACGATTCAAAATAACAGACGATTGGATTGGATAATTAAAATAGACGTGCTGGCTACCCTTAAACTTGGTGCGTAATGAGGATGTGAAATGACAGTTGATGAGCTTAATTTAACTCTGGAATACGACAATATTTTTATAAGAACAAAAACAAACCGTCTACAAATAAAATGTACTGAGAGATACTACATGGAATTTGTAGGAGACCAAATAACAGCTATTTCACGTTAAATGGAAGAAGAATGAACAAAATCGCTAACAAACATAAAAATACTGATGAGTTGAGAGCCTCCTTCTTTGCGAAGTCGGTTGAAAAGCATAAACAATATTCCACGCACGGAGTACGATAAACTGTTTACAGGTTAGAAAATCTCATGAAGTTAAGGACATTTTACATGATCGAATTATCGTCTCACTGCACGATGGGGTTTTCCGACTTAACACGGCGCCAGCTATCGATCTTGCAAAACAGTGTTACTAAAAAACGTTAGGTAAATAGCCACTCTTACACTACACATAAATACAAAAGTATGTGAGTGTGTGTATGTTAGGTACGTCTAAACGCCTGGATGAAATTCGGTGAAATTCGGTATGGAGGAATATCCTATTTTGTTAAGGGAGGTTGTTTATCTATAACCTGTTTCTCAGGAGACCAAAGCCGCGTGAAATAATTAGTAAAATATCAATAGTGACAGACATAATAAATTTACCCCCTAACTGTACGTACTAGTGTGATCATTAATACAGCAAACTCCTTTTATCACAAGATATTCTCTCGCATTGTGACTTGATATAAAATAACAGTATTTTTAAATACGAGACATGTTCTGTGAACCTTCTTAGTAATCATAGCTAGTTTCTTTGTGTGAAAAATATTCTGTGGCATGCAGTGTCGTAATTACAGCTTGCCATTATTTTTATGTCATTACAATGTACGGGCGCACAAAAATTGCTGTACATTTTTGTACGCTAAGACTTGTTATTATATAAATAAAGGATGTAATTTATTTTTAAAGGACCTGAAAATGTTTTTGATAGCAGGGTTAATAAGGTAGGTATGTTTAAAGAGTTGTTTAAGTAAAGAGGTTTTCATATTTTATTGAAAAACTCTTTTAACCTGAAATTATAAGTAAATAATTCACAGAAACGTATTAAATGCGAAGGTAAAATACAAAATTGTGTAAACAAAATAATGAAATTAATTCATTATGAATGCACGTAAGGTTGTTAAAGACTAAAGAGATATTCTGTTATTGGAAAACAACATTAATTTCGCTTTAACGGAGCTTTGCTGGAGTAATTGTCGATTTTCGGTAAAAATCTAGGAAAAAAGTACTTCAAGCCCAAATATATCAATATCGGATTAGTGGTTTAGAAGTAACGTAACAAATCAAACGACCAATACTTTAGAGATAGTAAGGTAACGTTATCATGGGTAATTAGGTCAAATAGAATATGTTCTGTGTTGGTATTTTAGTCACATTGCGATTACAAAGTATTTCCAAACAATATTCGACCGCATCTGTTTATCTGAATTCGTGATAATCTGGAAACCTTAGCGATGTATTTTAGTACGGATTTCAACACGTCTTACAACCGAATGCTTTTTCTTGGAAAAGTTTCGCGGTCTTTGAATGTTATGTTTTTTTGAAGACATCCATCATTTAATCATCGTCACCCATTACGCTTGCACATCATTGTGTATACAAGTTTGTATTAAGTTCCATTTTGAGTAAAATTATTCAAATTTTGTTTATAACTATAACCCTATTTAAAACCAGAAAACCGAATCCAAAATATTTAATGAATTTATTAAATGTAAACATTTGTACGTTGTAATGCACAGTTGTATTTTATTTAACTGTCAGTGACCTACCTAATAGGCGATTAACAACAATAATATAATTTATCCAAAATGATTTTACTAATAAACCTTTTCACAATTTAAATCTATTTGAACAAAATATATTTTGGTAACGCATCGTCATCAAGAGTATAACGGATAACATTAATTTTATATCACAAGAGGGATCTAATGCTAAAACTATAGTACTCATTCAAATACATTTATACTGAAAATAGTTCGTAAACAAATCTCACAGTCACTCCAATCATTTCGCTTTATCTCAAAACGAAAACTACACGGAACTGATATGACATGTTGATTCTAAACTATTTCAATGGCATCAAACGACTACGCTACACTTAAAACCGTATTAACATTAATAAGGAATGAATGGCGTTACTCCTTTTAACTGAGACAAGACCACACACGTATTCCTGGAACGCTAAATAAAACCAATAAATTTTAAAGCATAAACACACAGGATACGCGATCCCTCACGAAAGAGGTTCAACCCGACTAATGCCGACTACTTTGTTAGTTAGAAATCGGACTGGCTGTAGACTGTAGATGCCACTTTATAATTCAAATTTAAAAACTGCTCCTAGTTTTATATGCAATCGTTTTTATCTTTTTTTTTTTATTAGATCGGTGCTTAGGAATAGGAGAAGTTATAAGCTCAATATTGGTTTGAAATAATATTGAACACAGTTGCGGCTTCCAAACTTAATTTACTACACATTTTATTATTACAGCGGTTTCAATGACATTTTAATTATACTCTGCTCGCGTAACCTACTTTTGGGAAAACCTCTTTATTTTGTTTCCTATGTTGTGTTTACTTCCTCGATGGGTTAGTTATATTTCTTGAGATAGCAAAATGGGCAAAATGGGCTTATTTTTTCTGCTGAGGATTTCAGCTTTCTTTTCTTCTTTGGGAATTGACTTGTTAATACAAATCGAACGAGCTCAAACTCAAGAGGATCAGCGGAGCTCCTATGGACTCCACCATCAGATCATCGCGATATCATCTTTATATTGCATTGTCATCTGAATTGCAGCTTACTCAAAAACCGGGAAATGAGTAAATTTTAACTTGCAAGTATCACGAAGAAGAGTTCAGAAATTATGAAACCAGGAGAGGTCTTGAAGCTACAGTGCTTTGTGAAGTGGAATCTGAATCAGCTCTTTAAAGAAAAGATAGAGGTGGGTACACATACCCACCTCTATCTTAAAAGTTTGTAAAATATTACTAGTCCAGTCACACATTTTCTTTTTGGCCTTAAGAAAAAGACGACAATGACAGAACAAACTCGGTTAAGTACGAGGCGGGCTCGCGACACTGAGCGTTTCGTATAAATAGAGTACATGTAACTTTTTAGGGTTCTGTCTTCACGTTTTGGGTATGGAACCCCTAAAAATAGAATATAATGAAATAATAGCAAACACGTAAGAATGGGCGATGATTAGTAGTGATGAAACTTTAGTCATGTTGGAATATCGCCACGCGCGTCTGATTACAAGGTGACTACTACTGTGTCACCAGGGAGTCTACCATCACATCTTAGAGTAATATAATGATGGTTGTGGAAGCGTGACAGCACAATACACAGCATCGAGCGGCATCTCTTTTCCACACCCAGAAACATTTCTGTGTTTCGTGTGAATAATGTAAAATTCATCCTACTACTATTATAAAGGCGAAAGTTTGTAAGTATGGATGTATGGATGTTTGTTACTCTTTCACGTAAAAACTACTGAATGGATTTCAATGAAACTTTACTACAATATAGCTTATACATCATAATAACAATTTTTGAGGTTCCTAATGTGAGGTCGTAAAAAAACTCATTTTTTGCGCTTACATTGCAAACGCTGGCTGAATCCTACAAGATAGATAGAAGGCAGGTATAAATTATAACTTATATCTCCTAACCATGCGGACGAAGTCGCGGGCAACAGCTAGTATAAAATAATTATGTTATGCGAAGACACTGCATGGATTTAAATGATAGGTTGAAAAATGCAATGCAATCGATCAAAATTGAGTGGCTGAGTGTGCAAAATAGAGAATTAATCACTACGGATGAATCGATTCTAAATAAAACCTGTGACGATATTATTGTTGTAACAATTCTTTTGGTGGTCCTTAGTGTCATTCTGTTAAGTCGACACAAAAAGCTACACACACGAAATCGTACAAAACATTTTTCAACTAAATATAACAGAATATCCCATACATTTATTAAAAAATAAATCACTCGCCTTGACTTTGATACAGGAATCGTCGCAGACAATATAAAATTTAATGACTCATTCGTAGTTCCCTAGTTTCGTCACAATACTCTTTTAAAACATGCCTAGCGATACAAACAGTGTGGATATAAGCCAGTAAATTATGCCAAAAAATATACAAGAAAAAGTAAAAATAGTGGCATTTATA
This sequence comes from Trichoplusia ni, assembly GCF_003590095.1. Classification (NCBI taxonomy): domain Eukaryota; kingdom Metazoa; phylum Arthropoda; class Insecta; order Lepidoptera; family Noctuidae; genus Trichoplusia; species Trichoplusia ni. Next base: position 2,220,831 of record NC_039478.1, on the reverse strand, counting down.
AGATGTGGTGTTCGAGTGCCCTAGTTTTGAACGACACCAATAATTTCAGGGAAAACCCTAATTAGGAAGCTCTTTAGATTTCTCTCATTTGACATATGTGTCATCGTTTCCTACGTAGGTGTTGAACAGTCACAGCTAAGAGGTGTTCTAAATAGACGGCTAGACGGAGATAAGACAGATCATAAGAACTTGGCAACGGAAGAAGTACTAAGCATTCTTATTAATGTCGTCAGTAATATTAATTATAAAAAAAATATGTCGGAAATATCAATTTGAAAGTTTCGAACCAATACTCTCTCGATTCGATAATACGTTTTCTATTAAAGAGAAATGATGAAATGAAAACCTTATAAGTTAAGAGTCGTCTTGAATTCTTAAAATCAATTTGCTCTGACCGTAAGTCGGTTGGAACTCGAAATAGGACGGAAACTAGTCCCTATGAATAAATTGTATCGTAAAATACATTTTATCGGCAAACTCAACAGTTGAACTATCTTGTGTGCAGTCGTATTGCATTCGTGTGAACTTAGAGTTAGCCGGATTAACGCGGTTACAATTAGCAGTGAAGCTAAACACTAATTGGGAACACGTTTGGCATAGATACGGTTAGTTAAAATTTGATACGGCGGACAGTTTGTGCTATAGGGGGATAGGAGCATGTCCACCTACTATCTATACAACACCTTACGTCCTATCGGCTGTTAGACAGCTCTCGATTACCATTTAAATCATTCAATTAGTCTTGAACTAAAAGAGAAAACAGTTTTACTTACGGAACTACTTTTTATCGGATTGATTCAGTCAAATTTTATTGTGATGATACGCAATAAGAGTGAGAACAAACAAAGCCACATCTATTCATTTAAAATAAAAGAATATAAAACACCGAAAGCCCAAAATCGAAATCCAAAAGTTTTATTCAAAAAACGCTTTGAAAGCGTCAATTACAAACACACACACAAGGTTTAGACACACATGTCACACATGCATACATACAAACGCATACAGAGCTTGTCAACATAATTTTATCACTACGCACGACCGTCGCGAGGGTACGATTCTCGACTGCTACCAGAAATAGCTCAAGCTAACATTTCGATGCGATGGGATATCCTGACAAATTATTTTTATATATCCCAGTTTGTCTCTATATCCGCTAGGGACCATCCCTGTTAGTGATTGTTCGTTCAGGGGACTATTTTGGGCTGCATAAGGAATCCGTATTATGATAGCTGCAGGATCGTATGGACCGTTTTATGTTGGGAGTGCATTACCTGCCCCGCGGAATGAGTTAGGTGCGTTGTAATGTTGAGTACATCAACAGTTTGACTACAACTACGTGTGTTTAAACGTGAACAATTTTATTGTGTGTTACTATGACATATCGTGATAGTAATTCATATTTGTATTTCTAGTAGTTGTTATGATATGATTTCTCGTTTATTAGTCTATAACTAATGTATTATTTCCAAAACTAGCTGTTCCCGGGATTTTGACTGCTCGGGAAAGTGACTGAAGGCAGCATTTGTTGTACATCACATAAATCGGATAAGCCTGCCATATTCGAATCTTCCGAGATTCGATCTATCACATCTACAGAGAAAGCAGTAAAAAAATCCATTAGACTTCGGAATTATTACTCTTTGTTAATTAATTCATATTTATCATAACATAACACTGTATTTTCTGCTACAATATTCTCTTATTACAATATTCCGAGAATCATAATGTATTGAAACATACCACAATCCACAATGCAATCAAGGAATGCATTTGATATTGGCTAAATCCGATTAGTAAGCTTTCGATACAAACTAAATCAGATTAGTTAGCATTAATATGACTGCGCATCGATAGAGGCTTTATAGTCAATTCAACTTATATTTGCGCACGACGTCATGTGTTGCAGCCCTTGTAAATACACACAAGCTTCCACAGTAAACAGTCGTTGTCAACGCACGCACACATAGCGCCGCGCGCACAAATTAGTTGAGCTATCTGTAGATCAATTAGGCAGTATTGCGCATCACAGGTACTATGAGCAGGTATCGGGATGTCAGGGTCGTGTCAAGGATTATATATTGATTTCATCGTTAACCGTTTTCCTCTGTCAATGCTTGTGTTATTGTAACTGTCCTTCGGGCTTAGTTAGCAATAGGACGCTCTATTTACAAAACATTATATAATGCTCATCTTTCGTTGTTCTAAGATTACAGGAAGTTATTATTTTGTTCGGTGGTACCTAATGGAAAATATATTTGGGTCAACGTATTAATATTTTCGTTTTTCGGTTAACACATTTTTTTTCTTGATTCTTTTCTTTAAGATTTCTCCCTATCATCTTTAACTAAATTATTCAACATTTTAGACATGAAGAAAGCATCCTAAACAGACAATCCGAGTCCCGTCCAAATTCACATTATAAGTGCGGATTTTCATTCTGGATATTGTGAGACTATAAGCTCAAACAATCATGCAATATTAACTGTATATTCCATACAATGCCTCAGGTAGGATACGTTTCGGAATGTCGGGCTTATCTGATAGTATTTGTAATACAGATTACCGAAACAGCTTCCTCGTGACGCCTACGTCTGTACGTGTTTTGATTGAGACAGCAAAGCGCGGTAGCGTTTACGGTGTTCTGCGCTTGCGTCTTTGTCCGAGTGTAAGAAGTGTATTCATACATAATATTTTTTTTTAATAGGTTATATTTGAAAATGTTTAATGCGCAGAAATCACTGCAATTTTGAAATATTTAATTTTAATTATTGAAAATCCATATTGTTACGTATGATTAGTTTATTCAGCTATTTCTTGTCTGTACCTTAGTGTAAGCATATTTGGCTTTTTGTTCATAGCTCTTTCCCGCCTTACTACTTAATTTCGTTAGAATCAATTGTATTTTATTAAGTTTTAAGGCATGGTTTTGTGATAAATAGAAAATGGAAAAACGTTGTAAATATTGATTGAAAACGAAAGGGCGCAATTGATGCCAATGAAGCGAAGATGCAAGAGAATTATCGACTAAGGCTATTCATCATCAACATCTTACAAAAATAAATTACAAGCACTACTTTATTTCTCCTACAAAAAGGTCACTTAATCAATGGCCTTTAAAGTTACGCATTCAAGAAGGAAAAATAATTAATTCTTCACAAAACTAGAACAATTATAATGCCAAGGTTGAAGAAGTTAGATTGATCGTATTTCTTTCAGAAATCTTACTCCATTCCTATCAATTTACTGTGAGGCCTTGCAAAAGCTCAATACGATTGTTTCTAGAACGAAGTGCAAGTTGCAGAATACTAGTTGATTGTCTTTTGTTTAGGTATCAACTCGAAGGTCTTCGTACGTCCAACTCAATGTGTCATTCCTTTGTTAGGCTGGTCAATCCTCGTTTATAGCCACCTCCTTTGAGCACTAAGTGGTCCATCAGTGAACCATCTTCAATGAATAAACTAAAATCGTCACGAAAATATAGACTGCACGGATAGCCGAGTGGTTGAGGTCACCAAGCCAAACACACCGGACGCGACGTGTCGCGGGTTCGATCCCCGTGTAGGACAAGCATTTTTGTGATCCACAAATGCTCGTCCAGAGTCGGGGTATCTATGTGCTTGAATGTTGAAAAAAGCGTTGGTTTTTTTTTGATGCTGTAACAGCAGTTAGCTTGATCCCATTCTTTGACAATTTCACTGGACTTATTAGCGAGATTTAACAAGCCTCCAGCCAGAGCGCCCTCATTTGATTATTGGCATTATTGCATATCAAACCTCAATCCATAGGAATAAAATTCCTTATTATCTAACGTCATTTTAGCTATCAATTCAAAACATAAGACCGATTCAATAGTGTACTGAAAAAAGTAACTAGGATACAAGTACGGGGATTGAAATGCAAACGAAGTCAACAACAGATCCACACGAGCGTATGCTATCAACATCGATGTTACAAATTCACACATAACTTACACAATATAAAGTTTAGATTTCAATGGCATAATGCGAATTGAGTTTGAACACAGTCGATAAAGTATCTGTACTGTGGCAAAACTTTTAAAGGGATCTGTCGTGATTTTGTGTAACCATGCAAGTATGTAAAAATATCGCAATGTCGATGTGTGAGTGTACAAGCGTTTATGATTCATGTACTCGCTTTCAGTATCTATTTTGAAATTGTCAAGATGTCTAACATCACAAGAATAATTCATGTTTCCACATATTATGTGTATTAACGCACTTGATTCGATCAGAAGCGTAAATTGAGAAATTTCATACTTTGAAATCGATTTTATTGCAAACATGACGATGCATGAAAGATATAAAACTACGAAAATAACGGAATACACCTTGACCGTGTTTCGCAACAGTTTAATGCATTTATCTGATTGACTTGTGACACACACTTTTGAATACACTTCAGAAAAGCTTCAAATCCACATTTCTCTAAAGATTCTTACATACGAAAAGGTTATTCACACATCTAGCTCAAATAGTAAACAATTCATTCACGAAAACAAATTCATTGTTATTTTCATAAAAAAAAAACCAGAGAGCATCAATAGTTTAACATCCAACAAGTTTACAAATACAGGGGAATGCACCAGTGCACATATGAAATGTAAACATTATATATCTTACTCTGTCTTCGGCCGTCCGTAAGTTGTATGCGAGAACGAGCGCATGTATTATCCTAAATATATAGCTTACATTCGTTTACTAGTACCGCTAAAACTATTCCTGTTATTAGCTACTATACCCAACGTAATTAAAAGCAAAGATCTCTGTAATAAAACACTGTCAACTTGCACACGTTTGTGGTTTCGCGAACGTCTTAATTTTCGATTTTATGTCCAAGTGATAGAGTTGAAAATAGATTGTAGTGTTTATTTTAAATCTATGATAATATCAGTCGAAATATCTATCGATGTAATGCGAATTTCTTTAACAATGGGGGTTAATTCAAGGTAGACGAGTTTTTTAATGGGATGTGGAAAAATACTCGGCGCGTGGTATCTTGTTTTATTTATAGCAAACTGATCATATACATACACTCTATTATAAAGAGCTAACTCTTGTACGTAGATATTATACTAACAAACTAAACAATTCCTACTAGATAATACGTCTAGATATACTATTGCGGTTGTAAAAGAGAGACGCCAATCTACGACGTCTATAGCTCTGTCCCGCTTTCACACCTGCTTTTACATAACTTTAAGAAACAGTGATCGAATCCTCAAGTATTCAAATTTCATCTTTGCAAAGGTTGCTTTGTCCTTAAGAGCCATAAAACATGTATGTATTATTTCACAAAATAAGAGGTCCTCTTCCAAAAATTGTCAATTACAACGTATGACATTACCACAATAGACTCTAATATTGTATTCAATATTTCGGCAGTAGTACGAGTTTTTGAAATGAAAACTAACGCATAACAAGATAAACTCAAATGGGCATGCACTACAATTCAAAACAACCAGCGAAAGAATAATAATTCAGTTGTACCGTTAGCAACAAAAGCTGATGGCAACGAGATGCCAGTAAAAATACTTCAATACTGTTATTTAGCAAGTTCCAGTAGGATTCAATGGTTTAAATACTAAGATTGTGTAGTAGTATTCGGGAACCTTGTGAATCCGATAGTGTTCATGTTCTTGCTGACTGTACCCACGCAAGCCGGGGTCGCTTAACTAGTATGCCTATAACGTCAATGTTCTAGATTTCAAAGCTGTTATTTGATAAGGTTGTTTTCTAGAATGTCGTTGGTGTATTAACATTTTGCATAACCAAATATTTTGGCATTGTAATGAATATTCATATATTATATAGTAATCTAAAGATTGTGACCTTGTAAGAATGGAATCTGCCGGTTTTGTTTCACCTACATTCAACTGTTTTAATAGACCTTCTTGTAATTTGATCTTTCGTTTACACACAACATTAGTGTGTAGATTTTAACAGCCGAATTCATTAATGACTTATATATACTTATACTTTTTTAAATATCTGAATCTATAAATGCCTCTTTGCAGTGCTGGATACAGCATGTCTCTTAAGGCTAACTTTTAACTAAGTAATTATTGGGAATATGATGGTAAAAGTCATGAGCGATTAGGACTTACGATAGTGATTGTTCTGGCAAATAATCTTAAGAACAAAATTGAAAAGAACATGCTTACCTACCCATCAAAATAATGACAGTACACGCAGAATATCCAAAACCTACATATATCTTAAAAAAAAAATACTGAATCAAATATCAAAATTACAAGAAACAAGAACGAACATCAAAATGTCTCTTTTGCCTAAAATTGGTTTTACCTCGAACATCAAATTCGAATCGATCGATGTTTTAAAACAGTTCTGATAGAACTTTCTCTCAGCAGCTTTCTAAGGGACTACAATCTAGGAGGATATAGACCTTATGCCTAGTATTCTTAGCCGGGAGTCATAGCTAGAATTCTTCAAAACGTGTGTGCAGCAATTAATTAATCGCCGCGGTAATACATCAAAGACGAGGATGGCACGAAGCAAAATGCGACTTTCACTGCAGGTGCACTTAGAGCTTAATGTGCGTGCATTGTTTACAAACAAAACAAACTGTTTTCTATACACCAATGCTCTTATAGAATACATTTCCGACAAATTTCCACATCACACGTAAGGGTCCTTGAGCAATGGTGATAAGTTTGACTTTAAATACACTCGTCTTGTAAATAAACTTAATATTATGTTCTTAATATTATTAAACTATGTCTTATTTATAGTAAAACTCTGTCGTAAAGACTTTATGAGGTAATAAAATGAACATGAGGGTATAATTCAACGCAATTATTCGACGCACTGTCAAAATCACTCTTCAATTGTTTTTTTTTTTTCAGTGAATCTATTGCAGATTAATCTATGATATTGTAAGATTATTTGGATTCAAAATTTTAACACCGGGTTGTACATCAAACATACGATAGCAGTATAAAGAAACAACTGCATGTTATATTTCACATCTAGTTGACTGTGCAGTGAGCAAGTCTATATTTCGAAGATAATTATAGCCTAAATAGGTGCCCTATTTAGTAAATAAACAAGTCTTGGCAACAAGGTCTAGACGCTCGGTCACTCACTCCATGTTTTTTTAACGAATTCTGGTTCACTTTTTAATTATAATTATGTGTTCTGGGATGCTCACAGTATAATTAATATTAGAATTCGATCCCAAGCATTTTCCGAGTGATACTTTTATACCAATATGATGATATGATACCATATACACGGTGTTTTTTAGTCGTCTTACAAAAGCAGCCCAATTCATGTCCAATGACTACAACACGTTCATGATAAAAAATAGGTATTTATGAGATTTGATTAAATTTAAAATGCAATTTTTATTCAATATTATGATGCAATTCGTAGTTTTTTAGAAACACAGCTCTGTTGCGAGCGCGGTCCGAGCCTTGTAACAATGGTGCTGGCCGCGGGCGGCGGAGTTTTTATCATTTTTAAGAGTGTATTTCATATTTCTCTTGTTTAATTCTTCTTCGTACTTATTATCTTAGTTGATGATAAAACAATAATAATCGCGCCTAGGGGTATTTTACGTCGGATACATGAACTAGGCTCCTTTTGTAAGACGACTAAAAAATCACCGTGTATAAGTATAAATGTATAAACATAAAGATTAGAAACACGTTTAAAAAGTGTAACAATAATAGTAATCTGGTCGCAACTAAAATTTCTCACCAAGAAGTTAATTATAAATTAGTATATCTTTCACAACCGAAATAACAAGCCGAACAGAATTGAGTAAACGAATGCTCTATAAATAATTCATTATAATATCTCAGTTATTGGCTAACTACAATGCGTTTGAGATTCAACAAAAGATAATTCGTAAATTGTGTGTATTGCAAAAAAGAGGAACATTATGTCGGTCCGTCGTAATATAATTAAAAAATAATGTAAACGAACTTGACACAGATTAAAAGTAATTTTAAAACAAGAATGTATACAAAGGAAATAGTGAGAGGAACCGGCGGATCGCAGTTGTTTTATTAACCTTAAAACTGACGCTGTTAGCCAATTAATTATTATAAACACAACGTTGCTATTTATATTAGATTTACTTCACTTTCAATGTTCTATTCATGTTGATTAGTTACTAAATGTAGAGTATGGATAAAGTAGACTTTTAGTGCTGCCATGAGAAGGTTCTTTCGGGAGGTGAAAATATAGAAAACCTATGTTAACTGAAACAAGCTGTTTATTTGTGAATAAATTATAATGAGTCAGCGTCACGAAAGTTATTATGATAAATTATTAATGAAACTAGTTAATTATTTAAATTTCAAATACTCCATAGTTTGAAAACTTTACATCGTTACATGTAATGGGGCTTCAATTTTTTCTATCATTTTTTTTTAATAATTTATTTTATAATATTGTTTAATGCATTTTTTTATAAATTAATAACTATTTTTGAACGAAAGTTTCTAAAAAAGGGATAAACAATAACTATAGGCAAATTACACTATATTTACCTGTCTGATTATAGGCAGATTATATTTTACTATTGTGCATAATTTAACACGACTTATAAGTACTGTTAATAAATGTCCATATTATCCATTACTTGTCATATTAACAACAATGGAAAGCAAACAAATACTTAACGTGGAATTTCACACGGAAATAGGACTCTCCTTATTCATGTTCATTTAAATTCTTTCAATAAATTACTGACTATGTATTATATAATCTGTATCAGCTAAATATAGCGATATAGATATCAAAGTGTCGATTTCAAAGACTGTACCGTGCATACGTTTTGAAGGCAAATTTTGTAATTAAATGTAGAGACATATTTGTGAAACATTCAATAAGGACATGACATATGTTTTTATTTTATCTCAATTACATATTCGTCTGTGGACAACTGCAAAGATGCTTGCTGCTTGCTTGTTTTTCTAAATTACGTAGCAATACCCGAATTTAACCCATTCTCTATTTTCTGTCTATCGTAAGCCGAGTGCTGCAACAATTTTATATGAGATCTGTGTTTCCTTAAATTCAGCAAGAAATACAGTCAAATCTTTATAGATAAACATTACTAACGCTCTTTTAACGCAGAATAAAAATGTGAGTCTATCATCACTACTTTAAAGAATATCATTGTATTAGTGGAAGCGTACAACAAAACTGCGTAGAGTGATATTTCTTATCCACACGCCCAATAATAATGAATTAAGACGTGGTGATAGGCCCCCTGAACATTCAGGCAAAAATTCTTCGACGCACTCTGCATGATTCTGCATCGAAACTAGCCTAAATACCCAGCTTGCCCGCTTGCTGTATCCCGTGTGTTGCAACGTTTATTTATACTCTTAATATAAAAACCAGCGCGTTGTCATAGTTCATTTGAACTGGCAAGAAAGTTTGCTTCTCAATCCGATCCGAAATAGAATCAATCAGACTACCTACTGATCTTACTGGTTATAAATAGAGTATAACAAATGTAAATATTATGTATGTCTGTCACTATTAATGTTCTGCAATATTCAGGTGTAGGTGGGTTGTGAACGAAGTCTTTTATTATTTTCTAGTAAAGGTTAACACGTAGTTTTATTTTTAACTTGGTCGATCGATATACATTTCCGTCTCAATGTAAATTGCTAAACTGTTACTTGGGGTATATAGCCAAACGTATCAGTATAAAAATATATGAAAAAGCTTAGAGACTAGAATATTATAATTTGATTTTACTGACTGGGAAGCAAGTTGATTCTATTTTTTTTCTGCCTAAATTCAGAATAAATAATTAGTCGTTTAGAATCTTAAGAAATCTGCCAATAAAATCATATCAAAATCGTATTCCGAATATTTTCTTTGAAATATAATCTTAAGATAAATTTACAAGACTAAAACTAATGTTCCAAAGATCTTATAACCAGGTCAGGGAGGTCAATCACTCCTGTAAAACACTAAACATACTATTACAACTTGGGATAGTCACAATTACATAGTTACAAGTATTTTACAGCCGGCAATAAAACGGCTTGAAAACTAAACACAGCAAAATCAGAACATTCAGTCTTTCCCTGGAATAATTTTCAATCTTGTTTTAATTAATATTTGAATAATTTGTCTTTTCAATAGAAGGTTCAAATACAGAGATATCGGAATTTATATTGAAATTACTTGCGATGCGTCCCAATAAATTTGATCGCGAAATATTGTCTTGCATGTATTGAAATATGAAAAAGTATTTGGAATTAATTGACAAAGCAAAAACTGCAGCAACGAAATATAGCCCGTGCTTTCAAAAAATGTTCCTACTATTTTTTGTTATGAAATAATTTCGATACCTATAAAACAAAATGGAAAACAATATTTTGACAAAACTTAAACTTTGAAGTTCAATTTGCTCCTATCTGCTTGAAATAGGATAATTAATTAATATGATATTGTACTATCCAATCATCATACCCATATCAACTGGATAATTCAATTTATCAGCAACCAATTGATCGTAACAGATCTAAAGTAAAACTGCCGATCTGAAACTCCGATTATTATTAACAATCTTCTGCACGTACAGCAAACAAGTAACAAGTTTAAAACATTGTTTTTATGTAGAAGCCAGTTTCTGTTCATTCAAATTACTAGCCAAGGCCAATCGCTAGGCTGTGTCATTTTATTCGGGAAATCTTGACCTACCTTTCCCTTTCGGCATCTTCATCAGAATATTTCGTAATCATCAAATACAATATGCACGAAAAATTTCAGCTCAATCAAAAAGCGGAAAATAGTTCAGTTTTAACTTGCAAGATTTGATTACAAATGGAGGTGAAACTGCATAATGCTTGTAAAAATGATCAATTTAAGTTTTATTAAGATTTAAATAGTATGTGAGGCTTCTTTCATTTTAGTACACATATTAATAGATTTAATTAGATCGAAGTGTCATGAGCCATTTAAAGTTTATGATTATTTTAACACAAAAACATGTATCAAGTTCAGTAAAATACTATTCTCATATTATTGATTAGTTACGTTTAGGTAAAAATACAAGTAAGATAGGAACAGTTGTATATTTTGAATTGAATATTATTAAATGTGCTCTATTTTATCTAATGCAATATAATCCAATACAAAAACGCAAATTAACTATTACAATATCGTGACTCCTTCAATACACAAAAAAGTATTTTATCATGCTACATAGTTATTTAACAGACCTATACGGTAAGCGAGAATAATGAAGGAGGCTGCAACCAGAAGATAGATTAAACTAACTAAGTTCGCAATATTTGCAAAAGGCTAGCCTGCCGGCGTTCGATCCTCGACTAATCAAAACAAATTAGTCAAAGAGCACTGAATCTAAGTTTAATTATTAAAGGAATTTCGTTATTGAAGGAGGAATTATATTCCCTTTTGATGCTCTGCTTTGGGGAACTGTAACTTTTCGAATATCAATAAAAATTAAAGATTTAAAATAATCTAAAATCCAATTGTCCAAAATGTCAATCCTTTCAAATTTTATCATATTGGTCCACCTGTTTTATAGTTGTGAATTGCATTATCATCGGATTTGAAGCTACATTGAAAATTTCAGCCTGCTAGCTTATCGGGAAGTGCCTCAAAATTTAGTTGCAAAAATCTAACCGGAACGACAAATAAACAAGAAAAGTGAGTGTTAAACGTGGGACAAATGTAAACTCGCATTGGTATTAATCTTACATGTTTCAGTGTCAACGTCGTGAGTCCTCACGAGCTTTAAAATATAAAGAAGGGTAAGAGTCCTACATTTTTGTACTAGGTAAGCTATTCAAAACACAGATTTTACTTTCCACGTATCCCTAGTGGTACAAGGAATTGCACAAAACAATTTTGTTATTAAGTTACAAGCGTGGTTCCGATGTCCGCTTTTAAAGTTAGGGTTAGAGGAAAACAACAAACAATTAAAAATTTTCCACAGAACCTCGAGCTTTAGCAAAACCTCTAACATTTTCACTAATAACAGGTATTGTAATACGAAACGAAACATTTGGGAGTATGTTTTTCGTGAATGTTTTAAGACAAAGGAAAATCTATGAAATGTTTAGAAAAACTCGATATTAAATCGCACAGCAATATTGTAACGTGGATGATATCTTGTCGATTTTTTAGGCGAATTTAATGCATATTTAGCATCTTGATATAATGAGGCATTGATTAATTTAATACTTATATGTTTAATGTACGATGTAGTTCAATTTAGAGTAAATATTAAGATAATTTAATGCCATACAAACTAATTTCAAGCTTGATTTCTGCTCATTGAACTGTCATGTAATCACTTAAAATGAGTTTCAGTATAATATGAGGTCCAACTAAATTATTTTTCAAACTGAAAAAGTGGTTTGGGTTCGAGGATGAATCTACAAAATATTGCCCAAACAAAAATTTGTGTCAATATTTTTCGTGTATTTTGAATAGCTCACTGTATCTGTGTGTGTTTTTTTTTGTAAATAACACAGGACAATAGAAATATGTTATTATGATTTCTACACTGTATGCTAAAAAAAACTCTATAATATCTTTAAAAAATAGATTACTAGTATTTAGTATTATTGAATATTTGGAAACCCAAAAAAAAAACACGTGATACGAGTTTTTATCAAAAAACACCAATACAGTAACACCGTTAAATTGTAACCTCAAGTTATTTTTGTGCGACGCATGTTTATCTAAAAAGTGTTGCAATGCTTATACAAAATGCCGTTTTGGTTAATTACACATTCGGTCTCCGCGACATGCATCGACTATACTGAGATACTAAAATAAAATTCACATCAGATCTTCAAATACAGAGTAACTAACATTTTGTAACACTTTAAGTTGTATTTATTTGTGTATATAACTGGATTTTAGTTAGAAATGCATTAAACTGACTGACCTGTAGAAATTGTTGATGACGTGCGCGTGCGCTTCAGGGCGGGCGGCCGACGACTGGGCGGGCGGCGTCTCGCTCGTGGCTCCGACAGACTTAGTTTTAGAATAGACGGGACGGCGACGACACGAGCACGTAGCTTCAATATAAAATTCACTTGAAGGTCTAAATACGACTATCGTTTAGCCAGTTAAATAGTACAAAATAGAATACAGCTATTTCTATTGTATTTTTGTTATAATTTGTGTGCTATTTATTTGATTTATTATCAATGTCGATTTGTAATGGCCCAAGCTGTTATGTGTAGTTTAGTCTAAGAAAAAACTCAAACTGTCTGAACATAATAATATACCTACTTTTAAGGTATGGTTCCATACCCGAATCCACTTGAAATTATTCCAATAGTTGTTTTGGAACCTGTATTCCAATAGTAACAGACTTAATACACGTCGAATTTACTAAAAAAAGGAATTTTGTATAATTTATTTATTTTACTGACCTATGGAAAAAAAATTAATTATCTGCGAAGACTGCGAGCACTACAAGTGTTTGTAACAACATCTATTTGCTGCTACTAAGCAATTTGGACAAATCAATATAAGAAATGACAGTTGACATAATTTTACATGTGATGTCAAGCTGAATTTGAAACTTATTGTATCCTTAAAAGTTTTAATATACTATAATGTACCTGTGCATACTTTGCCTCGAACTGCACAATACCATGATACCAAACTCGAATAAGCGTTTGCCATTCGGGCCGAAAACGTAAAAAATAAATGTCCAAATACAGCATTATGAAGAACTCCTTTGTGAGCTTTGCAGCTCAATATGTATTCACATATCTTCCAGGTATTCGTGACTGAACGTTCGTTTTCAAACAATTCAGAAAATGTCTGTGTACTGAAAATTTAAACTTCACTCGCTACAAACGCACAGGATTTTTTCGATCGATTGTTATTGCATGTTGTTCATATTTTTCTGTGATTTGTTTTTATTGAGAGGTACAGTAGTTCTAGCAAGCGGACGAAAATTACCAGATTTGGTAAAAGAGTATAATACTCGAATACATTTGAAAACGTCTGTACCAATAAAGATTGAGTAATTCAAAATTGAATCTCCACTTAAAGTATAAATACTTGTGAGCTCATGGCTAAGCTATAACCGCATACGTGATTCGATCACAGGTTAAGCTATGCTTGACGCAGTTAGTCCGTAGATGGGTGACCATCTTTGTCATAACGACTTCCTCCGTGTTTCGGAAGGCACGTTAAATTGTGGGTCCCGGCTGTTATTCCTACATCTTTGACAGTCGTTACAGGTAGTCAGAAGCTTGAAAAAGTCTGACAGCCAGTCTAACCAAGGGGTATCCAACCAAGAGTTGCCCAGGTAACTGGGTTAAGGAGGTCAGATAGGCAGTCGCTCCTTGTAAAACAACTGGTACTTAGCTGAAACCGGTTGGACTGGTAGCCGACCCCAACATAGTTGGGAAAGGGCTAGGCCAATGATGACTTAAAGTATAAATACTTTAAACTATAATATTTATTCATTTCTTAGGAAGGAAGCTAGTCTAGATAAAGTACTTTCCTCAAAATATCAGCAGAATGTACTAGATTTACATTCACAGAGAAAATAATTCTACGAAAGCGTTCATGCACGGCCGTGTAGTTACTACTAAAATAATATTATTTGGTCAGATAGGTTTTCAGATAATATTCGATACTTATTGGGTCTTTTATAGTAAAAAAAATATGAATAAAGTGTGCTAATAATTCCAGTTACGTCACTAACTATACATTTTTCATTGACAGGTACGTGCGACCATCTTTGTCATAAGGAGTTCCTCCTTGTTTCGGATGGAACGTTAAATTGTGGGTCCCAGCTGTTATTCATACATCTCTGACAGTTGTTACAAAGCTTGAAAGTCTGACAACCAGTCTAACCAACGAGTATCGTGTTGTCCAGGTAACTGGGTTGAGGAGGTCAGATAGGCAGTCGCTCCTTGTAAAACAATGGTACTCAGCTGAATCTGGTTGGATTGGAAGCCGACCCCAACATATTTGGGAAAAGGCTAGGCCAATGATGAGGTAACTTCACGATCCCTCACGCGTTTCTCATGCGGTCCCCATATTTGGTGCATTTCATCTAAGTATTCATAGTTCTCTTTTTTTTCTAACTTAATAATTACATAATTTTAGACAAATAAACTATTATTATTTTCAAACATCCGATAAACTTGTTTTTTTTCTGCACTACACAATGCAGTAGAATATTCCAGGTCAGAAAATGTAATTAATAGTACACTTAATATAAATATAGTTTTTTCTCAGGAAATTGTTTATCAACGAAGCGTTTTTGATCCTATTTTATACGGTCGCTCTTAATTGCATTATTTGTGCATTACTTTTAATGCACCTGTTTTATAAAGTAAAAGGTTCTTCTAAACAACGACAATTTCGTTACAAGTGATAATAAAAAAGAAACATTTTTTATTTCTTTGTTAAAACATTTATTAACAACAACACTTATTTTATTGTGGAGTTCTTAAGGCCACCTTCTTCAACATCAGATCAGCTCCATATCACCATGATGCTGTGATACGAAATACATAAAGCAAGAAAAAAATCGTCTGTATCGGAAACCGGGATGTGGTAATTTAATTTGCAAGAAAATGAGAGATGACTATCAGTCAAATAAATTTTCAGAGTCTACATTTAAGTCAGCTTAAGCAGCTTAAGCACTGAAATTATCAGATAAAATGCATTAATTTCAGTTACCCAGTGCTAGGAAAAGGCTGTATTTCTATGATCCTCTGTCTCTTTTCTTTGCCCTGCTCGGTCTCTCTCATTCTATTCCTGATACCTAGTATTTACCTTGTACCCTATACTCCGCGAAATCAAATTTATCTACAATGCACTTTCACGAAATTCTTTCTTGATACAAGAAACGGCGAAACTCCTTTGACTGTCATACGACCGTATCTAGGAAGAGGATTCTTGTATAATATGTTTAATATACAAAGCTGCATTCAAGATACGATGGTAGTAACATAGGTTTATTATGTCATAACGCCTACCAGAATTATACAAAATGATTTCTTTAATGTAAAGCATATATTGTAAATGATTCTGTGTGGTTGAGAGCGCGGTCTGTTGGTGGCTAGTGCGGCGACAGTCCCAACGGGCATTAATGCGTTACTTATATTCATGTTAAAATACAACTGTAATATTTTATTGAAATAAAAAGCATTCGCGAGAATATTCAGTGTTGTATTGATCGTGATCAATGCTTGTACGTTTTTAATAGGTGTACCTACGAGTGTGTTTTGTACGTGTAGAATATTCTGCAATAGTGAGATAGTAGGAAGGTTTTAATATATTATTATTTTAAAAAGTATCTAATATAGAAAAAATATATAAACCTTCAAGCTTTCTGGAGATGTCAAAGAGACCTTCGTGCTCTAAAGTTTTTCAAATAGATTGTTTTACTTAGAGCAAAAATTAATATCCTTACCAACTAAACATACTGATGAACTCTTTTATCTAAGCTTTTTGCAGGAGTAAGAAATTCGTAATGTTGTCAATATTCAATTATTTCACGCAAATGTTTCAATAATATTTTCAATCGGTTTTTTGGCATCGCACCCACTTAGTGACATGTTCTTCGAATCATTTTCATGTCGTTAATTTCTTTCATACATTTCCGAGTGCTGATTGATTACTCAGCCATGGCATACACGAAATAGGAAAATGTATTTTTTGTTAGTTACTGAAATATTTTATCTTTATAAAATGAGTATATGAGAGATACAATTGCTTGAAATAAAAAACCACGTTACTTTTGAAGTTTTATTGCTTTTTTTGTTTCTTTAACATAAATAGCATTTATTTTTAATTATTAAAAGTTACAGTTACAAACGTACAATATGTATTGCACCATTAATAAATAATAATATAAAATAATTCTTTTATTTTAAACTACTGCACCTAAATTACGGTACATAATGACATTGTATTCTATAGCGCCGGTGACCTTATATTAGAAAAATATTGAAAAAAAAAGCTTCATGTTTTTGGTTCCTTTATTTGGTTGAATTAGCGTTACATTTAAAAACGTCCATTGGGACGAGCGGTCGGCGTTTGGCCGAAGTAGTGCGGAGACACGGCAACGTTAGGGCGAGCCGTAGCGCCGAGCGCCCGTCCCGACTCGCAGCTGCGCAGGGGACGCCACTGCGCACTCGCACTAGCGTCTCCTGCCGCTTGTACATCACTTAACGAACGACTAGGCTTATTATACCCGACCGGAATTGCGCCCCGATATTGAAAGATGGAGAGAAATGCTGGTGTGGTGGGGCTGGGGTTGGGGCGCTCACAGGCGCTCTGAGCTCATGGCGCGAGACTCCTGCACCAGGTAGACCTGGGAGCCAGGCACGGTAGAGGTGGTGACGAAGGTGCGGTGCTTGGCGCGGATCAGAGACAGGTTGCTCTCGGCGCAGTCGGCGCGGTCCTCGGCGGCTTCCAACTCGCGCTGGAATCGTCGCACTCTGGTCACGTTCTGCTGGGACATGCCCTCCTGTTGATAGACAATGTGTTTTATTAGATTTGTTACCACTACTTACGGTGAAGTTTAATTTGGGAATTACATTTGTGGAAATCTTGGAATACTCTACTACTTAGTAGAAATCTTGGCCGATAATCATTATCGTATTCACGGTATTGTACGTATTGGCAGTTTTAATAAAGACATAATATGGTTCAAATGATAAAGGATATGATATTTTTAGACTGATCCATACCTGTTCTGTCAGCTGCCTCTTGTAAATGTTGACCTTCTGGGTGGTCTTTTCGAGGGAGTCCTGCAGGAGAACGATGTTCTTCTGGTCCTCCTCGCACTGGATCATGACCTCCTTGAGCTGGCGCTCCTTCTTGCGGAGGATCTTGATGGTCTCAGCGTGCCTCCTCTTCTCCTCATCCATTTCCAGTTCCATGTCCTTGATGCGGGCCTCAAGTTTGCTGATGATGCGCTTGCCACCAACAATGGCGTTAGCCTCAACCTCCTCCAGGCGAACGGAGATGTTCTAAAGACGAATGAGAGAATTCATGAGTGTTTGTAGATTTTCCTTTATGGGAACAGTTATATTTTTTCCTTTTTTTTTTAATATAAATAACAAAATGAACATACCTTGACTTCGATTTCGAGAGACTTCTTGACGGCTTCGATCTTGACGATCCTCTCCTGCTCCTCGTGGAGGTGCTCGACGGTGTGTTTCAGTTCAGTCTGTAAATTAAGAAAAGTTTCTTAGTTTTTTAAATCACAACAATATCTTCGCTACACTTTCATGGTATTGCAAACTTACATATTATTTCAAAAGTTTTATGATTTGTTTGATTTGTTACCTGGACGCGCTGGTATCTCTCGTCAGCAATGCGCAGCTCCTTGGTGATCTCATCGTAGTCGGCAGCGACGGCTGCGAGCTCCTGCTCGATCTTAGCCTTGTTGCTGGACAGGTTGACGTTGATCACGGTCAGCTCATTGATGCGGGTGACAGCCTCCTCGTAAGACTGTTCGACGGTGCGCTTAGCGCGAAGGGCCTAAACATAAATAATGATTTTAATAATGTTGTTGCCATGATTGATACCTTTTTTAAAACTATTCTCTTTATACATCAAGTTGTGGTTTGTATACGTGACTTGGATGTTTGTGACCGGAACACAAGGTACGCCTTAGTGCGGGACTCCTTTTTAATAGGGTTTATTCAAAACTAGTAGTGGGTTCAGTATTGAGTTTTTTTTTCAATTTCTTTATACAACCATCATTTATTTTTAAATATCTAAAGTTCTAGTTTCATTGTCACTATTTCTATGCTCACGGCTATAAAATGCTGGTGCTTACCTGCTCGTAGTTGCCACGGATCTCCTCGACCTCGCCGGTGAGGGACTGTATCCTGCGCTGGGCGACGCCGTACTGGTCAAGCGTCACCTGGAGCTGCCTCTGGACCTCATCGTAGTGGGTCTGGATCTCGGTGAGCTGGAAGAAATGAATGGTGTTTTTAGCAAAACCTTTTCAATACGTTGAGAATTCACGTGAAAAAGTAAAATCTTCGTCAACGTTGAATGTAATATATAACTAGTTTTGTTTGATGAACATCGGAACTGTTTCACCAACAGCTATTTATATTTTGCTCCAAACTTTACAACAACAACAAATTGAAAAATAGGAATCTCACCTGCAGAGACTGCTTCTTGATGGTCTTCTGGAGATCAATGTTGGTCTTGTTGGCAACGTCAAGAGAGAGCTCGAGCTCGGTGATCTGGATCTGGAGCTTCTTCTTGATGCGGGTGACCTCAGACTTCAGCTTGGTCTCAGCCTCGACCACGCGAGCGTTCAACTGCTCGATCTCGATGCTGGTCTGCTTGCTGTTGAAATACAAATACTAATCACACACTGAATTCACTAACATCACATATCATTAACAAAAATAGGTTGACGTATCACCTCGAATCTATTAACAAGCAAGTACTCAATTCATCGAATTGCTTTATCGTTTGTTTCAGTTCGCTAATTTTCTGCACATATGAATCGTCTATAATCGGAATTTCTGTTTGAATTCTCACAACGCACGTAGTTGGCGATGTTTCCCGAATTGCTCTATGTATAGTTTCAGTCATGGAATCTGATAGTTTATTCGCCGCTGCACTTGAAATCTTTGACTGCGCCATTACTTGCGAGGCCACATTTTGCGTGATTTGCGATAGATTTTTATCAATCACGTTCCTCTTACCGCGGAATTCAATCCTGTTCAGTTTTCTGTCGTCAGAAAAAACCTTCCTGTTGCGGTCTTCTTCAACATTTCGTCTACTTTCTTCTAAAAGAGTTTGTGCAATAGCTTTAGCTGATTTACCTCTATACATTTTAGCTTTTCCTCTCAGCTCCGCGCCAACGTTGACTTCTTTCTCATATAAATCTAACTCTTTCTCTATTTCGGCCATTCTCTTCTTTTGCCTCTCCATCCTGTACTTTTCACGGTCTGCTTTCTTTTTTGCTACCTTAGTTGTAACACTCTCTGCACCAACGTGTTTCGTCACATTAGCTGCAGCTGCAGTAGCAACTACGGAAAAAGGTGACCGTTTGGCTACGTTAAAGGTGTTAAGATCTTTCTTCGCTTGCTCAGCGATTTCGTGGGAAATGCGCGACACGTCGTGTGGAGAGTATGTTTGTATGGGCTTGTCAAACCTGTATTTGTCTAATCCTCGTTCGTTGTTCCACGGTAAGTGGGGGGGCTTCGTTGCGACACCCTGATCTTTAGCACTAATGTAGTCGATCATTGGCTGATAAAAATTGATCCCGTAGCCATAGTTATCTTCGTATATTGCGGTAGGTGGTCTGTTCCATTTATTATAGTTAGGCACTTTAACTGGCGGCATGTTGATAGATTTACGTCTTGAGTTCGATAACTATAACCGAGACACGGTGACAAATGGACGTGCGCGACTAAGGGCCGAGGTTGTGCAATTCGGGGCGCGAGAAAATGAACATCGCTTTTGTACATTTTCACTAGTACTTATTGCCAAAGTTTGTATGTGATCACCGGTAATAAGCTCCAATCAGACGCGAAGTTATATATAAATGGAATTCGTGCCAATTATTCAAAATACACTAATCGAACAACTACATTTGGTTTGATTCGTTCCCAATCGGAAATGCGCGTTTATATCTGTGTAATATTCATTCGTCATACTTTTATTATTTGTAGATATAACCTATTTCGGATGTGTTCGTATTTCTGTTACTTGGAAATATTGAATGCACTTCATCAATATCTAATTGGCGTGGATCCATGATTAATCCGTGTCATGGCTGTGATTGTTGATTGCGTGTTTAGATGTCACCCATCAGTCAGCGCGGGGAAGTAGTGGGGTGCAGCCGTTGAAAGATGTAGTAAGTTTGTAGTTCCGAGTTGGCGGTCGTCGAGTGCAGTGTTTTATGATACTTCAGTCTTACTCGCAGACCGTTGGTGTAAACAAGTAAGTCGCATACATTCAGTAGTGTTCATGTGTGCATCATTGTGGCAAAATTTGCTATCAGAATTCATGACTTCTTAAGTTATTAATTCATTCAAAGTGTTTGTATTCCAATTCACTTGAGGCCCCATGGCCTGTTTAAAACAGACCTACTGATCCACATTTTCCTTGTGTTTGTTTACAAGTTTTGCAGGTATATGCTTACCGGATAGCTTCGATTTCCTCTTCCTTCTCCTGGAGGCGACGCTCGGCCTCGTGACGGAACTGACCCAGTTCGGTGGTCAGCCTCATGGCACGCTGCTCCTCAGCCTTGCGGCCCTAAGATCGAGAAACAAATTTTAATGTCATTATAAGCCCGAAATTCCATTGAAGGAAGGTGAATTCTGGGAGTTGTAGGTTTCGTTGGAGTGTCAGATAGGTCAGGTACAGCGTTCATTTGAAGCGTCAGTGTTTATTTGAGTTTAACCAGGTCAGTACTTTAAACCCATTAATCACCGATTTCCAGGAAGAAGACCATTAAATTTTACATTCGTGATTAATGATAATTACGCTCAAGTACTGCCAAGATCATTTATAGATTCTAAACCTTCCTGGTTTCATGGAAATTATCATGTTGACATATGGTTTAACATATATCATGGATGCTCCAAATTAACATTAACATTTCATGCTCAAATCATGGACTTAATTTTATTTGTTTGCAATGCGAATGTATTCTATTGCGAATTCTTTCCGCAAGCGATTTATTCACGCAAGTTATTCCGTTGCCCCTAATAAAAAATATTTTAGAAATCCATTGTTCCTTATCGGAGCCATTCAGTCGTCTAGAAAAACGAAAATTTCAGCGAATAACTTCAGATATTGCATAAATAGTCTGTTGTCCTCGCTACTAAAAATATAAGTTTCTATAATTAGATGTTACGGAACCCTGGCAAGTGCGCTCGTATCGTATTTAATAGCTGATTGCTTGCCAAACTGTTGCTAACAATTTGAACAAGAATGACCTATTAATTACCTTTGTCAAATGAGCCGTTCACCAGCTTAGTTATATGTTTATTTTTATATCGCATCGGTACGCAGTAATCTGATATCCTAACATTCGTTGAATTATCCTGTTTTTATTTCTTTACTAATTAAGAGAGATTATGTATCCGAAGCTATTGGGCCAATTATCCAGTAGTTGATACAATAATATTATTAATTGGCTTAGTAATTTTTAAGCCGGTTAACTGGAAATTATATTCTTTCTACTAATTTTGATTAAGAAGAAGCAATTATTTTATTCTCGTGATTAATAAAAGTAAATGAATTATAATATTAAATGGAGTAAAACAGGAAAAAATTTCACTAAATAAATTTAACATTATTTTCTCAGAGTTTCGCCTTTTTCAAATAAGGAACCGGTTTTGTTAATGTTTATCTATACTGTCCAGTTGTGAGCGCTAAGTCTTTTGCCGCTTCTTTCAGAGCGGCCATTTGAAATGTTAATAATGTACGATATTTAAAATTTACGAGAATGAAAGAACGAACGACGGAGGAATAAAGGGTGACTTACAGCCTCAGCCTCCTTGTAGGCAGCGGTGAGTTCCTCTCGCTCGTTCTCAAGACGGCGCAGCTCGATCTCGAGCTCGTGAAGACGGCGGTTCAACTCGGTGAGATTAGCGCGGGCGTCGTGCAAGTCATCTGTAAAGTAACGCCTTTTAGCATACAAAAGTGGAGAAACCAAAATTAAAAATTGCGATTTGCAAGGGAACAAATTCAATAAGAACACAACTTTTGTAGTAAACAGAGGAAGCAAATTATAGAGAAAAAAATCGAATGAGTAAACTTACCACCCAGCTTCTTGTTCTCGCGGCCAAGGGCATCCTTCTGCTCACGAGTTTTGTCGAGCTCATGGGTGATGCGCTGGATTTCGGTGATCTTGATGCGCAGGTCACGCTGGGTCTGCTCGTACAGCTGTACGGTTTCCTCCAGGCGCGACTTAATCTCAATGTTGACGCGTTCCAGCTGTTCAGTCCTCTTCTGGAGCTCCCGAGCGGTTCCGTTGGCCTTCTCCAGGTCGATGATGAGTACCTCAACCTAAACATACGTACACGTGTAATGCATCAATATTTTAGAGAAACTTATTCTATATAAATCCATCCATATTTGCAAAATACTATGTTAGTGTAAGTACACACCTCGCTCTGCAGACGAGACTTCTGTTTCTCAATGTTGCTGATCTTGGCGATGAGGGTCTCGATCTGTTCCTCCTGCTCCTGGATGCGGATGGAGTACTTGCGGCGGATCTCCTCGATCTCCTCAGCCCTGGCGGAAGCCTCAGCCTCGAACTTGGAGCGCCAGTGGCCAACTTCGCCATTGGCCTTGACCAGTTGACGTTCCAGGTCCAAACGGGCCTCGGATTCCTCCTCGTACTGGACGCGGACGGACTCCAAGTCGATCTCAACCTGTTAAATTGCAATAAATAAATAATTAAATTTAGAAATATATGTAATGGATGAAATAAAGAGCCGTATTTTGTCCGGCTGTCAAGTATTTGAGCAAAAAAGTTGAATATGCTTGACAAATATACATTTTTCAAATTGATTTCTATCTTACCTGGTGGAGGCTAGCCTCCAGCAGAGAACGCCTCCTCTCCTCATCCTCAAGCCTGCGGCGAGAGTCCTCGAGCTGGCTGGCCAGCTGGCTCCTAAGGTACACCACGTTCTCAATGTTCACCTGGAAGTTATTAAAAACACCGTCACTCTTATTTCTTAAGGTTTAAAATTGATAAGATTGTTTAAAAGTTCTATCAATATTTATTTTGAATACAATTTCCTAAGATGACAAAACCTACATAAATAGATTAAACAGTAGATACAATAACGAAGACGATTGATCATTTCAACAAATTAAACGAATTGACCAAAAAAAATATGAAAATTGTATCTCTGCTTTCGAACGAAAAAAAAAACTATTTTTACTTTCCGTGCTATTTTCGAATCATACTTTTTTCTTCGTATTAAATGTAATTTGTTAACAAGGTAACTGTACCTTAAGGTCCTGAACTTCCTTGATGAGCTCAACATTCTCCTGAGACAGGCGCTGCTTGTGGGAGGTGATGTCCACAATGGTGCGGTTCAGCTCCTCGATCTTGATGTGCAGCTCGCTGATGGTGATCTCCAGCTTCTCGCATGTCTTGGAGATGGTGATCTTCTCCTTGGTTACATTCTCCACCTGGGCCAACAGCTCGTAGACTTCAGCCTGGAATTTGGACTTCTCCTTCTCGGACCTGACGACAAAGAAAAATATGTTGCGATCACGACATACACAATATTTTGACAATGATGTTGGACTTTTCTCAGATGATGTATTAGTCAGTGTAGTGTCAGAGACGCACAGCAATTTTCGCAATAAGTTTCGCATAGCATTATCTTAACCTAAACACAGGAGTCACACGTCGGTTAGTACAACAATGACAAGATGACGTATTTAGAGGATAGTCAGTGTGTCCTCACCTGGCTCTGCTTTTGGTAAGCTGGTCGATTTGTTCCTGGAAGTCGACCACGATTTCCTGGTGTTTCCTCTTGAGCAGGTGGGCGGTCTCCTCGGACTCAAGGTGGACATCTTCCAGGAGCTTGCGGAGCTTGGTAAGTTCGGTGTCGCGTTTTCTGTTGATCTCGAACTGAAAAATGTATGGCTCCGTTTCAAATACTACCCCAAAATGTATTTATTTTGGGGGACATTTGAAATATAAGTTCTGAATAAACAACGCAATAATTGCCAAAAGTACTTTAAAAATCTTATTCACAGATATTAGATGTAAATTAGGAACAAAACTTTTTCTTTGTTTCCATATTAAATTACTTTCAATTACAACGCAATTTTACAAAAATTATATAAAGTTAAATTATTGCAACAATGGGTTATTATGAAAAGAGGATTAAACGTGAGATTTGTTTTAAGTTTTCCTGAAAAATAAACATTCTACGGACAACATACACGTCGCAGAGCAATTAATTCGCAAAGACAACTTACAAATAATTTCGCATAGCTTTTAAATGAAGGTTTTATGATTTTGCAATCTCGATTTCCATATTTTGTTTAAGAATTGTAACGTTCTTCAATATTTCCAAGTATGTTTTTCCTTCGGTTCCACTGAACAATAATAACAAAGACACTTTCTTTGAAGTCCTTGATTTTATTTTGTTTATTCAAGCTTCTTAGACAATTTCCTCTCCTCGATCTGTTATATTGAAGTTTCATTTCTTAGACTGTAATAGTTTTCAATATTTTTCTTTCTCCTTCCAGTTTTTTATTCTTTGTTTAATTTTCAGACTTTCTTTCTCAAAGCTTTTCTATGCTTCGGGTAGTATTCTAGTTACTGTTGTACTTGATGTTGGTTTTTTTATAATTCTTACCGTTTTAAATTGATGATTTTTAATGTTATGTTTTGGGCATGATTAGTAAGTAATTGTTGGGAATATCTACCTGACTCTCGGCACCGCCTTCAGCTTCCTCCAGCCTCTCAGACAGTTGGATAACTTGCACGCTCAAATCTGCCTTCTCCCTCTCGATCTGAAATTCACCAATTATTTACTCGAGTTCCTAATAAAAATACAAGCAGGATTACTTGATATTCAAATCCGTATTATTAATGGTTAAACAATAATACTGATGATGAACTTCCATATCATAAAGTTATGATTAGTATGTGGTGTCATACTCAAACACAGATGTTAATATTCATTGAAGTGACTCTTACATGAATTTCTACTTTTTTCAACCATTATGCAAGAGAAGGTTTCCGTGTCCGTCCTTCGCATATTTTAGCATTGTGCCATCTAAATTAAGAAATGGTTTACGTCTCACGGCAACTCTGACTAACTCGGATATTTTCGCTACTCATACCGCGGTCTATTATTATATTTCAATATTGTGGCATTCTCAACGGGAACGAGCATCATTTGGCCCAGTTTCAAAAGTGAGACCGGAGAGCGAGAAGTTGAGATTTTAGAGAATGCTTTCGCTACAGAGCTAAATATATCGCGGAGAGCGCGAGCGCCGACAGCCGCGAGTCGCAGGCAGAGGCGCGCGCAGTGCGCATGCGTGCCGTGCGCTTGCCATTCTACGTGCACGCAACTACGAAACGAAAATAGAATGTGCGAAGCTCGATCAGATGTCTCTCCTCAAACAGCTCACACACAATGTATGCCTTCAACAATATGGATGATATTGAACTTTATGACACGGATATGAACTAATAAGGAAAAACAATATTTAAGGTCACTTCACTAGATCTTCCTCACATGAATATTACATAAACACAATAATGTATGATTTCAGTTATTAAAAACTTGTTAGTTAATATAGCTACACATCATATCATCAGTTAATAAGCGATGACTGCAGAAGTCTTGTTGAAGAATTTCACAAGTTATTTAAATTTGATTCCTTTTTTTTGAGAAGTAATTATAAATGATGGATTAATATTTGGATTCACTGATAAGGGTGTCAATCCAGGTGAAAGCGTAGGGCGGGCGGTATTAATAGAGGTGTTACGGAAAACGCGCGCCCCGCCTACACGGCAGCGGTGCGCGCGCGCCCTGTATGGCCGGCGCACGCGCCGTATCACATTTCGCATGCTCGATCAGCTTACCCTCTGACGCAGCTCCCTTTCGGATTCCAGATCATCATGGAGGAGACGGATTTTGTCCTGAAAAATACAAGATACTCTATCATGTGTCCGCAAACACTTCACAAGCACTGCACTGTGTCGTCGCGGCCGGTACCTCCAGCCTGGAGAGAGCACTCAGGTCGGCGCTGTACTCGATGTTGACGTCGGTGGTGCCACCGCCGCTGCTGCGGTAGGTGTATTTGGAAGTCTTCGCCACGGCGGACATTGTCGCTGGTTCGTCTCTCGATCGGCAGTCGGCGCTACGTTACCGGTCGGGCACCGTTCGACTAGTGAGAGCGGGTGCGGGCGGCGCGCGCGCAAGATTGTCCGCCCCGCGCTCCCGCGCCCCCGCGCCCCCGCTCAATCCGCGCGCCCCGGCCCGCGCCCGCGCCGCTCTCCAGGGCGGCCGGCCGGCTGGAGCTCGCGGATCGTGTTACCACCCCCGCGCACCCCCCTCTCAGCCTTTTATAGACACGCCCGGCTTGACGCCGTCGCGGTTCTCTTTTATTTGTTTTGCCCAAAATTTGGCGAAACCCTTCTCGTCCTAAATAGTGTTACCGTGCAGCAGTGCAGTCAACACAGTGCAGTTATATCGCCGGTACTGAGACTTGTTGTAAACAAGTGGAGTCGTGGGCGGTGAGGCCAGGTCCAGGCGTTTCCTGATGGATTCTTGTCGGTCCCTGGCAGGCGCCCGCGCCCCACTAAATGCCACCAAACGTCTGAACTTAACAATGAACTTCTTGTACTCTTTAAATTAACCCCCAACAGTCGACGTATACTCTGTTTACAAACATTAATTAAATCTAATTTTATCGGTTGATCTTGGAAGACGCGATTTTGAATTTTAGAACAATTTTAACTCAATCTGATAATGATACTCATAAAAACTGGGTAGAACTTTAAATTTGCTAATTGATGGTATTGAAAAAATAATGATAATATAATTGTAGCTGCACACAAGAAAAACGTGAACAACGGAGCCTTCTTAAACATGCACACTACGTGGCGTTTACGACGCGTCGTAGCACTTCGTAGACGTTTGCGTAGACCATATATAGAAGCTTAATCTTGTGTTAAACGGATTAAAAACTCATTAAGTGTTTTCAATATAATTTAAACTGGATAAAACATTCAACAGGATTACTCATTAGAATTGTATGGTTGAATCGAGAAAACCGAAACTGAATTTGTAAAATTTCATAAAAGCGATACAGTAAGCTTAAAGAGAGATATTGATGTGGGATATTTTAATGTCACTGAACTGATAAATATTGAGGCAGAAGTATGCAACCCACTCAGTTTTTAATAATAAAAGCAATTTATGTTAAGTGAAATATTTCAATGGTGTACAATCCCCTACAAAAGTTGTTCTTTCTTATTTATTTGTCGTTCTCCTGAAAACCTATAAAATTCAAGACAAAGGCAGAAAAAGTTCTAGTTTTCCAGTCATAACATTTATACGTTTTCAACGAAGTTCTGCTTTTGTTATTATTCCTTGAAAAAGTAATTGTAACCAAGGTTATCTATTTTTACTGCACAATTTTTCTTACCTAAATAGTCTTTGAGGTAATTAAGTATGAAATAATGTATTTTAGTTGATTAGTTTTGATGACAATGTTTCTGGGTAGATCTTTACAGAAAACTAATTCTCCTTCGTGTCTTCACTCTTGGAAATGTGGGTTGCTGCGGCAAAAAAATATCTCAGATTTCAACCTCACTGGGATCCAAATTAAATCAACTAGCTGCGTGAAATATTCCTGAAAATCCAATAGAGAGAGAGAGAGAGCTACTCTTTCTTCCATTTACTACCTATTGGCACATATTTGTTATTTGACTCTAGAAGATCCTACAGCATCAACGTATGTAGGTACGTTTAAGTTATATAATGTTAATTAGATAAAAGAATATTATTCCATTGTTCAACTACACGTAAAACTGGCTGTCGATAGTGATATTTTGCTTTTTATTAGTTATTACAAGTAACATTATCCGCGCATTAACATTATCAAAAGCCGCGTTGTGAAAAGTGAAAGTTAATAATGTATCGTTAAAAGTTTTATCAGCTTACAACATCGGCAGCAAAAACACAAAGCTTCCCTGTAATCCAATGAGTAGATGCATGTATAGTGCATTTTAATATTCATAAACATTAACTTTGTGAATATTGATTATCACAGCAAAAGTACTCTATCTAACCCTGTACTGTCTCATCTATACTAATATATAAAGCTGAATAGTTTGTTTGTTTGTTTGAACGCGCTAATCTCAGGAACTACTGGTTCAAATTGATTTTTTTTTGTTTTGAGTAGAACATTCATCGAGGAAGGCTTTAGGCTATATACCATTACGCTGCGACGAATAGGAGCGAATATACAATGGAAAATGTGAAAAAAACAGGGACAATTATTCATCTTCGAGGGCTTCCGTTCAAAAATTCCTAACTTATATCTTCTAACCACGCGAACGTAAAGTCGCGGGCAATAGCTAGTTAGTCATAATATTGAAAACAAAGAACTGTAAAAAGTTTTTTTGTAAAAACCTTCTCATGAATCATTACTGACCCTAATTTTTAACAGCGTTAGGTACAATACACTATCCACGACTCAAATTCTTGCCATCAAAAATAACCCTTTGCGACGTTGTTCAAACAATGCAATGTAAGTATTTACACATTGAACTGAATTCGACGCATATTTCGCAGTCGCTTCGCTATATTTTGTATTTCAAAATCGGAGCACCTGCATTCGTTGCGCCGTATGTAACGCCGAGAGTGAAATGTCAACGATATTTTCTCATATGTCCTAATGCACAGTTATTAATCATGGATTATTTCAGTAGGTACATTTACTGACAATGACAATTTAATACGTTATTTATTTTGCTAAAATATCTAATTTGATGATTATAAAAAAGTTAAACATGTATGTTTATGTTATTCCCATGTTCTACTATTACTTCATTGCTTTTTTTTTTCACATAAATGCATTTCGATACCACATTTTCAAATTGGCATGTTCAATATACAGGAATGTAGCTCAGTGATGTCTTTTCCCATAAGCGAATTTTATTGCAATTGTAAAAATTGAACCCGAAATATCAAGTACTGATAGTGCAAGAGCTAGAGCATGAATTGAGTTACTGAAACCATTATTCATCAATAGGAATAAAGAAATAAAAAAAATGAAACAAACAATAAGTACTTTTTAATTTGTATAGTTTATTTTAGCCTGTAATACGTGTAGAATTGTGTGTGTGACTGTCCAGCGTCCCGATTTCCATCGCACAGCGCGCACGCGCAGGTGGGAAAATATTCGGTTATATTCGTACCTGCGCGAAGTGGGCCGAACGCTTTCCGTGTGCCCCCCCCCCCCTCTGCCACCTACCCACTCCCCCCGTAGCGAATGACTCAGCCGACTCTGGACACGATGGAAATTATTAATGCCAGCTTTTCCAACGTGTTTGTGTCGCCGCGGTGGTTTTTAACTTTATGCTCCTTCGAATAAGAATAGTTGTTGATATTAGTTATTTTGAAACTAATTTATTTGGAATGTGAGGACGGTATCCACGGCAGTCGCTTGCTTTAACTCGATGTAGCTGGCAGCGATAGATTGCTTTATTTCTTTGTTGTGTTATAGATTCTTCTGTTGTATTTCTGGTTATGGTGGCTCGTGCATTTGTTTTTGTGTGTGTCAGCGATCTATATTAGTCGAATTTAATAAAATATTAAACTTAGTATTTATTTTTGTCTTTCACGTCAAGCAATTTTGCTTAGTTATCAGGCAAAATGAAGGTATCTACAGGTATATTACTGCATATCCTAACGGTGTTCTTACCGGTGTAATTATAATAAGTTTGGTTTCTCCTTTTCGTTTTTCCTTTCATTAGGAACTTTGATTTGTAAACGACCTGTGTAGGTACATATATTAATCTATTTAGAACTGTAGGGCATTCACTTGTAAGTAAATCGATGCCAAATACACCTCGCCTACGAAATGAAGTCATTGTGCAACCCCTTAGTAAAATTAGTAAAACAACATTTTAACACCTATGACTAGCAGACAATTATGAACTTTAAATACAAATATGTATGAATCTTCTTCTTATATATAAAATTGCCGTGTCACGATGTTAGTTGCCGTACTCCTCCGAAACGACTTTACCGATTTTTGCCAAATTTTATATGCGTATTCAGTAGGTCTGAGAATCGGCTAACATCTATTTTACATACATCTAAGTGATAAGGGTTGCTCACAATAAAATTTTGGTTTTTATTTTTTTATAATGTGGCATTCACTTACTTTTTGTCTACACTAGAATTAATTTAGAAACTAGAAAGAATATATAAGGCAAAAGAATGTTTGCTGGGTCAGCTAGTATGATATATTTTACACAACTATAAATAGATTAAAAACAGACGTCGAGTATACATTGAAAGCCTTTTGTAAGGTACCCGTGGAGAAGGTGAGTAAAGTATCACACAAAATTAACAATATCTTTCAGAGCTAACATCACGATAAAAACGGAACAAGGTCAAAGGTCAAAGAAATTCTAATCTGCATCGAATACCGATCGCCGCCAAAAGTGAAAGTACCAAAACAATCATCTAAATTGGGAAGATGAATCACATAATATATGTACGTACTATTTCAGAGACGATTATCATCGGAGGGAATATTTTGACGGGCGAGATACATTCAAATGGCATACGTCAGCGCTTCATAGTCATCTTAACACCCGATAAAGTTTATTTTGATCTTAACGTCCCCTACAGTCATAAAGGAGTTAGCGGCGGTGCCAACAATCTAGGTTATTTACGTGGCTTCGAATACCTCCACACTTTATGAACCACGCTGAAATTTAATTGTGGATGAAGGGATAAAGTTTTGGTTGCATATTTTACGAGTTCGTAGTCCACTAAAAGAGTAGACGTTTCGTCGAAAATAGATTTGAGAATGGAAGAGATAAGTCTGCAGGTTCTTGATATCAGATTTAGTAAATACCAGGACTTTTATAACCAAGCTTTCTTACAGAAACATTCATGAGCGAAATTAAAAATCAAGGGTGAACTCACGAAAAGAAAAGTTGATATTCAACCTTTTTAATCAATCCATTTATATAAAAATCTTTAATTCTAACACACGTAGACGCATAATATAAAAAGAATAGATTAATTTTTTAAACATTTGCACCTTATCGACAACAATAAGCTAAGTGCAATAGCAATACTATCAAAGGAGAAATATAACTTGTCCCGTTTAACTTGCTTGCATTGTCTGGGCCAGACGTATCGAACGTCACAGCTGTATATTATATAGCTACATCAACAGCAATTGTCTGTTTATCGCTGGTTACATCGACTTTAGAGTAACGAGCCGTCTGTGTCGCCCTCCCCTCAATGAGCGCAGGAACAAATCTTATGATTATAAATTGGCTTTCGGCATTCCATCTAAATCAATTCGATTCGCAAGTGCAAGTTATTCAAATGTGTTTTGTTTCATTTTTCTGACGTAGTTTATGAATAAATCTATTGTGATACCGAAAATAGAGGTGTGAATTCCCGTAATAATTTTTGATGGCTTAGTTACAAAAAAGATGATGGTATGAATAAATTTGATTGTAAGATTCATTTACTCAAGAAATGATGAAATTAAAGCAAACTTCGTAAATAAAACGTGACTCGATCCAAGTTTCACGTTTTCTTCCAAAACCACGTATCAAAAATAGATTATTACTGAAAGTGTGTGTGTTTGTCATATTTCTATTTTGGCGAATATAGGTTTCTAGTGCCGTGGACGACTAATCCGTTCAGTTGTGTGGGTTTAGCTTGACTCACTGATTTTAATAGCATCTTTTGTTTATGCGCCGCATTCATGGTTAGTGCATAGGTAACTCTAAACTAGTTTAACTATTTCTATAATATTTTGAAAATAAAATCGAACTGGGTATGGAGTTACCAAACGCAGAGCAAAGTTTGCACACAAGTTCAATTTTAAGCTTGTGCTGAATACAAAATATCGAATTTTATCGAGCAATATTTTAATTTCAATTTATTTTTGGAAGAGCTCTTCTTTAATATACATATGTAATCCATGATTAATAACTTCGATTTGTTCTTTAATTATGAACGAAGGCGCAAGTGCAGCCCCGTTATAAGGATCTCGGCCGGCTTATCTTCTGCTAATTAATCTGGGACTGCGTCTTGGCTACCGTTGAGTACAACAGTGATTAGGCCATTAGTTAATCCTATTACTAAGTATTAACTATGGGATAAGTTTTAAATACTCTTTAACAGAGTTGCATGCTGTAGAAATGGAACAGAAATTAAATGTAGGTATAGAGAAATATTGAGGCTTTAAGTATTCAAATAATTGAAAACTGGGTTAGGTAAGCGTCGCTCTTGCACCACAGCGATACATACTATAGATTTTAGATTTGCTTAAAAAATCTTTTGTAACTGTATTTTCATTTTAATGAAATCCCGTAGTGTTTCCACCATACCGTTGAACTGTCCCGTTGGTACACCTCATTTTTCGCTATTAAAAAATACACCTTTTCAATTTCAGTTGTCCGTCTATCACCAATAGACAACCCTACCTTTAGTTAAAAGATTTCGTTTTCATTTATTGGTAACGGAACCTGCATATTGAGAATAATATTTCAATATTCGAAAATATAACATATGCCCCTAACATTTCCAAATTATAATGACTCACAAATCAAATCCTTTGTAGAATCGGATATGGATACGTCCAATACCTAGGGAATTTCCATTACCGATTAAACAAAGGCAATTTCAGTTATGGACGAGACGGCGCACAGCATGACGTATACAAGCTTCTTGTTTCCACGGCAGAATCCATCTTGCTTTGACAGGAGGCAGGCCACTAGATGACTTCGGATCCAATGACGCGTGCACACGCGAACCTATGTGATTTTGTATTGCAGTTGATTGAATACTGATCGTTAGGTATCGGAGACTTTGTTACCTCCGCACAGAGGCTGAAATATTAAGTACTTTGATCTTGTGCACTTTTTTTTTGTAATATAAATACGCTCGTAGCCAGAAATCGCAAAAGAAGACGCAGAAAGAGACGTCTGGAAGAGAAAGGCCTTTGCTCAGTAGTGGTATCTAAGACAGGCTAAAAAAATATGATAAATACAAAAGTATGTAAATATATGAATATGAATATGATTATGTTAGTTACCTCTTCATGTCTAAACGACTGGACCTTGGATTGTAAGTGCCTTGGATTAATACATAGCCTATAGCCTACTTTTGTCTGACGAGGACAATATTTTTACAGCTAAATCGACGTCTAATCCAAAGGCGCGAGCGAAATCTATTTGACATATAAATGTGAACAAATATCTAATACTTTACTGTTATAATTTGGTACCGACGGTCACGCAAATACTGCATCTAATAATAATCTAATTTTATTTGACAGTTTACTGTCTGCAACTGTTGGTGTTTATTATTTTAAATTATAACTATGGATTAACCTGTAGAATAACATGAGTTTAATGATTAGCAGATGTGTAAACGGTAGGTCGTTATAATGTGAAACCGGTCAAGTGCAAGTATGAGTCGCATTTCTGAAGGTTTCGGACAAATACGCTAAACAAAAACAAATAGGTTTGGTGACAAATCTACACCCGTACAACCAAGGTTAATTATTACAAGAACAACTAATACCGATCAGAATTGTTTTAGCGGCAATATATATACATATTCTGTGAATATTCCATGAGATACACCGAGCCTTTTGACGGATGGCTACACAGTTAGCGGACCTCAATAGTAGGATTTCGTTTATACCGTTTGGCTACAACACTCTAAAAAATAATACTAATATTTTTTCCCAACCCTGATATTTTATGACAGTACTGACAAATACTTAGTCTGCGAATTGATATTGAGGTCATGTAGATATTCAGTCGAATTCAGTAAGCTTACATACGTAGTACAAGGAGGCTGGGGAGAAACGAGGTACAACAAAAATAAATATAATAGTGATAATTTTCTTGCATACGTTATACGAGTCTTTTAATTTCGAAAAAAAATATTGTTCTCAAAAATTAATTACAAATCTAACAAATCGCTCATGTCGTAATAATTTAAGTCAACAACAAACCGTATTTTTCATATTTGAAATGAAACACACGTCCGTTCTATTCCGGGCGCATGTAATACATTTTGCAAGTTTTACCGGTGGGTTTATTTTTGTATCGCATCATCACTGCCTCGAGATTCCCGTGTTAATTTTAATTCGTACAGGTTAAGTGATTTCGGTTTCGTCGAAAGATAATTTTGTAACGAATGTTTGAGAAATTTTCCAGAATTTTATTGGAGTCGGCATGGTCATATTTGAGCAGGTTTCGCAGAAAAATATGGGATTTTTGGAATGGTTGTTTGGTTTTACAGCGGTTCGGTTCCCGGACGGTGATACACGTGAAGTATTAGAGCTTTGTTTCAAAGCGCTGTGGATTGGTCGTTTCTTTTTTCTTTTTGCTAACGATGAACATTTAAGACCTACGACATATTTTATTTAAGACCTACCTAACCTGTGAATCAAAAATAAACGATTTGATTTGATTGACGCCGACACGGAGGACTTTAATCTATGTGTTGCGGGGGTTACAGTAAAATCCCTTCACCTGCCTAAATACACAAAGAATCAGGACAGACACAATTCATGGATTACAAGAACGCTTATTGTCACGTCGCGCTTAGTGGCCACAACGCGGCGACCCGTTGCGTTTTGTATCCGTAAAGTGTCTCCTAGCAATTTACTCATTACCGTATTCTTGCAGTTCTACCAAAAGATTGTGTAACTAGCTTAATTGTTCTTAAAATACTGTGGCCTAAGATTGATAGTATGCACTCATAGTTGAAATTTCGGTACCAATTAATTTGATGAGATTGGTATAACAGCTTGGTTTCATTAAGTATGCGTGCACTAATTTACACTTTTAACAATCAGAAGCTCCAGAAGGTAACAACAAAGCTTGTAGTGATATTACCAACATAACAATGTTCATATAAAATGTTATTACGTTGTTAGTAACATATTACCGACCTAGTTCCTTTGCAATATGATTTTAATCTTAAAGCCTTCCAGTTCTAGGTCACATCACATATTAAATCAAGACCTGCAATAACCAGAGATCTTGAAGGAAAATGACGCAAATAATATTTTTTTAATAAAAACACATGAGCTAAACTTGATGAAATTTATGGGACAAAATGCGCAAGCACCAAGCTAACTGAAAATAGAATCAACAAAATCGGTCCTTCCAGCAAAAAATTCTTAGAAAACAAACTCGTTTTTCACCTAAAACAATGATTAAAATCTAGCGTAGAGCTTCTATAATTCGAATATTGATTAGTGCTTCTATCCTGCTCTGATCGAATATGTTTCACACGCCATCGATCCAACACTATCCAATTTTATTTTATTCATGCCGAGAATTCCAGTATTGCCAAATCTATGCGTTCATATATCTGTAAGCCTGTCTTCTGGAGTATTTATAGCTATGACGCCAATACAGAACATTGTTACAATAACATAAAAGTAATGTACGAATAATATTTACAAGACCACAATGTATGAATGTGTAAACTATTCGAATATAAATAGGATGGGAAAACAAGAGATTTATTTCACTTAATTCACCTAGATTTTTGCTTGCCCGACTTTTTTCAGTCATGATATTTTAGTATCGATGAGAACAGTCAATTTAAAACACTCAGGTTTGAAGATGTTCGCCGTAAACGTTAAAAGTGGAATAAAGAAAAATAAGGTTTTAAAAAAGGTCTCATAATTTTCGCCAAAAGAAGTTAGAATTATTAAATCCCACAAATGTGAAAACTGACCCGCGGGCCCGCCGCTACAAATCAAAAATGATCCCAATGGAACAGAAAATCGGGATAAAAACTGTCCTGTGTTTCAAACCTAGTTATAAGTGTGTGCTAAGTTTCGTCTAAATCCATTCAGTGGTTTTTGGGAGGAAGAGGAACATAATATGTCCATACATCCATGCTTACAAACTTTCGCGTTTATAATATTTCTATGATAGTCACTTAATGATATTACTACATAACCTGCACAAACTGAATATTTATTGAGTATACCGAATTCCATTTATCGATTATGATACATGCCTAGGGGTGCGTTTAAGTTCATTAATGCAAACTGCAACCCTTTTAGCAGCCGGTAATAAAAAGGTGTTCTGCCTAAGGGCAGTGGGCTGATACGTGCAAGCATTATAATTTCTCGTGTTATATTACGATGACAATATATTTTTGTGTCATAATAATATGTTCAAAGTATCTTTAATAGCAAAAATGTTTTTTTTTGTTCATTCTATACTGGAATTCCGAATTTGAATACACGCAAAAGATTTATTTAAAAAGAAAGTAAAAAGCAATGGAAACTTTTTGACTTGAACTCTTTGAAATTAAATTCGAAGAAACATTCTTCAAAACCGTGAAGGGCATTCCATGTTTAACAGAGATGACGTAAAGCGTGTTCATTATCAACACATCAAAAGCTAATTCTGGTAAGATCAAATAAACTCGTGAGCTTCACTCAGTTAATTTAGAATTGTTACAGATGCAGGTAGGATGCTTCGCTATGGATGAAATTTTAATCAAGAAAGCTTATGATTGGTATGTTAACTATGTTATGAGTTCAAGCAGGAAAAAAATTAGTCACTCGGGGAAACCCTTGTGCCCCATAGTGGGATATCAAGTAGGTTATTAAAATATCTATTTTTTTGTATTTTGCAAGGTATGTGTGTCTTTTAAATTCTAGCAAAGTTTGTAGATACCGTTTTTCTTGTACTTTTGATTGACAGATTTCTTCCATCACTGCTGGAGATATTAGGCACCGGATTTTTTTTCTATACCCTGTTTCTGATCCCACTGCTCGGCAAAGGCCTCCCCTTTTTCTTCGTTATCATCGGTAGATATTATTTATTAAAACAAAATCTCTTCTCTTATCAATGGCGTATATGAATGACGTTTCATTACAAACCGTCGTACAACGAGACAGATTACCGTAACAATCACGCTCGTCCACCTCACGTTCCAGACTATAATAACATGTTCGAAACAGACGTCCAGGACTCACCACTAGGAACAGTTACAGACTCAAAGGTCCCTTTGTATCGTCACTTTGTAAATAATGGTTCCATCAGACTGCTTGTATAGTATTCGATAGCATAATAAGATCGATATCATAGTGACTGGATATTGGATAGCCTTGTTGCATGTTGCGGCGACGACTCGCCGCGTCCCCCCGTTTGAATGGTGTATGCAGCTCGCATTTTGGTGACGGTGAATGTGTGAGTGAAGTGTATCTCGGTGTGGATGAGGATATAACATAAAGTGATTGGATATTGTCGTTTGTAGTTACAGTATAACTAGATGACTGAGTATGGACGTAATGGCTCAAATGTAGGGATATTTTGGGGTTAAAATTTGAACTAGGGTGACTAACTTTTATGAATCTTGCGGTTTCTTACTATCATTGATAGAGGAAAAATCTTTGAGATCCAGGCAATTTTTTTTAATTTTAATAGATTTGATAGGTAGGTAGATCTAAATAAAAAAACTTTGGGTTTTGATACTTCGTTCAACGTTCCCTTGTTCGAAAATTCTCACTCTATGTCTATCTCGCTGTCTCAAACTCTTTAAAATCAATAATATTAAGGAAGTGGGTATCTTTACTTTCATCACCTACACATTTATTACTCAAATCCAGAATCAAACGGTACCTCTAACGATAATGGAAAATCATGTATATTTTTCTTTTAACTATAATACTGAACCTACGTACTTTCAGTGTCAAAAAGCACCCAAATTATTCATCAAGCAAAACCAGCGCCGGCGTAAAGATGATTCATTCAGAAATAAACATAATGTGAGTCACTGGCGGCTGGTGTGCGTCCACCGAAATATGTGGGGTAGCGTCGGAGGAAAACTTTAGATAATCAGCATTAGTTTTTAGACGGCTTTGACATTCCAACGGTTAACTTTCCGTATTCTTTAGTAAAGGTCGTTTACGAACTGTCTGCAATTTTTTTATCGTCGTTACTAATAACTATGTAATATTTTTTGTACCTGAAATTGTCTTGACTTCATTGATACCTACACCTAGCTTATAGGGTATCATAAACAAAAAAAAAATGAGTACCGAACTCGTTTTTTTGTTTATTACCCTTCGTGACACAGGATAACTATTTGTAGAGCGAGAGAGTTCTTTTAAAAAAATTAAGTAAAATTTTTAACATATATATTAAAATAAATTGCTATAAAAAAGAAAATATATTAGTAATAAAACGAAACACCTTAAATCACAATTATTATTACCCCCACGTTAAAATCTCTTCACAAAGTAAAAACAGGTCTATTCTTAGACATGAGATTGGGCGACTTTTTAAAATAAATAAATGTTTCGAAAACATAATCAGTCTACACTCGTTGGTTAAAGAATTCGCTGTCGATCTTACTAGAATAACTTCACAAGTCCTATTTATAAATAGCGTTATCATTCAGCTATTAATACCGTTTTAATTTTGGTATCGCCTTCATATATTTCTTCAATTAGATAGGTACACCTACTACCTACCTGTATATTTGATAAGGTCACGTTATGATAGCATTATATTGAGCCATTGTCGTAGTGGCTTGCCCTAATATAATATGTCATAGCTTCATTATTAAATGATGCAACGGTTTACTCATACGTATTTATCGGGATTGCCCGACTAGTTTCGGACCTAGACGCGGCGGGGAGCGAGCCGACCCCTCCGCTTATGATTGCTATTTGAAACTAGTCGGGCAATCTCGATAAGTACGCTTGAGTCAACCGTTGCATCATTCAATAATGAATCATTCTCACGATAGTTACTATAAAAATAGGTATGTCATAGCTTCGTCTGTGATGGTCTTAAGTGTGAGTAAATGATCAACACGTCATTATCAACTTTCAAAGTATGTACGAGTAGATATTGGCTTTCAGTCGCTATTTATTTGTAGTAGTAGAATGTAACACTATGAACGCCAATCTGAAAAATGCATTCCGAATAGGTTATTGTCATTCGAGAGTCACTCTTTATTTTTGGCCTTCTGCAATCATTGCAATGTTTGTTCATTTATTATTATATAGATCCTACATCCTCTTAAATCTTAATATTTTGTATATGATAAAAGAATAAAAATGTTGTCAACTCCATCCACGATACCTAAACGACTCAAACGATTTCTGTAAATCATATCTAAGAACATTCGCACGGAATTCGCCTTATACAAAACAAACTACATTAAAATCGCCCAAACCGATCTCGAATATGATGCTTCAGAGGTCAGAGATATCTCTCCTCTTTTTGCGTCGAGGGTAGAAATAGAAGTCTTGACATCCAATAGCTAGATTGTAAGTTTAGTTTAGTTCAGTTTGAACCCCTTTGATGATCGAGCGTTGGTGACCATAAGAACTTGTATGTTGCAAGTAACGTTTCCTGAAAAGAAAAAAAGATGTTTCATCTTCATATTCATAGGTGGTTGTAGGCTGATATTATTTGTCTGGTTAAATTTATTTGACAGCGCATACCTAATAAACCAAATTTACTGTTAGACTAAAATATTGCCAATAAAACGATGACATTCCCGTTTCCTTAGCTTTCAACATATACATAAAACTCGTGTTTTGACAATCAGCAGTTTGAGGCTGACTGCATACAACAAAGCTGTTTAAAAATGTCAAGTAGATACTCTATAATAATATATTCTCGATAGATTAGTGATGATCCATTTAATTGTTATTCGCGAGTGTACTGCCAGCCTTATAACAGTTTACCTTAACAAAAAAACATATAATATACAAGTCGTATTTTTAATAGAGTTTCCCAATACGTCATTGAGAGGCGAATATTTGAAACATCGGGATAAGATTGCTTCACGGCGGAGCCTCGAAGGTGCGACCGGTGAGAACATTCCGGCGTCCGGCCGAAATAGTCCCGCGTAGGTGTGCAATCACCTACGACGAGCTATGAAAACTGAAAACTGATGCTCGCATATATATTCAAATAACAAACCACTTTAGAATCATACTAACGTTCTTTTAAAAGGAGGGTATTTTAGGAGACCGAAAGAAGGTTTTTATTTTTTTACACTGTCAAAGAGTGTTGTTTTTAAGTTGAAATGAGTTTGAATGTTTAACGGTAGGGTAATTTGCAAGTATTCCTTAACAAACTGCAACTTTCCTTTTTAATAGAAATTGCTCCGCGAAACTCGATCCAGGCAGACGGGAAGCCGACCAAACGCAGAAACTCGAACTTTGCAGCCAAAGGGAAATAAAAAATATTTTTGTAATATTGGCCAAGTTGTAAGACTCAAATGACAAGTACTACTGACACAGAACAAGTATATCTTTATGAAAATTCATTCTACGGACGAGACGGCCAAATTCTAATGGTTCTTGTCAGTTCGGCGTCCATTGTAACACTGCTTGCTACGTATGAAAGAGTGAAGTTACGTAACGTCGGCGCCAGATAATCTTGCCAAGAATGTAAACATGATATAGAATTCTTCGGTTCTTCAAAAGACATGCCTACATAATTCTTATAATATGACTGCTTACGATTATTTCAT
Organism: Trichoplusia ni; assembly: GCF_003590095.1. NCBI lineage: Eukaryota > Metazoa > Arthropoda > Insecta > Lepidoptera > Noctuidae > Trichoplusia > Trichoplusia ni. Next base: position 2,179,568 of record NC_039478.1, on the reverse strand, counting down.
TTACATGCAGTTTATGAATGTTTAAACTTAACCGGTAGTAATAATATGCTTAACTGGTAAAGACTAAACTACTATGTCAAATTGAGTGTAAATCCTCTCTTCCAACGATCTTGAGTCATCAACGATTTACGCCCGCCTTGCTCTAAATTCCCAAAAATAAGGAACGAAGTGCTTTAAGCATAAATATTTTCACACTTTTGTGACATATCAGACAAAAATACAGAACTTTTGATTGAAGTTATTTGTGAAGGAAACTATAGGATTTTGTTTCTACATTTTGCCTCTACTATCAAGATGTCTTAACCCTGACTCAAAAGCTCGTACTTCATATTTTCTGCATTGCATCAAAAAATTGGAATCTTAAGCTTGTTCGAAGAAAGCGGATAAAACAAGTCAATAGTCCTCGAGCTCAGCTGAAGCAGCTCGCCTAACAATAAGAGCTACTATATTCTAGTACTGAGTACGTTTGAGTGGCGTTGAGTACAAACAACAGTCCAGCACTCGACCCAGCATCGTACCTTTATCACAATTGCTCTTCATCCAGAAAGCACAGTAATAGAGATGTAGGACAATCTGCATCTTCAATGTAAGAACAGACTACTACAGACGCGATCCACAATTGTGTAATCGTCAAAGTGCATGTTTGCATTCTGTACTCGACTGAATACAGTGAATTGATAAATCTGAATCGATCGGGAGTCGCGGTTTTTGTTCATGCTAGTCTAGTTATTACGAACTGCGCCCTGCGGCGTTACCAAATTTCATCCAACATTTCAACCAGTCAACTTGAATTTTCAGGTTTTACTTTATTTTCAATTATGAACCATCGAAAACTTGACGTGAGCTGTCAGTTGTTCTGTTACTAATGAACAGGTAGATTTATTTTAATCTTTTTTTTTTTAGTTACAGAGAAATTAAAAAAATCTATTTATTCATCAATGTTGCATTGACAAGACTTTGTTTTATACATAAGATGAAATCGACTGGATCATTTATACATATATACCTCTCAACATCGACTCTCAATAACTAAAGTCTTTGTTAAATTTCTCAAATGTTAGATTCAAGCACGGGCTTCGTATTTATGCAACAAACGGGGAAATTCTGAAAAGCCAGCATCGATAAGTAGTACTTCGCAAACGACCTCGAACAGCCAATTACTAATCGTATATGGCATCGGATCCGAGTTCCGTGCACTGTCAGACGCTAATTATATTATCTTTTGACAAACCTAATGTGAACGACAAAGCAGGATCAGTGTCTGCTAACACAACTTGCTAGAACTAACTAAGGCAAATTTCCAGGTATCAAGTGCTAATGCATCATTACCGTGCCGCGTGCCTCTGAGTGTGTGTGTGTGTGTTTATCTTATATAATCAAAGCTCTAAATAATAAGCTTAGTAAACGTTATGTAACTTGGATGGTTTAGTCTTTACCCGTTATATTCTTTCCAAAGTCTGTGTCCCTGTATACGTCTCCCAGTTAATCTTGATACGTTAGAACTTCAACTATGAATTTAACACGGAAATATTTAAGAAAATACTCGTTGAAAACGGCAAACAATCAAGTTTGTCTTCTGGAAGCTAATTTAAATATATATATATATATTTTGTAATTTATTGTCGTTCTCTTAGACGGTTCCTTAATTAACCAGATATGACTAAGTTTATCATATAAAGCTTGCTGCACTGGCCTTATTATAAAACACAATAACCTTCGTGTTATCAGGGCTTGACCTGATATTTTCTTAACTAGGCCAGTTCGAAATAATATAATTACCTACTTGTTAACTCATGTAGGTCGTAGCCTTCACTCCATTGTGGAATTCCCTGAATATTGCGAATAATGGAAAGCCTGTTGCTGCAGAATTTATGACGCAAGACCTAAACCTCTCCTCGAGTTTTAATATAGAATCTTGTCGAGAACAAATACTCTGATAATATTCATATTTTCTTAATTAAACCCTGAGAATTTATATTCATGTATAACATACAGATAAAATAAGTTATCACAAGTATCAAGTCATAATGAGCGCGCTACAAAATTATTTTCAGCTTCGAATTCTACAAAGTGCTAAGCTTTATGACGACAAATTCTGTTCGAAAATGTTATTATTTTACCTTATGCTTTATTAAGAGTTTGTAAGACAGGACAATTTTCTTTGTAGAAGCAATGTAAGCAGTATAAAGGAAAAGGTCAGGGAGACTTAAAGAGACTTGAATATTGTGACGGAAGTGAGACGGTTGATGCGCCGTCTTACTGACACAACGGTAACAGTGTCTTTGGGTGATGTAAGTTTTATGACAGTGTTATCAAAGTAGTTCGAGAATAGAAGCGTTTTCCATCTTTCTCGATCCTGAGCCACTTCTATTTTTTCCTTCAGTTGGATTGAATATGTACTTTTTTAAGGTTTTCTTAAAAAAAAACCTTTTTGTATGTGGCTCCATATTTGAACGGGGAAAGCTCTTCCTGTTTAATAATAATTTCGAAAGCGCATGTGTTATCATTGTTATTGTAATGAAACAATGTTGTTTGATTGACTGCATTCTTTATATCTACCGCATTTGGATACCAACATACCAATACAGCAATGTTAATTAAACGCAAATTGTCATTATTTATTTTGAAACCATATTATAAATACAGCTTCCCGGTTTTACTTGAAATCATTGTATAATTTCCATTTTATCGCGTAATTTGATCCATACGGAAACTAGAATTGTTACCGACGATGCCATAACCTTGTCAATCGTTCATGTAAAAGTAAATTTTCGTGTCTGTTCAGAATCATTTTGAACTATGTTGAACAAATAGTTCATTAAAATTAATCGAACATTTCGAATCAAGCTAAAGCATATTTACTAACATTGATGAAATTTACTCGATCATATTTCCTCTCGATTATCAATCCGCTTCTGATCCTCTCATAATCCCATAATATTTACAAATAATCTGCAAACTGCTGTGCCTCATTAAGTTTAAATCAAATCCGAATCAAAACTCTTACCTAGCAACACAAACTCAATCACCTTTTTTCATAAGTACTTTAAACAATATAACAAGAACAAATAAAAAATACAAATGACTGCTATTAATAAAGCCGTGAATATTCAGTGTACCTGAATCATAGAGCGTCAATCACAGGTGATACTTATCTGATGTGCTAGCTAGGAAACCAACGGACGCCGCAGCGCGCACGAAACCAAAGTATATTTAGATCGCTCCACATCCGAACGTAGTTTCGCAACACCGCCTCAAGCGCCGACATCGGCCTTGCATAGACCAACCGACACCTGGTCAAATCATATTACATTATTTAACCCACGATTTTATTAAAAAAAGATTATCTTCTTTCTGGTTAATTGAGATTATTTTTAAGTATTGCGAAGCGCGAAAATTGGCTGGAAATACTGCTAAGCCGCTTAACAGTGAACCGAATTATTTATGTTTTAAATCCACAAAAACATTACAAAATGTTTTTTACTCCACTCATGGTTCAGTGCTGCATGAAATGTAGCAGAATATCAAATTATATCCCGTAACGATGATAACATAATTTCAATATAGGTACATTAAGCTGTTTTGCCCAAAAACATATTTTAGGAAGAAAATCAAACTACAGAAATATGCAATAATATCAAACATAACTATCATGATCCGTTCAGAAATAAAAATTAAAATACAAGGAATTCGAGCTAATAAGCCAAAGGATGGACTTAGATATCAGGTTTACCACAAATTAAAAACTTCTTGCAGGCAATCCTATTTCCACCAGACGGTTATTATTTCCTGGTACTATTGGAAAATATTGCGGTTCTATCATTCCTCAAAAGAAATTCATGTTTGTGTACTGAAAATACTTTTAGTAGAAAGTACTTTTTCTGAAAATCATTACAATTTTCAGAAAAAGTAATTAGTTGATAAGCTTGCAGGTTTCCAATCCCTTTGATAGTAAAAAGGAAACAAAATGAAATATTAAGGTTGATTAGGTTTGAGCATAAAGAGAAAAAAATGAATATCCATATTCCACGAGTCAAAGGATTATTGAAATCTTTAATCTGGTAGAAGCATGCATGAAATAGATGCACGATAAAAAAAGTACGAGCCAAATCTCCTTAGTCCGGCCGCGCTTAATCCTCTTCCCTTTGTTAGCAACATTAATAAAACGTATACATTTAATCATGTTGATTTACACACCACAATGGTTAAAGTAGAAACTGTTTTTGCCATGACCGGGAGGTACTTTTTTATTGATTTCGAATTAGGCACTCTGGACCATTTCACCGTTCCACCTTTTTGGTAACAAACTTTGTTAACCGTTACAACAATTTTGGTAATGTTAACCTCCATGGAGATTTTACTAAAGTCTCGAAGCAACGGTTTTAATATATTTATACCTACTTTAACTTCGGCACTTCTTCCCATTCTTTGTTCCCGTCTTGTATCTGGCCACAATGAGATATTTAGTGACGACTTTGTTATTTGTTTATTACTTTACTGAAATATTTCTATTGAAGGTCGTTCTTTCAGAACGGTAGTATTTTTAGCACTGGTTTCTCCATATCAAAACGGTAGCTGGCTGTTTTAAAGATTTCAACTCCAACCGACTACCAGCTACAATTTTCTCTTCTAACATTAGTCTACTTGGATATCAATCATTTTGGTTTTTATGTTTTCGCTTGTTTCAGTCCTGAGTGGAACTGAAAATCCGGTGAGGCTTCTTTATCGGTTAAACAGCCGCGCGCGGGCGGCAAGTGTCCATGTAGCGAGTCATAAGCTCGAAGAAAACAGACGCGTGTCGTTACTCGCCTCGGAACTCGTCTCGCAACTCGCCCCGCGACTCGCCTCACGACTCGCCTTGCGAATCGTCTCGCCACTTGCAGCTCCCGCGTCAGGCCCGGGGGCCGTTTATTGGAAGTATGTTTTTAAGCAAGGGCTTCGCGAGTGATGCGCCCTATGTTTTACAATTGAACGCTATCGACATTACACTTTGATCAATTAATATTTCCGCCTTCGTGAAAATGATAAAATCTCTGAAAACTGAAAAAGATGTTTCTTTTTCATGTGAAAGGAAGGTTTCTAAAAATGTCAAATAAATAAATTCATTTAAATCCCAATATTTCACTTAACGACATTTTTACAACTTAACCTAGTTTAGTCGTCGCAGCTATATCTTATTCGTTGATTTTCCGAGTCTCATGTTTTTTCTGATGCCTCGTTAATGACTAAATAAGAAATTACATTTTCATGTCATGGTAAATATTTCGCGGAAAAATTAATGGGCCTTATTAAAGGACTTAGTAACGCGGTAATAGGCAGTAATCAAAGTACAGTTCTAAAGTATTACACTCCCACATAAAAAACATCGTATCATTATTCTCCTTATCAAATTCTAAATAAAGATTTCCTGACAGGTTATTATCACACCACCTACTCAAAACTTTATAAAAGACAGCTTTATTTCACTTTCACGAAAATTGCTTAAATTGTTATTAAAATGTTTCCTTTGTAGAATGTAATACGTCGCTGCACCAATAAAGGCTCTCAAGAGCAAAGTAAGTTTTCCCTATTTTCCTTTTAGTAAGCGCCGCGCACATCGATTCCGCGTACGGGGCACTAATATTTTATCAGTACATTACAAGCTGTTATGAACTTGTATGCTCGCATCATACACTTTAAGTACATTTTGCATCGTTACTTATTTATAAAATAATCGGCTCGCAGTATCACCAGCGTACATGCGGCAAAAACTATACGAAGTCCCTTTCCAAAGTCCGAGGTATCCTGAATCAAACTTCCTCCATCAAAGTCTCGAATTGAGCGAGCAACTGTAACAAAAAGGCACAGTAACAGAATAACTTAGTTTAGCTTGGAATCTGAGAAGACCGGACCAATTTTGAAATAGTGAAAAGTCGCTGCATACAAACTACGATATTCTGCAAAATATGGTATACCAGAAATCGGACCTCCACATAGCTTGCCACGGGACTACGCAAAAAAATACGTTTGAAACTTTTACTGTTCAAACAAATGGACAGCGGTTTAAATCAGTGCGCGAGCGATGAATAACATTTGCACTGTGGGGTGGTTTGAGTGACGGTGATCCGTTTGAACTATGTACCTTCATATGCCGGTCATGTTCGACATCAAACACCTGCACAGGTGTACGGTGGGTGCCAAACATTCACGACAACGATTGACGACTGTCTAAGAATCTTAGCGAGTGGATATATTGCCCATTTATCATTAAGAACAGTCTTAATCACAGGAGCTGTATAATTAGCATAATCGTTTAGTAGTTTCAGTATTAACAAAACAAGATAATGTATAGTTTGTGTAGTACTATTTTCGAAAAATATTTCCTTGGCTTTTAGCATGGTTTTATAATGAGACATAAATTTTCGTTAAAAGCTTTTCAGGAAAAGCTTTGTCTATAGTTACAGGAAATGATAAAGCCCTTCGTTCCATCTACACAATCTTTTACAAAATATAAAAGTGATTTCTCCATTATTTTTCAGTACAATCCTAATTGTAACCGTAGCAGCAACACATGCTCAGTGGTTATTACTTATGTACAAAAATCCTCATGTACCAGAACTACATTTAAACAATATTCGACTCTTCCAATTCATGTGCATGAACTCTCCAACCAAACCAATTAACATTTGTTAATATTTGCTCCGCGGTTTTCAGTAAGTCGATATCAAAACTGGACTGGAGTTCCCGCAAAATGTAATTAATGCAAAACCATCTAACATCAACTGCATTTGCCCGCAATGAAATACGATACAAATACTCGTCTATGAGTTCAATTAATTTAGAAACTCATTTATAGATTGATTTGGAAGAGTAATTGAAAACCTGTGGTGCATTGAAAGGGTTCTTGTATCTTGCGACTACGGTGCGTCCAAGTAAAACAAATGCTATAGGCTCGATGGCAAGAGATAGATTTTATTAGGCCTAGTGTCCAGTGCGAGCTTAGGGCGTAGCAAAATACTATTACGAATGGAGGTAGACTAGTATGGCAAACGCAGTCACCTTACTTCTGAAAATTCTTTGAGTATGCCAAAATTTACTTACGAATAAAATAACACATTAAAATAAAGTGGTGAAATTGAGGACGATCATTAATACATGTAATATTATATTAGAACATAGTCTACATTAGCCAACAATTGTTTTTAGCTGTGACACAATCACTAAGTCCTTGAATCCTTTAGTATTTGTTCCAAGCACTGCTTAAAACTTTTAATGTGTGCCGAGGGGTAATCACCAATCTTATCCGCCGTACCGTACCTTCTGAAACTGAACCCCGCCTTTGTAATACCACATTTGTCTATCAGATCGAAAACAGATGAGATCAGTATCATCAGACTTCAATGTTCATTTGATTGATACACAATCGCATCGGCTTACACTGTAGTCTTCCTCATGACGTTGACGATGCAACAGCATGCCAAAACCACTCACTCTATGAATCATATGCGATAAATTTGAACCGAAATAGATTTTATTAATGTTCCCGGCCATTTTTATAGGCACTATTAATAGATGGGATAATTACGTATTGTTTTACGGTGGGACAAGGTGCTAATTTGAATGTTTTTTGTTGAACATCTCAACATTTTTTTAATCGAAAGAGTATTTTGTAAAGAAACCAAGAGTTAGTAAGAAACCTTAAACGTTGTTCTATTGTAGTTCTGTTCTGCATCGACCAATGGTTTGTTTGCAAGTTTTAGCTCCTTTTATTTTTTTTATAGTCCAGGAAATTAATTAATCGTTCAAATTTAAAACTGTTATCAGAAGAAGTCCAACATCTATCCATGGAGTTCGTAGTTACTACAAAGTTTTTAATGAAATTATTTGAAGCAGTTGGTTCGCGAGCCAATAACTCCACAAACGTCTAGTAGGTTAGATGATGAAATGTCAAAATGTCTTTGGACTCTGCGCAATGTGTAATTGCTGCTCGCAAAAGGTGACATAAATATTTCGCCGACCAAACATAAGTAATACCTACCTATGAATATCTGAAAACGAAATCAAATTTTCAGATGCACTGACCGATTTAATTAAATTCCTTCATTCATTGAAAAATGTTACAGCTGTTCGCCACAGATGTATCTCTCTCCAAAATTAATAAAGAGTAAATAAAAGACTAGTCAGGTATCTGTAAAAGTTTTATGGAAAATCTCATTTTTTACCATCATTGTAATAATATAGGTATTTTAAGAAAAATAGGTCGATTAATGATAAATATATCAGTCTGGTGTGAGGCCAAATTACACCAGGACGATGACGTCATGGATCACCAAATCCATCGCGTATTTGTCTCTTAATATTATTTTCTTTTTCATTAAAATACTCTTTTGTCTAGACTCTCCTTCAAATGTCCTGTCTCTATAGACAATAGTTACAGGTTATCCGTTTGCCTTGTATTTGTCCTTAACAATATGTGGATCAATCTGACCTTGTAGGTCATATTGGTCTAGACATCTCTTATATTATACTAGACATCTCTTATACTAATAAAGAGTTTGTTGCTGAGAAACAAAAAGTAGGGTGTATGAGATATAAGATAGAAATGCGTTTTTTATTAAAATAACAGTTATCACTTGAGAAATCATCTAACATGAGAAGGATCTTGTCAAGAAACAATGGCAAAACCTAAAAAAAAAAACATTTTTTTCATCCCTACGTCTAGATTTTGTAAGCATGAAAGTATTATTTCATGATCTAAGGATTAATCAATAAAACCACCAAGATGCGCCTGAGTCACAGATAATCGATTTAGATCGCTTTGGTAGCGACATCTATGTATTTGATTCCTCACTGCGTGCTTCTTAAACATCGCGTGCGCTTCTATCCGCCGATATTAACAAGTCGTCTCATATGACTACTAGATGGCGCTGGCGTAGTTTGCTTTGTAAACTGCCTGTTTATTTATACAAAACTGCTCGCGCGCAGGGTTTAAATTACTGCGCTAAATTTCATTTGCTTTTTCATAACTGGAACGTGATTGAAATTAGTTCTGCGAATGCCATTCATTGCTAAAGCTCTCTAATCGCATAAAGTTTGAACACACCCTAACCGTTCAAACAAATAAAAACTAAAACTGTTTTAATGGATTGTTAATCCTAGCGCTGTGCTCGGAATAAAGCGAAAGTGTCCTTCAAAGGCCTTTGGATGTCGCTTTCAATTTACATAAAAAACTCGCGTTTTATTTCAAAAATATTGATTCGTCCTTCGATTCTGATAGAAAGATTATTCCGGAATTCATTTTGCACCCCTAGCCATTAGCGCGGGTGCTCTACATGATTTTATCTGCAAACCGACATATACTCTCTCTGCATATCCTTTTTGAAAATAAGGAAAAAAAAGAAGTAGGATATTTGAAAAACACTATTAGGTAGGTATTGCTAGGAAAAAAGGAATAGGGTTGCTACTCTATGCTATTTTGCTATTCAGAGAAACGTATTACGGGATCTCGTGTGATTAAAAGCCTGTCTGTCCGACTAATGGGAATGGTGACATTAACTAGCTTATGCTAGCAGTTAATGAATTGTGATAGGTACCCAATGGCCGGCATCACGGCAGCTGACGCGTTGATACTATTTAGCCCTCTAATGGGGACGTCAATGACTAACGTCATCGTTGGAGACTTCCCCAAGGACTGGGCTTTTCTACCTAAGCCTTTACCTAAATTTTAAATTAAAAAAATAGTACTTTATGTAACGAGTGTGTATTGAACACCTTATTTGATGACGATATGCATTATTTTCATAAATTTTGACGAAATTAAGAAATAAGAACAGCCGTACAAAATCTATCATTGATAAATTTAACCAGCTTGTTTAATTAGAAAACGCATGAGAAAACGATAATTATTTTAAATTCCCACCTGAACTGTTTTTCTACTTCATCAAATTACGAACAATGAAATTTTCGGGTTCAGGCTAAAACTCTAGCTCGGGCTTTCACTTCCCTGTCGTGGGTATAGCTGAAGTAGAGGGCGTAAATTAATGGTTATAATTAAATTTGCAAAACACATCGATGGCTGGTCTGAAAGTTTTTAATACGTTGCATTGTCACGGTGTCATGGAAGGCTGGGTATACAAAAACGTACTTATTTTTGCCTCATAACGTCATAAATAAGAGTATAAAAAAAATTTATCGACTGGCACTTTGAACGTACGAAACTGAACGTAGGGACATCCCCTTCGTTTCGAGGAGATACGTAGATATATTTTAGAGAAAAGTTTTATTTCAGATAATTATATTTCACACAAATATTTGTTTTTTTATACGTGATCTCAATCAAACTAAATACAAAATAGTGATTTCAGAAATCTTATAAAAGCCGAGTAGGTGTATTAGAGCAACTCGCAAAAATGAAGCGAGAGATGAAGCAAAGAAACATTATTTGCTACTTGCAAGTTTTCTCTACCTTACGAGTAGGTACTTACAAACGTATGTTTTCATCGTTTGCAGCGTATGATACGTAATAAAAGATTTCTTTGAAATAAGATTTGAGTCTACAATTTAAGGTTCTTTCCCATTTCATGTGCGTTCTATTTCATTGGGTAAAGCACTAGAATTTCTCAGAGAGATTACACACCTGTAAACTCACACCGCTGCTTTAAGTTTTCACTTCAAATTACATTTACTTTCTTTAAAGTCTTAGTTGTATATTTCCTGCAATAGATTTTCCAATTTATGAATTTGTTTTACACAAACAGCCTTCTTCAGGTCGACGGCTAATGTGGTCACGGCCGCACAATATATATTCGCATGTTTGTAAGTATTATGTTGCCAGACGCTATCACTGTCATGTCAAGTATTAAACAATAAAGGTAATAAATAGAAGGAATAGTTGTTTTTTTTTTAGTCTGGGCAAGGGTGTCTAAGTATAAGTCAAACGGCTTAACAAGTAATGAAAGAATCTCCACCGTCCATCGGAAAATCATTGATATTTCATCGTGCCTCTGAGAGAATTCACAGCTGTTGGTCCTGACTGTCATCCGTTGATCTTTGCCCGTCATCACTACATATGCGAGTTTATACAATTTTCGGCGCACTCTCTTGATGAAAGGAAGGATTATCGGACAATGATTAAACAGGTTCCACGAAAATATTCAGAATTATTTTACTCAAAATAATTATGCATTTTATTAAATTCATATTTTTGATTGTTTGCAAAATGGTTCTTATTTATATCGGTATTTTTTTTTGTATACGGGTTATTTAATTATTTTTCAATCAGTTTAACGAGAGTTTATTTCGTTTGAGGCAGAATCGTTGCCAGTATTTCGTATTTTATGAGCATTAGGTATTTTTAACATAACGACACGACGATTAATAAAATCCATCACTAGTTACACTTTCTGATTATTTCCTGATATTAGAAAATTAATACAACGTCTTTTTTTCTATTCCTCTTACACGTTGTCTTACACGTGTGTCCAAAACACACAACTTTACAGAGTAAGAATATTTAACATAGTCTTACATTCGGATTTCACATTAATTCTTTACACTATGTTTACACAAGATAAATAGATCAGTGCATTAGTAAACACTTACAGTGTTACAGCGACGCATAACACACGATACCCTCACTTAGCGAACTAGTCGCAAGTCAAAACATCACTTGGATCCCAATCTCAGAAAGTCCTGGCAAAATCTTCTGTTTTGTAAACAACATTAAAATAGCGCGCTTCTAACCAAACAATCTTCTCCATACGAGACACTAATGAAGATAATGATTTTTTCCCCAAACTTGTTCATAATAACATACATTCCATACTTAAATAATAAAAAATAATAAGAATAGAAGTGATACCTCCGTTCCAATTCGGAACTGCAATGTTTTAGCAGCTGATTTTCAATTGTTCCTCTTTTCAAATGAAAATACTCCAAGCTTAACCCTGTAAAACTATTAAAAGTTTTCACAACGTCTGACTGCTAATCTTAACCCGATTTTCCAATTTCCGATACACGTTTACTAGAGGTTTATTCAAACCGACGCTAAGCCCTTTCTAATTATTAAAAAGTTCAACAGTTTGTAGTTTCTTGACAAAACAAAGGCGACGATTCGAGGCAAGCTTTTTAATTGAAACGACAAACAAAAACTAGTTTATACTCCATTTTTTTTCAGGAAATTGCATGAAATTTTTAAACTGATTTTAATTTAAATATTTACACACGATGTTTTCGAACCTATTGAAAAACTTTGACGAACTATGATTGAAATGACAGATGGATGAATGCAGGTCATCAAAAGAACGTTTTTTTCGACAAGTGCAAATGAGAAAAAATCTTACCGAATACGGTATTAATCAGAGTACTCTTTTTAGCGTACGCGAGAAGTATTACATAATATTTTTTGATAATTTTGATATTATAACCGAAATAGTGTTTATTATAATCTATGAAGGACTCACTAGTGTCTAAGACCTACAAAAAACATGAATTTCTTCTATTTGTGGTCAAACAAAAGACGAATTACGGACAAACAACAACAGTATAAACTTTACAAAAAAATAGATCCATACATAATTTCGGGCGATCGTTTTGAATGGGTCCTTTGAGTCCTTTTGAACACGTGAGGCCTTTGAGCTCATCCCAGCCGGGACGCAAGTGCATTGAGCGCTGCAGCCCTTGCCTCCCCCCCGCCCCCCTTGCCGCGGCGCCCCTCTCGCCCTGCCGCCCGTTCCCGCCGGCGCTGCGTGCCCGGGAGGCTTACCTGCGCACACGCGGCTCTGTGATATAGCCTCAGAGAACCGCTACTAAGTTACCAACGGGCGAGCATGCACAGATGCGATACCCGGCCAAAATATTCGTTTACCTTTGATTTGTAAAATTTTTGGAATGAATTTTTCTTTTTACAACTTTATTTTATCATATAGCTTTAATGTATGTAACATTTGCTGTTTTGAGAGTCAAGAGCGCATTCAATTATGAATTAAAAATGATAAAAAAATATTTTTCATTTAATACTTTAATTTTTTTCGTTAAATTCTAATTTTTTACTAAGTTAAATCTAATTTACTATTTATTTCCTATTGTACACTAATAGTATCCTGACAAACCATTAAAGTAATTAAAACACAAATTTTTCAAACAAATAATGAATATACAATAGCATCACAACGTTACACGTGTATCCGATGCACTGCAGAGGAGTGTCGTGTCTGAAGTTGGCCGTTACTCTATGTGCGCAGCCCAACAGCAGCGTGCTTGTCGACAGCGCGCGGGCACGTCACAAAAGGCTGGGTTGGAGAGCCGAGCGGACGCGGCGGTCCTCGAATCGTCTCGAGTTTGATCAGTGATAGCTAGCATGTTCGGTGTCGTGTTTTTGTGGATGTGAGCAGTGACTTTGTGACATTTGAGATCATGGAGGTTTTTGTAATCCTCGTACTGCTGTCTTTCGGCGTCTGCGATGCAGATTTCCAAGAGCGAGGTAAGTGCTAACTTAGAAAAAGTTGGACATTTCTCCCCAACTTGTACTAAATTAAGTAGCCGGAGCAAATGTTGAAGGCAAACGCTGTTTTTTATTTTTCCAGCTAATCGTCTTACGGTAACTTAATGAGAGTCAGCTCGCACTGTTATGTACACCGCTCTTATATTTCCGTAATACTTTTCCTCTTACTAGAAGTGAAAACAATGGAGTAAAGACACCTTTTGTGATTGTTTGACAAGTTTGTAAAGTAAACTTTTACGCCAGACGGTACTTACCTACCTACAACTGTTTGAAATTTAAAGTTGAAAGTAACTGTAGCGCTAGACTCGATGATCAAGCGTCGCTTCTTTAGTTTTGTTATAAATTTAATTGGGTTTGATGCTAGCTCTACAATTTGTCCCTGATTTATTACGTTTAAAAATCTACGTTTTAATTTATTACCTTCAGTTAATGCAAAGTATTCTTATTGCTAAAGTTGGAGTCAAGTAACCTGTAGTAATGATACCGCCAATAAAGCTTAAGTATCTAATCTTGAGGCTTCGCAAGGCACTAAACAAGGTGCGGGACAGTTGTTTTTTAATAAAAAATAAACAATAATAACGCTGGCATTCGAAATTTTATCATGCTTATCAAATCTCGAGGTTGGTCCAAGGTTTTATGACACATTCGGTAATTTGATTTGCGTACCCGTCCATTGTTTTAGCTTGTAAGAGTTCGTACGTCTCTGTTTTCTCCAGGAGAAAAATCCATGAGGATTTCTCTTCCCAAAAAAAGGTTTTATTACAGTACATCGGCGCTCTATACGGTTTTAAATATTACTATGCGAGAAATAAGTATTCACTAAGATATTAATTATTTTGAATACCTGTACGTTAATATTTCTTAAAGCGGTCCTAATGAAACTGTGAATTCTGGGCATTAATATGTATTTAAAATATGTTTGAAAAAGCGTTCACTTTTAAGAACCTTTTTAAAACTCAATAAAATTGAGTGTAATAACAAATATAGATTGTAGGGCTCAATAAAATCATTCCAAATTATTTCTAATCATGTAGTCCCTCGACGGAGAGCACCTTGTTTTTAAAGGCACTGCAAACGACTTTATTTCTTATTTTTTCTTACATATAATAATGCCTACCCCATAAGTTACCCAAAACCGGGTAGAAAATTCATCCCATTGAAAGAAGGTTTAAGTATTTACCACCATTTCTTCACAAAGTTATATCAATGATATATAATGAGAAAAAGCAAAAGAGTTTTGAACTTTTACATTCGATCGATACAGGCTATCGGGCTCGAACCTACAGCCTCATGCGTAAAGCAAATTCGCACATAGAGCCGCTGAGCCACCGTGACATTTAATACAATTATATCTCAACGTCTTAAGCTTGAACGTCGTCGTCTTATTTAAAACTAAGTTAGCGGCATCTAAATTGCGCAGAAACGCTACTTAGTGCAAGATATATCCTTCTAATAGCACTTCAGGGTTCCAATCATAGAGTTTTCACTTACCGATTTGCCTGCTTTGAACATCCTTTAAGCAAGCAATTTACTGTCAAGTAACTTGAAATATGTTCGAATAAACTTCTAGTTCCCTTGCCTACACTTATTTCCTGTTCAAAAACATAAAAACTTGGAGATAACAATCTGTGAATAGGCAGCTGGCTGCACCGTAGTCCGCGACTCTACTTTGTAAGGCGGTGTTCAGTACGTCTTAGAATTGTGATATTCAACAAGTGCCTTACCTGTTGAGCCGTCTTTGCTTAGATTTCTTTATCTTAAGACATTGGGCACTTCAATTTTAAGACAATTTATGGGTCCTAGATTTTTTCAATAAAGTATAATGGTCTTACCTTCTCCGATCTAGCTTCTACGTGTACTAGTTTGGGTTTACAAGAATGTTTAAGACTAGGCGAAAATCGGAAACCACAAAGAAGTTAAGCCGAGACAAACACACGATCCAAGAAAATTAGGTAGCATTAAAATTAATTGTATAATTCTGTTTAGTTGGCTGTAATGTTCGAAGAGGCACAATTCCGCGTAAAATAGAGACTTCATCCGATTCAGGCAAGACCAAAAGGGTTTCCCGAAATACGGCAAATCGTTGTCAGTATTAAAGCAGTTTTTATCAAACTTGGTTTTCATTCCTCATTAGCGCGTTTAATTTCTTTATACCTAGCTACGTGTAAGCTTTCGTATCATTTACTCAAATTGTTAACGAAAAATATTTTCAAGGAATTCCGTACCTCCAAAAAATCTGCGACGGGTTCAAAAACTACGAAAGAAAGAAAGGACTCTTAAAAGTCTTAAGTATTTTCATATTTTACAGAATACCTTCGGAAAAAATGTAGACTTATTGATCGTCTACCTTTTTTATTAATAGATTAGTATAAAATAATTAGACAAAGAATCTTTTACTTTATTATTTTATACGTAGAAATATCAAACAGGATGTCTGTCTACAATTGCAAAGGCTACTTATAGAATGAGTTGTTTGCTTCAATTATTCTTTTCTATTTCAGGTACACGTTAGACTTTATCGTTGAAATATAATAATTGAACTAAGCAGGTTGTAAGCTTCAGTTGCATTCTGCTGACAACACTGATAGTTAATGATAACGGAAAAAAGCACCTTTGCTTCTTCCGATTTTGAGCAAAAATATTCTAGAAATTATCTCACGGGAAATCGAACGGCGGAATTGCAAGACCGTGCCTTTTCCGTCCACAATCGTTCGGTCACCGCTCAGGATCTTCACTCCTTATTATTTCGTCAGTCAGCTATCTCCATAGAAAACTTTCCGTTTCTTAGTAAATCTAGCCTCGGCCTTATTAACCTAATTCGATTAGTAGCAGCCCGAGTGTCACACCCGGTGGAGGAAATTATAAAATCAGATTTCCTCGAACCCTCAATTTCTATTAATGCATCTGAAGGGGTTCCCACCAATCCCACCGGACAATTAGGAAACCTTATTGCAATCTCACAATGCAGTATCGGAAATGGTTTTCTGTGGAAAACATCCGAAGGTTTACCGGAGTCGTCATCTTCGTCACGACAAAGGTTAATAAATAATTGTGCCATAAATCTTGCAACTAGCTATCTTACTAATTGATTGCACTTTACTAGAAGCACGGAATACGGCATAGAAAATTTGCTTGCTATTGTGATTAGAATAAATTGAGATTGCGACCTCGCTGGGTGCATCACGCAGGCTACATTTATGTGACATAGCGAACATGCTACATCACATCTTGTGCACTTAGTTTCAAATTCTTATACTAGAAAAATTCTTTGTAATCCCGTCACGTGGATGCTCTTAGTTTCTACTAAAACGTTTTAACAGTGAAGAGAGTTTAGATAGTTGAGCATTTTGCTTTCATCTAAAATGCAGGCAATTTAGAAATTGTCATTTAAGGATTTACGTGACCTTTACCTATTTAAAGCCACAAATCAAACAACTGGTAGAATAAAGCAAGGTCATTGCCTGAAATTATGAGGAGGGTTGTGCGCGTCAAATTATTTACCCTTAGTTCATAAATAGAGATGGACAGTTCGTAAGAGTGGTGATTCAATCAATTATCTCCGAAGCGGCTGCTTCGACGGCTGGAGTGACGAACACCGTCGGTACGGCAAGGTTAGAAAAGGGTGTTATACTGACAGATGGTTTACATAATTGATGAAGCCTTAAAATATTTCTTGCACTCTGGAAATTATAATCGATAATTTAAACAAGGAGGATTTATCGGTCAAATCGTATCGTCAAAACTCAATGGTTGCCACAAATATTTTGTGGCGAGCTGGGATCAAACCCGCAGCTCGAAGCGTGGTACTTGGTATTGAGACTTTTAACCACTAGTATATTCTAGTAATACCAAGACATTTAAGATCATAAAAATGTTTACTAAGTCTTTGTCTTTGTCATGTTCTTTCGAGATTACCTTTTAAGAAAGCATATCTTGTCAAATAGTCAGCTATCGGACCTTGCTGTTTCTTAAGAGTCAATTATAAGATAGCTATTAATTTATAGCAATAATTACGAAGCCTTTGTTCTTCTTAAATCCTTGAGTTGAGTAAATCACTGCTTTTTCCTCATATCTATTCATCAGGCTTTTTTCAGGCATCTCGGATTAAAAAATTAAACAAATCGTTAACATTATGAATGATAAAGAACCTATGGAATAGAAAAAAAATCATTCAATTATCGAATGGTATGAATGTTGCTCAAATATTGTACCAATTAGTAGTTGAAAGCATTTAATTAAAAACATGCGAACGAATTCTCCGTAAAAGTTGTTTTCATTCATGCAAATAACTGCACGGATAGCGGACAAAAACTCAGGAACGCATCAATATCGTTTTCTGAAATACTCGTAACACTCGCTTTTGAAATAATGTTGTAATAACAGCATTTGATTGAAGCGCGAAAACGTAACGTATAATCAGTGATGTCCCCCTAGTTAGTTCCATATTCAAATACTGTAATAAACTGGCCGTTGTTTGCGTAATAACCGTGTTTTCCATGGCTGTATGCATTTTGTAAAGGACTGCCCACATGTATTAGCCAGCAGTAAATAAATTTACCATATTTGTTTAGTCAATTACCGCACGGATGAGCGTCAAAGCTTTTCGTCTTAGTCCGCGCATACGCTGGCCAACAAACTGTCCGTTTAGGAAACATGGTCGGACATAAATACAGACTGGCATAAATATTGGATCGTTAGTTACATTCCTTGAAAAATCGAAAGATCTTTGCATAAAATCGAAGTTGTTGGTAGTTACTTAGCCACTTCTATCAGTTGACAATCGATAAGTGAATCTCGATACAGAGAAATGCCAGATCAAAGCCAAACTTTAGTATCCGTAAAGTTCGACCGTGAACGGAGATTGCGATGCAGCTCGGGGTTCTAAGATACTTACCATAGTTCTGGAAAGCTGATCAATTGTCAAAACAACTTACCAAAATTACGTATTGTCTACGATAATCAACTATATCGTAACATATTTGTCACCCTTATTACTTTGACCTTTGAAATGTCCGTAGTTATTATTTTAGTTTTCCAACTAAGTCTAGACGCAACTAGCTTCGGTTGGCGTCTATGCACGGGCTAAACAATAGACTAGACTAACGTCAACTGTCAACGTGTTAATAGTGAATACAGCTTTTACGAAGATGCCCTTTAACGCGACGGTGTAGGGTTACTATTGTCATATTTCTTCATATAGACTTTCTATTGTTTCTTGTTTACAAGACGCTTTTAAAATGTAAGTAGCTTTTACTAGAAATAATGAAAGGAGGTCTATTGTATTTTTCTTCGATAAGGTTCTAATTCTTTGTTATTTTCTGAAGATGTGTTTCAGGGTAATAGGAAAAATATTCGATATGTCGCAATGGATTGAATAGCAGTAGTATCTGAAAACTTAGGTGCTACGGAAACTGCATTACGTATCATTAATTTATCATTTCATTACGCTTTGAAAACTAATTTTAAACTCAATAAAAGAACTCGGGCCATTAAAGTGGCAAAAATCGAAGAACATGGGCGGAAAAATCATTAATGCAGGCACATTGTACCATTACAAACAGAAGGAGGTTTTAATGCAGCCCTAAAAGCTGTTTAACGTTATCTGTACCGCATAATTACCGTTTTAAAATCGCATCCCTATCCATTAGGCCCTGGAAAATCGGATTCCCAATTTGAATGTGAAATTGCAAATGTAGTTGTGATATACCACCAATAAATGAAGAATGACAGGTCGGTGTGATTGTCAAATGTCATTTAATGAGTGATGGCACTCAGAACATGAAAATGGAATTCAGGATTCCCACTTATAAAAGCTAATGGAATTGGTACTTACTAATAAAAGCTGTGAACTTAATTGAATTGTTTTTAACACAAAAGGATTATAAATTTTGGTAAATCCAGTTAAAATAAAAATATTGTTATTTTTTTGGGGTTGCTGTTTTTTTAACAGATACTATTGTTCACCTATACATATGCATATTCAGTCTTGTAAGAGATGTACAACGATCAGTTAGAACCAATTTGATATTTTTCATAAATTAATTAGATCATAAAATACTGGTTCATTTTAGATCGATAATTGAGAACAAGCAGCCGTATGTGCACGGCTGATATTAAGGGGCATATATGAACGGCAGACGTGATGTTGGCTAGTACTATCATCTCATTCGGCTTATTGATCCGGGGGTGGCTGTGTTTTGCTTGAAAATCATCGTCAGTTCGCTACTTAATAGCTTGGACAGGCTACATACATTTTCCCTACGGATAGTGCGAGACGTGTTAGGCTTAAAGCGCGCATACTGGACCAAATAAATTGACGGCTAGGTTTCGAATAACACATCAGACATTCAGAAAGCCGTCCGGCCTGAAATAATTTTCTTGCTTCGAGTACATTGTTAGCTTTATGCCGCTAGAAGCACAAAGAGGCCAAACGAGCTCAGTACAAATCTCCAAAGAGGTTTACATTACTTCACGAACTACAATAAGTTAGAGATCATGATTGCAATCTTAAAACCTAAACAGACCAAACGATTGGTTCAAAAAAGGTTCGGATTCTGTGAGGGTTCTAATTAGTAATGTCTTATCGTCATGATCATTTTTTTTATCGTCATTCTGCTATTTACAAGTATGTCTTTAGCATAGTAGCGTGGCTTGTAACTAGAAAGTACCTTCTGTCGCGAGCTTTCCCTCTTGCGTTTATTTATTATCAAATTAAAACTCGGCATTGGTATCCCACTTTGTCTAACTCTAAAGATAAATGATTTAAACTTTCGGTATTGAATTTTATATTCCCGTATTCGTAATTAGCAGAAGACCGGACGGAAAGAAAGATTCTAGAAAAAGCGCAGAAATTTAATATTTGAAGACCTATAAAGTTTCACCTCGACAACTTCATTAAGAGAAAAACTTTTCTGTAATGCAGGTGCATTATTTGCAAGCGGTTCTAATAAATAATTTTCCTTTTTTACTTAAAATAAAAGTTTTACATCAAAAGTACGTAATAAGTTCATCAAAGGCTACACAAAGACTTATAAACTAGAAAATGAGACGGTCGACATTATTCTTGCAACAGTATTAGAGAAGCCATTATGCAAATACTTTTCTAGGTAGGTAGGTAAGTACTGGCACTTAAGATGGCTGACTGCTGAAAGACTTGTCCATCAAGTAATGCTGCTCATCTTAGATCTTGAAACAAGCTCCATAAAGAGAGGGTAAAAGCTAGGTGCGGCATAAACTTATCGAGAGCCGAGCGGAAGAGAAATCTAGAAAAACTTGTGTCTGCTAAAACAAGTCTTTCTAACGCTGCCACGTTATGCGCCATGTTTAATATCGTAAGTAAATATGCCGTTAGATTTAAAGCGGCGTAAGATAATATTTGAATTAATAAAATATGAATAATAAGAATTCTTTTTTGTCTCAAGTATAGCAGAGAGGGTCATGAACGCAAAATCCTTTACCGTAATTAGACTTCTTTGTCGAAAATAAACGTCAAATCGCAAAATGATTGGATAAAAAGCAAGGGTGTTCACTATAGAAATTAAAATCTCATCTAACAAAATATTTTCTCATAAACCATCCCACTTGATGCCACATTCACAAGAAAATACTTAGCTCTTCCGGCATTTCAATGAGACGGAAGTGAACAGGAGTAGGTACCTAAGTAATGTGATAAAAAAACAACACCCTGTGCATCCCGGTGTCGCGTCGTGCACAAGTGTCCCTTTTTTGTTTCGTTTCTCTGTCACTACACTGACATAGAGGGTAGTAAAGGCTTATTATTATTTTTTAATATCCGGAATTTTTACTTCCGGTCCGCTCAAGACCAGTTAGTATTATTTAAGAATGTATTAAATTTTGAAGAACTTACATATCGATTTATTCATGAGTGGGTGATTTGTCGCGACTTGGGAGGTGGGGGGCAGTATGTTCATATGGGACTGCAATAGACGGAATGGATTGATTGGAAATCAAATAAAAAATATTCAGATCTTCTAAAAATTAAGCGCTATTTATGCATGAACACGTGTGACGTTTTAATGGTGGTCGGACCGAGATGGAATATGATTTCTACGTAAATACTTGATAAGTGTGTGAGAATAGTGGAACTATTGTAATAACATAGCTCAGTTCGCAGTAATTACAAGTATCACACAGACTGAGATATTATTTTTTATTATAGAATAGTCTAGTCACATATGTATCTGTAGGAACAAATAAGCTTATCAATTTAGCGTTATAGGAAATTTTGAGTAATTAATGAAGATATCAATCCAGGTCAGGCAGACAAATTACATTTCGCCGAGCGCTGACGCTGACGAAATGCTCCAATATATTGAACTGACAAGTTAGAGTCAAGTCACACGTTGAAAATGATGCCACACCCATGCATTTGCAATATTGTACTCGTTGCGTATTCTAGGGCTGCGTAACATTGATTAGAGTTCCTTCTATAAAAGTTCAATATTCTATTTACATGTATCACGCACGCCTAAATAATATTACCAAAGAACTGTTCGTATTATGAAAATGTGTTCTGTATTATTCTTTGTTCTACATTTAAAAAATACATACGTGTAAGATTGTTTTTGCAGTTGGCGTCGCATCAGCACTTTACAAGAATTAATCGATCGAAACGTCGTAATTGCCAGCGTTGCGTAATCTGAATAAGGCTTTATGTTTAACGTTTAGGTTCTATATTAGCTTGCGAGGCGGTGTTATTACAGCTTTTTGTTTTGATAGAGTCTCGCGCTGATGACTTCACTAGTCAACAGTTGATGTTGTATTACACGTCACTGTTATCGGGGAACAGTGCGTTATGTCAGACGCGATGGGAATGTAAAAACTTTGTGCCATTGCGAAAACATAAACACTTGTTGAGTCTATTACTATACCATGTGGGATTAGTAATATTACTTTATGTTGCCCTGACCGATGTGATGTTTGTATAAAAACGCAATATGATAAACTCTGTTAGGAATTTACTGGGAATATAAGTTACTATGAAGATCGAATTTATAGTCTTGCTTTGTAATACGTAGAAATTCTAACACAATAAAGCGATCTGGAAGATCCAAGTAATGCTTTGTGAAGTTTACTGTCAGGGATATCTTGACCTAGTTACCTGAGTACTAAAGTTTAAATTTAATTGGCATGAAAAATATTATTCAATGCTTATGCGAAGCATCAGTTTACTAGTTTTTTGCATTCGATCTCGTTAAATTATTAAAGCTGTTTATTTGCAAACTAGATAAATGAAAGATAAGGATCAGTTTTATGAAGATAATACAACAGCGCGTCTTTTTATCAGCTAGCTCTGACTTTAGGATAACCTTAAATGCAATGTGACTTACTGTCTATAAAACAAAGGCATTTATAAATTAGGTGCGTAGTAAGAATACTGCACAACAAAGCCTTATGCAGTATTCAATACACTATTAGGTACAATAGGCACCAGAAGTCAATTAATACGGACAAATTTTTAAACGAACAGTACTTACTCAATAAATTTTAAAGTTGTATTCTCCCTTTCTTAATTTAAAATGACTCCTTCTCGAAAGAATTTCATCCCTGTACTTTGGCAGGTTTTGCAAATATTTAGGTCACAAGCAAAAATACACCCCAACTCAGATCCTTTGTGAATCACACAAATTCTTGTCCTACGCTGGGATCGAATCGTCGACACGTCGCTCAGTGGATCTAGCGCGGTGTCCTTTACCACTCGGCTAACCTCTCTGTTGTCCTAATAAGAATAATTATAATTTATTACTAGCCTAACCTACCATAACTTCTGTATTCAAATGAACGAAAAACACATATAGGTACTTTGTAATTCGAATTTGCTATCCCACTTCTGTTGCTGAGCACACTTAGGTACGCGTATGGATAAACAAACATTTAGTTTTTTCGCATGGATTGGCAATAAAGTGGCCAAAAAAAAAAAAATATTTGAAAATCACGAATAGAGGTTGCAGTTTTATTTATTTGTTTGAGTAAAACATTCGGTGGTTATCAAATACCCAATAACAGAGCAAATACTCTTTGCTGTTTTTAAACCAAATATTTTGAATAAACTAAATATTCAAATAAATATTTGAATGCTTTGTCAATACTAAAATTAGATGCAAAAAGTATTCGGATTTTAGGGAACTATACCTGTAAAGGAAAAATAATACTTCAATTGTCGTACGACGCCAGGAAAGACAAGATTTTGTCTTAACATCGCAAAGACGTAGAAATTTGAAACTAATACCAAAATGGTACATCTGAGTTACTTAGTATGACATTAAAAATGTACCTCTATTTGTTCTAGAACCATGAAAATAAAAAATAAGATAAAACAAGTATAGAGAAAAATCCGATGGTTGGAAAATGTGTATGATCCTTTAATATATTTCGGAGAATTAGCATTTAAATAAAAAACAATTCAAATGAAGGATCCTAATTATTAACATCGCGGTTTCTTTTACACATCTTTCGTTTTATTAGCATTACATCCTTGTTTTCTTAAGCAACTGTTACAAGATATGTGGCGTAGTCTAAAATGAGCTTGAAAGAAATAATTAAAACAAAAGAAGATGTAATATGAATGTATCCATCCAACGGCTATCTAGCAGTGAATATATTAGTCCTTCTCAATAACTCCTTACTTCAAACAATGCCTGCCCAGTCAATGTTAAAAATTGTTGACAAAATATTCGCGGGCGGCCATTGTTCTCCGTAAGACCGACTGTTACCATCACTTTTATTTTCTTTCGCTCACTTTATGCGAGTTTAGACTTTATTTAGTTTCCATTCGAATATAAAAGAAATGATTTTATACAAGAATTTTATAAAGTTGATATTCCTTTGTTTTGACAATTCAGTATTTGTCGTTGAAAACAGAAACCTATTTCCTGTTTCCATTGTCAACGTCTTATTTGAAACAAATCGTTTTGTTTAACTTGTAGTGATCTTTTATACGGACTGCAACTGAAAGGAAATGATTTTCATGTACATGTCAGGGTGTCCCTGGCTGGACTCGAAGCCTGTATTGTTGAATCGATATGTTATTTTAGAGGCGTCGTAAATTTTGTGTGTACCGTGAAAGTATATCTGGTTGTATTATTTAGATATTGCGCGTTATATATACGTACATGTATTGATTATTTTTGGAATTAATAACTTCAACATTTATACAAGACTTACGTAGGCCTCAATTTAGAAATATATGCTGTAGGCAATACCCGTGTAAGGTGACAGTGCCTTTCAATAATTTAGAATTAAATAATCGTAATTAAAATAATTGATAACTTTTATAATTTATTCATTACAATTATGATCCTTAATGATTTCTATTAGAGTCGTTATTACCTTAGATATCTATATCTTAGTAATAGGCGCCTAAGTTATCTGCTCGCTACACACCACACATTATAAACGGAACGGAAACGAGGTACATCAGTTGTGCGTCAGTTAAAGTTCAGTCATTGTTCATCATTATCTATAATAGTACTCGTATGATCTGCGAAAGAAACATGTAAGACGCAAACCTTATGCATTTGCCGTAATAATGTTCGCGCGTTCTTTTGTACTTCAATAATATATTATTTTCTAAATATATTTTTTCTTGAGCATCTCGACAAGTTAATTAGTGTGTCGAGTAGTACTTTAAACTGAACACGGAGTAATATCAGTTTTTTTGGAGATGGTCACCCATCCATAATCCAATCTTGGCAAGAGTGACAGTGTACAGTCTCACCAACAACCTTAAACAATGAAACCGTACTTTTACATTTGCGTTAAAAACTAATAAACATCAAAATATAATCTTGATCCTTGATCTCACAACGTAAAGTTTCTCATGTAATGAACATAATATTACTTCTTAATGATTCTATTAATGTCCAGAGAAGTCATTAAGTCCGACGACCAGTCAGTTTACCTTAGAATATCTGGATAGAGACTAATCAACGATGAACAATTACGCCCATAGAGAAATAGGTTTCTTTATACCTTTAAAGATTTCTCATCATATCATCCCATAATGTATTTAAGGGATTTATCTGCCTGGATCTATCTATATTTTCAATGCTACGTCTCAACAACATAGGTAAAGGTGACATTAAACTTAGGTATGTGGATCAATGGATAGCTTTTCTTCCTAGTCTATGGTGACCTACAAAGGCTAGTCTAGTCAGTCATAGTTGAGGAGTTTATAATTATATCGATAACGGCTTTGGCGATACTGACACCATGGATAGGTTAGTTATAATATAAGGAGATAGTATATACTATATATACTGATTAATAGATGTACTTCTTCCATAAAACTTATTCTCGACTGTTAAGCAATATCATTTATTTAGTAAATATCATTTTTTAAACCTCTTAAACAAATATCAATAAGTATTGGAATGTTTAACCAATAATATTTGGTGAAGCAGTAATTTGAGTCGTTGCAATTGTTATGAATACTCATACACTTTACAAATACGCTGAACATGACATTACGTGACTAATGAAGCAGTTATTGTAAAAATATTATATTAAATAAATATGTTTTCTTCATTTTAATGTAAATATTAACATTTGGAATCTTGAATACCAATTGAAAATTAAGTTACAGTTTCCATGTAACAGTTGACGAGCCATTCATTCAATTGGTCTTAACCTGATAGCTTAAAGAGTGTATGAACACTCGTAACACAGTAATCCTGGACGCAAACTTTGACACTCGTTAACATCTCTCAGAGTTCACAAACACGTGAAAACTAAGCGAGCTAAGTCAAACAATGTTAAATAATCAAGCTCTTTTGCAATGCAACCTTAAAACAATCCTTGGATTAGTGATCTCAATACAGTATGTTATGCCACAAAATACTCATTGTAAAATATACTATTATTATACGTAGTCTGTATAGATACATATCTATGAATGATGGCCTTGTAAAACGTTGGTTTGTGAACAATGTACGTATTAAATATTATCTATTAAGTTGTTAGACCGTTGTCGACTTACTTGAATTTAAATACACATTTGTGTAAAGACAGAATCAGTAAGAAATGAAAATAAACAAACAATAGATCGTAGATAGAAACTTTGTGGTCGAAAGCATTTGTAAACAATGGTCCTTAGGTACTTTTATGCCATAATGTTCACGAATGGGGCATGAGATGGCTTTGCTACTGCCGGTTACGTTTTTATACATCCTAGTTATCGTATAAATTGTGATGCTCGGAGGACAACGGCTTCAAATTTTAGAAGCTTTGACAACAAAGCTTGTGGGGTGAATGGGTTGCTAAGTTTGTAACCATTTGTTTCGCTTTCCGTTAACAATTTATGTTTAGTCTACATGCGGGCTAGCTAGATTTTTCCACTTAAAGAACATGCCCGTTAGATTGTAAGCGCAACGATCGATTGCATTCCAATTCCGATTACAATTACAACATTGAAACGGCTCACCTAGACACCTTGAGTTTTAATCACATCACAAAAACCAAGTGCCTAGCCAAGTCTGCCAAGGTATCGGCAGTGTATAAACGACTTTTGCGCTGTTTTCCCATAGATGATAACATCGGGTTTCAAGTGTTATTAATTATGGCACAATGAGAAGCTGCAAGGGCAAAAACAGGTCTTGAACAAGTACTATGCAAATAACTTAATACCGTTCTTATAAAAGTGGTTTCACTCGATATTCTGTAGGTATGCAGCTGCATTGGGCTCGCAAGTTTCAAGAGCTCATAATGAATAGTTTGTCCGATGACCAAGAGTCTCTGTACCATTGTATCGTACAATAGATTTCGAATATCCGACTGTTTCGTAAAATTCATTTGTTTTTCCTTATAATTCGTGTGTTTTGTAGAAACGTTTTTTTATAATTGTAACCAAGGCGACATTCCCTCATTTGTCTACTTGATAAGTTAACCACAAACATCTCAAAAGTCATATTCGTGTATAAATGTTTTCCTTACAAGTGTTAGTAACCACAGCTCGTGTAAAGTAGGTAGATGTAGAATAAAGTGTCAATTCTAAATAAAACCGCGCTAGTTACACATTTTATCTGTGCTGTGTTCATGGCCATTTCAATTAAATTATATTAGAATTACGAACTGTATAGTTTACTCGTCCATAGTGTTTTATGCGATAGGAATTAAATGTGTCTCGTTTATTTTTAGTCCTAAGAGGCGAAAAAAAAATCTTCATTTCCTATTATTAATGTATTTAAGCATTAGAATTA
Organism: Trichoplusia ni; assembly: GCF_003590095.1. Classification (NCBI taxonomy): domain Eukaryota; kingdom Metazoa; phylum Arthropoda; class Insecta; order Lepidoptera; family Noctuidae; genus Trichoplusia; species Trichoplusia ni. The sequence continues at coordinate 2,151,872 of NC_039478.1, read as the reverse complement.
TCTCCTTGTTAAGGTAACGTTTAAAATATATCGGCTTAAAAAACTGATACAGCGTTGGTAACAAGACTACCCTTGAAAGTTTTTGTAAAAAGCCTGGTCACCCTGGTCCTTATAGTAAATTATGCCTTAAACGACAACAATCAGCTACTAATCAAAAAACATATTTACATTAGAGCCTTAATGTAAGAAAATTAGTTTTTTTATTGTGTTTCACACTGTAATAGTGTAATGTCGTTATTATGTGAAAATTGAGATTTCTCAGCTCAGGCTAATGTCTTGCATGGTGACATAATAGCTATGGAATTGTATGATCGTTACGACGACAGAGAAAATGCAAATACCAGACGCTCTTTGTTTATTTTATTTAACAAGATTACTTTAGAAGTCGAAAAACTATTTAATGAAATACACTCTTCAATACTCCCTAAACTTAATAAAAAATTACATTCATAAATACAAATATTTTTGCCATAGTATACTCTAAAGTGAGAGAGACAATGTTAGATGTAAGGACCTCCCAAACTGAGTGAAATTTCAAATCCAACACAAAAGCCACATAACTTACCTTCTGCTCTAAAAGTTAAATTAGCAACTAAAGCGTTCTCTACATCATTAAATCTAGCTTTATTCTTGAAGGTACGAAATAAAACTATAGTATGTAAATCATACAAAATCTACTAAAGAATTAATATTAGTGTAAATATAAAATTACGTTAAGTAACATGAACTTGAACGCCATTCAGTGTTGTTTAGCGGTAATTAGTTATTTTAAGGTCAATTGTTTCGATGAACAAAAAAGAAACTAATAGCTGTGTAATACAGGCCGCCTCTATTTCTCCTGGTTAGGACTCCTGTGATCTTTGCGTATACAAATATAAGTGGTATGCAAATTTTCGTGCTGAGTCTGGTATCTGGTAGTAGTTTGTTCATCTGAATATATTATGATAAGTAAGAAATTTATTATGAGATAAAAAATCAGAGTTCGAGTAATTTTGTTATTTCAAGAAACGTATCAAAATACAAAATCATAAAAGATGACACGGAAACATTTCAATAGTAAATGACGATATAAATATCCAATTTTCCTATTTGAGGTTAATATCATCCAGCCATTGACACTGTTTACCACAAAATTAATTAATACAATATTATTAAGTTGTGACACTGTCATTATAAAATATCCTTTTGGTTGCACAACTTTTCCTTCCATTTACCTACATTCGGTAAAATTTTACTACCTAATTTTTAAATTTAGATATTTCAATCGGATAAGGATTTCAATTACCAGAAAACTATAACCATAGTTTGCTTGTGATAAAGACTACCTTCTAATTCTTTCATATCGACCTTATATACCATTCACAGTTCATGCATTTCGGAGTACTTTATTGCTATCGATGGAATGCATGCGTTACTACGGGATATCCCGCAGCTAGCTAACGGTTCACAAATTTTACAACGACCAGACGTGTTTCTCTCATTAGCAGCCCAATGATTACAATGACATAGTTTCCACGATGTAGGATAATCTAATTAGTGTTGCGTGGCATCACATGTGAACAAAACTGTTCAGGGTCTGGGTGCTAAAGGACCTCGAGTATGGTCCTTTGAACGACTCTACAAAAAGTTTCTGGTCCTTTTGGTAACCCTATGTAACAACTTGAATGCTAGTGTGGTGGGAATCAATTTTTGTGAGTATATGAAAAGTATTGTCGTGTAACATGTAATTATTAGGTCTGAGATAGTTTTTGTACGTTCATAGATCTCTCAACACAATTGCTATTCAAATTTGGACGACGTCGAAAAGTTCTCAAGTTACAGTTTTCACGTAGTTAATAATTAAAACACATATGCCACACACAAATGCTTCGGCAATGTTTGTAGTCAACTTCGTGACACAGCTTCAACCTAAGTGACAAAGGACCAAAAATACTAACAGTACTAGTTTTACCCGAAAGTTTCGTATATTCTCACAATAGTCAGTCTATGCACGAATTAGTTCACGAGATCGTTACGAAGTCAGATGGTATGCATAGTTGTGACTAATATTTAATTGGGTTACTAAGGTGAGCAGCTCCATATGATACGTGCAATGTGATATTCTGCATACAGTTGCTCTACATTTCATAACTGTTAAAGTTTGCTACAAAGTGTGACATTAGAAACGAATGTTGTAATTTCTGTTTGTTTTAAAAGTTCCCTAATTTAAAGATTTCGTTGTAATCGTCAGTTTCAAGGGAACTAGTAGGAAGTTAAACAAAACACCCGAATGACTAAACTAGTTCAATATTCATTAGAATCTGGCGCATTTCAACCACCTAAAATATATGTAAACAAGAGTCGGTTCAACTCACACCCACTGCATACCGCATTATGCGTGCACAAGTGTAGGATCACAGAGATCCCATTTTTTAAAACAATGTCACGCCTCGACTTTTGTTTTTGTTACGTCACAGTACAGTGATCCTTCCATACATAAAAAAAAACTGTTACAATATTGCTGTAAAGAACAATGCCCACCTAATAAAAGCCTTTACTGATAAACTGAACGAGTAACTCCAAGTCTCAAGCGTCAGTAAGGAATATGAAACGACATAACAAATGCTGGCTGCCAACAACCAACAATCCTACATAGAAAAAGTTAATAGATTTTTTGTCCTAAAATGTGTTTCTTGTCCAAAGTAGTTTCGAAATGAATAATAGCCTTCTTTAAACGCAACCAACTTGTGGAACTAAACATTTGTTCGGACCTATAATTAGATGACTAATCATACGCCGAGTACAAGCCAATTACAACAAAATAAAACAATAAAGACCCCGTGATATCATTACACCCATAGATCTCAATAATTAGTTGAGTCACCCAGCGTGCGCGCACCTAAAGAATTGGGAGCTGGGAGCCGAGGACCGGCGGACCCGGCCGAAGATTCCCGAAGGCGGCGAGAAGGGGGAGCTCGGCAGCCCGTGACGCCTGGCCAGCTGAGCGTGTCGTCTCCTACCCGCGAGCCTCGATACCACATGATGCCATCCTGTAATCCCATACAATATCAATCGTTATGCTAACTGAATGTGTTTGCGACTCCGCCCGCGTCGCGCACCTATAACTTAACTTTGTGTGGGGCACCGTCAACTGCGAACTAGGGGCTCTCGGTTCCGGACGAATTGTCACCACGAGCTATTCATTCGTTGGATCAACGTCTTTTAACTTTCAAAAGTAAAGAACTGTGCTAGAATTGCTACGGTTAAAACGCTATTTTTATTTCATTTGGTGGTACTAGAAATTTTGGTCCTTTTATTCGAAATTAAATTCGGGTCGACAATTTTGTAAAAATAATCGAGACCTACTGACGTATATTATTATCGCATAAACCAACAACACATGTCCGTGCGTCTTAACCTTCAAGTACGAGGATTTAGTAATTAATACGAATTGAAAAAACGTTCGTCGGACGTTCGCGTGTTGTCACAAACGCGGTTAATGATTTTAAAGAACAAAAAGTGACGCCTCTGCGCCCGTGACCAACTTCGAAACAGAATGATGACAACTATAGATAACAAATTGAAATAATGACATCTAGTTAGAAGGCCTAATTACACTTGTCTTTGATGCCTTATAAGGAGGCGTTGTTCCTTTATTTTATGATCGTACTAAAGAGGCAATCGCTAAACGATTTCCACTTCAGCCTTGAATGAAAGACAATTATTATATCAGTTCAAATGCCCCCGCTGTTAATTGCATCAATGATGTTTGAATTTAAATCGTTTATCGTGTGCGTGAAGTCCAAAGAAACGATGCACGCTTGTAATTGTGTGTGGTGTTGAATGAATATTGGAAACTTACAATGAAAAGGATAACATGAACGTAGTGGTGTCGATGTGTGTGAGAACAATGAGACTGTTGTGGTGTCTGCCATTCAACTTTTTTACGAGCCTTTAACAAAGAGTTTAACCCACTACAGGTACAGTATACTCACCATATCAAGTCAGTATGTTTATTTAATTTTATGAAGAAAAAGCTACATTATTTTTTGCTTTGGGCTCGTTTACGTGGCTTCGTCATACAATTTCGTCACCTGCTTATCACGACTTTCAAATGTCTGTTAGATATTCAGCAGCTGCAATGGCCACTATAGTTTCTTATAACCCATCTGTATAAGAAAACCCGTCGGTTCCAATATAAAACAACAGTTATAATTCCAACGATTACCAAAACATCTCTCGATCCACTATATTTAATTATTCAGCTCTGTTATCTCTTATATAAATGGAATAAAATTCCGAAATACGAGTTTATTTTTATAAGTTTCTCACGGGTGTTGATTACCATCTAAATGATACATCGATCACTTGGAGATTACAAATCAAATTGTTATTTGTTTTTATACGGTTTTGAGATACGGTAGTGTCCAATGTTTATCACGTTAAGGTTTTTAATATCTGTCACCGTCTCTATACCTACTTATTTTCTTGATTGTTAAGCCGTGTTTTCTTAAACCGTTTTGTAATATAACTTTTCCAACTCGCTATAAAACACAATTTAAGTTTCGCAAGCCGCTCTACATGTGTTCAAACTTCGATCTTTGCCCATCTTAAGTTTGCTAGCCGAACCTCAGTTCGGGCAATGCATACTTCCCGCACGTACAGTACACGGACATAAGCCCCAAGTTTACTGTCTACTTGTGTAACACGTTGCAGGGTAAACCAGCGCCTTCATAGGTTAAACACTGGTATGTGTGGAGCCACAGAGCGTTACGGCGCTCCAATATACTCGTTCTTCGTTGAGACGTTGTTTCCAGTGAGGCGTGCCGAATCTAAGTATCTTCGGACTACGATGCCCACGACCGCGGTTTTACGAGGACAAAACCCATAACCAGTAAGGCTTACTACTGCCAGAATTGAGTTATGTTTAAATCCATTTGAAATCGAGTTGGTACTCTGGAAGTCGAAATTAAAGCAAATTTAGGTTAAAGTTGTAACGTAATATCGGACACTGACAATCTTGCTTTGGTTTGATAAAATAATATGAGGACCAAATCGAGAACCGAATAGAAATCAAAAACAGTACCAAACCAGTTTTGGGAGTAAGTCCGCAGATTTACCAGATTATAGCCAGCAAGCATGCGTGACGCCGGTAACAACGTTATTTTATGACAAATTGAAAAATTACGGAGGACAGTCATGATACGAAAATGATTAACACGTGGAAGCCTTTAAGTATGACGTTTGAATAGCAGAGAAAAATGATATAATAAGCAAGTGAGCGCTAACGCTGTGCAATGCAGCCTGATTGAAATAATCGCATCTCGTTAGCGATTCCGGCCCATTATTCTTTATTGTCATTAAATATATGCCGCATAATAAAATGTATTTTTTATAATTCTATCACAGTATTATTTACACGCTTCTGAAAATTAAATATATTTTAATAAAGAGTTTGATGCAATTTGAATTATCTACGAAAAGTTTAAAAATATATCAATTAAGTAGGTATTACAAAAATACTTATCAATCACAAAATGGCGATATCTCCAATGTCCATCTTTAACACAATTCAAATTTAAAATACCTCAAACAAATACAAAGTTGACCGAACGCAATGAACGATTCCCAAACAGGAACGTCTTCTGATATCTAAAACTCATATCAACTCTACGCAAGTCCCTTGAACTAAATGGAAGCTTACGAATGCAAATTAAACACGCAACCAACGATTATATTTGAATTATTGTTCCTGTCAACCAAACATATATTTAGGTTGACAAAGTGTGACGGTGCAGAACACCCTTTACAAACACGTTGTGATTTTGTAAACGTTACCTAGATTGTTACTTAAAGTTCACTTACTTTAAGAAACTTCGAGAAGTTGAACTTGAAACTTCTGCTTCAGTTTCGAAGTGCATGCACAAGATGATTTGTTGAACTTTAAAGTGCCTACGGTTGATAGAATACGCGTGTAAAATAGCACTAGTTATAACTAGTTGAAGGGCAAAGCGATGAAGCTGTTCATTTATTTGCCTTGAAGTGGCGCGTGTACCAATTAGAGATATCGATGAAAAGAACTTTACAACAAATGGAAAACTTGTAATATTTCTAAGTGGTGTTTTATTACAAATTATAAACTTTACATTTCAATCTCAGTTTGCACCGACAACGTCAATTACTGCCAACAGAAAAATCATCTAAGTAGAGGTTAATATAATTTGCGTCGAACACGACGATAATTCATAAACAATATGTCATTATGATAGCCGACTCTCGATTCGCTTATACAACATAATCTTGCGATAACAAATGAGCATCTACAATAGAATTGTTTGTGTCAGCGACCTTTCGAGCCTACATAACATAAACTAAACGATGAAATAATATACAGCATACATGTGCGATGCATGATGAGAAAACAATGTGTTGTACATATAAACAATGTTTTAATAAAAACATTACATCATGATGTGATTTGACTGTGTTAGTTTTACGATCGTAATATCAAAACGTAGACTCAAAAACTAATTTGTTGTGGGAGAAAAGTTTTTGACTTTATTCTGCAAAGAGGATTTATAAGTTCGCTACTGAAGATGGACTTAAGTGAAGTTTTTCGATTTGATACGATTCTCTTTGTCGATTTATTTATTATGCTTCCTACTGGTATACTCCTGAGGGTTAAGTAAGACAGCAGTTCTTAAAAACATATTTTAATAGAGCCTCAAAGAGAGCCTCCAACTTGGAATCAAGTTAAAGTATCAATCGGCGCAATGACATTTGCACTAACATTACGCACATCGCTTTTTCGGTAGCCAATCAGAAAAAGAACGTATGACGCGACGCGACCGCTGACCAATCGAGTTCACTCACGCTCTTTACACATTCGTTAAACGGGAATCATTGGTGAATCACATTACTGACTGCTATTCCCATAATAGTTAGGAACAATGTAAATAAATTAATCTAGATTGCTGTTGTGATAGATCGTTCGTGTAGTAAAGTCATTTGTTTTGGTGATTAGTTTAAACTTTTACTAGATACTAGCCAATTGTGCGCATCCAGACATTTGGTATTGATTTCTAATGAGTTGGATTTCGGTGTATTTGTTACAAGCTTGGTGTATAAATATAATTGCCTTGAAGTTTACATTTTGGAGCAGATTAACAGACACCAAAATACGTTGTGTAGTAGAATTTTTGATACGACCGGTTCCACAGTAATCAGTTAGCCGGCAATTCGCACGCGGCCCCATTGCACGGTCACGCTTACTTGGCTCCCTACGAGATGGCCTCACGACTGTTTTTTTTACTAATCGACGTACTTTTTACTATTGTACGATTGATTATTTATAGAAAGTGAGTAAGTTTTGGTACTTATCTTTCAGACTAGATTGCAGGTCAATGAATTTGAACTCCTTGCTTTATCAATCATTCTAAGTTTTATTTCGGTGATTCTAAATTTAACTTTTATTTCATGTACGTTTTTAGATCAATTACATTTTATTAAAACACATAAACTTTAAATATGTGCTTTTATTAGCAAGAAGTTTTCTTGACTAAATCACAATATAGAAAATTACTAGATATTCCACATAAAAACGCAAAGCCTTCATGGTTCAGACGATTACATAATTCAGGAATTTAGTCATTACAACTCCAGCCCTCTCGCGATAGAAGTGCGTAAAACATACACTTTTGCTGGTAAACGGATACTCGTAATAATATGCACTTAAAAGTTCTAGACGTTACAAGTAGCAAGGTACAAATTATACGTTACGTTTGCAAAATACGATAGTTCATTTCACGCAAGCTCTGAGGAATTACACACTCTGTGATTTTCTCGACTCGAATCTTCGTAACTTATTCCAGAATTAAAAAAGTTTAATTGTCAGTTTGAGTGTGGAACGTAGTCTTCATTTGCGAACTATGATGATAATTTGATTTTTTTACTGCCAGCCAGCTACTTCCTCCGTTTTTTGTTTTCTGTAATGAGTTTTAATAATCGAAGATCATTGACTGTTTTACTGTTAGCAATAATCTAAGAACAATAGAGATATACCAAGTTTATTACTAGTTATGTCCCGCGGTTTCGCTTTTCACGCAAGTAATGTGATATTAATCGAAATGGTAAGGCCATAAAATATATTTTTTTTATTGCCGACGTAGTAATATATGATGTCTTTAATTTATTTGTATGAGAATTTCATTTTATTTTCCATTATAGAAACTAAGCATCTTAGTTTTTATACACGGCTCATCCCTAAATCAATTATACTTTTTAAAACCAATTGTGGCCTAAACGGCCCATGTGAACGTTGAACAACTGCGCAACAAGACATAGAGCACAGAATTAATTGCGATTGCGAGCGACTTACGCAACTACGATCACGACTCGATATAACACCTCGATTCGATTAAAGAATTGTGTAAAACTTTTAATCGTTACAAATTTTTGTCACAATACTATTCGAATTTTGTATTCGAGAGAATGTTATCGATTACGTAATTAAAAATCGAGTGATACTCGAAAACTCAAAGCAGGTTCGAGTGTAACAGTCAAAGCCTAGTAGGTAATCGAGATAGCGGTTGAACATTGTTACAAATTTATTAAAACAAAAATAACACAAACAAAACTGAAGTGCTACTTACTATTAATAACAAAATATTTAACAAAAGCATTTCTATAAATATTGAAAAGCTTTATTTTAGCTCGAATTTTAACCGCAAAAACATTGTTGTTACACTATATTCAATGGAGGGAGGGCCTAGAGTGAAACAATGATGGGTCATACAAAAGGCACACAGGATCAACACGCGCATTCATGGTTAGTACATTTTTTGTAGTTGTGATATATTCCAATAGATATTACCATTTTTTTTATTAGATCTCTTTTTAAAATTCTCGATCGTCAATGACGTAATTCCATTCACCGCTTCTTATGTCATCTAACTCTGAAGAAGAAATGAAGAATCTTAGGCTCTTCCTGCGCAAACCAACACAAGTGTCTCTCTATACTAAGATCGTATGAAACAATTGCTTTACGATTTCGGATGACGGTCGTCGCATAAGATCAGTGCAGTCAGAATACATAATGTTATTGGAAACATAGTTTCCTATATTCTTTCCTTAACGCCATGATTAGTCAGTACACATTTTCCTTAAAGATTTCAATTGTTTTTCAGCTAATATGATAAGGCGGTCCATACATAGTCTGCACCAACTGTCGACACTTTTAAAACAATAACATGTTTACATCTATAAGTAGTAATTGGAGAGTTAATTTCAAAGAAAAGTATTTCCTTTTGAATTTTCGTGTTTTCAAGTTGACACTTCAACAAACTTTTATACAGAGGCTGCAGTATAAGTCTTGAAACAGACTTTGTTTTATTTTTAAATGGCACTATAGCCAAATCGAGTAGCGATCGAGTGTTATCAGCTCTTGCTTCTGCACTTCTGCAATTACCGTCAGTACCAGGGTTCCACCTCAGCCTTATTTTGATTTAAACAGAACTCGAATTTGTCAGGTTGTTTTTTTTTTGTTTTGTCATCTGCTCCAAGCAGTCCAAACTGCTTCGTCTATGAATGTTCAGCCTTAATGCCTATTGTAACATAAACCTACTATAAAACAACTATTGAATACGACTCTGTTAAAGCTGTTGGGCTTAGCTTAAAACAATAACGTTCTAAAAACTCGGAAAACATATAAAATTCTAAAACATTGTGAAAAAAATTCTGTTTCGAAACAAATGTTTTAAAATATTTTTAAAACATTGTACGTAGCCATAGACTGAGTAGTTGATATAGAATTAATACCTACAAGTATAACATCATTGTATTACTGCACGACGTATATCAAGACATGACATATGTTTTAAATATAGCGACAATTGTGCGTAATGGTTCGTAATACATCTCTATATAATAATCCATGCTAATATTACAAATGAACGGCTGGAATAGAGCATCAATTTTTATGAAATTCATCGAGTAATCGAGTTACTTTGCACTACTCGATACTGTCATAATCGATTACCACTGGGCGAGTTACAACAAAACTAGTCTACGAAACCAAATGTTAACAAGGCGACATATTATAGCAACTATAAAAACCATATTTGTTACTCCCAAACATGCTTGCTCTCATTATCCACACACAACACATGTATCTTGACCTAAAATCCTACCAATGTCAAACAGCATGATTACATGTCAGACTTCTCTTAAATTACAATTAAGGATCAAAATGAGTCAAGTAACAGCTGATTTGTAATTCTGTACCACCTGCCACAATGAGGAAACTAAAACAATATTATAATTGACAGTTAATTATTCATTTATAGCATTCATTATTTTAGAATATTATAAATTGTTTCTGTTTGTATATTATGACAGCTGTCGATTAGTAAAGGTAACTGTCCGGAGTTACAATTTTATATTTAACCTTAGTCAGTTCAAAATTAACCAAACAACCAATTTTAGCAGCAAAACATCAAATAAGATGATAACATTTGTAGGAAAGAGAGACTCAGATAAACTCATTCGGAATCCGAATTCATAAAAGAGTTTTTTCTCAATCCTTCGGGAAATAATTTCAGATTCTCCCATAAGCTTGCATCGGCTTATAGTTGAGGTTTCCATAACCACCTTTCATCCATCATCAGATCGGCAACATAACATCATACGACAACATTCTCCCAAAATTAATGAAAGCACGCAAACTTTAAGCGCAATCAGAAACCAGGAAGTGACTGAATTTTAACTCGAAAGATTTGATTACAGACAAAGGGAACTAAATAAAAGCTCGTAAAATAAAAAAACTATGGAGTCCCGTGGACAAGTGACATTTTTACAAACGTGAACGTTGATCGAATTGCGGGCAGTACAGTCATCCAACTAGGCTATCTGGTTTTCACGTTACTGATACCGATAACTGTCAAACGGTTTTTAGCTACTAGATATTTCTGATAGAGTTTAGTTTTTAGTAGCAAAATTTTTTTTTGGAACAGTAGATTTATTTATTATGATGATAGGATAGATTAATGTATAGTTAATTCGTTAATGAGATAAAAAATTGCACAAATAACGAACTTTTAAAAAATCTCATAACATCTAGTTTGTACCCTAATTATTTAGAATCTTACAGCTGAGCAACATTCTATATCATTGAGACGTACCAAAAATATAAGACCAATATAAGACAAATTTTCATTTCTAAAAAAAAAAACAATTTGTTATTGTCACAAAATTAGACTCAAGAAAACACTTTGAACACACTTCGTAGCTTAAGGAAGCTTTCTTACACAAAAGAATAAAGCCGTTCATTGAAAACCGATGAGTCAACAAACAAAGAATATTGACTGACAATTACGATCGTTTATTGCCTCTCTCATTACATATACGTTAAGCATCAAACCATATAAATAAATACTCTAATGATGTGTCACCCATTCATTGAAAGACTCCGTCAATTGAGAGGATAGTTCAAAAACATTGACAATGACACATATTAGTATTGGTACGTACTGGACTTGCATCGGATCTTACTGGTTGGGTTATCGCCAATGACGCGTGGAGCAGGCGGTGATCGAAACACGTATCAATAAACACAGCAATGAAAGCTTCCGTTTTGTATTCAATTGTTTCGATTGACACTATAGTCGTTTCTAATATTGGGTCACCGGGTTGATTCTTGAGGAGTCGTACACTGCAAAAAGGTTAAGGATCGTAATAACATCTTCTCATATCATAATGTCAGTATGTTTGAGCTTTGCATACAGCAGGTGTTCGAAATGTCAGTAGTTTTCAAAACGGCTATTAAGATCAGTCATAAATAAGTTATCGCAAGTGTAATCCTACGTGTATCCATACGCGAGCCTCATAAAATTATCACTTCGTAAAATTCGCTCATAAAGGCGTCACAAGAAATTGAGTTATTGTAAACGATTTCCTCTACTCCCATAAAATACGAGAGTTATATGTCATAATCTCGAGTCCCATTGATTATACTGATGCAAACACGTTTCAAATAAAATACAAGTATTTACACCAAGACGCATGAAAACGGACCGTTCGGAACGGCAGCTGCATAGGGTCAATTGGTACTGACCCTAACATTACAATCCGGCCAATTTAAGAAGACTCGATCATTGACACGAACCTATTCAATGGGAAACCATTACAAACCGGCACGGTTGCATCGTGAAACATCTTGAATGCCTCTTGCGGGCAGCAGAGAATACGACTGAATTAGAGAGTCATCATTCACAATGTTTTGTTTTCAGTATTTGGTTGTTTTTGATAATAATCGTGTAATAGCAGGCCCAGATGCTCGTTATTAAGACGGGAGAACACATGCGGGTCACCACGTGTGCCTAGCTAAATGAGCCCCCACTAATCGGATCCCTTGAGAAAAGCTGTTTTTTTTACCAAGAAATCCAATGTTCCGTAGATCATACGTACTTGAAGATTCACAATTTCTTATTTCTTCGAGAGCTCTGTAATATAATATTTTATAGACCGATAAAGTGGTAAGGACTTTACTGTACATTTCACCTACTTTCAGCTGTCGCAAGTTGCCAGCATCATAATTATCGTGCCTTGCATTTGGACTACCGATTGACAAATAAATTATTTTAAACTGTCAGATGTAAAAATTACAAACATACGTCATCGCCAAGAAAAAAAACAAACAATATGACCAACCTATTGAACCTCTTTTGTACATTTACCCGTTGACTATACAACAGCTTTTTTCAAATGGCTTATCTAATCCAGTTGTAAATTCTTTCTTTGAAAAAATACTACGCACTCTAACAGTAGTGCTCATTACAAACAGGAGATAAATTGCAATTACATTGTAAGATGTCCGTCGAACTAATGAGAGAGAACAGGTTATCATAACGGTGAGACGGTGCCAGTTCGATGTCCGCCCGGGACGGCCTCGCTTACCATGATATACATTAAAAACATGTCAGAGATAGTTATTGAGATACATTTTTCTTCTTGGATTTCGGATCTAAAAAGTTTATTTTGGCACGCAGTTGTAATTTTGTCCAAATTATCATTAAAATATTAAAGTGCCAGCTTATTGGAATGTTACTGTATTCTTTATTGAACTGCTATAAAAAAATATGAAGTACCTAAATAAATAACTTCGAAAGAACACACTTAAAACGATTGATAAAAACCTTTTTAAAACCAAACTCCTTAACCTAATAACTCAAAGTTTGTTTACACATATTGTTTATGATGACTCTGACACAAATTTAATTTGAAAAAAGAACGACGCGTTCCAAGGCGAGTTTTCCCGCGTAAACGAGCACATGTGCGCGTTCGCCGCAGGTTCCCAGTGCGCATGCGTGGGAAACAAGCGCACCATCTTGCGCCGTCGCCTTTTTCAGCAGAACTGTTTTTGTTCAATATAAGTATTATCAAGGACCTGTTCGAGACTTTTAAAGCGTTTCTGTTATTAATATAAACATTTTTGTGATTGGTATGATGGTACGTAGTTTCAGTGTGAATCCTGAGAACGTTGTTTGATCAATTTAATTGGATAAAGCAAACTGAAAAAAAAAAACAATAATCAATAAAAAATATTATAACCTGGAGTCTCAGAAAAGAAATTGAGCTCGAGTATAATTGAACTTTTACAACATCCACAAACAACTTTATTAAACTAAACACCCACTTTTTAGAAAAGCACATATCGCTGGTATGCCGAGTACCCAGTAATGAAACTGGACCGGCTTTAGCGAGCCCATTCAATAAACCTGAACGACCGTAAATAGCTCAATCCGAAACACGTTGCAACAATTAAGATAATTATCGTTTTAGTAGCACGGACATCCGTCTATCAGCGTCGATAACTTCCGAAGTGTCAGACGCATTAATGAATACCAACAGTGCACTTTCATTCATGTATCCTTACTGTTGAACAAATGCCAACGCACTGTAATCTCCCGAGACGGTGGACGCTCACGCCATCCGTGTGGCCCAAGTCACAGCCTTGGGGCACACTCCAAAAAATACATGTTACTTTTTATGAGGACCTTCTCTATCCATTTCAATGAAATGCTTGTGTTTTGTGTCAAACAGAACACCGTCTTCGACTTCTAACAGTTGTTGATACGAAACAATCAGAATTCCTCCAGTCCCAATTAGTTCAACCGGAGCAATTTACTCGGAATCGTATGCCGCTCTTCACATAGTACCGATATTAACGTCTTCGCTAGTTTTCGCCCGTGCTTTGCAACTCCACGTGCAAATTACATTTAGCTTAGATTGCGGCATCATTACTGATAATTGCCAGTACCAAGGGTTGTTAATTCCTTAATCGTCGGTATTAAGCACTTTGGACTTTCTTGTACTAATATTAGTTTATACGTCACAATGTTAGTGCAGGGATGTGCTTTTCACTTTCTCGATCGGACGCGGGCAGCTTGACCGGATGCCCGAACGGTTACTATGTACCGGGTCTGCATCCTCAGTGATTATCATTCAAATGGACCTTTAAGAGCGGCTGTTTTCTAACTGGCGTATCCATTGCAAATTAGTAGAAGCTCTTTGGCTTCTTGAAGAATATTTTTCGAGAAAATGCATTACTTTTATTAACCAACACTTGCATAGGTATATTAACTACACGCGTCACTTACATGACATTAAAATATATTTGCAAGCCAAGTTAGCAATAAATTGCAATTTTCAGAAATGGCTATGCCATTGACGTATTGTTTATCCCAGATTCGCTTATTACACAATATAAATTGTGACATGAGTACTCGACATGTAATTTGCTAAGTGATTGCAATATCATTTCAATAGCGGTCTAGTTATTACGATGATTAAACCAAATTTCAATTGCAATAGTTGCATAAAGGAGATTAATTTCTCAATAATAAATATTTTCAATATTGTATCTAGGTTGGTTCATTTAGATGATTGCTTTAATATGGATTATGGATTTCGGATTATCAATGTACTTTGAGGGTTTCACTTTGTGTAATATTCTGCTTATTCGCTTGTTATTTTCTGATCATTAGTATAAGCTACTACTATTTCATTTAAAGCCACATTTAGATCGAGAATTCTGCAACCTGAAATCATATTCAACAATAGCACATAAATAAACATGAGAATCGCAAATTCGATGATTTTGGAAGGAACGTAGCGAAAGCCTGAATTCATTTTGCCATCGACATACAGATGCTCAAATTACCGCATAAATAGGTCTAAACCTAAATTCCAACTTCGAATCATTATTGAGAATTTTCGACAGAATAATGCGTTAGAATGCGAATCCAGTAATTCTCAACAAGCGAGTTAACTGGACGAGTCTGTTCGATTATCATTTTACACATCACTGGTAGCTAGTCTACTCTAATGCAATTTCAAGTACTTTTACATCGGGATAATACTGATCGTGCACTAAGCAATTAAAGGGCTTATTAAATTTCTGTCGACGTAGGGGGGACAATAGCCTAGGGTTATCGTGAGTACTGGCTATGGGAAAGGTCGTGGGTTTGAACCCGATCCCGTTGAACTATCGTGACTAATTCACTGGCACATTTACTTAGAAGGATTAACGCGAACTATGCTCATACATACATTCAGTTCTTGGTTATTTTTTTATTAATTGTGAATGAGTTTCGTAACTTGATTGAGAAGTCAAATGTTATAATATTGTCTTTCGGTGTATTGTCTAAAGGATAACCTGTTTATAGAGAATTTGGTATTGTTAATGATAAGCATTGATTGTATTGTGTCGATTTTGGTGTATACGAAAAATTCCGGGCAATTGTGAGTCAGTCGCGCGAAACTCAGGGTTCCATACAAATTGGCTAAAGATAAAGAAACCGGTTCGGTGATCCTGAAAATTTTTGTCAGAAGTTTATGAACGGAGGGACTAATAGGGGAGCCTCAGTAATACGGTTCTTTACTTAACGAACCCCAAAAAGCGCTCTGTAAGAATTACCTAAATTATAAATGAATTATCTGTTAATTATGAATTACCTACTTAAAAATGACAGATCAGCAAATACCCTATAAATCTAGGTACGTAAATTATTACCAAGTATAGCTTCGCAGCAATTATAATACTGCGTTTGTATTGACTACCAACCTACTTTGAATTTTAAATGTAAGCTAAATGCAACTCGTGTGACATAATTGTGCAACTTTCAACGACTGCCTAGGTAAGCGTAAGCATAGGTAAGGTTCGTTCACCCATATTATTTGCTGAAGTTATTTATAATATTGTAAGTTAACATTACAATTAATGAAAACATTGCGGACTCTTCACGGCTTCTTGGAAACCCAACTAAGTTCAGCTGCCAAGTTAGATAAAAAGGTTAATTGTAGCCAACTTTTAAAAAGGTATCTGAATATATATATACATAAGTGTAAATACTGAAATAAACTATTCAAATTCGGGTAAATGACCAATTTTAATTGCGCCATTTGTCTTCATAATAAACATATCAGCGAAGTTTTAACTACTCCATAAAAAAAACCTCTTTTTAATTCCTAACGTGTGACGAAATAACATACTATTTACTTAGAAATAGCTATGACGCATTCAATTTACTTGGGACTGATCACTAACAGTCTGATTGCAATATTCTCAATTACATTTTGAACTGGCTGTTCCCAGCGCGCAGAATACCATCGTGCTCACAATATGCAAATATCGGTATGCGGTGAACGGAGACCAACCGTCTCAACACCAGATAACCAAACTATAAAATCCGAAGATTCCCATTGGTGGATGACGTGAACTTACTGCTTCGTGATTGGATAAAACGATTCTTCTACTTAAACTCATTGGATATTCATCTTCCCGCCAATTGTTGGTCTTTAGTTTTTTTACGAGTGAAGACTTTATTGTGTTGATATAAGGCGCAGGTTGTACGCTGCTCGTTAATTTGTTTGTGTTGAAGCGTCCACTGGTGCCGTAGTATGCGCGGCACGCATGCGATCGCTTGTACTGTATGCCCATGGAATACTATATGCCATGCTAAAGCCCTGTACGGTCTGCATTCAGATTGTTTTAGTTATTTTTGGATCAGCTTAAATGGTGCTCATTGAATGTCGTTTGACTAAGATGGGAGTTTTACTCGGTAGAGTCGGCAGTACTCGGTAGTTTGTGCAATCTAGGAGTCTGCATATGGCGCTCGCTTGCGATCCAGTATTATAAATTATCTGGGTGTACGTGTACATATGCACATAATAATTATTGACATTCAGTATTGGAACTCCAGATATTTAAAGCCTTTAAAAAAAATCTTTTTTTGAAGTTTAGATCGTTTATATCCGCTTATCTAAATCAAATAGAAAAATATTTATCTTTAATCTTCGTTTAATCAGATTTACGCAAACGCTATGCTAACAAATACTTCAGGTACTAATTCAATTATTTCAGGCTCTAAGCAATGGCAGGAACTACGATTGTAGATATAATTCAATGAATATTCTCAGAAGTTTCGTGGAGCAAATTCAAATGCTGTATCTGTTATCAACTGTACCTACTCAGTGCAGATTGCAAAGTCGATGATAAATTGTTGCTTTAACTTTCAGGGAGGGAGATTCAATAGTAAGAATTATCGAAGCAAATTAAATTGAAATGCTAAAGCATTATTATTTGAACTCAGTATTAATGCTGGCGAAAATTCAAGAAATTGAGGAAGAAAATAAGTTGACTTTCAACAAATGTGTTTCCACATCCAAAGGTTAAAAACGGATCGCTATTACAGAGACACCGCCATCTATCCATCTATTACCGAGGTCAGGTTGTAAACCAAAAACCGTGATAGCTATTCAGTCGAAGTTTTCGAGAACCGGTACCCAAGAAGCGGTCAATCTTCATACATTCCGCGTTTATTTGTCGTGTGTTTGCTCAGTAAACAGGCCTAAGTTCAAGTTTATTTTAGTACAGCACAAACAGTTCATTTTCCGAGCACCGCACGTTTCTTAGAACTGACGTTCTTACATAATAATAGGTTCTTGGTGTCATATTGTAAGTTATTTATAAACACTCACCTTTATTAGCCTATTGTGCTCCATGTAGAGTCTTCGGGAAACCGCGTGTTAACCGATTTGTTTGGAATAAGCAACTTGATCGGCGTGAATTACTTGCGTACAGTAAACAAGCAACTAACACATACTCGTCACTTGGTTTGACACGACTGTTGTGTCTGCACACAAGACGAAAAGCGCACTCGACTAGGTTTAATATGAAGTTCCAAAATTTACATTGAAAAGATTTTTTGAAAAAGTTCTGATTAATAAATCCCATAGTCTTGAAGTGTCAGATAACAAATCTCGTAATTATATTCCCTTGCCCTCTTGTAGATATGCTCATAATAAATACATAATTATACGAGTAATCGAGACGATTTTTCGCGGGTGTTGATAAGAATCGATGCAGAACTCGATACTTTCTGCTGTTTGTTTAGTCATTTGTTTTTAAGTTTATTAAGAACAAGTTTTAATATCACTGCTATCACACAGCAGTGCAGTTGTGGGAGCGAGATGGAATGAGAGTCTGCACTAGCGTCGGCTCTTTTTAAAGTATGTTAGGGTCTCTGACGTCACTGATTACAGACGGTATGTTTCCCTTGCAGACAGATACCGTGCTCCATGGGCACCGTTAGCGCACCATGTCTTACTTCACATGCTCTCGCTCACTTTTTATGACAATTTTCATATCGATTGTTTCTACGTATTGTCCCACGCGTTCAGTACCGTTGAAGAATCACACGATACGTCAATCGATTTGATCTATTCGATTAAATGCTGGACTCGCGATGCGTCAGCGGTCATTTATGACATCGATTTGTGAAATGAAATTTTAATTTCCAATGATTTTAGTGTCGTATAAATTAAACTTAGAAATTTATGCAAATATAATTACGCAACATTTATTCCTATAAGAAAAATGATTTTTTTTGCTGTTGATAAAAACAGTCGAGAAGAAAATATCGAGTAGCAAATTTGTGTTAGCCATTTAACAAGTCGAAAACTGTAAATTTGATAACAATGGCGTATCGAGATGTTGCGCAAAGGCTCGGCGTGTTCTTGCCAGTGAAAGTGTCGTGGCCGTTCTGTTTAGCCTTTGACAAATCGTGCGATAAATGCTTTGTACTGTGTCAAATGTAAAGAAAGCCTTGACCTCTTCGAGAAATAATATTTGTTGGGTGAATTGAATAAATTATTTTTTGGACATACTTGCAATTTTAGAAGGCAATGTCTTAGACAGTTATTAATTACAATTTCGTTTGACTGCATGGATAGCTGAGTGATTACGGTCACCACGCCAAATTTACTAAACGTGAATGACAAGCGCTTCTACTAAGTCTTGTGACTTGAATGATTGAAAAACCCCCGTTGTATAAAGAGTCATTTCCTAAGTAATTGTAAACAAAAATATCAAAACCCAAAACAAACAATTTATTAGTATTTCCATCAACTTATTTATTAATAATTAGAAACAAAGCAATAAATGGATTATTTAAAGATATTGTTTTCGTTTACTCCCATTCTAGAATAAGATAACAATATAGCATCTTTAAGAGCATTATACAATAAACAGAACAGTTACATGTCTCTATTTCTCCAACTACAGATAATCAAACAGTCCCTCGATATTAATTCAACACGCCATTACTGTAAAGAAAAAGCATCGTCGTATTACTAAGAAGTTGAAACTAATCTAGCACTTGTCTTAAGCTACCGATATAGGGTGTAAGTAACCAGTCTAGGCACAGGAACGTACATAACATACCGAATAGGGACGTCTCGCAGTATACCGTTTGGTACGGCTTTTTTTTAGCGTAACGAACGGTCCCACTAGGCCGTGTGTAATTGAAGCATCTATAATGCTAAAAAAGCAGTTTATTAAGTTTATTTACTGTCAACGGTTTCTAGTTACAACAAAATAACGGATACAATAAATAACGATTAATTAATTTTATTGCTTTTTAGATTACGTTTTCCTGTTGATGAAAGTAAGTGTTTTGTAAAGTTTGCAAAATTTTGGCTTTATGCATTCGTTTTTGTGACGTTGAAATGATTCTGTCTTGTCTTAAATTGTCAAGGTTTATTCATATCAATGCAAGAAATTCGTACCTAGCGAAAACAATAGTTGAAACAGTAATAAACTACTTCTTCAAGATTCCTTGGTCTTGATGAAAAGAAGACACACATTCAAAGTCACGTTTGCTCATTCTTGTCAACGAGCATGTCTTTATTTGCCGTTACCCAACGGTTTGAGATTGACGTGAAACTATTGCTAATGCATTAAACAAATCCTTGACAACAGACCTGCGTCGCAAAATTGAAGAAATTCTTTATTTAACAATGCCTCGGCAATAACCCCTCTCAAATCTCAGTACTAATGACAATATTACGTATAACATCAAAAAAAACAAATGAAAACATTATTATTAATTCAAATTCAGAAGTTTAAAACCAAATTAAAATATAGACTTATAGGTAGATGAGACAGAAAACTCCTTATAAACTTGTATCGTACATTTAAAGTAACCAGTAAGACGTGAATGCTAATTGTTATCCGATACGCAGGCCGCCTCTCACACCGTGGCGTAATCTTGCAATTTCGAGCAAAACAAAGTCCGTTACAATGAATGACGGTTATAAATTTGTAAATAGTTGCGATTTTATTGCTGTGTTAAATTTTGTGTTTGTTCATCTGTTGCTGTGTGATAGTTTATTCACTATTCAATATTTGCTTACTTTAAATCAATCATAATAAACAGATGTTAGCTAATAACGTGAACTTCAGTAAAAATGGTCTTTAAATCAAGACACATTCAACTGATTTTAGCTTGAAATTGTGTGGTTTAAAAAACTCAAAGTGTAATTTAAACTACAATATGTTTAGATAACATCCATCCTAACTCTTTTTGCCTAATAACCTCCTTGCACAACCTTGGAAATCTTTATAAAATGAAAAAAGCCACAACTATGTAATAGACGGCCTCTTAAAAAGAAATATTATCAAGGTGCATTCGTAACACGACGTTCGAATGCCAAACATGTATAAATAAAGTATCGATGGACAGAACGCGAAACGATTTACAAAACACTGGCTCATTGTTACTGTTCTTGTAACAAAGTATAATGTGTGTCAACATTCACAAAGAAACCAATCGCACACTATGTTACGCACATAGAATTTGAATATATTTCACTAAATAGATCTAATATTTTTCGAGTCAGGAATTTTTGTTGATCTTTTCCTAGAAATTTTGGCAGTACTTTCAATGACGTCAGTTTCTTAAACCTGACTGAGAAACTTAGACTGCATTACCGTAAAAGTCTAAACTAACTATCTAAAACTTATAAATGTCTACCTGTCGCTACTTTTTACCTAAATGTGACTAGGACAGCATGAGACTACATCGTGTATATACACGTCAATGAGACGCATAAAGACATTTTATACAGACTAGCCGTCACTAATTCATACCCAATGCAGAAAAACACAAATAATCGCCGAAATATTCACCCATTATCACCGTAACACAGACTTCGATTGAGCAAAAGAGACGGCGCAACATGTCTATATCTCCATCCCACTCACTCCAACCAAAAAATATTAATACTGACGGTAAGCATACACCAGACAACACTTCACTGACTCATTACTAAACAAATGAAGTGATATAACGTTCCTTACAAATAAATTAAGATAAGGAAACCAGAGCGAATTTGTGCAAGAACTTGACTTAATCAACCTACCTACCAAGTAGTTGATATGTAGGTAGAAGGCAGATAATTACTTCTCTTCGAAGCCGTTTCCTGGAGATATGAGCAGGAAGCAAAACGAACTGGTTTTACATCTAAGTAATACTATGTTAATCAAGTTCGATATTTATGCGTATAAGATAGCTGAGCCTCCGGTTTCACTCGCATTCTTCCGTCGAAGAATTTCTTGTAACTGAATTTACCTATGGCCAGAAAATCAATGTTTATTCCTGAACAAGTAGACATATTTTCTCATAGCATGAGTAATCTGCCAAATACATATGTTAAAATGCTAAGTTATTGATAAATAGTAGAAAAGTGAAATCCTTACTAAGAATATTTCTTTAAAAAATGTAATTTTAGTCTATTTGTCTGTGCGGCTGTGACTGAACAACGTGACAACGTCACATGACATGAACTCAGCAACGATTTATCAAAAGTTATACCAAGAGATACACGTAGAAAATTAGTTGAAAGATTTATCCAAAAAAATACTGAGAAAAATCACTTTTTCACGCAAAAAAGTCAGTAAAAAGGTAACAGCTGAGAACTCTACTATCATGCAAATAATATGTACGTATAATGTACTTATGATGCACTGAAATGTATGATTATTTTAACATTGCAACATTATGCGCATTGAAGAGCTTGTCTGAAGAAGACAAGCTCTTCAATTTAATTGCTTCGTGTTTGCATATTGCTATTCTATTTTACATTAATTGCGTACTTGCTTTAGACCAACAACCTTTAAGTAGATTGAAATGTCAAGAATTAATTTATAACAGTGTAGTGTGTAGGTTATTTAATCAATTCAAGTACCCTTCTGCCCTTCAGTGTTCCGCCGGTCAGAAGCTAGTGAGGTGAGAGAGATGAGAGTATGCTCTTCCCCGGCTTTCGATTGCCAATATAGGATAGAAGCTACTGTGTTCCTATGAAATTAATTATCAAAAATAATAATTTCGAAATTAGAACCTTATTTAATATTGATTAGTGTCAATTAGAACTACAAACTAACTCGTATTGAGTCTCTACAATTTAAAATGTATCATCACTTTTAAACAACCCTGATTAAAACTCCTTAATAAGTATTAATCCCCGAGTTTTATATCTACCAGTGCAGATTAAATGGGCGTAATTGCTTAATAACCCGAAATTACATGGAGTTTGCTTTTGCCTTGCCTCGTGTAAATATAGCACGAAGAAAATATCATTGTAACATAATCCACCCAGTTTTAAAAGCGTGAAGATAACAATCACTGCGATACTTAAATGATAAACAGATAAACAGCGGGTTGGGTTGCATTTATGTGAGTCAAAACTCAAACAAAGGTGCGACCGATATAACTTGGTACCTCGCGAAAGAGTTAGAAAATATCGCCATCCCTCTTCCTCATAGCATTCGTGTATTTTTGAAACTTATTTTAAGTATTTTTTATCTCTTTTTGAAAGTGCCAAATTATACCATACCTAAATACCCGGTATATATATGTTTGCATCTGAATAGATACAGAAAAAATAAATTTTAAAAAATCCACGTATTTCATCCCACTGTCAAATATCATACAACATTTTTGCTTCTAACTTTTGAATTTAGATTTCGTTGAAAAAATATTTTTACTTGTTTTTTACTATTGAAACACGAACAATTTTTTTCAATGGTATTCAATATTTGAAACAAACAGTCGGTGCAAAGCTTTGTAGCTGTTGGTTTGCATGAATACTTCTTGTTACATTTTATATCAATTTTCCTGGGAATAGAAAAAACAAGAGCTCAGCAAAAACAACACTCTACTCGAATAACTCATCGGTATTGATGTTCTTTTTAATTTTTGCTTCCAAGTAACACAAAGCCTTAAAGCCTCTGTACGTAACTTTAAATTTTCACTTTGTTTCTATTTATTTAGCTCTGTATTGTGTTTCAATCTCTTCTTTAACTTTATCTACTTTTTTAAGATATGTTTTAAACTCACAATGTTGTCAGTTGTTTTATCCTATACTAATATTATAAATGCGAAAGTAACTCTGTCTGTCTGTTACGCCTTCACGTCTAAACCACTGAACTAATTTTAATGAAATTAGGTACAGAGATAGAATTGACGTTGAGAAAGAACATAGGATAGTTTTATCCTGGACTTTTGAAGAGTTCTCTTGGAAACGCAATATAACCGACCTCGACGCGGGCGAAGCCGCGGGCGAAAAGCTAGGTGTATGTAAAATCTATGACTTAGTATTTATTTCATAAAGATTCGTGGTACTCTTTTTATCGCAGTAGGAAACATTCAATTATAGGAATGTTGAAAAATACTAATTAATTAATTAATACTCAGCCTAATTTAAATTTGTATTAAAGTGGTATCTAGTCAATCCATATGTACCCAAGCTGACCGTTTAAATGAAGTGTTGTTGAGTTCATTTTGCATTGCAAACCGAACAAAAAAAGCAATATCATCGCCACAGATGGTACATACGTTGCGTATAATTATAAAATGTCGCATATGTATGTAATTTTTTTATTTTTACATTAGATGCGTTAGTCTTTGTGGGTGGTTGAAAAACAACTAATCAGAACGAACTATGGAACTAGAAATAATGTAAATTCTCGTTTCAGATATCTATAGCCTTTTATAAATACTAATGATGTGTTATGATTAAGTTATGCGTATTCGCAATTAAAAAATCTGTTTGAAAACGATATCTCTTTGACGTGTTCGATCGTATAATTAATTGGTGGTTTTGCTTACGCGTAGTGGTAGTTTATCGTGTGTCCAATTTAATAATGAACTTATCGTAAATAATATTTTGAAAATAAGTTTACATTCGCCCCTAAAAGTCAGATGAATCAATAATAAGAGGATAGTAGTAACTATTTTTTTCACGCAGGAATATTTTGCTGTGACATTTTATTCTCTTGTACACCATTTATAAGTAATATGCAGCCATACATCAAGAAAACTAAACAGTTTCTTGGCACACTTCACTCCCGTACTCTGCCTCTTGAAAGCTCTAGCAAAAAATACTTACTATATTCCATCTCCCTCACTCCAATACTCGTCCCGCTATCGCTGTCTTACTCACTACCGTTACTAAAGTTTAGAATGCATATAAAAAACGTAGTGCTCGTCTGTTCGTTTCCCTTTTGAAAATGGAATATCGGGTAGACGATATAATGAGATTTTTTATCGTTCCATCGAATTTTATAATATCAATTTAAGTAATACGAAGAGTTCATTGTGTATTGGTTGTGTATAACAAGACGCGAACACCAGTGTTACTTGAACTCATGTTTATAAGTTTTTCAAGTGTTGAAAAGGATTACCGATTAGTACCACTTATAAAAATAAATAATACTGCGGTGTGATTTATATTGTTCGACAAGTTTTTACCCGTGTGTCAGGGTCAGCATGGTTTATTGGGAAAATATACATCTAAATTTAAATGATATATGTATATCATTTTATCAATCCAGTTTAAAATCAATATACTTAAAACATTTTCTCAACGTTTTCGAGCTACATGCAAAGAGCAAGTGAGGTCTATGATCAGCAATGGGCTATAAAACGCTGACACAAGTTGACCGGTACAGGTATACCAGTTGATAGTCATCCCATTCAAAGTTTTAGGTTTCCATTCTGACACGTTCACACCAATTTCGGGGAAACATGAAAACTGTCATCTCAGACCTCGTCAACATCAACAACATTGTTTGGTATCCTTCTAAGAAAAGTCTTAAGACGGTATCTCCATCCAACTATCATTACGGAGCCGCGGTGAGAACAAGTCTATCACGTGTATCACGTAACTTGTCAAAGATTATACAGAGCCATTTTGTTCGTGAGTGAGTACGACCTATACTAAGACCATTACCGATGATTTCCTTTAATCGCGAGAGATATACGACATTAATTTATATGCAGTATTACGTAATAACGGATAATGTTAGCGTTAGATCACATTATTTGAAATAAATTCTGTGAGTAAGGTATGACAGAAATTTATCAAAATAGATTCTTTTTACATATCCACATTTCACATATATACATTGTGCGTTAGTATCCCGAACAAAAATGTCCAACAAAAACTACATATCTGTTGAAACACGAACACAAGAGTAAAAACAAATACCGGCTAAAATTTTTTTATCCGTTTTACATGTTCACTGTCCAGTCTTAACTAAGTGAATATCAAACATTTTCACAAAGTTTGTTTCGTTTATGAACAAATATTTAATCCAATCTATCTGTAGAGTACTGCATTCTGGAAATCCTTTGACATTTAATGCGAATAAATTGATCAAAGAGATTCACGCTAACTTCAAGTTGCAATAGAGGAATTTATTCGAATTGCCAATTACACCGTAGCATCAATTGTTGTTTATATTTCCTATGAAATATTACTTTATAGAAAATCGAATAGCAAATATTTATCTTCTGCTATTAAACATTAATGTTTTCGCAAGTAGGTTTTTACACATGAACATAATTAGGTGAGATAAAAGAAAAAGGCGACCCCGAAAATTGGTTTAAAACTTCGGACACCATAATCTTAAATACAGGACGACAAATTTTATATTAAACCACATTAACATAACCTGACTCCTCATAAGAAGTAATAAAATGCATCCGAAAGTAATCAAATCAATTAAGGTTGAGTTTTGATCGTCAGTCGTCGCACAGGGATCGCTTTTCAGCATTGTTGTGGTTCCTACAAGTCTTGAAAGACGAGAACGAACGGTTATCTATGCGGTGTCAGGTACGATAGCAGTTCTGTAAACAGTGGTATAGTGCTTGTAATACACGCTGTCAGCTATTATGTGTAACACTGCTCACCCACACAGACGCACTGTTCTTGGAATTGACTGGTTTGTCAGATTGTTGTTTGACTTTGTTGTCAGTAATGTCAAAGCTTTATGCCTTCATTTCAAAATCCTAGTGTTGATTTAAAAGGTTGATAACTACCTAAGCTTATTTTATTAGACTTCTGAATAAAATAAAAATGTCAGATGAGTTATGAATTTTTGAATGATGAGTTAATAAGTAGTTCGCAATGGTGACCTAAATTATATTCCTATAGATATAAATATATTTAGTCTAACACCACTGACACCTGTTGCTGAAAAGTATTCACGTAGACATAGACGTATATGCAGCTTTTTTATAAAATACTTTATTTAAAAAAAAACTTATTATACTTAATAAACAAAACCTAATTAAAAGAAAGTAGTCGCACGGTGCAGCGGCAGCATGTATCGTAGTATTCATTCTGTTGTGGCAGTTACAAACAGTGACAATGAGAGGTCAGTGACCCCATTGTGGCTCGGAACTAGGTCACAGAAGGCGGGTAAGATTAAGGGGCGGTTTCAGGCGGAGTTTCGGCTCTGGGGGCAAGTTACAGTGGCAAGTGTGACTCATAAACCGCAGTAATGATGTCGAGGGCCGAACTTACTCCTCCCCTAAACATACAGTAATGACGTTTGTTATATACAAGCTTTTTTTCCAAAAATTTAGCTCTATAAAACTGACAGCTCAATACATAATGTTATAAACTTTTTATTGCGTATGATAGCAGCTAAAAACCTTACAAATTGATTCGCCATTGGTCAAATTTCCCCGCTAATAGAACCTCAAAATTGCCCTTAGCAGATCGCTCTACATTGACTTTAAAATAAATCACCAAATTGGATACTTTGTTTTTTGAGCGAGTATGATATTGAAACAACACTGTAATGACCTAGAGAGGATAGGATATCACCGCTAAAACACGCTTCCCCTAACTAAGAATCTTCCAGTTCAAAAAGCAGACACGTAAAACTACAGAACAATTAACAAGCAACGAATGCGAGAATACATTTTCCATTTCCTCTTAAAGTTTCAAAACACGTGCTATTCAATTCCACGGCTTACAATAGACAGTTATTTGAGTATTACGCGTATTATATCACTGGCCTTATAAGGGTACGTTTACAATATTACTACGATACGATTACGTGGGAGTGCAGAGCATGTAGGAGGCATCGTACGCGACGCTTGTCGGCGAACATTTCTTTGCTAATTCATTCAAGCTTAAGTTTTGGAGATGTGGTTTTAGGAGGTATTAGTAACTGGGTTTTTTTACTTGATAGTGTTGATTTATGACTAGCCTTCTGAGACTCTGTTCGTTGTAACAGTTCATAAACATATCCTTCCTTTAGCTTCAAGTTTGCTTCTACCGGAGTTACATAACAAGCCGTTCAACGGTCGTGAGAGAAAACAGTAAAAGAGAGTCTATGACGTGCTAGATATAAGACCTTTAATAGTTTATCATACTAAATGAACGGAAAAGCGTTGTCCGAAGCGAAAACAGTAACGTAAATAAATCAAATAATCGTTTTCGAAAAAATAGCACGTGAATTCTGTTGTCTTTGTACTTTCATTAAGCTTAAAAATTCCGCTCTCCTTATTTTCAAACAGCTCAAAATACAATGGTTGAACGTCCCTACTTTTATCTCTCGTAGTACATTCACAAATCCAGGCCCGCAGCATAACATTACCAGTGCCGAATCGCTATGTGACCAATGAGAAAAATTCGTACAGCGAGCAAAACGCCCCCTGCCAAACATTCATGATTTATTGCAAAAACGGGAGCCGAATTACAAACATTCTTCACAAACAACGCCCGGCTTATCCATTTGCAATATAGTATATGCATCACTAGCACTCGTACGTACAGATTTTAATATGCATAAAGTTGAATGGCATCTCCTAAATTTAAAAATACGAAATTATTCCAATAATACCAAACCAACGTGTTTCTCATAAATCTGTTTGACATTCCAACGCGTTGCCGACATTCAATGGAACTGGAACGTATCTAAGCTCTCATTCATAAAAACGATCAGCACTATCTAAGACTAGCGAATACTTGGCACTCCCACACAAACGCATTAAGGTACCTGTTGTACGCACACATACATAAGTCAACAGGTTCAAAAAGACGCGGTGGGGGTGCCTGTGTGAACCGGAGTCTGCTGCAAGTTGTATACTGCGACCAATGAGTTTTGATGTTTTATAAAATGTTTTTTTTTCATAAAATCATACGACTTTTCCTTCTTTTTAGTTTTACTTGATTCTGATTTAGTTACTCTAAGTTCATCTTAAAGTATGTTGATATTATTTTAACCATATATTTTGTTTCTTTTTCAGGTAAGATTTAATAAACACAATACTCACCAAAAGTACAAGTCTGGAAGACTGTCCGCTAAAGCGTTGTAAGTAAACCAGTCATAATTTTTGACACAATTTCAAAACAGTCACAATACTACAACCAAAAATCAATTATCAACTGGTTCTCAGCCAGTAGGTGCCTACCTATGCACTAATAAAATGAAACTGCTAACGAATATAAACGACGTAATAAACAAAATAAGCCTTATAAAAATTGCAAGCAAGTATCAAGTTATTTTAACCGCACTCTACATCTTACGGGAGACGCTGGGTCACCCAATATCCCTGACAGATGCTGTACCGGGACGAAACTTAAGAAAAAGCTGCTTTTTTCTATTGCTATCTCACTCTAGACTCAAAAATTCGTAACATGGAACACATGTTGTACAGTCCTTAAGGATATCCGAAGTTTTTACGAAACACCCACATCCTAATCTTCGAAAAAAGTTAGAAAAGTACAACCAAATGTTTGAAATTCACTTAAAAATGATGTGGGAATATTCCACTTAATAATTAAGCAAAACAGAGCAAGGAAGTTGCATTTAAACACTTAAAAATATCTTTCTCTTTGCCACGACAAAGTGCCTTAGGTAATATTATTAGCAATGTTTTACATCACTATGCCAAACGTTTCTTTCAAAGTTAAAAGCCTTGTGCTTATTTCCTGTTCAACATTATTTCATACATAAATTGATAAACTAAAAGAATTATGCAAAAAAATGTAAAAAACTTAATTTTATTAAATTTAAAAGATCAACAACCACATAAACGTTTTATTAATGCAACGACATTTAGCAAAACACGTTCTTAGACTTTCTACTAGCATTTACATCCGTAATCTTGACGTTTCATCTTACAGAGGTAAACAGAACGTTGCTTTATCATCTCACATCTTGACACGGTATTAAGATTATATAATTCATGTCATCTCTCGCAGATTTTGTCTCAAGGATTTCACGCTTGCTTCTTATATTTCTACAATTTCTTGAAACAAATAAATTGTAGAATCAGGCACACGTTTATTCCTAAATGTTCTTGTTTTTATTAAAAACCAGTATATCCAGATACATGTCAACGAATGGAACAGCCCTCAATCAAATTATATTTTTGACAGCCGACGTTGAATTCTACTATTAAATTTAGTTACTTGATTTTGCATTTACCTATTTAAAGGGAAATAGGACTTTGTTTGAGAGCCTAATGGATGTGTTTCGTATGTTTCAATTCAATTACATTAATGCCATGGATATGCGGCTATTGATTTCGACGGACTGTCATTAGTACCCAATTTATTTGGAAATGGGAGTAGTAGTGTCAAGTACACTTAGCCGAATATATTACATTATTCATGATCATTTCAGCGTTCAATCCAACTCTAGATTAATGTTGATATGTAGGAATTAATTCCCGTTACTGGAACTTGGGTAATCTATACTAATATATAAAGCTGAACAGTTTGTTTGTTTGTTTGAACGCGGTAATCTCAGGAACTACAGGTAGTAATTGACAAATTATTTTTGTGTTGAATAGACCATTAATCGAGGAAGGCTTTAGGCTAGGAAGGCTATAAACCATCACGCTGCGACTAATAGGAGCAAAGATACAATGAAAAATGTGAAAAATCAGGGCAGGTATAAATCATAACTTATATCTTCTACCCACGGGGACGAAGTCGCGGGCAACAGCTAGGTCAGCTAGTATGTAATATCACGGTAAAAAAATGTTTTCAAAAATGATAAAACCAAAACGACACTCATAAAAGTACACATCTATTAACGAAAACGTTTTTTTCAATTTTTTCTATGAATATATTTACATTATAATAACTTGTTGTTTTTTAAATCAGCTCTAGACAATTCAACAGAATCAATGACGCATATGTTTTCATAAAGTCTAGAATTTTGTCTAGATAGGTCTTGTTTAAGTCTAAAAGTACCAGGAGCGCATAACAAAGAAGACATCACATCTTTTCTCAGGTTCGAAACAAAATCTATCCAGCCACAGATAATAAATACAATTGAAATTCTAACAAGTCGATTACTTATACTTTCCTAGTATACGCGAACTCTATTGAGATTCTGTACGCACATTATTTGCATACGTTTTATATGTAACTCGCTAAATTCCACTGTAGTAATAAATATCTATCTTCGATGTTGCTGTCTCTCTTTAGCACGGAAGATTCCGTAGTTGCATCTCGTACGCACGCCATTCTTTTAAGCTCACCATTGTTTTTGTTGACCGAGACAATAAAATATCAATATCACTTAGAATTCTGGCGAGAATAATTTTTTCTAGTGTATTTTACATGTTAACTAAAAACTATAAACAACTTAGAATCGATAATTTTATTCTGAAAACATTTTAAGATTACTCCCTAAAATATACCTCATTATCTTTTCGAGGCGCGTAAGGAAACCTTAAATTTATAAGTACAGTAGTTATGCGCTGGCTGACATTAATTTAATGGATTTTTAATCGATGTACCAGTAATACACAGCATATCAATTTACAAGAAAAAAATAAATCCTGCATTCAAAGTATCGCCTTTCATTTATTGGGCAACTTCCACAACGTTATCAAGGAACCTTTTATGAAAGCACTCGTTAAATTATTGGTATTTTATAGGATTTCCTTGTCTTGATTATTTTAATAAGGTAAAAGGGATTGAATTATAGTCTTATGCAATCACGGTTGACGTGTAGCGGGGTTGGCATCGTAAGGCGACTGCTAGTTTGGGAATGGCTGGGTAGTGCGTTCCTTTCCGATTTTCCTTAAGTTACAATAAAGACTATAAATTAAATATTGTCAGTTTTTAGACAAAACAAAATACATTTTTATACAATGTGTCATGTCAAAAAAAAGCTCGTTCTGGTAAAATTAACTGTAAATTATCGACAGCTGTTGCATATTCATTTAGTTAATGATAGTCCCTCTCGAATCCTTATCCGAAATAATTTCGTACTTCGATTTCTCTCCCATTAGCTGACGATTAAAAAAAATATACATTAAAATACATATCATCGTAAAATGTTCATATTTTTTTCTTGTCAAAGTTCTCTTAATTACTCTCTCCGCTTTTTATCTTTTGCAAATTACCGCTGAGAATGTTAAAACATTAAAACAAAAATGTAAGGACATAAAAAATATGGGATAAAAAGTGTCTGGGTCCGCGGGCCTTAGTGAACAGGTTTCTGAACAAATAAAACAAGTGATCGAGATGTCGTGTCCTCTCATTCTCATCATAACCGCTGCTCATTCATTCATGTTGCCATAAAACGAGTAAAACTCGAACTGGCTTCGGCGACCGTCCGACCTCACTAATTTTACCGTCGCGAATGTAATTTTTAGTTTATAACCGAAATTTGCGTTTTTTATTCTAATTTACTCAGTGTTAATTGACTGTTTGTCGTTAAAGTTTTCTTAATTTTCTTGTTGATTATTTTCCGATGGTTATAAAAGTCCGTTCCCCATATCAGTGTTAAAAAAAACATTAATAATGTTATGATTCGCAAAAATCCGGCCAATATCAGTATTTATATTACATTAAATGTTCGTGGAAATGCCAGATAATCTAAAAGCAAAAAGGCTTTCTGCAACAAACGATGAAATTAATACCTAACTGGTAAATATCATTCAGTTTTGCTTTGATCGCATTTTAACCACATATTTCGTATCTACTTTGTGACATTAACTGACATTAATAAACCGAGGTAATTATTTTGTCCAAATTACACACGAAAATCGACTGAATCCTAGAAATAAATCCATCAGTAAACATTGAAAGGAGATATGAGAGCTTATTGGGAAATCGTTTATGGATAGAAGCTTGTTAATAGAAAATACAGGCTTTAGATAACTAGACGTCCATCAAACAACCAAACACAGATAATAAAACGTCAATATGGGTCGCAATTACAACAAAGAAACAATAAGATTACAATGATGTCAGACTAAGAGTTACTAAAGTAGGTTCTCGAAAAGAAAATATTTAGACTTTAGAGCAAAGAGAAGATCGAATGACAAGAAGAGACTTGGATGAAATTGTATGTAGCGAGTACGGAAACAAAGGGCAAGAAGACCACAAAAATCAATAAGATTAAAAAAAAACGTTCCCGTACTAAAAGTATCTGGTAGCTATCAAACCACTACTGAATTTTATGTCCTCATTTTGGCAAGTTTAAATCCCCAAGCTTCGACGTTAATGCAAATTATATTTTTGGTCTTTGACATTAAGACACTTATTCCCTTTTAAACAAAGACTCCTAGTACTACAAAACACCTGTTTACTACCAAGTTACTCGTACAATGCGGTCATCATTTACCGTCAAGTGTGATCATTTTGCTTCGAACGTGAGCGGGTTGTCTACAAACAGTATTAATATTTAACACTCATGTTTTTTAGAATGTTTGATTCGACATTGATTTTCGTGCCCATGTCGAGGTGGTGGGATGAATACCAAGTACAATAGATCCGTGTCTACAATAATGAGAAATTCTCGTATTACAAAACAACATAAAAATAGTCATCCCGAACCCGGCGCTCTTCGAATGAACTGGAAAAACGTCACCATTATTTTTTTCGGGGAACATGCTTGTTTGGTTGTGTATGGCAAAATAATTTATATTTCTAATGAAAGCGACTTTAGTACTTGACTACTCTGAAGGCTTTTAGAAATACTCCTACTTGGAAATCTGCCAGGCGAAAATAGTCAGTGAAGTAAAAACATTATTAACAATTTGAGATATTTAGGTAATTGACGGCAAAATATTTTCTGTAACCAAACCATTCCTTAACCATTCATGCCTTTAAAAACCTTTCAAACTTTGCTCTTGCCGTCACTTTTTAGTTTTAAGAAATACTTAGAAATCCACCCATTTATTCGTCTATCACTCACAGACATTTATTTGAACGCTTCCTTAAGGACATGCTATTACCTACGTCAATAGACTACGTTAACTGGAAACGTTAACTGGAAGAAAAACTTTTACACACATTTTAGTTACCCGAATTTGGGACTTCCTACAACCTCTTAATATTTCAAGAGAACGTCAAACTTCTAAAATCTCCTGTCCAACTATACTGTTCAAACTGAATAAGCTTTATGAACAGAGAGACCCTTTCCAAGCCCAACAGTCTTCGTCAAAAGAGACTTCGGAGGTTCAGCGTACTCTGTGCACTTACCTCTTAAAAGGTCACTTCTGTAGTTCAGAAATAAGAAAATAATAAATTGATTCTTTTGAAGAGAAATCTCAATTATTTCAACAATCCTTATAAAACTGCAATATAATTTTATTGTTTTCTTTCTTGCATTGTAAAGCCATACTTCGAAGTAATTGAAGCAGTTACCTAGACGCAATTAACCCAGAAAAGCAAACCCTTTTTTCGCTGCCGCAATCGCTCTTTACATCACAAAACAATTGTTTTAAGAGTGTAAACATCAGTAATTGGTAATACATCCCCCCTCGGCCATTTCTCCCCTTTACTTAACACAGAGGGGCCTATAATTAAATGAACAGCAGCATACGGGCACAAATGGACTGACCGATTAAACGCATCCAATGTTTCGACACTTACAGTGATAAATTTCTTAAATGGATAACATTTGGTTAACCCGTATAAGATGAAGGAATTTCCATGTCTCCTTCTTATTATTGGTCAGTTGACAATCTGAGAAATTTGGAGTTGAAACACTGGCTTTTTCGGGCAGCATCTGTCAAAAGTATATTTTACCTATGATTGTGACAAATCCGTCGCGAAAAATATTCCATCCACTTCGATCAATCAAATTCGCGCGGTTGAATTTTTAGATGCTTTTCCCATGTTACTGTAAAGCTACTCTATCAAAACATGTCAATTTGGGCTATAGATTCACAGAAGTCATAATTATTTCCTGATGGTGTTGGACCATCACTATTTTTCTAAATATCATAGTAGTTGTGGCAGACACTGCTCGACATCATATGGTGCGACCTTTCGCGTAAATAGTTAGGCTTCTAACATAAATTACTCCTTATTTTCTCCATCACCTCAGTTACAGTTGTATGGACTTCGATCTAAATGCAATTACCAAGTAATCGTCTGACATACTGAGGCGAGCAGAGCCAACACGGGCTTGATTATAATCAAAATTATTTGATCACGACCAATTCCTTTGTGAAGATACAAAAAATTGCATTCAAATAATACCAAGCGGAATATAGATACGTAAGTACGTATACAAATGATTTTGTAAAGAAATGAGAGGCGTTCGTCGAATGTACCTACGTACTTTTTTATTATAAAATTTTAATTATTTTTCTCCGTTTGATGGATTGTTGCTGTAATGATTCACGATGGACACTTTTGGTACTATCTGAGTATTATAATTAGATGTTGTTTATTGCCCAAGCCGTGTCTTCCCAATAAATGATATAATTATGGTAGCTTCCTTCTCTATAATCTTGACTAAATACAATATATAGAGGAGACTAAGACAGTAAAGAAAAAAAATGAATATCTAATATAAATTGTTGCGGTTGGACACGATGTCAAAAACAATACTTTCTACTAATAATTCAGACCATTTAGAAACATCAAAAAACGTAAACCTCCTCAACACTCATAAGAATACCTAATTATCTACAACATCGCCAGTCATTTCAAAAACATACGTCACACAATTCCCAAAATTACCTGATCGTTTTTTTACAAGAAATAAACGTGTATGTATATTTTCTCATATATTTTTTGGTTTGCCTGCAACACAAATACCAATTAGCTCCTCATCAAGGCTCACGTCGTGATGGCGGGGCAACGGCCGAGCGACTCCGGCGCACAATTTCATGCCTCACTTGACAGATATTTGATTACAGACTATCTTACGCCCTACCGCAAAGTTTGTTAACTTGCATGTAGATTGACGTTTCATTATGATCGTTACGGAGGTCTAAATTATTTGTGTGCTAAGTTTGTCTTTGATTGCGAATGTCATGAAAGTGCTGGTGAAAAAAAACAATTTACCAAAATTGTTTGTTAATAAAGAGTTAGGTGAAACTGTAGTAGTGTGTTTTTTAGAATCGGCTTACAAGCTTGGTGAATATTAGTTCTTTCTATTCCTATAGGTAATTAAATTTCTATTTTCCCTAACACTAATATGAAAACCTTATTTATATTGCAATCCGTTCCAAAACTTTAAAAAAAGTCAAAGCCTTAAAATTAAAGGAAAGAGACTGCTCGACTGCGGTTCAAGTCCATGATCACACGCTCAGCGGCTATAAGCGAATTTCAATGCAAGCGCCTTGTAACGCCATCTGTCGGCTAAGCGCAACATACTTTCTGTGACGCAGTACTAGCGCCACCTGTTCAACTCTGAAATCAACTCATTTGCTCAAAAATATTCACTGATAACAGCGCCATCTAGTGAGGTTTGTTAAAGGTCTTTGTACTCTAGTGCGCCCTGTTCACCGGTAGTTCTCAATACGCCCGCTAGATGTCAGTAGTTTTGGTTTCTTGAATTTTTAAACAGAGGGCTCTGGACGCACCTCTAATAGAATTCAGATGATCTTTTGTGGAATTCACAGTGTTAAGGACCGGTTTCATGATATTTGACTATTTGACATAGACAAATTATTATTAGGTTTTTGTTTTTATAGGGATACATTGCTCCCAGTTTTCTAGAGAATTAAATGTTAATATGCTTTCTTACTTTAGGCAGCTTAATTTTGGTTGAATTATCCAAGGTTAACTATAGTTTACATCTACATCTGAGTACATGCCGATTCACCATTTGGAAAAAAATATTTCTAAGAAACATTGATGACGTTAAGTATTACTCAACTTGGAGATACCGTTTTTTTTATGAAATATCAGCTAAAATATCAGCCTACGTATTATTAAAAGCTTCTAATATCCTTAAAAGGACATTTACGGTGAGCCATTCATATTAATCTGATTTAGTTAGAAATTCAAATTTGTGACTAAATATGTCGTTTCCTTGTAACACAGATGGTTTTAAAGCCTACGTGAATTTGTTTCCACACCTCATTCATAAAAATCCTGTCTACCACAAAATGTTTCTATAGTTTTTCGAAACGAATTTCCAAGACGCTTCGAAATTAATATCATAACTGTTGGACTGACACAGAATTAAGTGGCACGAAGACTTGCTGAGGCAAACGGAACAATTTCGGCATTTGATTAAAATAAGATATCTTGTACAAATGCAATAGTATCTATCACTTCAAGAGGAGGAGATAGCCGCTTAGGTCATCTAGATATCTTTTATATAAGTTCATCATCGGCCTAGCCTTTTCCCAACTATGTCGGGGTCGGCTACCAGTCTAACTGTTTTCAGCTAAGTACCAGTGTTTTACAAGGAGCGACTGCCTATGTGACCTCCTCAACCCAGTTACCTGGGCAACACGATGGTTAGACTGGTTGTCAGACTTTTTCAAGCTTCTGACTACCTTTTACGACTGTCAAAGATGTAGGAATAACACCCGGGACCCACAATTTAACGTGCCTTCCGAAACACGGAGGAACTTGTTATGACAAAGATGGTCACCCATCTACGGACCAACCGCGTCAAGCATAGCTTAACCTGTAATCGATTCACTTATGCGGTTATAGCTTAGCCACGAGCTCCTCATTTCTTATTATAAGTTACTTAGTATTAAAGAAACTTTCCTCTAAAATACTAGATGATACTGCTGAATACCAATACAAAGGTAGCGCCAAACATCTTACAAACGGATTCTGATACTCGTTTCATACCGACAAAATAATGACATCACTTCACATAGCTGCAATCGGCGAACTATTGGCTGACTGCATATTATTCTTATGCAAATCTGTTTACATATTTATGTACCTTATTTCTATATGAGTAGAGTCTATTTTGGTTTCAAGATAAATGATGTTGAGATACAACAGATTCTAACTAAATATGGAATCGATTCTATTCAATATTCATTGAAAGACGACGTGGTCACGTAATGCTAGGATTGCCCATATTTGGAGCTATGTTAGCCGGTATTTGCATGGTCGATATGATTGATTTATCGATAAAAATCGAGGCATCGATTTGGAACGGTTTTGGGAATAGGCTGACATAATTTAATCGATATGACGCACAACATTTCCTTTATAGAATCATATCTTCTGATAAAGATTTCGTTGCACTTTATATCATAACATTACAACTTTTCCTTCGCATGAATTTGGTTTAGATATTTGTAAGAAATAGTGTCGATGTCGGGTTTGTACCTACCTGAAAGAAATTAACTTATTAAGTCAACTTTCAAGCTAAGCAGGTCTAAGCTTTCAAAACTATCAACAATTTAATTCTTCTTTTTGAAAAGCATTGTCCTGAAAAAAAAAACATCTCGTCATCCTAGTAAATCAGTAACTCATAACCTATTGCAATTATATTTGAACTATCAACGTACCGTTATCATTTATCAAAAGTATTTTAGATTGTTTATTAATGTTATCATTTTGATAATCTAAAAGTGAAGTAGGTACTCAAACAATTTGATAGACCACTTGCAAGGCATGTTTTGAGGTTATTGCTCTATGGACACTATCAGTTCCAATAATTATGATTAGGTAGCAAAATCAATCAATGTGTTGCCAAATTTTTAACCAATCCAGATAATAAATTATAATTAAATAATTATTTTCTTGACTTTCCTTATTTATCCTTATTGACTTCTACATCTTCTTTTTTAATCATACTAGGACTCTCCTTTTGAACAAAAACAGTCCTAAGAACAGAGAACCAAAGGAATGTTTTCAGTTCTGTCATAAAAGCAATAACTGCCTGAACTGGTTGCTATGGCAACAGTGTTTAAAAAGTAACCAATAACACAAAATTCTTTACTCAATCTAAAAGCACCTAAATCGGTTACTATGGAATCGGTCTTAGCAACTTGACAGTCTTCTCTACATTTAACGTGAAGACCCGGAAAAACATTAAAGTTACGTGTATAGGTACACGAAAAAATAATATCAGCAAGTTCAAACAAGGTTACAGTGTGCTTATAGTTCTAACAACTAACGATTCTTAGAAATTCACATACCTACCTCACGTAAACCACAGAACTAAAATTCAATATCCTATCTACAATACTCCAATAGATGCGATGGATAATATTGTATTTTATATAGACTTGTATACCGCACGTAGTTGTAAAGAGGTTTCAATCCTTTTTCTGTTGTGTAAATCCTTTTTAGTGCCTCTTCCCTAAGTTATTCTGATTACAGTAATTACCAGCCTATTTCCATCGCATGTGGATTTAAACCTCTTTATCTACTGTTGATCTATTTCGTGTACTTCTTCTTCTTTGAACTCCTCTCGATTGTCAGGTCTATTGTTTCTTGTTGTTATTCATAATCTGGTTCGAAATATTTGAAGTAGGTACCTACATAGAACATCATATTTAAAAATAAAGTTAAATTTCCTTAAAAACATTTATTTTGTTTTGTTATTTTCATTAGTTACACAACATATATTTTTCGCCGATACATTTAACTCTACTACTACGCTAACGTTTTGAGTCAAAATTCAGTAGATACATTTTTATTGTGTCTGCTCAAAAATGGTGTCCCACAGCCCAATCTGTCTTCAAGTCACTCGAAGTCGGCACACAACTTTCTTTGTGCATTGCGCAGTGCAACTACTAAAGTGGTTGGCGCTCATTAGCTAGGTAGTTAAAGGTAATAGCTACAAGTATTCGAAATCTAGTCCAATTTAGGTCACAACGATATCAATTCGTAAACCCTACTTAGCTTATGTCTATTTATTTTGAGACTAGCTTTGTTCGCCTATAAGAAATACCTAACAAGGTTTATTTATGTTTCTCAACGGCCCATTCTATTTATAGGTCCATGAAAATCGATGTAGAATTATACGCTTGTACTCATAAAAAGCGAATGACGCTTCTAACTAAATAGTTTTAAAATCGTCAATTAATTCTGTAAAAGCAGAGGGCGTTCACACCTAGTAGAAACATTGGATGTAAAACTAAAATCACATGTAAGTTACTATTACGCGCTGCTCGCCGCACAGCCTCCGGACTGGTGGTGGTAACATCGGAATGCCATAACTCAGGCATACCACCTTAACGGTACGAGAGAGCGAGACGCACACATGCGTCGGAGCAGCACGCAACATCGACATGGTTGAACGACCGATCAAATAAGTTTGTACGCCGCTATCGTATACCACGTAGGTTTTATTTCTTCTAAACGTGTCGAGGGCGCATGCGCTATAGTCCGATTTCCAAGATGGCGCTTGCAATTTTCCCTCTGGCATCGGCATTGGCGCGAAACTTTCATGCGGGCAGTTAATTCAAAAATGTAATAGCTACAAAAGTATCCAGTCTTTAAATATCCAGCTATAAACAATTAGCCATTTCCTGCTTGAACTCTCTCTTCTCGATATTCTATAGATGCATTGCTCGATTTTATTAGACATTACAGACGTGTCTGTGCATAAACTACAGAATCATTAGAGATTTGAACACGTCTCTAATCTTGCATATTCCAGTATTTCGCTGATGTAATAAAAAATTATGGGAAATTATTGTAATAAAATCCTTTAAGACTATATTTACATCGAGGTAATGGAGTTTGTGACCTCTGTATTTCCGGATTTCTCTATGCGCGACCTAACACAGGGTATCGGTTTGATCGTAACTAAAGGTTTGCGGCAATCGTTAGCTGAAACTTGGAGATAAAACGGTATAATTACGATGTACTTTATTATACAAATGCTACTGTCCAGGTGGTCTTTGAGTTAACTCGTAATGACTCTATTTATTTTCCCACAACACACACAATCTGGAAACGTTATTCCAAATAACATTTTCCTGTTTTAAACCTATAATTTTGTCAAGACCTTTACAATAGGACTACCACATTAAAGAGGCCTTACAATATTAAACAAATACAAAATGATATGGTCCAAGTTATTCTGGCGCTAGACCACACAAGCTTTTGTCGTGACAGGCGATGTGTCGTGTCCACCACTAAATAGTTTATCTTAATAGTTACGTAAAAGTTGTTATTTTGAATGTTTTACTTCTCGTTTGGTTACCGAACTCATTTCTTTCGGGATGGAAAGGAAAACATTATATATTATTTAGACCAAATTCATCCAGCGTCTTTTATCTTACTACAAAAATATATTCTGATTCCATGTTGGAACCGTTTCGGTAATAATATCCATCAATACATGAATGACAGGACAAGGGCGTAAACAACAGCCTTCCTCATAATAGTCACTATTGTGGTGACAGCCTCCATTGTTTTAGACGATACAAGAGGCGTTATTAACATTTAAAGGCTTATGTACAAATACAAGTCAGCACAACTCTTTTGAACTGGTCGAGATGAAGAGTCTAGCTCACGTTTCTTAGCAAGACAGTAATTACAGAAGAGAGATGGTGTCGGTGTAGTGTAGAGCGTTGTCTCCCTTTCACAGCATGAATAGTACTACTTTAAGATGTGATGGTAAGCCCCCCGTGTTTACCCGGAACACGACGAATGCATTTTGCATCGTCTGACGCACGTTCCACTCTCCATACATAGTTTAGCAATTTAAAATACCTCTCCGTTAATACTATGCGTGTTCGCTCATGAAATTCTGTGTACTCGCGTTATGGCCGCGATTGTGATGTGTTGACTGCCTGTCAATCTCCTAAATGCTAAGCAGAAGCCGTTTGATGAATAACAATTTGATCGAGAAACATAAGGACCCAATGCATCATACATGTTCAGTTTGCATGCATTATGGAAGCAATTCGTCGAGTCAAATGACAAAATTCAAGTACATGTCTAGGATTCTAGAATAATGTATTTGGTTAACCTATTTGTTCGTCCAATCATGCAGCTTCACAAATTTAATGGGTGACTACAGAGAATAAGGAATATTTATTGTTCTGAAACGAAACCGGAAATTAGTGTAAGCCAATTCTATTTTAAAGGCTAAGGAAGTTGCATTGTGAAGCAAACTTGAACGTTTTCAAATTATTGGTTAAAATTTTGCGTGATATCTCTGTCCGTTAATACCTTACCACATAAGCTTTGTATGAGGCTTTTGAACAGATTTAAAGGTAGTTAAAAATGGCGGTTTTAGTCAAGCCACTCTTATTAGTCGTAATTTAGTAAAATTACACACAATGCTACCGTCTTTTGAAACTTGTAATGACGTTTAAACGCCAAAAATATATCGCTACCGTATAATAAGACGAATCAATATAGGAGCTCCTAATTTCAGCGCTAATTATACTTACTGACTGACGCGACATAACTACTGCCTACTCTGTCCAAAAATGTAGACCACATACTTATGTTACATCACTATAACACAAAATTCGATGAGAATGGTTATACATCCATTAACTCAAAACTTTCAACAGCCGTAATAAAGTGATTCCTAGTTTGAAATCTCCGAATGGAGGAACATTTTCAAAAAAGACCAACATCCAATCACGGGTCGACCTTCGAGTTACACCGAGGTCGATACAAAACGAGTCATATATTAAAAAAAGAGAAAAAAAACGTCATCGTGCGTGAACACGGCTCGTGTCCGACCCTTACAAATTTGTACCGCCTTGCTCGTAAAAATAAAAGCCTTCAGCCATCGCGCGCCCGGAGCCGTGCTTTCGAAA
Source organism: Trichoplusia ni (assembly GCF_003590095.1). Classification (NCBI taxonomy): domain Eukaryota; kingdom Metazoa; phylum Arthropoda; class Insecta; order Lepidoptera; family Noctuidae; genus Trichoplusia; species Trichoplusia ni. The sequence continues at coordinate 2,109,273 of NC_039478.1, read as the reverse complement.
TCGTGCTAAACATTACTTTGATTCTGTAAACCTGCTGGGCTTAAAACATATGATTTTACTATTGTCAATTTTTGTAATAGTTATTTGTATTAGTTTATTGTTGTATTGTATTATGTTATATCTATCTCTAGTACAAACATTGTGATCGATCAAACGTTTTGAAAAATTCAAGCAGGAGAAATATTACTTGACCATCTACTTCCCTTTGCGAAGAAACCAAACTTATATGTAAGGCCTGTATGCACGAACTTTGTTAAATTATCATCGAAAGTACGATTATTGAGTTTAATGTGTTTCCGGCGACGGGAGAGAGTACTCTTTCTGATAAACCGATAATCACAGCCATGGTCATCATAGGAATTCCAATTTGATTACATAAATACAAATAACATTGAATTTTATAATGGTCTACATCATGCCTAGAACCGCACTAGACCAAATAAGTATTATTTCAGAACAAAAAGAATGCACTAATTTATTATTCGATGTCAATGATACAGCACCGAAATTATATGTCTACGTACAGTCCTCCACAATCCTTTGATTCTTTTCAAAGCTTCGATTTGTAATTACAAACGCGGCGCGAACAAAGAATGAGACCATATTTTAATCTTATTTCCATTCTCCAAATCAGAATCAAGCGAATATGAACCCTATTCACCCGAAATAAAATTTATATCATCTCCTAGGCCTGAAGATGAAGTTGGTGATTTTGGACAAAAGGATCGAAATAAACTCCCATGGTGTGTTATTATCAGATATTTTAAGGACCCTTTTATAAAGTTAATAATGGATGCGATGTTTGGTGTATGATATACCTTAGAATATGGATCTTGTCTTAGGGGCATAGCGTCACTAATATTCAGTTGTAGAACTATAATTATCAACGGAAGAATTCGGCAGAACTGTGATTAAATTAGGTGCGTAAAATATCACCTTAGGCATTTTGGAGTGAAAACTGTACGTTCCCAGGCTGCTTCATAAAATTCCATAAAAAATAAAAAGTTGAATTGTCGATATAATAGTAAATCTTTGAATAAAACTAAATGTAAATCTATTAATAATTGTAATATAGGTACAGAATGGAGAACTCGGTACAAAAACATCTAACGAACAGCCAAGGCCATGCTCACCCAATACAAACACTAGCACTCACCGTGCAAGCACAGGAGAAGAATGTAGGAAAATTTCGACACAGAGAGTTGTCTGTGCCGGCTATTAGAAAACGGGCAGAAGTGGCTCTAATATGGCGGGCGGCGCGTGCGTCGACTAACTAACCCAACACGCTCACGTCAAACCACTAAGGAATTTCACTCGTATATGAGAAACAAAGATGAGGCTTTTTAGAGTATGGTCCCTAATTGAACGAGTAATGAGCTCGGTATAGGACGGTTAAAAATGCAGGTGCACGATACGATTCCTGTAATATTGAACAGTGTACAAAAAAATGGGTTATTGGAAAACGACGATAATATAGATCAATATTTATAAAGGAACTAAAATAGTATAAATTCTTATACTCACCAGTTAAGTTTTTATTCCCAAGTGTATTTGCTTAAGAGATTTAAGAACTCATATGTTTAAGATGAAAAGCTTACCAGTTGGATTCAAAAGAACAAAAGTATCACCTACTTACCATCCTACGCAAGGTTGGGTCACCCATCGGGACGGGTTTCGGCGGTGTTGGCGTAAAGAACATAGAAAGTTCACCTCCAACCACGTATTTATGGCTCCCAATCTAAGACGAAAGTCGAATGAAATTATTAGAAAGCAGAACCGAATAAATAGGTTCTCCAAATTGAATTGCGTACGTTACGAGCAAAAAGATCCACAAGCAATTTGAAACAATGAGTTTCTAAAACAATTCGCCTAGTTTCGTTGATTGCACTAAGTTTTAATAACATTTTCGAACCACAGAGGTTCTATTCAACATGAAATGGAGCTACATTTCCTGTTGTTGCTTGAAGGAGAAAATGCAAATGTTAGAACTGGTATCCGCGCAAAATGGCAAAGTCTGTCTATCACAGCACATAATGCCTTTATTAACGAACTATCGACAGATCAGGGTTTTATTAACCCAACATACAGCCTATTATTGGTCCTTATAGCTGTTCGTACCGTCATCGCGTCAGTCGTCAAGTCCAACATCGTTTCGACATTGAGTCGATGGGGTGTCTAATCTCCAGAATGCTCTGTTTAGTTTTGTTTCGAGTCGTGAGCGGTGCAAGCGAGATGTTCCGATACCGCGGGCACGACGCCCAGCCACGACCGACGATATCTCGTCTATCTGACGTCTTGCTAACTCGTTCTTTTTTAATTTTGATATACAGCCTTTATTGTGGTCGATGCGTCGATATTTCGAGCAGCAGAATGTTTGAAGTTCGCGAATCTGTTGATAAAAGATATTTCTCGTTCTTCATTTATAAATAGCTAATACACTTATTTTTTAAAAAGGAACTCTCTTCATCTGTCTTAACTGCTTTAGCATAATCATAATAAGCTAATATACCTTCAACTTAAGTTACTTTGAAGGTCCAAAACAGACATAAATAAGCTTCAAGTGTTGAACGTATCTCTCCGTAAATCGCGTCTAGAATTGTTATTAAGATATTATTGCTTAAGGGCATGGGTTGGAAACCCATAACATTGTAGGCGTTACGATTATTTTAATTCCCTTTATAGCAGCTATATTTAGGTGGATAAGTGTTGTTATTGCTAGACGCTGGGTATAACCTTGTATTACGTCTGTGATTATAGTAATTGCATTATTTTATTGTCATTTAATACCAACTGGCGTCAAAGTTGTGCCTAGAGGCATACCACCTACTTCTACAGTTTATAAACATGTATTTGTGTTTAAACTTAGAATCTCTACATTACCACCAAAAAGTTTAACTCACTTTTTCCTTTTCCTGATTTGTTTTTATGCATTTCAGTTGTCTGTTTCGCGAGGTGGCCAGTACTTTATTAGGTAATTTCCTCGGGGCCGCTCCAATAGCTAAGGAAAGTGAAACATCCGACAGGTTCCTCAGTAGGGCTTGTACGGCCGTGAACTTCCTGTGTATTATTGTGTTTATCCGTCATAAACCCGCACCGCTGTAGGCTGCCACCTTCCACGACAAACCCATTCAAGGAAAAACAAGCCTTATGGTTACTACACAAGGTAGACTTTTGTGTAAGCTGTTACAGAGATGATAAATGTGAATTACATGTACGTGTGCAGTAAAAGTATTAACTGTTTAGATTAATTGTTTAACTGTACCAATATGTTTTATTCGAGTTCATAAGTAATTAGATGTTTAATTACATTCGGTTTTATTAATGACGGGTGTAAATTAAGGCAACGGGTTTAAAGTTACAGTTTACTTTACTTACAAATTCATTCTCTTATTTTTAACTTTTTTATTTTATTACTAAAAGCAAACCTCATCTTCTAAAAAAAGCTTTTTAAAATTATATTGCTTAAAATTATTTTCCCTTCTCATATTTCAAATCGTGCCAGTTCAACGGTAAAAACATCAAAATATTCCTTTAAAACTTGTTCGCTAATCAATAATTAACATGTGTAGCGATAAAAGTATATTGACCTATGTTAATAAGGATCAAATCCGCTTCAACCAAGCCGAAAATAATGTAAAATATTCAACATACAATTTTATCAAGATATCGAGCTTTTAAACTTCAAAAAATATAAACGATGGCTAAAATAATAGGTAGGTGGTGTGTATGGTGTGTGTCTTATTAAACTCCTATTATTTTGAATGATTCCCAAGTAGACATGCATTCAATTTTTAATTATAAATTACAATAAAAACTGATTCTTAAAACTAACAAAAATTATACATACTTTATCAATAACAAGCGTGATTTGGTTAAAAAATATGTACTTTTTTAATACATCTATATTCTGAATTCCAGAATCATCTATTATTTGAACCCTGATCGTTTCGTCTACCCTGAAAAGGAGCAGTCGTGAAGATATACGATATACATATTTATGCAAATCAAGTGGTTACGAAGCAGTGTTCCGTGTAGCCGGCATTTATCCTCAAGTATAAATATTCAGCTATCACTTAGCCTATGCAAATATGCTGGACCTCGGTTAGTTATGCTTGCCGCGTAACCAATGATATAATATTTCGCTTGACAACAGCGCCAAGCGCTGACGCATACAGTATTAAGACTTAAAGAAACCCAGTTTCACAAATACTTGAATACTCAGCTATTTGAATAGAAATTAGGTTTTTTGAATTTTCTGTCGCGAACTTCGAGTAAACATTGAATACAATTTGCATTTCCTCGTCGTTTTATTTTTCTAACATTAAATTTAATGGACGACCCTCTCTTCAAAATCATTAACAAGCATAATAAAACGTTTGATATCGCACCATAAATATAACATTTCAGAAAACTTTAATCCTTAAATTTTATGTCTTCGAAGAATTTATTAATTAGTCAAATGCTCGTAAAATATTGTGTTTCGGTATTTAATACATTAATTTATGTCTTTGTAAGTTTTAAATATTTTAGGTATTATATTTTTGAAGGTATAGCTTAGGAACCGTTACCGATGCTTGCATGCAGTAGTCAACACGCTTTAGGCGTGGCGCCTTTATCGAACTCCTAAATTATTAGAATCTACTTAAAATATGTTATTCACGATAACGTGCGGTGATCGGTCTTATATCGATATACACAGATAAGCCCCGTTTTAGTCCATCTCTTATCGATAAACAAACACTGCTCCCGTCCATGGTTGTATTGCAAACAGAATCGAGAAATAAAAATAAACTTACGTAGGTACTGTGCACACAAAAAAGATTTTATCAGTTAAATATTGAAATCGATGTTTATACCTTCCCTATGTGGTTGATATCTATTCTCGGAATTAAGTCGTAAAAGGGAATGATTGGTCGAAATGGGAATTCGTTGCATTATTGTGGGTAATGGTCCCTAACATAAACACGTTTGTTTTTTAATTTTGCTTTTAACGACGTGATTTGGTGCATCGTAAGACATTCGAATTCTTGAAATAAATCAAGTTAGCTTTAAAATTAAGGAATGTCTTAACTTATTGCTTCGTGCTTCGAGTAACAAATCGTTATTACGATTGGGACTGACGTGACTTTTGCATCGATACGTACTCGCCCGTTCTAAAGTGGCATTCCGATAGAGCAAAGAGGGCAAGACTCCGTTGATAACTTTATACTTTTTAGTATTTAAATGAAAACATTAAACCTGAAACTATGTACAACATAAAATACAATGTAGAACTAAATGTACCAAATAAATTATTTAAAAGGCGTCGAAACAGACATCGAGTGAGATGGCATTATGAACTGGTTGCATACCACAACAGATTAGAGTAAACATTTGACTTGAAACAAAAACTACTGAGCCAAATTTTATGACATTCTACTTGACCAAATGTCAGCTAATCATCAAAGAAAAGAGCATCAACAAAATCAGTTTTCCATCCAGCCCAGAACAAACATAAAAAATTGAATTGAGAATTTTAAGTCTATAGAAAATGAAGAGGAACGTATTCGCACAAACTTCAAATGTTGGAAATAATCATTATAGTAAACAAATGGAATGTCATGTCAAAGAATCAAAGTATATAAATCTAAAAGACATTCTGCATCTAACAGTAATTACACTTTGTAAGTCATTACGCGGTTACGCAAAACATTCCTGAGTACGTTCACAAACTAATACGATATTAATAGCTCGGATTAGCTTAACAGGTTTCTGAACATTCGTAATTTGTAAATCATAATCAGAGACGGATAATCTTGAGGCACGCTCATCGTTTCCTTGAAGCCATAACTTTGAAGATAATGTTTAGATAGGAGAGGATACAAAGTTAAGATGGCAGTATTACCAATGATAGAATGATACTCTATAGAAAGGAGAAGTGGAGAAAACAGAGTTGCAGTTAACATGATGCTAAGGGTTCCGTAAAAATATCTATCGCTATCCATTAAAAACGCTTACAAATCCGACTTAATACATTTTATAAATTATAATACTTGTCTCCTTACCTTAAATATATATTTGGAAGCTGTCCATCACAATTAAATGTAGCATAAAATATACAAATAAGGGAAATATCAAAGTTCTACAAATCTCAGAGCATAAATAATTCAAAACGATTATAGGTCTTAGAAAATGTTCTGGAATCGACTGTTTTACATACGAATCCACTTGGCAATCGGCCTCAGCCAGTGTCATCTGGGCATCGCTTGCAACGCTTACGGCTTTCATAGAAATACCAGTGCCTAATCACTTCGCGGTATCAGAGAAAACTCGATGGCGTCGCGCGTCGTCTTAAAACATTTTACACGTTTCGAAGACGACGACTAACTACGAACCCGTTTCGTACTCCTGATTAAGACCAGTTACGGCTTTTACAAACTAGAAGAAACATTAAGTTTTCCGCACGTTGTGATGTGAACACTGATTTGGGCCCGGTTTTTTTGTATTTATTCAAATACATTTTAAATGCTTTTGGTATCTTCATTAATTAACTTATTCGTATCGATGAAGTGTAAATATTATTAAGGTGTTGCTTTTCATACGCGTATTTTTGTGTTCGAATTTTAATGTAGGCTTAATTTCCTGTCAAGGTTGTTTTGATATTATTAGATTACGTTGTAAATATATAGTAGGAGCAAACAACAATGCCAATGTCTTTTATGAAATAGTTTTATTCGAAACAAAAATGCTTACGCTGGTTCTTAAAAAGGGGCGAAATTAGAAGCTTTAATTTGCCAAAAAGGTTAAAAATGCAGACGAAATGCCAAGAATCACAAATATGTATTCAAATCTACAAAGTGTTGCCTAAAGCGGCGATTCCATTAACCGTGAAACCATCGCATGTGTGATCACTGGTAATGGGGATAATGATGGGCTCGGAGCCTTTTGGCACGGGCCTAATTTCAACGGGATTTATAATAAAAATGGCCGATTTGCCACACGCAAATTGTTGCGCGCACGATGCTCGATGGCCTGATTGACCATTTTGGGCGATGGTGGTGTTGAGATGGAGTCCTACGCGAGTCGAGGTGCGATGAAAGTTTGTCACTGGTTTGTCCTAGATGGATGGTTATGAAATATTTGAGTCGTAACGTGGAGGTGTATTGAAATGAAGCCATCCATGCTTTTCGTTTAGGTGTATTTTGGCTTTGTTTAAATCCCGAAGAATTAGATAGTATGTCTAAAGCTCTATCTGAATTCCTTAAAATACCTTTCATTTGTTCCGATGCCATATAATATTGCACACCAGTCCGCGAAATATGTGATTCCTGACCTCTTTCCCAACATTAATAAAGCCTAATCAAAAGGTTGTATCTGCTTACGTAAGTGGTACTTATTAATATTCCCGCACCCACGATGCAGTTATAACATTGACTTAAATATAATTTATGTAAGCATTACTAAAATCTGTTAAGACCACCCGTCATAATACAAGTACTAGACCTTCTTGAACCGACTTTTATGGTTCTTATGAAATACACCCTGCTTACGTTTATGCCTGCGGAAAGCTTAGGACCTGAGTGATGCTTTGGTGTAACTTGTGGGGGGGGGGGGCTTTGTCCAGTAGTGACAAGGATTTTTGTTTTAAGGAAAATTATTTGGATAATAATATCCCTAAAATTTACCAGTTTACAACCATAATATCATTTCACTGGTAAACATTTGATTATACATCTCAATATCAATCACTTCATGTCAAAAAATGTAAATAATTAAGAGCTTTGCCGTGTCAACCGTCAAAAGCTATTGGCAACATACATATCGGTACAGCATACCAACATTGCCCAACAATTTAACACTTAAACTAAGAACACTCCTTTTGTCAACCTTTGTCGCTGCAGGAATGTGGCATAACAGCACATTACGTTGAACATAACATTCCTGCATGTGATCCGACTGGCAACTACATCTTGCGTAATTGTATTAAAGAACTAGGCATGTCTAGACCATTGCCTGGCGACAGTTACATAACATTACCTATGTGTAATTTATTCTGTACTTTAAGTTCTAAGGAATTAATGCTGGTTTTGCAGAGCGGAATTTTATTTGTCATCATCATTAATTTGTCATCACGTTACTTATTTTATTTGGGTAATCAATCCTTCTGATAATCACATATTTCGTATTTAATAGAGACGGCTCGACTAAACAAAAACTTTTCAAATTCTCTATGTGGCAAAAAATTACTATAATAAGGTCTCACCTATTTAACAGCATGTTGGGAGGTAAAGGAATCTTTACCTCAACTTTCAATGTGACTTACAGTATAACAAACATTTTCATAATAGTCCAAGCACCATTGTCATTTAAAAAGAACTTCACCCATCCCTCCATACCTATAGACTTAGACCAATCATTTCTTCAGAAAACAGTTGATACTAGTTCTAGAATTCAAAAAAAGGGTTTGGTGTCCCAAACTCGTCTTCTGAACCCTCATTCTCTTCACCACGCCTTAGTCTTAGGCTCTGAGGACACAAAATGTTAAAATGTCAACCTGTACAGTATTACATACGTGATAGTATAAATTCTCTAGTAAGTACTGTAATAAAATTTTCTATTGCTTCAAGTCAGAGTAACCTGTTTGTTATAAGTTGCTAAATACAACAAACGTCGTGTAATATTATACTGAGCTTTTACAGGGTGCTTGCATTCTATGGTGAAAGCATTCTTAAATAATTGGAAAAATATTATAAAAAAAAAACTACTTAAGATTTTTTTTTCGCGGAATATAAATAAATTGATTCTTGCTTTGGACGTCCAAGGTATGTTCTTACCTCTATCCTCTCTTAAACTAGGACGACCTGTATAGTAAGGGACAGTGACACCGATTCTTTAAAGTTTTTACGACATTTTAATCATAGTTTTGACTCATAAGGTCAATGGTGAGTGTGCGGAAAAATGTTAATCGATCACTTTCACGGCAATTCTGAAGCCTCTTCGTATGTTTAAATTCACTAAACTTTTGGACAAAAAGATACACCAAGATTGGTTACCTTTTTAAGCACTTAAACAAATTAGTTTACATACAAAATACATCCAATATGCACGTTATATTTCTCTTCATCTAACTAATTTGGCGGTAAAGGCACGATTCACGTAATAAGTAACGACAGACAAAATTTAAAATGATGCTCAGTGGGATTTCCAACTATTAGCATCATACAAAAACTGCTCAAGTTACAGTTGGCATTGCAAGTATGGGGATCCCGTGACAAATGGCTAGAAAAATAAATTTCCAACATTTTCTGTCGTTCCTCAACCCCTTTTTTGTTATTAGATCGGCAACAGAAAAACATCATTGCCTACCTTTATGAGAAAGGACTTGTGACAGATAGTTCCTTTGATACCCTTCGGGTAGAGAACTGCTAAAACGTACGAAGGGTCTCACCACGTCTTAAAGCATCATTATTATGGTAGTGAAAACAGCGCAATACATATCGTAGAGGCATCTCTATACCTCACCCCGCAATAAAATATACAGGTATGTTCTTTCAGACACATTAGGCCTTTTTTCTTTTCTTTTTGTTAAGGCGGTGGAATCCTCATAGACACTCGCTCGGGGGAGGAAATGTCAGACTTACTGACTAAACCTGAACAGCCGTGCTACGTCATCCACGTTTTTGTGTCGGTGTATGGCAATGCGTTGCAATCCTTCATACACAAACGCAGTAGGCCTCCAGTAAGCTAAAAAGTACATTATAATGTATGTCCATGTGTTCGTAAACATCAATGGTCGTTCGCTAAATACACTGTTTAAAGATCCTACTCTTTATCAGTGTACCCACTTCGTTATCAGTGTCAACGGCACTTAATCTGTGTACTATCATTACCTAACTCTACATTAAATTACATTTTGGGTCATTACAGACTGTTTGCTTTGGTATAGCACATGTATGTGAGTTTGGTTAACCGTTGACTGTCCTTTTCTTAGTACTGCTTCGTTTGAATAGTTATATTTTTTGTTAAAATAAATTCTGGTCGGCTTTTTCTATTAGTCTCTGATAGCAGACTCGGTGTATGTTGACAATATGTGCGCTATTTTTCTATTTAAAAGGAAAAACGTTTTTCCTTTAGACCTAAATGGTAATATAACTTTGCAGTCAATTGTTTTTGTACCCGTTTTTTGCAAGAATTTTCCCCTACTCTATCATTTATTTCACTCGCATACTTCAAAAACAATGAATGCTATATTGTAGGCTCAAGATAAAGCAAGAACCTTTATCAAGTGGAGTCTAGACATAAAAGTAATTAAAATTTATTACGCTACTGAAAAGCATTTCATTTTATAATATTAAGCCTAACCGGGTAAGGTAATACTTTTATCTTTAATAACTCCTTACTAAGAGAAATTAAATGTTATAAACTGTTACGTAGAAATATAGAAGTATAGATAAACATCTATCTAGGGAACGCGGAGTTCCGAGAAAAGGTCCCGGGCGGAGGCTGCGGCGGCGGAAAAGAGACGACGATACACATTTCCCTTACGTGCGAATGCGACAAAAAATCTAGTGGATTGCCTTCACGACTAGTCTTGTACATTAATGTTATTTAAGCACTGTTGCTTTTTTGTTTCTGTGTACTATGCATTTTACAAGTGTTTATGCGATTTCTTGTACGTATTTGATTCGCATTTTTTTTGTACTATAGATCGAAAATGTAGTCAGTGCAGTGTTTTCAGTTGCCGTTAGTATCGTGCTATCTCTGTCATTTCAGGTGCAAAAGTAGAGACAGATAGATATTTAAAAGTTTTGTTGAGTTGCGTTTTGGTAATCTGTGTTTCTATTGCAAAAGTAAAAGACCTGTTTAGAATTTTGCTTTTTTGCTTTACAAAGGCAGTTATAAGTAGCAAATGTACCTACTTCACTTAGAAAATGCAAGCTTGTATTAAGTTTCCTAGTAAACAGGCTGCATTCATTATCGCTTAAGGTTTCGTAAACATTCTCCTAAGGTAACTTAAGATGCAGTTGAGTGATGTTGACGCATGCGCAGTACTTATCAGCTATCATCATTTAAAACTGGTCATTGTATCGTAAACAGGTCCATTTAAAGACAAATATATAAAGCAATAAACATTCCTAATTGCTTTACAGAATTAATGACATCAATTCGTTATTTACAAAGCTTATTAATAAGCTAATTATAAATTCACTCTACGCCATAAGGTAAGATTGCTAATTATACCATAAATTAGTGACTTGTTCTTATCAAGCCAAGTCAAAAGGCAGTTTTACGGTGGTCGTTTCTTATAATGACGTCAGCTCTTCCCACGTGCCAACAAATTCGCCTTTTGCCCCATACTTGCATACAATTCGCTTGAGTGAATCATAACATTCAAATCGGAACCTTATTTCAAAATCAATTAAGTTTAAAATACGCCAATGTTAATCAGTTGTGAGTTTCAAATAACAAGGCACGCGTCGATTGCGACACCGTGGAGCGACTGACGACGTAATTCCATTTTCAAAACGGTACATCAGCTTATATGTCGGTTGAAAAGGTACCTAGAGTTAATATTCATAGAGTTGAAATTACCATGTAAGTTTGAGAGGCAAACTAGACGTGATGATCACCCAGCGACACCGTCAACCTACATGGTATTAGGCAACTGCTTTACTAGCTGACTAAATTGAAAAGCTCCGAAACCAGACAAAAGCCTTCGTAATCTAAGACTCTTTGCTACAGCTGGGTTATATGACATTGCAGCGGTTGACTGTAGGTGTATTTATTCAATATTTAAAGGCTTTTTGACCGAGCGGGGGCGATGCACGATGGTTTGATAATGCAACTGTGTCAAAGGCTGCTTCTACGGGCTATTAAGATACATCCGGTCTTAAGATTGCCAAACAAGACATTAATGAGCCTAATATTTTTTTAACAGGTGTGGATTGGAAGCCCTCGGATATGTAGGCGGGTAACTTTCTGCTATAACTACATACAGCTTTTATAAAATAAAAAAAAACATCTGTTAAGACTTGAGATACGAGGTTTTTGGGTTTAAAAAGATGGAATCAAATGAACAGATTTATTATTTCACATTATAAAGGTTAACCAGCTGGTGCGTGTGAAATACTAGTATTAAGGATATTAGCCAACTTGAAAAGGATGTTGTAATTTGTTCGGAAGGAAACGATTATTCAAAGTCTTAGTAACAGGTTGACTGTTTTTCGTAGCCTTAAAAAAGTTCTGTTTTGATTTTATGTAACAAGCCTTCCGTATGATATATAGTAAACAGTTCAAAGCACACTCATATACAACCTTTGTTTTATATAAGCTGTTCAATTACTAGTAATTGCCGATTGCAAACCTCTTTCCTGGCTATTCATTTCCTACGTCATAAAAGGAATGATAGTGATCACGTCTTTTGTTACTGGCTGGTATGAATCGGTGAAGAAAAGTAGACAAAATAATGTAAAATCATTTTGATGTTAAAAAAAATATTTATTGTTCCATAATTGAACTTCAGAATTCATTACTTTTTAGTTTTGAATGCAGAAACAAAACACAATCGACAAATATTTATTTATTACAGAGATAATCAAATGTATCCAGCGAAACAACTGAATATTTTAATACCTCAGCAAAATGGATTTTCAATGTGAACTTTAACCTGCGCTGCGATGTGCAACCTCCTTTAATGTTGCTGTTTATATTTAGTTACAACAGGTTATTCTTACTATTTAAACCTAATAAATAGACGATAGATTAGTTAAACAAATATATTTTTTGTCCAAATTACCGACGAATAACAACCAAACAATGCCTGCTCAAAATATTAAATCACAGGATTTAAAAAAGATCATTAGTTATTTCAAATTTATTTGTAACCGAAAAAGTCACACTAAATCAAGTCCAAGACCGTTTTATTTTTCTTAAAACATGCTTAAACAAAATCCGGTAGTATGGAAGTGTCATCGGGTCGTATGTATGGTGCCTGATGGGAAGTACAATGGACCGCGAACGAGTATAACTAAGTATTAAGTTTTTGAATAACGTTCCGGGCACACTTTCGACCTGCGTAGGCGCAGGCCAACGTCTCAAGTTTTAAAAGATAGCGGGAAGAAAGAACTTGCAGCGGAATCGATTTAAAATAAAAATAATGTCAAATTCTGACGAGTGAAATTTAATTAGAACTATCAGATCTTTATATTCATTTTTTTATGAATGTATTTTTAAATGCGGACAACATAAAATATTTTTTTGTTTAATGTCGAATGGTTGCTTCCAGTGCCTTGTAGCCAAGGAATACACTCAGGCTAACTTAAGAAATTTGTCCAAGACATCTCGGACGCTAATGGCGTACGCACAGAGAAGGTAGTATATTATGAGATTTAAAAGTAAATAACGAAATATCTTGTAACTTATACCATACAGAGCATAATCCCCATCGGGAAGGGTCAGGGGGGGTCCGGATTATAAATTTTCTAAAGAAAGTATAATGTGGGCTGCGGCGCGTGCCGTATTACGAAACGTATACAAATACTTATAAGAATCTGTTGATTTTACATTAATGTTACTGGCTGGTATGGTGTTTATGGTTTTTTTATAACGAGAGTATACGAAGACTGTTGTATTTTTATTCTTTTTTATGCATATCTAAATTAGACTGTGCCTGTATGGCAATTGTAGAGCATATTATGACTCTACAATTTGACAACTTGTAGTTTTCCTTTTTTTTAATATCTACCTTTACTCAAAATATAGGTACGTAGTAATTTGTTCAAGAAAAGTATAGAATCTTCTAAAATAAGATACGAAAAAATCATAACGGTAATAATAAATAAAAAAAAAACTGAATGTCAATCCAAAAAGATTAGGTCAAATCAATACAAAGATTCTTTCATAAGCTTCTAATATTGGAACCGGGTTATTAAAATGCTAATTCAAAAACACTAATTGCTATTTATAAATGAAAAGAATGAATGTTCGAATTTTGTTAATTATACAAAATTCCCGGTACATTTGAAATTCGTAGTCAGACGGGCCATGAGGCGTCCTATTGTTAGCTTAATCTTTATGTATATAGTTCGCCGAAGTCAAATAAATGAACTGTTCAACGTAATTCGATCGTGGTAATGTAAAACGTTGACTTACAAGTCTTAAAACTGACCTTACCACTTCTTGAAGTAAGACTCTTGTTTTTGTTAAAGCGAGATGGCGTTATAAAATGTAGAACGCTGTCTCTCTTCCTCTAAAAGCTAATAGACTTAACCAAAGAGGTGATAGTTTGACTTTGGTGTAGCAAAAGAGGCTTCTATATTTAAATATGTAATTTAATAACGATTTTTTATTTCTTTTTTTAAAGGTCTGTATTGTGTCCGATCTTTCTATTCAAGTTTAAATATTCAGTGTTAAAGCATTGTACGTTCATTTTAAACATACAAATCTGTTGAACAACAAATCATTTATAATAATATCCAACCTTGCGCGGGTAACACACATAGGATGATTATAATATTTTCGTGTAACGCAAATATATTTTCGATTAAGGTAAATTGAGCCTTAAAGACTGGTCTATAAAATGCTATTTACTTTGAACATACTGTACAAATAATATGTATTTATTCTCCTTGAACTGATAAACGTTATGTTTCCTATTGATATCCCGAATATTCACGATTTATTTACAAAGACACCCTTGTTGATATGCGCTGTGATGAATGACCTTGTACCGATATATTACTAAGGTATCACATGAACTTGTCGGCCAAGTAGTTGAATAAAATATCCTGGTTAATGTTATTGAATTATTTCTAAGAACAAGCTCTGATAATCTACTTCTTATAAGGTTTGAATTAAAAAACAAATCTCGGCTTGGCAATTGTTTTCGTGGATGATAACAATATAATTATTATTAAACTTCATTAATAGCGTATGAGGAGCCAATATTTTTGCCAAGCTTTCACAATGCCATAAGAAATATATTGAAAATAGACACAATCGAAGCTACTCGTTTAAAAATGGAATACATAATTTGTAACCACTCTTCATAATTAACAATTATCATTAACTGCAAATGGACATTAAATTCTAAAGCTATTTATATTAGTGAGTAAAACACTAGTAAAACAAGTATAATACCTAATGCCATTATCTAAATGAAAATGGACTTGACTAACTAAACGAGTTATAAAACCAGTATAAAAAACTTGTCAAATTTTATGTTAGACCGATCATAGGCGACTCTACCTTACTACTATTAAATGGGACACGGGAAACTTTAAGGTCACAAACGACTCAAGCAAATATCATATTGACACAGAATATCTGTTTTTTCGAAGTGCGAACAAGTTTCCGACGCCTTGAAAGCTTTATTCAGCGTGTTATGCAACATACAAGAGACAAGTATTTTACACTTAATTAAAGTAAAGCCTTTTTGTTAATTGTCCACATTCATTATCAACCGCTTTGGAACAAAGCCTTTGACTCGAAACCTACATAGTCTATTGATTGGTACTTAATAAGTAATTACGGCCTTTAATAGATTGTTACGAGTGAGGCGTTAATGGTACGACTTGGTATTAAATTAACTTGTTAATGTCCAACCAATAATAGGACTTAAAAAAACCTTCCCACATAATGAAATTCTAAACTGTTTTTAAATTTGAATCAAAGGAAGTCCCGAATAAAATAAATTACCTTACATACATATTAAATCGTACGATCTGTGGCAGTATTCAAATTTCGAATGTTACGTCAGGGCCAAATTCGCGCCTAGACTAGGTTGTTGTTATTTTTTAATGTTTCATGTAGGCTGCGCCCACACTTACCTTCGCTTCGTAGTGTTAAAAAGAAACGTGGGCTAGTTGTAAATATCACAATACTTCCATCAACCGAATTGAACCTTATGTATACTTTTAATAAGGTTTATATTTACATCGGTATGTTAATAAAAAAAGAACTATAGTTTTAAATATGGCGACCCACGCACCCCCTCAAAACTTTTTATTTCGCAATAAACACGAAGGATAGCTACTTTCGCTTCGCTATTTGTGGAGATTTTTCAACATCTGGCAGGTTTTTAATTAAGTGAATTCTAGATGCAATTAACGAGAAGTAAGTTAACCGTGAGAGTTGATTGCGTAATTAAAACTTTCAGTCTGCCCACCGACAAGACTAGACGTTTGATCTTAATTTTCCTGGGATACCATCCTCATAAATGAATACAAAAATATTTGAACTTACATAAAAACAAATTACTTACCTGAAACATACAAATCCTTTTAAAAATCGATTAAAACTAAAACGGAAGAACTGAAATCGTGACTCGCTTTTCACGCGCGATAAAAGCAACATATTTATCGACTGCCTAAAGCGAATCAGAACAAATTTACCCAAGTACCAGGGCAACATGACGCCGAAGTGTAAAACAGCGTGTAGGTACCGCCTCCCGTTGAATCTGAGGGAATTTTAACGACCAGCCGAACAAGTAACGCAACTTAATACGTGTGCCTAAAGGTCTAAATGAGCCTCTCAACGGATTCATATCTTGTTAATTGGTACTCGTGACTTCGACGGAATACTTGCGCACTTTCGATTAAAGTTATGATGGACTTACTTTAATATAAATGTTCTTTTCAGTTATTTTTAATGAATAGCGGTTTTTATAAGGGCGAAATTGTGACTGGTATGCTTGCTTTTTAAATTAATAAACAAAACTTTTTAAACTCTTTCCAAATGTCTTAAAAGTGGCTGTTTGAGGCCGACTAAAAGTTGACTTTCAAATTTTCCTTTAAATATTTGTATGTGTACTTGTTGTAAATCTGATAACAATATTAGCCCCTGTTCTCGATAAAAGTAATGTCTATGTTATATTGTATATCATAAGAAATGTATTTTACGAAGTATATAATACTTAATAATGTAATGTTATAAAAATAATAAAATGTTTTTTTTTTGTCCACAGGTAAGCAACACCGCAGTCTACTAGAAATCGTTAGTTTCGAAGGACAGTGAGTGCTAGAGTTATTGTGACAAAAACAAACAACAACTGTCTATAATTCCATCATCATATAATAAGTTGGGTACTACGTGTGGGCAGCAGTCGGTTAACTTGCAACTTCTAATGAACACCCACTGATTATTAGATACATATCAGTAATCTTATGAGGCCGTACAAATCAATATTGACAAATAATGGATAGTTTGAAACAATAGCAAACTGAAGCTGAGTTGTTTGACAAATGAATATAGGAAATAGCAAAGAAATATGCTATTTATAAATCACACTAGTAACATGTTTCGTACGACCCTTATTAGTGTCAAATAATACACAATTAAACAAAATACACTAAACAATAACACACAGCGAACTCTACGTTTTTAAGTTTTTTCATCCTCCTCTTAAGTTTAAACACCAAATCCTTACGACGTCAAAAAATATATTTCTTTATCTTCGTCATCTCGCCTCAAACTTGCCTGAGTTTTATATAAAAATATCAGGTTTTCCGATGAATATCACTGATAAACTTCGACGAAGGCAAGATAATATCAAAACAAAATATTTTTAACGTGTCTGCTGAAATGGTCATATTTACTGTAGGACTCCGGTTAGATATGACATCTTGGACACGCACAAACATATTTTGCAACACCCATAGTTGCGGGGATACCGTCTAAGTTATTTAAAGATAAATAAACTTTTTACTTTACCACTTCTTATTTTTATATTTTTCTGCTGTGTCTGATTATAGAAAGCTTTCTTCAAAAATGCCTATTTATACGTACCTTTTTTTGGATGGGTGACCATTAAATGACTTCCTTCTTCCTTGGGTTGAGCGGAAGGGACTGTCAGATTTCCACAGACTAGAACCAACCCATGTTCCTACATTAGCACTCCGTGTACCGGGGCCACAGTAACCTCGGCAAGCGTCAGCCACAGCTCCCTACAGTGCTTGCTAACGCTCTACCTACCAAAGGTTTTCATTCAATACACCTTGAGACTGATATCATGTAAAGACCATCCTAATGTTCAAAACCAAAGGCTCTTTTCATTCAAATAAATATCACAAAGATACACATGCATCAAAGAAATCTGTCGAGTAACATGATATTTTGTTGTAAGACTCCTTCATCGATCTTTTTACAACCCAACGATATATTTCAATAGTTCCCATTAACAAAATACCTTTACAATCATCGTGAGACTTTTAAAATTATTTTAATTACGCACTATGTTATGTTCACTTGTCTAAATTATTTTAAAGGCAAATTACATTCCTTTGTCCATTAGTTAGCATAAGCTCTCGATAAACTAAAAGGCTCTAATGTTTTGTTCCCGACTTTTTAAAGGAGATTACAAATAAGAGTTGCCTCGCTTTTAGATAAACGTTAAGAGCCCCGAGACCTCACTCGTGTGACCATCAATGTTGTTTTTGAAAGAAATACCAGGTACTTTTTATTTTCTGTTGCATACCACGTTTCTTTTGGAAATTGAGCTTTATTTATAAACAGTTTTCATGCTTATACCTTCTTTTCACATTTTATTTTTTTTCAGTCATATCTTTTAAATCGTCATGCTTTTGGTATCAAAGAATTATTAGTAGCAAAACAATTTAAATATATCACAATATTATTATCGTCCAAATTATGGAGATGATTATAATAGCACTATTTACTCATTAACCCTACGCAATGTCTGCGTAGTATCGGTAAAAGTAGGAATATCCCTGTGGTTCAGTAAACATGGTCATCCTACACTTAGGACAGTAAAAAATGCAGAGTCCATCCAGTTGATTTACAACGTTCTTTTGCTCTCAGATTTCACGGTCGGCTCGTAAAGACATAGTACTCATAGTCAGAGCACAGGTAGATACTGCTTGCTTTCATACTGCATAGGTACTTACCTTATCATTACTTAAAATGTCAATCTACCTTACACTTTAAAGGTTATATTTTTTTATTCCATCTCCATAAGTAACGGCTGCGCAATTCAAATATTCGAAGAGAAACAAAACAGACCAGAGTCATTCGGTTTTAATATTTGCCTCTAATTTACATATTATTTATTACAGCAAGAAATCTTGATATAATACCAGTATCCTTTTAAAAGAACGAAGATTCAAAATTTAATTTAATATTTTTCCCTGTCATCGGATAAGATTTCCTAAACAAATTTATTATTTTCCCTGTTCCTTTGAAATATTATTAATATTGTTGAGATCGTGAGGTCTGTAGGTATAGTGTTTAGGTTTCAAATGATTCATGTTTAGGCCCGGTGTAGGTGTTCGTATCAATGGAATAACATAACATTAATGTAGGTAGAGTTTTTATTGCAAAATAAACAAATAAATTATGCGCCGAGACACTTAAAGTTGTTTTTTATGCATCGCTAATTGTTATTAAAATATCATTGTAAAATAAGCTTTTAGTATTTAGGTGCCCACTTATTTATCTCCTCATTTCGTGTGGTTCCGTCTCGTTTACTTATCGCGCATATGTAGTAGGGACATGAACATTAACGCGACATCAAAGCAGTCACGCGTATTCCAAATTTGAGGTATTTTAGTGAAACATTTAAGATGTCCTACCAAATGTCGGGTATCACCGCATACAAGATCATTTACAACCTGTTTACAAAATGGACTCGACTTTTTTAATGTTAAAGTGTTATCTCTTTTTAGAAGTTCCCTCTGACAATTTTAAAAGGCTCGTGTGTGACCGTTGTTTTTTTTTCTTATCCCTCTTTGGGACGTCGCCGCATGGTCACTCTTAATGGGGCATGTAAAATTATTAATAATTACCATTTATTTCCAGTTTTTGAGGTTTCATTGTTGGAATTATTCTTGTGTTTTTTCGCTGGTATGGAAGCTAAGTAGTTTTGCGTAAAAGTTGATATGAAATCAGATTAAAAATTACAAGCGGGCGGCGGCGGCGCCGAGCGGCAACCGACACGTCATTTTATTTTGATGTTCCAGCATCAGAGAGTCGTTATTATATGAGTGCTTTGATATCGGATAATCATTACGACTTTTTACGGTTTTCTTTGTAAATTGCGTATATATCAGCTCGTAAGTCCGCTGTTGAATAACAGCCTCCCGATCGGCCGTGACGGATTCGTCATAATCACCTCGCTAGGAAAATGAGTTGTTCGATGTTGGGTCTTTTTGTTCGTCTGTATTGCTAGTGCCTAATAATAGAAAGTAGTAAAGTAACTTACTATTAAACCTTACCTAATAGTCGTTTTATTTAACTTTTTTTTTCAACATTGCCAAAACACTAGCAACGTTAATATAATCGAACACTGGCCAAACAGTGTTCTTCAAAACTCGGGTATTTATACAGTGTGGGTATGTTTTGCGTGACCCTTAACATTTAACCTGTATTGTTAAAAGTGAATTTACATTTCCCTCTGTGCATAAACTAAAAGAGTTTACTGATATTTAAGTTGATGTTTCACCATGTTTTGTTTCACTTTTATTATTTTTCTTGTATTTATTATCTTCAAACATAGTGGCCGGATAGCCTAGTGATATTTCACGATATATGAAATGACGTATCCGAGTCCCGTGGCTAACCGAAACGAACTGTCAAAATGTCACTTCAATACATTTGACTACGTTTTCTATTAACGCTTGTGACTGTACACATGAAGGGATATTGGGATATTGACTAAAATCGTGCACGTTGGTCAATAATTTCCGAAATTAATTAGAGATATAATGCTGTACGTTCTATTAATACTATTTGCTAAGACTTCGGCCTTCGCTCTCCACACATCGGTACATTTCCTTCCCATATGAATCAGCGATCAAGACAAGTTTATCGCTTTTTTGTCTGTTAGAGCTAAGCGATAATTGCAACCGTTTCACGTGTGAACATGAATCGCTTTAAATGAGATCGAACCAATCGCTTGATTTATATACATCGCATGGCAATAACCTATCAATTCCGATAATATAATACAAACCCTTCAATGTAAACCGTACATTCCGTTTGCATATTTAAATTTATAGGTACTCATCCTTCTAAGCAATTTTACTCAAACGAGCACTGAGTTTTAATATGTAAAGTAAGGCGAAATCGACGCATTTACATTCACTGTTGCCAACTATTTGCTACAAATTTTTGAACGGTTTGAACGTTGGAATTATTCAAGTTTAAACATTTGCACGGTTTTAGGAAACCGATGTGATTCGAATATGCTATTCAAGTGTTTCTTGTGTTTTATGGCACATAAATTCCTTTCGATGCTACTTTTTATTGCAAGCGTTCTAACGTTTATATGTTCTAAGAAGATTATATAAAGTGAGGGACGCAACCTTAGCTTATTTAATTAAAAAAACTTTACTCAACAAATAAAGATTATAATAATATCATAAATTCATTAACTCACGAATTTTTCCAAGATTCCCGCTTTAATACAAGACGGCATATCAAAGGAGGATTTAAGCAAGAAGTTATTGTTAATTAGAATGCTACGTAATTCACAAAGGAGTACAAATAAGCGCTGCCGTGTGCTATACAACAGTGGTGTGCAAAAAACCTCAAGTAATAGTAGGCCAGTTTGAAATGTACGTTGTGATTGTACGAGAGCCTATTCGATACACACGAGCCTGGTCCGAACGGCCGGCACTTCGACATCGCGCGATAATTAGTTTTCGGCTGTCTAGCGGTCACGAATCCGAACATTCCAATGTACTGCCGACTCATCTAAAGGCTTATCTGTACGTATAAAGATGTTTTTGTATCGAATCTATACAGAAATCTGTTCGCGAGTATCGACTTCGGTAATGATTCTACGTTACATTTTACAAATGCGTTATAAGTAAGAAACGGTTAACGATAATGGTTTTTTTATTGTTTCCTTCAAAGTATTCATATAAGTCCGACGTCCACTGAAATTCTAATAGCGTTTACAATTCGCTTCTTGTGTTCTTCATTTTTAATTGGAGTTAATTCCCAAAGTACTTCTAGAGGTATGGAATCCAAGTCGGAATATAAGGTTTCGAATGATTCAAGCGTGTCGCACCGCTTGCTTGCCACCAATGGGAGCGATGTGATTGCAGCAAGGATGCCGAACTTCCCGTACTTCTTAAGTTCCTCCATTAACATATCAAAAGAAAAAGCCTCACTGGCATCAATACCCATGTCTCCTAAATAATACTTTAACGAAGAGTAGTAAAGAATCACAGCGTCGAGAAATTCCTCTTTGGTTTGACACACGTTACTGCACATTATTATAAAATACGCCAAATCAGTAACTGGTGAAGCACACCTCATTATTTGGAAGTCAATGACGACCGCTCTTTCCTTAGTGCAGAGGAAATTACAACACCAGGCGTCTCCATGGTTAAACACGGGGTGTTCACCGCGGCAGGATACCACTCGCATTAGCTCTCCATAAGCATCACCGTCCACCAACGAGAAATATTTCTGACAGTAGATACTTTCTGGACTTTCAAACTCTGAGAGAACACTCTTATTTATTTCAATAGCATTCTGAAAATATTTCGCGTACCAATTCCTTTTCTCTTCATTATAATAAAGCTCATTTAACTCCATGGCAATTTCTTCAAAAATATCTGGATTTTTAATTCTCAATGCAAATGATACAGCATGGAAGTGAGCCAGAGCCTTAAGTGTCAGGTTCATTTCGGAAATTGTTGGCAGTTCAGATATAGATACAAATCCAGCTTCTGCCAAGTCCGCCAGCAAAATATAGTCATCGCTGCCATCTGAATACTGTCCATAGCATAATGGAATAATGTCCTGAATGTTTTCTTTGGCGCCAGAAATCATCTGAGTTTTACGCAATATTGGAAGTATGGTCGAAAAAAAGTAAACTTCCCGTTTAGAGTACGTGTCGCAGGTAATGGATTTTCTTAAAAGAGGATCTCTAACGATACCTTTGATAATGAATGTCGCTGTATGAATCTTGCCATTTACTTGAATCCTGTATACTGCACTGATCAGGCCTTCGCCCGCTGGCGCCGCTCTTGAAATCGCAATACTTTGCACACTGTCATCACTATTCGTCCTCAACTTAAACGCTTTATCTATTACTTCTTCAGTCAAATACTTGGAGATAGTAGACAATGTTACCTGAACCATTGTAATATAATAAATGGTAAATAAACTCCGTTCTGCTTGCATTTAAACCATTCTTATATCAGATTCCTCAAACTTATCAGGACCTATCGTTGATTGTTTGCTTTTGTTAGATGCTAGATACATAAACCAACAAATATCTGATGATTCTTCTGATAAAGCAAATTATTCAAACATTAAGTAATAACCTTTCTGGTGTAGATAAGTTTGTTGAGTGTTTTGTTCAACAAATATTATCATTTCAAATACAGAAGGACAATATAGGCTACCGTAATATTCCACAGCGCAAATCGTTCATTTGGCCTCCGATTCCGAATGATACTTACCTCACATTAGCGCTACGTGTCTCGCTGTGTACCGCCTCCTCTACAGTCATATTCGTTGTTTAAGAGGCTTAATTTGGTGGTAGTGTATGATGTACGGCGGTGTGGCGGCTCGAGGCGGGCTCGTGACGAGGCGTGCAGACATCCGCACGAACGCCCGCCGGAGTCTCCGCTTGCTACCATTTCTCATCTAGATCTTTATTATGCTCTCTATGGACATCAGTAATGTTGGATGTTTGTTGCTAGGATACTTACCTATATAAAACAGTATGATCGGGAATTTTTGCCTCTTGGGAATTGATTGGCTTTAACAAATAACAATGAAGAAAATCATATCTTATTAAATTGGGCATTGAGTCTGCATTTCAAAAGTGATATTTAGAGGAAGATCGTTATATTTAGGGATTATTGTAGACCTTATCAAACGAATCTAAATTTTACCACATCATCTCTAATTTTTCTGAATGTGACTCATTGGTCATAGATAAGAATTATCAAGGTTAACTATTTTTAGATATCATCTTATTTAATAAGTATTGTTCGTTTCCAAATCTTGTTTTAAATATTTGAATGTTTGTCTCCTGTATTATTTAACTTTGTAGTCAAAATGAATTAAGAATAACATACAGTAGCAGTTAATGCTCTTACTAGTGCTGGGATCAAATTCTGACGTCACGAACTCCGAGGGGATATTCTCAATTACGGATCCTAGGATTTAATCTCTCAGGAATTTTAATAACATTTTTATAGCAAAACGGAATAGCGTATTAAACACTCGATATTCATAGCAAGAAATGAAAAAATGTGTAATTCGCGTTTAACTGTGAATCGAGGCTGGCTTTATCTCCTTTGGATTGCTAGTTATTCAGGATTTCCGTTGGTCTTCGACACCCATAATCAGAACCCTACAATACGTTTATGGAATGACATGACAATAACATTCTGCAATCAATAAAAAAATAACAAGAAAAAAGACGGCTTCGATAGCTTTTCTTATAACAGTCTAAAAAGGAGTCTATAAAAGCACAGGCGAAAGAACGTTCACGTTTTGAAGCAGAATATTAAAAAATATTATCGGCTGAAATTATCAATTTCGATACTTTCATTATAAAAGATGGTAATGATAAGGTGCTTTAATAAAGCATTAAAGCGAACCGCAAAAGCGCCCTGAGGCATCTGGTTATAATACTACGTTTCTACTAAGGGTTCTTACACACTAACCCGCGTCTGCGTCGGATTTACGGCATTTCCAGCATTCGTTTCGCATTGTCTGCGCTATAGAAACGTTCATCGATCACCTATGTACGCTTGATAAATGCCTGTCTGAAAAGGCTCTAAGACCTGACAGTGCCACCAAATATCCTACGGGCTTAAGATTTTCACGAATATTAATATAATATAATTTATTCAATTCAATCTTAGGTATATAACGATTGAAGCGTAGGAAGTGTCGTTATTGAAAGAAACAATTGTTTTGTTGTTTTTTTTATTTTCTTAGTGGAGTGTACACGTAGCTTAACTTCATGACTGCTTCAATATTATGGCATCGAAGTTCACTCGTATAGTTGTATAAAGCCTGCTGGCTGTAAAGAACTTGGTTATGATCAAATTAATGTTTTTAGTTTTTAGACTCTGTCTTATTTTTTTCCATATTAACTGAATGAACGCACAGATTTTAATCCAGGGATTTTGTTTACAACCTGACTGGTTCGTGGTTTTAAGCTTCTGTTTTTCATGTTTTTTTTTATCATAACAGCCTTACATACACGAACATGACAGTTATTTAAAACAAAACGAAACACAATGCACTCACTTTAAAAATAATTGGAGGTCTGACGGCGACTGCTCAAAGATGTGGAAACGAGACGTCGCTCTACGCCATGGATATCGCTATTTCACTTCCACAAGTACAATTCGCAATAAGAGATTATAGTATGCCCCCTGTTTCAATAGGATGGTAGGGTGTAGGGACTCAGTACATTTAATGTTCCGAGTCTTCGAGATAATATTCGAAGGCGAATCAAAAACTGGTTGCTAGCTCCACTTACTGTGATTACAGGAATGATGGAGTCGGCACTAAAAATAATTTGACATTAACCACTGTATAACGACGTATGTGTATCATAATATCGTGACTCTGAACGAAAGATCAAGAAGAATTGTGTGGTTGAGTTGTACTTAAGAATAAACAAATGTTTATCAATAAGGCCCATCAAATCGATACGTATTCATTAGAAATTAAGTTTGAATCGACGAAAAAGTAGAGTATTTTATTGCAAAATAAATTTCTAATATAAAAACATTATCTACATGACATGAATTTGAACATTTGTACGTGCGTTGAACTTGACTTTTTTTAATGCGATTCAATTTTCTTTCAAGCCGCTATTGGGATAACTTTTCTAGGCAACAACTCGGCAATTGCTACATTCACGGTTACCCATGAAAATGGTAAGTATTGTGCTAATTAATTTTATTATTAAAAAACATTACAACGGATTGATTAATAACTTTGTTACAAGCAGCCTCTGACTATAACACCGGTCTCGAAACCCCAACCCATGAAAATGGTAAGAATTGTTAGATATAACTAAAGTTTACGTCATTAAATTACTATATTTTAGCTTGATAGTATGTTATTAGATAGATATTTACATTTTGAAAAATATTTGTAAGTAAATATGATATTCCAAAAAATGTGTCAGACTGGTTGTCTGGGCCCCAATTCTGCTATTTACATGGCTAATGAATGATTGAAATTTGGCTTAAAATGACAATCTTCATATTCTCTTAAGATTTTTTCTACACAATAATTGTAAATTCGGTAAACTCAAGGTTAATACGATTACCTTCCAATTATTATATTCACAAACTGCTTAAGAGAATAGGAATAATTTCAAATTTAATCCAATTGCCATTCATTCATTAGCCATTGTAAATAGCAGAATCGGGGCCCTGGTTTTTTAGCTTCTGGCTAACTATATCGATTGTCAAAGAAGTGTTAATACCAGCCCCGAACCTCAATTGAACGTGCATGCCGAAATACGGATCGTATCAAGAGTAGCTTAACCTATGTTCTACCAACTTGTGTAGTTATTTGAGCGACAAGTTTACAGGCTTTAATTACAATTATACAAATTAATTTTTCATGCAGACAACACTGGTACTGGTACTGGTACTGCAAAAAATCCTTTTCTGAAAGGTAAATTCACAACTCCGAAACCAAATGGTAAGTATTATTACTAGTAATATTTACCTGAATAAATAACTTGATACTCTTTGTTAAGTACTAATTTTGATGGAAAACAGTTTTAAAACAAATAAAACCACAAATTTTTATTGTTCATATCTTAAGTCGTCTTATACTTAAGTTAGTCTTCACTTAAATAATAATAATTTTAAAAGATTAAATTATCCTTCTGATGAAGTGGCAATTTCTCACCTAAAAAGTAAAAGTTGAGTTAGTTCTCACTTAGAAAGATACAAAACGAACAAACATAATGAAATATTTTTGGTTTTGTCTAAATTTTATATTTAATCGTCATTGTTACACGCAGCCGTGGGACCAGATCCTTTGGCTATCGAAAAGGAAAATAAACCAACAACTCCTTATTCTGGCAAAGGTAAGCATTATTATAAATAATTTTACGTCACTTGCTAATGACGTAGGAAAATATATTAATAACTTTGTACGTTCTAAATGGGGTATTTGAGAAAAAATATATGTTAAGTCCGTCCGGAAACGAAATGAAAGGGATACAGTGGTTTAAACCTCGACTGACGTCACTTGCTAGTACACTTTTTACGTGTGTGTACATATCATCGTCTGTGATTACAGATACCGATGACCATGATTAGCAGTTTTATGAGAAATACTGAAAAAAGTAGAAAAATATCACGTAAAAGGCCCTTGAAATTGTGTCATATTTGCTACTTCAAGTACATAAAATTCAAGCAATGAGATTACTTTTTAACTGATTAATTTTGTGCAAGCATGAGAACTGACAAAACTGTCATGTCGAATGACCACTTGTCTTAAGCCATATTGAATAAGAAACAAATATTAACGTAGTTTTATAATTAAGTTATTTTTATACGAATTCAAACTGATTTAAAAATGCTTTTCGTGCACGCAGCTTCTGGACCATATGATTTCGTCAACGAAATAAAGACAAAAGGTAAGCATGATTATAAGTAATATTTATGTCTATAAATTAACTCGATAACAATTCGGGAAAAATGGTTTATAACAAAATAAAGTCGCACAAAGCACAACAGAAAATATACATACGTGGCATGAAAACTACGTGTTAGTAAATAAGATAATTTTAGATATTATTTATTTATTTCTAAATTCACATACATTTCATTATTTAACAAACTTTAACCGTTTTCGATTGATACCTCGAAAATAAAAAAATAATCTTCAACCCTAGCCAAGGGCGTAGTCCATGTAGTCCTATGCTGAATGATGTGAAGCGAGAAAACATATTTATTTCTTTCCTTCCTACAGTCTGATAAAAATCATTCTTTAAATTACACATAAAATTCTCATTCTTTCACGCAGCCTATGAAACAAAGCGTCGCAACAAAATAGGCACTGGAAAAACTGCTCCGAAATCTTCTACCGGTAAGCAAAATAATGAGTACGTCAAAAATCTCATTGTATAAAAAGAATAAGCGCTCTGAAATCAATTGAAGTTGCAAAATTAGTAATTAATTACACAAGCAACTTGACAGTTTCAAAATTAGTCCAGTAACATTATATACTAGTTAGTAAATTAGTATGTATTTTGTTCATTTCACGGGATCAAATTGCTGTTTTTCTGCAAGGAGAAAATAGCTGTCTTATCTCAAATGAGCGCGCATAGTTACATCTCTCTCGATCTCTACCTTTTGAATATTGGTGTAGTTTTTGAATTAAATAATAAGTCTTTAGACGCGTTATATCATATTCTGTCTTTGTTTAACGCAGCCTCTGGAATACCCCCCAAAGATGCACGTGACGGACTCAATTCTCAAAACCCTGATTCCGGTAAGCACTTATATGTAACTAGCTTTTCGCCCGCGGCTTCGCCCGCGTCGAGGTCGTATATATCGCGTTTTCAAGAGAACTCTTCAAAAGTCCGGGATAAAAACTATCCTATGTTCTTCCTCAAGGTCAACTTTATCTCTGTACCAAAATACTAGATGTTCATACTTGATAACATATTAAGAAATTTTGACTCAGTAACTTCAATAATTTGATAATAATCTTTAATATTGTGTGTCAAAAAACATACAAGTAACTTCAAATAAAAACTACTGAGCTAAACTTGATGAAATTGTGTTACAAAATGGTTATTTCACTTCGAATGAAAAAATAATCATTAAACAGATTCACCCAGACATAAGTTCTGAGGTAGGAAACATAAAGTTGAGAACATCTTCTCTTTGAAGTCAGTTAAAAAGCGACTAGATGACTCACACAATACTTAGGGGATAGACCGGAGAAAAAAGCAATCGAATAAATCGAATAAAAGCCTAAATTTGTAGAGCAGTCACGAAATATTTAGATAATAACAACAGAAAGAAAAGATACTAACATTCTTTCATCCTTCTTAAATTCAGGTATGGACATGGATAAAAAGAACAAGAAAATAGGTAAGATATATTCGGAAACATCTTTTTAAGTTTTCCACGCCATGATTTAGAAAATTACATTTTACAAATATTATTCTAATAATAATTCCATATTTTTTTACTTATAGCCGAGCGGCTCCGTTCGCGATTCAACTTGCGTACGTAATAAACTATTTTTTCAATACTTAGTTCCTATACAATGTGTAGACGATGATGTGTTTATTTTGTCTCTAAAATCTAGAAGTTCATTATTTTTTTATATTGTTACACGCAGCGCCAGATTTAAAGAATATTTTTGTAAATCTCAGTAAGTCTAGTGTTGCCATCTTGTTTACACTTGTATATACCTAAAACCTCTTTCCTCACTTAAAGTAAGTTTTGAAAATTATGTCGGATTTATCCAATTTAATCGTTTTTTTTTTACACGCAGTGAACATTCAGGAACAACTATGGGGCGCTAATGGTAAGTCTTTGTTATTCATTTTATTTATGAATAAATGAAATGTTTTTTTTTTACGATGAATATTAATATTTCCAATGTTTTGTGAAACACGCAGTCGTGGATCTAGAAGTTGGATACATGCGTAAGTTTTAGAATAAGCAGGAATTTCTATTAGTTTATTTAGTAACAAATTGTTATAAGGTTTCATTAATACAAATTTTCTTTATTAGATCCAGTGCCAATAAAACCGGTATTAAAACAAACTGCTCTCAAGACCGGTAAGAAATATGAAAAGTATTTAGTTCTTTTTAAAACAATGCAAATAAATGAAGAACTTCATAGTTAACATTTTTGTTACAAGCAGATAAGGGATCAGATAAAAAGGATAAAGTCAATTTTAACATGGCGCTGGCAGAGCTTCGTAAGTGGATATCCTTAATTAAGTTACTTAGCTATAAATACAAAATTGTATACATATTTAATTCTTTTTTTTTACCTACAGCCCCAGCCCAACAAATCGACTTTGGAGATTTTGGTAAGCAATGTGATTTTATAAAAAAGTTGGTAATATCTTGGAAACATATGATCAAAATCATCTCTATTACTACTCAATTCGTAGATCTTTAAAAAGCCAATAAAACTAAACAAAAAGAGAATCCCAAACCAAACTAATTAAAGTTTGAATATCAAACATGTAAAAAGTCAGACTACGTATCACCTGGGCCCGGATTCTGCTGGCAATTGGATTAAATTCGCAATACTCGTATTATTCTGACCATTTTTCTAACACAAGTATTGGAAATTCAGTACGTGGCGGAACATTCACCGTCAATTCAAGGAATTTCCAATTAATTGTGTTGGCAAAATGATTAAGAGAACAGAAATAGTTTCAAATTTAATCCAACTGCTATTCATTCATCGGCCGTTGTGAATAGCAGAATCGGGGCCCTGGTTGGTTAATAACTACTCCTTCATGGGATGTTTCTTATTTTGTTTCATGCAGCAAATGAGGATGACCTCATTCATGGCAGGACTGGTAAGAGTAGAATATGCGAAACGAGATTCTATGTCATTAGGGTGCAATTGTTTCGGAATCCTTTAGTTGTAATTTATGAATAAGCTTGCGAAGTAGTGCGATACACGATTTATATGATATTCTCACCTTCTCTGTTTTATATAGGCTCGGAAAACAATGTATAACTTCAAAGCCCCTGTAAGTGTTATAATGTAAACGCCCGCGGCATTGCAATAACCATTTAAAAGTCTTGTAAAAGACTTTGTGTTCATTGCTGGCGTTTCTCCTACAACTGTAGTTACTTTCAAAAGAAATAATTAATTTGAAATTATTTTTGTTTAAAGCCGCCCCTGGACAGGATGTGGCTTTCAAACAATATAGTAAGTTATGAGATTTTTTTTAAATATTGTTGAATTGTCTGAAATAGATTCAAAAAGGTTTCAATATCCTTTTCTTTTCTTACCAGGCGCCGAAAGAGGAGATAAAATATACTTGCCAGAAAAGAGTAAGTAGGAAATATAACGAACTTCTTTATCTATTCATGAAATAGTATTCATGCATTTGTCTAAAATACAGTATAAAATTGCTAAATGTACTTCTTTAAACCCAGGCAAGGACGTCGAAGAAAGTCCGGACTTCTCGAGTAAGACAAAAGTCTCAAATCAGTTTTTGCATAATACATTATTCTGTACTTTAGTTGCATGGTAGCTGTTTGCATGTTTTTTAAACAAAATCTTGATCTTAATGAAATGCTAACTCTGACATTTGTTCCTCACAGCTGACGAACAGGATCCAACTTCTAAGATTCAGAGTAAGGAGTCTTTTAAGCTACTCATAAAATAGATATACCAAAATACGTCGGTATTCATTCTTAATTATTTTTTTCAACGCAGAGTTTGACCAGGACTATGATTTCGAAGACGATTTCGATCTGGAGGGAATGCGTAAGTTATGTATAAGCAATTAATATTAGCTGTAACAAAACAAACAATAAATTTTCTCAACATTGCCAATTATATACCTGTTTTCTTTTGTTTCCTCTCACGCAGCCTCTGAAGGCGTAGGTGACCTCGACCACTCTAGTAAGTAGTGAACAAATGTATTATATTATATAACTTTATGTTTCTCCATATAAGAAGTGTTTTAGACACGACTCTCCCCTTCCAGACCCATGATATTCTAATTTAAGAGATAGTAATATACTTGCAATTAACGACAACAATTTTTTGCTTTTTTTTACAAGCAGCGTCTGATCCCAATGAGTTTTTGAAAAAACTCGGTAAGAGCAGCATTTAAAATAAATCGTTTTCTGTATCATAATCATATGTTATTTACTTCTTTGGTATGCTAATGTAACTTCTAAATTTAAACTAATCTTCATCGTTTTTAACTAGTTTTACTACAAGCGGAAATTGATAAGAAAGTAGTGGCTGCCAAGCAAAAAGGTTAGTTATACTATTGTGACTTTAAGCAAATAAATTCGAAAATTTAATAATAATAATATGTTGCTCAGTACGGTCGCGGCTAATTTTAAATCCTTTTTTACCTCTAGCCCACGGGAAGAGGAAGAAAGCTCGCAAAATCACTAAGAAATCGAGTAAGTTAAACCGTTAAAAATAATTAACTGAAACACTAATAATTTGAACATAGAACTTCATTATATTTCAAAATTACTTTTTATTACCAGCTGCTGTGGCAATTCCCAACTCTGACAAACAAAGTAAGTGGTACCATATGATGTAGCTGATATTCAGTTGTTCAACCTGGGCTCTGTACTTTATTTACGAAAGCTTTTAAAAAAAAAAACAAGCTCTGAGGTAACCCCGAATCTCTTTTGTCAGTCGCAGCCGCTCGCCCCGATCGCGGTTATATGGTCAAAGAATTTATTTGTAAGTTCGGAGTAGAAATCTTAATTAATTAATTATTTTAGTAACTCTTGAAATGCTTAGTACCCGTTTCTTTCTTCATATGTATGTATTTATTTTATTTATGTGTCACAATATAACGTACTTATTCACAATAGTGCACCAGTCACCTACCTCTGTATTTCTATCTTTCATATCCACCCAAAGGTGGTCAAAAAATAAAAATATTCTATTCTATTCTTACGTCGTCATCTAGCTACTTAGATATTCAAAAATGGTTTACACGGTTTTAACAGTATTCTTGTTTCATGCAGTCTTGGGCAACTATGTGGTTCTGAACTACAGTAAGTACATATTGCATAATACCAAAAATATACAAAATTATTACATTGAGCTCACTTGTTAGCCTTTAATGATTACAGTTCAAACGTATCTTTTGTTTCACGCAGCTTCCGCTGAAGGCATGATCATCAAGAACCTGAGTGAGTGTATTATAGAAATTCTTTTTTTTTTAATCTTCTAAATTGAACCTAGAACCCATTTATTATCACCACATTTTATTATTGCAGCTATGTTCACGAACAATGGGTCCGAGTACGGTGAGTAAAACGCCTTAATATTAATCAATCCAAACCTTTAAAATTGATCGTTCTTCAGTTACTTCGAAAATACTTGCTTGTTTAACTGATTTCATTTTGAATCTCTTTTGTTTGTGCAGCTCCTGAAGAAAATGAAAATCGTATTGTGATCAAGAAGTTTCGTAAGTTTTAATCGAGCAATATGTACAGATTTAACCTTAAGATTGTTTGTAAATATTGTAAATTTTATCTTATGTTATGGAATTACTTAAATAAATAAAAAAATCATGTTCTGCAATTTACCTTTAAAGCTCTTGCAGGTCTCGTGTGCGCAGGATGCCATGTTTTTCTAAATAATTCTTATCATAAAAGGTCCATCAGTGATGAAAATAATGGTTTTTGTACCCAAGTCTGGATACCTGAAACCATAATCTGTGTAGAACAAGCAAACACGTAGATGACATTGGTATCAATTAAATTATACGATGACCTGCTTTTAATGTAATCCACATTTATAATATATATTCCTTTCTTAGAGTTCCGTACGTTCGATTAAAAAACGGAACGATTTTGAAGTTTTGTCCACTGGTGTTAAATGAAGGAATTAAATCTGTACATGTTGTTTGTTTAGCTTACTTCTTTGAGAATGGAGAGTACATTCCTAAGAATTTAAGCTTACCAGTATTACTACCTGCATTAATATTCAAATGTCATTCAATAATTAAATCTCAATAAAATACGTGAAAATTAACGATTCTCTTCCCATCCACCAGCTATTCCTTCCCTTAAAAAGTTTTTGAGAGGATGAATGGGGACGTAAGAAATATTAAATTTAAAAGAAATATTGTGCTATTTAGGCACACGAGTTCAACTTGTACTTGACCAGTTTGACAGTTTTTTTTTTTAATTTTTGGTGTAATAATACATTTTAGGTTACGATACGATCAAAAGTAGCTCCAAATACGTACGTCCTACCAAAAAGAACTTATTGTTTTATCATTTATAATCACTTTATCTATTAAAAAAACCGCATCAAAATCCATCGAGTAGTTTCAAGGATTTAAGTAGTCAAGGGGAGATAGGGACAGAAAAAGCGCTTCTGTTTCATAATATAAAGTGATGATGTTAATCTAAACATGTAAGGAAATTTTAGGCGCTTTCAAAAACGAGTATTTGTTTTTTTACTTTCGTTAATTTTATTTCATTATTTTTATACTGTTTTGTTTCACGCAGCTGGGCAACAAATTACGTCTTTTGACAATAGTCTCTGTAAGTAGTCATTGTGACGAGTGATATCAAAATCAAATGATGTTTGTCTTTTGAACACACTTTGTTTGGCCTTCAACAGATCCAAGTGCATTGTATGTTTCGCTTACATTGAATGTCAGTCTCGTTTTAATACCTTTTCTTATATGCAGCTTTGGAAGATCAAATGCTTCTAAGAAACCTGTGTAAGTGTTACCAGTTTTCAACATTAAAAAAAAATTATATACTCAACCCCCGACGCAAAAAGGGGGTTTAAGTTATAAGTTATGTTAAGTGGCTGCGTGGAAGCAATTGAGCAATTTTAATTAAGTTATGTGTTTTCGTAATTTAGTTTTAATGAGTATTTTGTGTTCTTTGAAATGTTTCGTTAATACTGGTCGAGTAAAAAAATTTGTCTGTTTTGAAAATGGGGAAGAATAACCGAAATTATGCAAATATAACCAAGCTTGGTCGCAAGTGAACACGCCTTAGATATAAAACATACTTTTAGCTAATTATGATCCAAGTGAGTATCAGCCTCGATTCGAATGTATGAATAAGACAGGTCAAATAACAATGTTATTTATATACATTTGAACCTTATTAATAAAGGACAAAGATTAAAATGATGAGACAAATACTTGCAAGAAAAACACGGATTAAGCGTAAGTTTGCAAACCCGCCTGCTTAATGAAATTAACCTTTTATTAAAACTTCAAACTATCCTTGCAAGCAGCGCCGGGATTAAAACGAATCCTTCCATATTTTCGTAAGTAGCTGTAAATTGGCTAGCATAGGCATTGCAAAAGAGGATTAAGTGTGCTTGATGTTTAAAAAGAATACTGTATATTCAGCTTCAAAAAACTAATATGTAGTTTCGATGTCCCATTATTTTTATAACACACAGCTCCGCCGCATTTTCTGGGGAATTTCTGTAAGTGATGTATTTACTACTATGAAATATAATAAAAAATTAATGTTAATATGTTGTGATGTAATTAAATGTTGAATGTTTATATGATTTGTTTTAAACGCTTTTTGTACTAGTATTACTCGTAAAATTTTTTTACACGCAGCTTTTGAAGTACTGGATAATGGACACATGAGTAAGTTTTAGGAGTAAATCTTCAGATTTATTGGAGCTAAACTTTTTTGTTTCAATCTTCGGAAACTTTTTTTGATTTAGAGCATTCCACCTGTTTTACTTAAAGTTGAAATGTCCAATAAACTTATGATGATGAAGCTTTTGAATTTGTTTACGTACTCCTATATTCGGGGTTGCTTAATTTCAATATCGAAATATAAATTCAATAGAAATTAATTTTGTTTCATGCAGCTGAGGAAGAGGCATTGTTATACCAAAATCTCAGTAAGTTTAGTGTTGATAAGAACTGTAGAGATTTTATTTTCCGAATCAATAAATATTTAAGCAAAATCGAAATTCATAAAGGTTCCGTTCTAAAACCGCGCAGGATTGTGACTCGCGGCATTTGTTTCACACATTTCTGCCGCGTTTTAGATAGTATAAAGCTTGAGACTAATTTTCACGCGGCAGTGTTTCACTCAGGACAACGGTTTAATTGTCACTGATTATGCCGAAGTCATTCTATAAACACAAAACAGATGAATTTGCTATGCCGTTTCCTTTAGCTGTATATAGGATGTGAAAGCGTTCGCGCGGCAGATACTTTCGTATCTCGTTTAATAAGCGTATAATAAGTTTGTTTAATAACCTATTTTTACATGCAGCCTTAGACGAAGCAATTGCATTGGAAAATGAGAGTAAGTTTACATGTATGCTAGCTGTAAGGAAGTTGTCACCAATGTACCATTTCCAAATTACCCTTTAAGTATGTTATAAATAATAATAGTTGTGAGAATTATACCGGTTACAATACGGGTAAATTAGGTTAAGACTATCAAAGTCTCACACTTAATTAATACTTTATTATCTACATAATTACTTTAGGTTTATCGTTTTGATATTTTTATTTTGAGGACGTTTTGACGGATGCTAAATTAGCGTGAACAAAACAAAATGATCAAGTTAAAAAAAAGAAATGCAGTCCTTTATCGGAAAGCATTGTATAGCGGTGTCTTGCTTTCACATATGAAGTCTTGTTTTAAGAACTGACTCTACTTCTTAAATAATGATTTTAGATCTAGAAGAGAGACAGAGATAAGGAGTTCTTACTCTCTTCTCTCTCACTTTAGTGTAGTTGTGTGCTGGCCTAACGCTACTTATCTTTATAGCAACTTTAAAAAATATTCCCGCTTTACCTATGTATGTATATTGTCATTATGTATGTACTTATTTCCTTCTATTTCTTACACGCAGCCTGGGATATTTCCTATGATGAAATCAGTAAGTATTTAATACATCTGAATCCTCCTTTTTACTCAATTACACTTAAAATAAGTATTATCATTTTTAATCTGAAAAAATTCCGAAAAAAAAAAGAGACTTAGAAATAATAGCTTTAGTGAAAAACAGTTATTGATAATCAACTCTTATGACATTCCCAAAGTTCCTTCTCAATGTTGTTTCAATATTAAAGAGTCTATCGTTTTGTTACAAGCAGCTTCGGCATTTATGCCTGAGGAGAACGGTAAGTACAGTAGAAGGAGAGTAGATAAGAGTTTAGTAATTTCACAAAGACACCGAGACTCAATACAATCATTCGTGGATCACGCTTGTCCCATACGGCGATCGGCACTGTTTGGCTTGGTGACCTCAATCACTCTTATTAGTTCAGAGCAAAAACACTGGCGTTTAATACGAGTTAAACAATCTTACGCTTTATGGTAGGATGGATTACTAAGATTAGGCGAAATGAAATATACGGCAGTATAGAAATGCATAATATTTTTGTTGAAGACTGACACTGTACAAAATACATCTCTATTTACAAGTTAGTTATATTTACCTCATCCTACTACTATTATAAAGGCGAAAGTTTGTAAGTATGAATGTATGGATGTTTGTTACTCTTTCACGTAAAAACTACTGAATGGATTTGAATGAAACTTTACCACAATATAGCTTATACATCAGAATAACACATAGGCTACAATTTTTGAGGTTTCTAATGTGAGGTCGTAAAAAACACATTTTTTGCGCTTACATTGCAAACGCTGACTGAATCCTACAAGATAGAAGGCGGATAGATAGATAGAAGGCAGGTATAAATTATAACTTATATCTTCTAACCACGCGGACGAAGTCGCGGGCAACAGCTAGTTTTACCATATACGAGTATAATACTTTCCCAAAATACTTCTGGTACGGATCAATTTACATCATAAATATCATCAACGGTCGCGGAATTTATACCTGTGTCTTAAAATTCCTAGAAACACGAGTTTCCCACAAGACTCTAGAACAACCTGATAGAGTAGGATTCTTCAAGTTTTATAATTTTTAATATTTATCACTAGATATAATACTTGAAATGCAAGTATACTTAAAAGGAAACGTGGAAGTTTATAAGAATTGTAAAGAATTGAACATCTGTATTGATATCCGCATTCATACGTGGAGCTAGAGGAGCTCGTGGCTAAGCTACAACCGCATAAGTGAAACGATCACAGGTTAAGCTATGCTTGACGCGGTTGGTCCGTAGATGGGTGACCATCTTTGTCTTAACGAGTTCCTCCGCGTTTCGGAGGGCACGTTAAATTGTGGGTCCCGGCTTTTATTCCTACATCTTTGACAGTCGTTACAGGTAGTCAAAAGCTTGAAAAGTCTGACAGCCAGTCTAACCAAGGGGTATCGTGTTGCCCAGGTAATTGGGTTGAGGAGGTCAGATAGACAGTCGCTCCTTGTAAAGCACTGGTATTCAGCTGAAACCGGTTGGACTGGTAGCCGACCCCAACATAGTTGGGAAAAGGGTAGGCCGATGATGATTCATTCGTGTAGCAATCAGGATGATGTGAAGTCGTCTTTTCTAGTACATGGCATAAAAATAAAAGGAAAATAAAATAGTACTGATTATGTACCACCCTTAAATGATGCCTATCCCTGTATACATGAAAAAAATGTGTTTTGATTAGTTTTTAAATGACTATAATGTTAAGCGATTGTCGATACTGTAAAGAACAAGCTCAAATGTTGGAGAAGATACCATTTCTAATTGACAAAGACATTTGAATTACAAGATCACGTGTTACTATAATTATTTTTTATTTAATAAATTGCTCTGCTTTTTTCATTTAAAAATGATTAGCTATCTGAAAATATACTTAACTCTGCCTGCGCTAAGTTAAAACTTATTAATAGATAACTTAAATGTGTGATTTATAGATTTCTGTTAAATTATATTATCGTGGGTGTTATCTGTACCTATTTATATGAGTAGTTAGACCCTGCCAAACATATTGTGTATGTTGCTGTAATGATGTTACACATTCGAATAAATTAAAAAGGTTGCCAACAGTAAAACCTTTGTTGTGTCAACTTATCAATGAGTTATTCATCAGTATAATCGTGTATAATCACGGGATATCGTCAATTACGCATTAATTAAAATAAATGAGATTTTTTACATTGCGACTCCAGATTAACATAAAAAATGTTGGTAGGTAAACATTATGTTTCCTGTTTGTTACGAGGATGCATTTTTGATACCTAATCATTAGTTCAGATTATTATCATTAATGATACGATGGACTAAGACCCGTTTATCACGCCACTTCCAAACATATCATTAGCGAATGCTCTCGTAATAGCTGCCTTTCGAACACGACAAAAAGAGACAAGCTACAGCAAATTTAAACGTTATGATAAAACTTGTTAAGTTTTTTTGTAAAGTATATTCAGTTGGTTCATAATATTATGTCCGTAAAAGTTGCGAAGAACTTATCGCATTCGTCCTTCAACTAACCGACCTCTTTGAGTGTCAACACTGTCTTGACACTCAAGACTTTATCAAAATAACCTTCCTTGGGTGCGAAAAACATAAAAAGAAATACTCGTGCTCAACATTTGCTGCTACACACATAATCTCACCTAAATTTACACCAGCTGCTCACCAGTGGCCACTTTACTTAATAAATCTTTATTTAAACGAGCAAACGAGAGTAAAAGCAATTCTGAAGTACCCCGGGGCACGGAACCCCAAAAATCGTTCAGATAATGAACATTTCCTGCTACTGGTGTTTCCCGTTACTTAATTAGTAACCTCGAATCGTAACAAACTGCCTAACAAGCCATAAAACATGCGGATTATTGAATAAGAATAACAATAAAAACGTGAAACAAAATGGCCGGGTTACCTGCGCGCGCCATCGCTCCTTCCATATTTTTTTTAATATAAGGTACGGGCACCGGCGTCCAACAGATAAAAGCCTGTTGTAGTCGTGTCTACAACAGTAAGACAAAAGCATGCCGTGTTGTAGTTTTATTTCAGATTTTAATCGTCCATTTTGGTCGTCGAGTGGTGTGGTATAACGCTCGTTTTTACGTCAACGATTTATGACCGACTGTCAGCTCTGAGCGCATATAACCTTGGTTATGTCACATTCTTGTCCGGCTCTATATGAAGTTAAATCATATTTCTTCACAATGTACTTTAGACCCACCGAAAATTCCCAAAAATGTTGTATGCTTTATGGGACGAGTTTAAAAATATTTGTAGAAGATGTATGTGATCATAATTATGTTGTTTTTGTTCGTAATACGTTTTTAATATTGATGAAAACAAATGAGATAAGAAGATTGTGCTAAACTCTAATGTCCACTAGCTATTAAACAACTCGTTTACAAGTTTACATAACATAATTATGGCTGATAAGGATGACAAAGACTATCGCCAATCTAGGTCAGATGATACACACGAAAGACTTTTAAAAAAATAAAACTTACTTCAAAACGAAAATCTTTTCAACGGCAATCGAATTTAAATAATGGCTATCTCAATCGAGATCTTTTCCAATTTACGAACCAGCTTTTAACTCTAATTGTAAGCAGTCCAATTTCAAATAAGATCAAAA
Source organism: Trichoplusia ni (assembly GCF_003590095.1). NCBI lineage: Eukaryota > Metazoa > Arthropoda > Insecta > Lepidoptera > Noctuidae > Trichoplusia > Trichoplusia ni. The sequence continues at coordinate 2,069,107 of NC_039478.1, read as the reverse complement.
CTACTTAAGTCTAAATTAGCTACTTTGTTGTACTGCTAATGCATCGCACGTACCAATTATAACGGTACACTCCAATGCCTTCAGTTCTACGGACTACAGTTCTCACTGCAGTCAATTTGTCAAAAAACTTAATTTTAATTTAATCGTTCTTCCCGAAAATGAAGTGTAAGACATCGCCAACATTTCCAAGTAGCCAGAAGGAAAAAAAAACTAAAATTTGAAATAAGAAGGCAGGATCCCACAATGTGATTCGCGTTTAGATTCCGTTCGAAGGCTTCTACAAAAAAAGTTGTTTTGTGGCGAGCGTGCGAACGGGCCTTTTGTTCGGGCGTATGTCAAAAGTGCATCTGTCTCGATCATTATAATTTCAGCAGTGTATTTATCAGGATCTTACGATCGTCGTACTGCGGTTTTTCACGTCATAAACTGTCTGCAAGCTAGGACGGTTGCAAAACTTGAATTCGGGATTAAATAGGACTCGAATGCGGTGCCTCTTTCAATTCTATTTACTCCATTACAATGTAACACCTAATAAATATTGTAATTTAAAGAAACATGCGTACCATTGATAATAGTGTTGTTATAATTCACATAAATATGTAGAGATCAGACAAAATCTGAAAATGGAATCAGTTTCCTCAAACGTGTTTTTTGTTTGCCTTGAAAATTAAAGACTACAATGTATTGCACACATTGTGGTCTATTTGTACTAAAAGGGTACTTGCATGACAATGTATTCAGTCTTTTGTCATGTCTTAGTTTCGTCATGTTCTATTTTCATTTGGGGTACAGAGTGCAAGCCATGGGGACCCGAAACCCGTGAGCGATCATGCGTCGAATGCCATACATTACCATGAGAATTGTTCAGAAAACACATGCAAACGTCTTGATGCATATCTACCAAACAAATGCATTCTGAACGATCTTCGCATAGCGTTGTGCCTCGATCTTTCCCCTTTGTATAGTCTGAAGATAATTAATTTTAAACTACACAAGTCCTTTTCAAGTTTATCTGCTTATCGGGGCATGTTATCCACGTTTGCATCGTATTGACAGCGCTGCTGAGCCGCTGCGAACGTTTCCAAAGTTCTCTCATCCGAAAGAGTGTGAACCACCTCGAGCGTCCGCCTGATAGATTTATAATTAAGTAGGTACCTTAATTTGTGGTTCTCTCTCAAATAACAAATCACTGATAGAAATCAGCGTTTCGAAAAAACTCGAGTCTCGATCGCTTATAATTATAAAACACTCGATTTTTAAATCAAAAGGAACGAATCTGATGGTATCGTTAACACACGACATTATGATCGATTGATATCGATAAAAATAAACTTGCGGCCTAACTTATTGATATGATTACGACGAGCAGTTGGGGGTGGCAGATGCCTCGCCCTTTGATTTCTTTACATTTCGAACACTCAAACATATTCTTTATTATTAACACCGTATTGTATTTTGTGTATAACGAAAACGCACCTGTTGAGTTGAATTCTATTGCCTGCGTCACACAGTCGAGATTTGCTTGTTAGTTAATTAAGGTTGTACATCATAAAGTCGAATCTCCAACCCCGACGCAGTGGGATACTGGCTGGTATCCAAGAATGCGTTTTTTATTACAAAATGTATAATAGGCGGAAATTATTAAGTTTCTACGTTTAGTATTAATGATCTGAAACATAATTTTTAATGTTTCTAGGTGGCGGCTGCGTCTGTTACCTTCGTCGTTGTTTATTTTCCACGCCATCCGACCTTAGTTTTGTAAAATATTATTGGGCATTTAATTTTGATTGCATCGGGTTATAAGTAGTTTTTAAGTACTTAAAATAGTGCATGCAAACGTAAAACATTAAATAATAGTTTTCTCAAATTAATTGGTGATTAATGCCTGTTAAATTGAGTCATAAATAAATCACTGGCCGCTTAGACAGGTGAATGCGACAAAGTTCATTAAGCTACATTCAGGTTTCTCTATGGCATCTTTACCAGGTTTTGCCACTAATTTAAATGTAAAAATCTGGTTAGGAATGTTGCTAAATTAATAAGACATTAACGGGCAAAACGTTTTAGCCATTTAGTATAATACTAATCTTTATAAACGAGAGATCTAATATAATGTTGAGCTGCTTTACCACCAAAATGCGTTGTCAATTTAAACATTAGTGAAAATTCATTTGCTTATAAATTACCTCTGAATACTATCGAAAGAATTCAGCCATATATCATGCTAATGTACGTGTATCTGACTTAGAAACCATTTTTTCTGACGATCGATAAACAGTTACTGCTAACTGCGTATAAAGAATTGTTTTTAATTAATTTGACGCTTAACATCTAGCCGTAAGTGATTGCGTACCTAATTAGAAGTGATGACCGTAGCTTTCTTAGTAGGGTGTAGGATTATTATGCAAGTAATAAGACGCCTGATAAAAATGGCTGCATATTCAAAATCTGGGTTTAAGAACAACAAGCGCATTGCTGAACTGTAGTCCGTGTGACAGACCACCCGAAATGTGGTCGGTAGTTCCCCGCAGGACTGCGTGGAATACAAACTGCCCATTTTGTTTATAGCTTACGTTTACATAGCTATTTGGGCTTTGTTACAAAACACTAATTAATACACTTGTACAGTTGAATTTTGACCGGACTATTTGATAGGTATTGACAGCGGGATATTTACATTTAATTTGATGCCAATGTGTACACGAATATAATATAAAGTACTATTAATAAAAAAACAGTTTTATATTCAAACATTGTAGATAAATATTATTTAAAATAGACGTGCATATTAAATACACAAATGTACCATTTAATGAATTACAAAAATCACTAACAAAATTCCAGTTCATTTTAATGCTAGCTAGAAATAATTTGATATGATTCCATTTAAAACCATAGCGACTTGTTAGACAGTGCTGAAGTTATCACGGCAGATATCGACACATTAATGGATAGACTAGCCTTAACCAACCAGTCCTTAAGAGTTAGATATACGTCCATATTATCCACTATGCTTTGCCGAATTAGAATTGCTAAGATTGTACCATGTCACAGTACGCGATAATATTCCCAGTATTATTGAAGCTTGGCTTAAAACAGCAAGCTGTGATTGTATGGTCTAGGCTGTTGTTACAATATCTACACAATACTTGTGCCGTAGTTCAAAATTAAAAACGCAAGATTAAAAATTTAACTGAAATTAAATTATGGAATTTATAAAAAAATAAGCTAGGGTTTAACGTATGTACTTTGAAAATAAAGAATGCCTAAGTTCTATAAAACATATTGAAAAAAATTAAGAAGAAAATATAAAACTTAAATCTGAAGTTCTAGTATAAAAAGTTTATAGACGAGATTCCGCTAATTTGCTGTGGACCAAAAAACATAAGTTTCTTTCATATCTCTTAAGGCAAAATCTATCGAATATTAAGCAAAAAATACGTATATTCTAATATTCTGAACAAGACTTTTGCCGATTTATCAAATCTAATCTAATCTCGTAGAAGGCTGTGCTGCTCTACCTACATGTCATCTACGATTTTACGATCGGCTCGGAGGCTGTTGATTTATTGTGCAGTAAAAAATAATCCAGCAAATAAGATAATAACCGTTACAGACATTTCTCCACATTTACGGTGGGAGTTTCTTAAATCTGAGAGATTAAAATATTACACCAATATTTTATGTACCTCTACATTTTTGACAAGAGAAAATTTAGAGCAATTGTCATGAACAATTCATGTTTTAAATAAACTTGAACTTCGAATATTACCTACACCCTGCTGTGGGAAAAATCCAAATAAAATATTTGAACTAAATACTCTTTCGACAATGACGTAAGAGGATTCCAATTTTGAAGGCTCGAAGCAATGATCTTGAGATTACAAAGCTACAAAAAGTGACTAGGCTTGAAAAAAATTGGCAGCGGACTGCGCCGTGCCTTGTAAGCGTAGCAACAGGCAGTTCTAGTGGACGGTGTACACAAAGCCCCGCCAACCACTTGACTGCATTGTATAGCCACAATGGAGCTTTGATTTCACTATTGTGCTCACAGGTAGAACCTGCGACCCGTGCTTTACTTGTAATCCTTAATAATGTTTTGTTTGTTCTGTTTCGAATAAAATAGCGCAGTATCGAAACCCGTGTTTGTTCGTTTATAACCTCACTCGTCAGCGTGTATAGTTATTGCGATATGGGAACGAGCGAATGAGATTTCAACTTCGAGAACAAATCAATATCGACTCTGCCATGTTACGACATGGAATATTTAAGTTTTCAATTTCTTGCCATGAACTTTTGCGGTTTCAGAATATAATTTCAATTTACTTTTTTTAAACAATAATAAAATATTTACTTATTTTTCCAAGGTTGCCGAGTATTCGCTTAAAACACCACACACTGTATAACGTATGTTGTTTAACCGATATTTTATTGACAGCCTGACGAAGCGAGCTGACCTGTAGGCGTGTATAAGGGCCGACCACAACAAACATATCAAATAACTCGACACATTCGATTCTGGTTCTAAAGTTACTTGTTTCAGAGTTCATTTCGTCTGCTAACTTATTTTGGTGTTATTGTACTGGGAAGTAGGAACTGAAGTTGCATGGTGAATATGTTGTCAGTATAACTGCTAGTTATTTTATGTGAAATTATGCTAAAAGGGCGAGCGGTTAGCTTTGGAGGCAGATGGCAGTGTTCAAAATATTTTAACTGTATTTTTATGGAGTTTTAGTCGCGTGTGTTAACTGTTCATTATTACTAGTGAAAGGAGTTAAACTTTTATATTATTTTGTTCCTAAAACAATGTTTTGTAGATAATTTTCGTTTTGTTATTGACCTTTATTTTTATCACTCTTTTGTGGACCTAGTTTTTTCTTGTGCTAGCCAATAGGATATCGGCAATAACATTAAAACTTAACATTACTTATGCCAGCTGGTTAGCAAGCATAATAGACAAACACAACTTTAACATTTATGCGACTAGTACAAGCCATGTGAGAAGCTGTATATGAAGGTACCAGCAACTTGATTGCTTGGAAAAGAAGCAAAAACTCGAATGACACACTATGTCCTCATTTTCTAATTGTCTCTATGAGCTTTACGAGAATTTTCTACCGACATTCCTTGCAGCTTCTAGCGCAACAAACCTGAACTTTACGTTAATTGAAAAATTCTTTGACACGCAATAAACTTAATCGTTAATTACAAAATTACATTGAGTACTTAAAGAAAACTATAAAAAATACCGTGTCTTTATAAACATTCTCTTTGATATAATAAGACTGAGAGATTTGTAAGAGCATTCCTAGTCCACGTTCAGAAGTACGAGTTGAACTCGCTACGACTTTACGACTGATCAAACATTCATTCCGCGAATCCGTTATAAACGACATCTTCGGAATGCGTCTTACATAGCTGGCTTACGACCGCTAGATAAAATATGCGGTGTAATAAAGCCGTCGATGGTTAAGCAACTGGGCTATACAGTTTTGTGCTGCGGTCGGTAAGGATATCGTGGTGAGGGTTAGTTCTCAACTTTCGTAAAGAGTTCAACGCGCGCTTGCTATCTGTGTCTACAATATAATCTAAGGCGGGTAAATAACTTGATATTGATACATTACACTATAAATAGTGTAAATTAATGTCCACTGTCCGCTTATGATGTGTGCGCAAGCATTAGTAAGTCTGTGTCATAATGACATCTTCGAATTTGTATCGTGATTTGGCGGTTTAGGTGACTATGTGTGAGTGATGAATTGTAAAATATTCGATGATAGATATTATTTACGCTTCTTACTTAAAACTATATTGAATACTCTACAATCTTAGTGCTTAGCTCAAACTTTATGGAAAGGGCATAAAGCAAAAAAAAGATTGTTACTAAGAAAAAACAAATGGATCAAATAAAAATTTTATATTTCAGTGCTAGAACGATACAAAATTTAAATTCAGAACTACAAACAAACGTTCGTTAAGGCGCGCTTAATAAGAGTACCTCGGGATTCGATATTACTTGGTTGCCTAGTTACACGTTAGGCAACGGTAACGATTATAGTGCCACTCGAACCTGCAAGATTAGTCACTGGCCGACTTAAACTAGACTCTAGGGATGGCACGTGCAAAGCTTTATTTATCATATTAATATTACAGATAATACCAGCCTATAGCCGCAAGGCATTTTCCATAAAAGTTTCAGTATAAGTTTACGACTCCGACATTTATAGAAACCCTAAGGATAATCTTAATTCATTTTCATATCCACTTAAGATTTGGATTTAGTTTTTATTGTGAACATAATTCTGTAATAGGCTTTCTTATATCAGAACCGAGGGGAGCAGAATATTAAACTTATAAAAAATCCAACACATCAGAGACTTTAATTACCAAAACTAACCGAAAATGGTGCATGATACGTCGAAAAGCTACATTTCGTCCGTCCGTCAGTACAATTTGTTCGTATCTGTACTAGGTGAGCACAATGCGTTATTAAAAACTTTTGTTACGTGGTTTTTTTCTACGGCGTGTCGAGTGCGACGCATACCTGCGTCCTTCTCGACGTTTACCTGTGCTCGTGAGAGGGCAGGCGTAGACCCTCGCGGGTTTAGACGCGGCCCACGAAAAGGTGCCGAGCCGCTGAACTTGCCGGTCGTGTTGTTGCTGTATCGCTTAATAAAAGTTTTAAGCATTTTGTGATATTACGTGAACTTGTGTGAAGTTTTAAATATTTTGTGACTTTTCGCCGTCGTAATTGTTCTCGCTTACGGTCACGCGCTATGCTAGTGACACGGATTTAACAAAAATAATTAATAATCAGACTTTAATGTAAATCAGTGTAAACGCGTAAATATCAAACGATCAATCAAAATATCATAGAGCCAAAGTATTTCCCGCCCAAACGCGAGCCTCCGTACCAGTTCTATGGAGGCTTGAGTCTGTGGGTGCGCCCGCGCAACGCGAGGCTCCACAAACCGGGCGGGCCAGTACACGATGGAAGTTAGTGCCGGCCGGTCGTGTGCGTAGCTCCGCGAGTGATGTCGCAGCATGGTCGCTGCGCGTGCCTTGTTGTGGTACCTTTGCCTCGTCGCAGTCGGGAGCGCGGCCGCCTCCCGCGGCCACGGACATCGACAACACCACGTCCCCGCACGACACAAGCATTCGGAATTCGTTAAAGGAAAGAGTAAGTGCTGTGCCTCGCCGCCCACGGCGCTTTCAAAGTTCCAAACCATCGCCCCGTACCAATGTGTTATGTGATATAGTTGTAACCGTGATGTATAAACCTGTAACCTAAATGTTAATTACGCAGTGATCGTAAAGTAACTCCATAAAACTGTAGAAATAAAGACGCGATACCAGCTAATCGCTGGAATAAAATAAACAAAGCTTATCTCGAGCCAACAAACGTAGCCTTATATAGCGCGGAAAGCTGCTTGACGGTACACTGAACTTAAGAGGCTGTACTGTACGAACAATCAAACTTCGTTCTGTGTGACAATGTTCCCCCGAGAGAGACGCGGGCCGCTATCCTCCGGGATGAAAGGCAAGGTGCGCGTATTGTGAAATGGTTTACCTCTCGGCCAGTGGTTGCAGCTTTTGTGCGTCTGTCACATTCGGACCGACAGATTGACAAAATGATGTATTACTGGCCGTGCGCGGAACAAGGAGCGTTTTGTGTACGCCGCTCAGTCACTGGTATAAGGTGGTTTAGAATATCGGACGACGCAATCGATATGGACGTTGTTTTGATTTGCATGTACTCATGCTCATATTTCACAGACTAGAGCTCTAAGATCAGCACTATATACGTTGCAAAATTTATTATTTCAACTAAATAGAGGATTAAACAAAACGTACCGACTCATAAATAACACAATTGGTCGTGTTACATTATTCAGCGCAACGTAATTTTACTTACAGATATATTAAAATATACACACATTTAAAATTTCAATACCACTTTCAGTGTCTATAAAATAATGTTTAAATCTATACTTAAGTCGAATCCCTTCATAATATTATTGTAAGTACAGTCGAGGACTAAAAGATTTGTAGTACATTAAACGGGTCGTAACTTTAAACTTGTTTTGACCAATTGTTATAGAAATCCGTTGCTTTACCGCGAACCTTTCAAAGCTCCATTGTTTTGTTTTATTATGAAGTAGGTACGCACTCTAAGCGTATAAAAACTTTAGAATTAAGCTCTCGAAGTTTTAAGCTAATCCCGGCTTAGTGACATTTGGTTGTCAATTGTTTTACGATTGTTAAAAGACAAAGGATTATATTATTGAATAGTTGTTTAAGGAGGTTTGTAGCATTTATAGGTAATTTGACGTTGAGGCTGGATTTTTTCCGATGTACTTTACCTTTAAACTATTGTAAAGATCATAAGTATTTTCTCGAAAATTCTGCCAGGTTTTCTTAAACGCTTACACAAATCCCAAGTTATTAAAAATAGTGAATTGGTCAATAACCTATTACCTACTTTCGTTTCTTTGTGCCGAAATAATCGATATTTAAAACACGCATTTAAAACTTGCGATGACGTATACGAACGGTACTTATTTGTTCTAGTTGTGAGATATTTCAATGTCGACATATTAGCTTGAATAATTGCCGCTAAAAATATTCATAGCCATTGTGTGTTGTAGTGTACATAATTAGGAAAAATATTTCTAAACCGTCTGCTAACTTGTAGCATTGTATATAACATGTTTAAATAAGTAATTTCTAGAATAGTTTTTAATATTATCAAAAGCCATTTGATACATCTTGACCGTAGAATTCCATGTCTTTTAATACTCGCAACATTGAAAAGTGACAACTTATGACAGATTCATCAACATTGTCCATCTTAGCTGTATGTACGTCAGTGCCAATGTAAAGGTCTCATGAAATATGGCGGGGTGGTCCTTCTCGTTCTTTTGAATTACAAATAACCATTGAGTATGGATGCAAATGACGCCGATCTACATATGAAAGTATAATATTTAGCGACAACTTTCAATATATTTCTCTCTATACTGGAAACGTCGTACAAAGCTGTTATTTAAAGCTTTTTCTGAAGTATAACAAATTTTGTAAACTACAGTATACTTATAACAAAAAAAATACGATGATTTTTGAAAACATTTCACAATTTTAATTTAATTTCATTTTTTTTCAATTTCCTTACACATACACAGAAAGGTTTTAGATGAAACTAGCTGTTGCCCGCGATATCGTCTCCGTGGGTAGAAGATATAAGTTATGATTATACCTGCCCTGTTTTTTTCACACTCTCCATTGTATCTTCGCTCCTATTAGTCGCAGCGTGATGATTTATAGCCTAAAGCCTTCCTCGATAAATGGTCTATTCAACACAAAAAGAATTTTTCAATTTGGACCAGTAGTTCATGAGATTAGCGCGTTCAAACAAACAAACTCTTCAGCTTTATATATTAGTATATAGATTCGTATCTGTAACAGATAATTTTCACGAAAACAACCAACACTTGTACATTACATTGTTGAAGAAAATGTCGCCATTAAATGAATTAGTGCCTGTTTGCCAAGGAAAACCTGTACTGCACGCTTGTTAGTTCACATTAGATTAGTCGACGGCGTCTAACTAAATTATAGCAACTTGTTAATAACACCACAGGGTACACAACAAACAGATACTCCTTACTCTCTTAAATACAATAATTGTAATTTGCACTATCTATATCATTCTTAGCACCATATCGTAAAGGCTATAACTGCGTCATATCCTCTGTGAGCCGATAAATTAGCAAATACTTTTTTGTGTAAAATGTCGGTTAATTTTATTGAGTCGGTTACGCCTTTTAGATGAATAATGATTTGATTTAATTTATATTGAAAGATTAATGTGTATCGTTCTGATCATTTATAACAAAATAACTTCAATTAAACACAATATTTTCTAAGTGAATAAAAAATTACATTGAAATTACCGTCCGTTACTTCTGTACTTAATATTTTACGAATATTATTTTAGAATTAATTTTTAATTAAGCTGACTTACCTGAACTTTGGACAGTCTAAAGAAACTGCTGCTTTGAAAGCTAAAATCATGTTTATCAGAGAACCACATTCAGTCAGTTACCTTATTATAATAATATATCGAGTTGTGAAAAAGTTTTCAGCCAATTTTTAACCAACTCTTAACTTTAACCGAAGCTCTCATTTCCAAATACTCAAATGAAAAAAGAAAAAGCAGATATAGATAAATATTGAAGAACATCCCAAAATTAAGTGACATACAAAATGAAAAAGAGATCAAAAATAAATTCTATTCCAAAGGGACACTTTTAGAATGTTAATATAAATTACTTTAGTACATTGTAGCATACAGTACATTTTAGTATCAGTAACAAATTTCAGCATATACTTAATATAACATACAATAACATTCAAACAAATCAGATTGACACACACAATGAATCCATATCGAATAACCATTAAAACGTGCATAAAAACAACTTTAAATCTGAACAAGGAAAACGAGATATACCTAACTTTATGCCGAGACCTTACAAAAGGCGATTATACTCACCTACGCACTTCCATGGAATTAACACGTGTGGCAAAAGATATGGCAATGTTGCCACCTGGCTGAATTTACGCACTTTTAAATATCTTTAGGCCCCACGTGCTATTTTTATATACAACGAAATGTATTAAAAAAAATGTTGATAAACTCTGTCAAAAAAAAATGTTCATGAATTTAAATTTCGAGCCAAAGGTTTGGGAAAGCCTTTTCTTTTTTCGTGACGTCACTACGTTGCCGTCTACGTCGAGCAGTTGAAGTTTTTCTAGGAGCCGTGGGTTTAAACAACATTGCGCAAATGTCACTTGTCGAGTGGGAAAGTTTAGTTTTCAACCATAACATAAGTTTTATACTAGACAGTAAAGTGAAATTATCTTATATTCTTAAATAGACAATTTAAAACTTAACTTGCCTTGTGGTGAAAGATTTAAACGCAAGCGGAGGAGTGTTCTTAAAGACTTTTATGAAAAAGAAGATTTAGTCATTTTTTTACTTAAATATTAATACTTGTTTATATTCTATTGTATGAATATAGTATCTTTAAATACTTGAATTAAATTTCCCTATCAAATCACGCTGCCAACTCTAGGAAAATCATCTAACCGTACTGTTGAAATTAAAGTTATCATTTATTCTTGAAACCAAAGACCGCTATAGATTCGTAAATATATCACCAAGAGCGACGTTGTTTGCTATTTAATTAACGCCACGAATTAATGAGTGTCTTTCGATATTTCAAGTTAGTATAATCGAGTTATAATGATATGCAAGACGGGTTTCTTGACCCATAGCCAAGCATCCAATATCGGAATAACTAAATAATATTCAAGTAAAATTTGTGAGTCAGATGCTGTAGTGTCAAACACCTAATTAGTATGGAAATGTTTGGTGTATGTAACGTATATTTTTGGAGGTTTTTAAACTGAATTTAGTTCTAAATTATTCGGCTTCGAAGAAAATACTTTTTCAAAACACATCCACTAAATAAAAATAAATATTACCGATAAATAGATGGACAAATCCTTTTTTTTATTCCAGGTAAGTATGTATTTAATACTGATCTCCATTACGACTACGTTCTGGTATTGCCGGGCTAATATCAAACTCTTATAACTAACTATATACTTATTTAACTCTAACCTGTGATACACAGTAACTTACGCTCCCCTATTTAACAAGCATTAAATATACAGATAGGGTCTACAAACATGTAAGGTGTGCATCGAAAATTATAAGCAGTTCGTATCGCATGTTGAACGACGATATCCCATTATCTGCCTCATTTTGTTTATACATATACATTTAGTAAATAAGGAAATGGTATACCTACTTAAGTTAACCCTTTGCATATTTATGTATTATGTCAGTTTGAAAAAAATCTTATTATATGTTCCTCGATTCGCTTCCAAAAAATGTTGAAGCCGTACAGTCAATGAAAAAACAACTTTTAGATATATCAACTTATTTCATACGTTGTCAATAATTAGCAATTATTGGGCCAAGGATATCTACATGCAGTCAGTTCTGTCTTCAGAACAATATTTTGCATAATTAATATCAACGTAAAACCACGCAATCATAAAATATATAAAGGTTTTTGAGGTGGGCTCATGAATCACGATGTAATGATTATGCGATGCTATAAGGTTTACCACTCGTGAAATATGTTTACCTAGTACCTAGCTTGACAACACTACACGGACAAGAACTCATCTTACTTCAACAGTCAGTTAAACCAGAATCCATAAAAAAACTTACCTCAATGGACGTCTCGTCCTGACATTGCCATTTTCTCTTAGCCAAAGCGAGACAGCAACAGTAACTCGATAGAAGAAAACAGAGATAGAACATATTTCAATAATCTTAACCAGATGTAGATATGTATGTTGTATTTTGATTAGTCTTTACATTAAACACAAAGGTTTCTTATGTAAAAGTTATTTCACTTTCGTGGAACTTCAGGTTCGGTTTTCGAACAGCATCAAAACTACCTATCGCTCACATCGAAACACAGCACGTCCATTGCCTCATTTCTTCATAAACATAAAAGGAAACTGCACTCGGGCGCGGCATGGTACATCGTACAATAAAGGATTGTAGTGAAAGGTCGTGTTACAAGAACGAAATGGTGGCGGTACAAAACTGGTTCCAATGCTTCAGAATGCAAGTAACTGGATAAAAACATTGCCTTAAGACAAACCAGTCGAGGCGAGCGCAATGTTCTCTCAAAATTGGTCGAATTGTGCATCGCATTAAAACCTAACCGTTTTCAGATGTTTAGCTTTGATTTTTCGATACGGATTGTAATTTTGACACTTTTAGCTGTATAGTGCTAGTACGGTACGTTTGGCCTTATTTTACATACAATACTATTAATGAAATATTTAATTAACGAGCTACTTAAAGGCCCGTTTTATATTATTTGTCAAAATATCGCCCAGACAAGTCCAACCGACGAATAATTGTATTCAGAAAGTGTAAAACAAACAAATCGTTACGAAATCACTGTCTATTGACGGACTGTTAACATGTATTGACGCTGATATTGTCGTCATTGAGTACTTATTTATACATACAAGTAATTAACAGTGGCTGCAATAACATGATAGCAACTCAGTTGATGATATATTTTGAATCTTCTATAACATGAGAAAAGTGTTGATATTTTTGGCGTTCACGATTTATTATAATGAAACAGTAGCCAGTGTCATACAATAAAACGTGACCAGTGAAAACACGCTTTCATTTGATAGTTCCAACAGTCCAGTTAACCCACGCATTATTGTTCGCTTAACATTAAATAATGTCATTTTTATTATATCTCTGAATCAGTGAACACATTTCAATAGTATCGCATATGACATCAGGATCAACTAGGTCGACCGGACACTACATACTCACATACTACATTAGAACATCACGTCAAATGATTATGTTAATAAAACAACATTTGCATTCCATCGCATTTTTTAAATCAATAGCTGTTAATGACGCTGCGTCCACACCGCAGTGAAGTGCAAACATATGCTCGTTTTTTCGCAATCACTGTTCATGGTAGTTGGTTTAAACTACCAAATTTGAAAGTCATAAATCATGCACACTCCCCGAACAGTTGGCTACATCTCAAATCAGACACAAACGTGGGTGGTAACCGGCAACCCATCTGAATAACATAGGTGTATAACGGCAATTGAAACTGAGACGAGAAACGATTCATTCATTTTGCCGGATAACCGCATGGCATTTAGAAAGTATAAATTAAATTTAACGATTGGCTAAATTTGGAACAAGTAAATTGATTTCATAATTGCTCTTTTATTCATTCATGAGGAGACAATTCTAACAATTCATATTTGTGATAAGACCGGTAATGGTTTTGAGCATTAAGTATAGGAAATATTATAATACATTCTGATGGTAATTGAAGCCATGGAGAAAGTTAGTACTGAGCCAGGTTCGCTATACTACTCTGTAGTGAGGGACGCTTGCCTTGAGTATGTAGGTAACTTGTATTAGCACTTTATCTCTGAGACTTGCCACTTTGCTGGCAGATGATAAGTGCTCTGATGGCGACTCTCTAGCGGCCATGCCCCTTGCTAATACAGATCATTCTCATATGTCCATAAACTATATCTTGGAAAAATGTTGAAGTATTTACAATTATTTTCCATGAGTTATATCACGGACGTGGATTGCAGTAAAGCATGTAATCAGTAATCACATATTTTATATTAATTATTGAACATTATAGAAGCACAGATATAATAATTGCATACCTTTTTGCACCACAATGCTTCCTTTGTTCATTTTGAACGAATTCTAGTTGACGTTATCAAAATACAGTATTTTATGTTTCAATCTGACTGTGTTAAGGTAACTTTAATTCGTAGAAAACTATGTCATCTCGCCGACTTCATGGCATGACTAAATATAAATATATAAAAGCTGTAATAACATGTGGGCGGACACATAACCATATAATATATCAAAACCTCATTCGATATTTATCAAACAATAAGCTACAATACTAATAAAAATGATGAAAATCAGATTTAAATGCCACCTATCTATCTAAAATTGCTCCTTACCGACCGTAGTAATAATACCTGCAAGATAAAACTCTAAAACCTTTGAACATCTAAAACTTTCCACTCAAAAACGTTCAAATGCCAAAAATGTATCGTATGACAGTAACATTAGACTCTTGTCTACATGGAAGGTAAAAAAACTGGCTATTATACAGTCGAGCAGGTAAAATTTACCTTGCCTCTTGAATACCTTCATATTTCTATACAGTTCTATGACAAAAACTTTTCTTTGTTGACAAGCTAAAGCCCAAAAGGGGATAAGCGATTTTGAACTCTATTTAAAAAAGATAAGGCTCTACTTAAACATTGAGTTACCTGGCCTGCAGGTTGTGTGGTTTTAGGCAAAGTTATGAAAGCAATACCTGTGAATTTAATTTGATGACCGGGATGTTACTGCGCTACAGTTTTAAGTTGACAAACATTTTTCAAACAGCCCGTCTTACGTTTTTAAAACGCGACTTTAAATTATAATAATAAATAAAAAAACGTGAACTTGTTTTAGTATCGCCGTAACAGAAACAGAATTTTATTTTAAAACTTTATATTACGTCTTGTACGAATAAATATAATAAACAAATGTTTATTATTAAAGACGTAAAATAATCTACTGAACGGTATCTAAACTTAGTTACGAATCAAATAGATTCGACACTATTGCTCTATTAGCTTTTCATGTCCGCTTTAGTTTGTTGTGTTGAATTCGTTCGCTGAGGTAACTCGGCATCGTAAACTATTCTCATCGATTAATCAGAAATAGCGGTGTTACTTGTAGCGTAGTAGAAAAAACTTGCTTTAGAGCCCGCCCACGCATTAACGCCTCTTCACCCAACCAGCTCAGTTTCTATCTTGTCGAACGTCGACCTAATAGTTTTCATTACTATTATAAGTACAGACAAACGTTCTTTTAAGTAATTCTCATGTTATGGAAACACTATCTTAACCAACTCCTTTCCTTTTTACAGTATGCATCGGAACAAATGGACGGATGTCGGTGCCTTCAAATCGAGACACCCACTACCGGAATCTTCGTGATAGATTTACAAACTGCACATACGTCGACGGAAACCTGGAACTGACATGGCTAAAGAACGAAACTATGGATCTTTCTTTTCTGAAGTATATCAGAGAAGTGACTGGTTATGTGCTCATCTCACATGTGAACGTGCGACATATAGTTTTACCACAACTGCAGATTATACGTGGCAGGACGTTATTTAAACTTAATGTACGAGAAGAAGAATTTGCTCTTATGGTCACCATGTCGTCAGCCTTCACCCTGGAACTACCAGCGCTGCGTGATGTACTCCGGGGAAGCGTCGGGATCTACAACAATTACAATCTTTGTCACGTGAAAACTATAAACTGGGATGAAATAATAACTGGGGTTAATGCGACGTATGTTTACGTGTATGACTTCGCAGCTGCAGAACGAGACTGTCCACGCTGTGATCCGAGCTGTGAAGCCGGTTGCTGGGGCGAAGGCCCTGAGAATTGCCAGAAATTTTCAAAGACGATATGCAGTCCTCAATGTGCACAAGGTCGGTGTTTCGGTCGCAATCCAAGGGACTGCTGCAATGCGTTCTGCGCTGGTGGTTGCACGGGACCTCTACCAAGTCAGTGCCTCGCTTGTCGAAATTTTTACGATGAAGGAACGTGCTCCCAGGAGTGCCCGTCAATGCAGAAATATAACCCAACCACTTATTCATGGGAGCCGAATCCTAACGGAAAGTATGCATACGGTGCAACTTGCGTTCGCAACTGTCCTGAACATTTGTTGAAAGATAACGGAGCTTGTGTGAGAAGTTGTCCTCCAAATAAGACTGCCGTAAACGGAGAATGTATACCGTGTAATGTAACCTGTCCTAAAACCTGTCATGCAGAGAAACCAATCCATTCTGGGAATATTGACAGTTTCAAAGATTGCACCATTATCGATGGATCAATACAAATTCTGGAAATGACGTTCACCGGCTTTCAGCACGTGAATCCAGACTACTCTTTTGGTGAACGCTATGCAAAGATGGAACCTCATAAGTTAGAGGTGTTCAGTACGGTGCGGGAGGTGACCGGCTACTTGAACGTTCAGGCGCACCATCCGAACTTCACCAGTCTCTCTTACTTCCGGAATTTGGAAGTGATAGGAGGACGCCAAGTGGTAGAAAACCTCTTCGCTTCCCTATATATCGTCAAGACATCGCTGAAATCTTTAGGATTGAAATCTTTAAAACGGGTGAATTCCGGAGCGATAGCGATAATGGAGAACAAATATTTATGCTTCGCAGACAAAATTGCTTGGCATAAACTGGTGAAGTCAAAGGATCACAAGCAAATCATACAAAACAACGGCAACCCAAAGACATGCGGTAAGTTGGCTTTGCGTTTATTTTTTTGCATGAGGATCCTCATTTAAAGTTAGGTTTAGTTTTAAGGTTGCCAAAGCGATCTAATTTCGATCAATGCCATTTTTCTTTTGCTCTAAAGCGACTTGATTTATTTATTGTGTGCAAGCACTATTCTACACTTACTAACAAAATAACAACACAAGATTCAAAAAGCTGCGCTAATTTACGACTTCAGCTCCTGTCGTCGTTGAATTCAATCTGGCAATCGGTGTGGCTGAAATGTCCCGCTGATTGAAAACATTGTTCCTAACAGTAACATTTTTCACAGAAAAAGAGAACATGGTGTGTGATCCACAATGCTCGGCGGACGGTTGCTGGGGTCCAGGACCGGATCAATGTCTCTCGTGTAAAAACTACAAGTTCGGCGAAGTGTGCCTCCAGAATTGCAGTGTTTTCCCAGGGTGGGTATCGACGCAATATAAAGCAAAGCTATTTTAATAATAATAATATTTGCTAAATATAAGCGATTGATATAAAATGACAGCGATTGTTACATAATGAACTGTGTTTAATTAGTTGTCATGCCCATTTATAAGTGTCTGTTTAATAATATAATATCTTTTTCACACTTTACACGCGGCCATCTGGTCCCAAACTTTGTAGAGCGGTTCTATGGTAACCAGATGACTGATAGCCATACTTATTTACTTGTACATTTTAATGCATACATATATAAATGTGATTGTATGACTTGATATTGTAGTCTATTTTTGTTTAAAATATCGATTCTGTCAGGGCAACTTCAAACAATCATTATTTTCACTATCGCATAACCGTGTTATACATAACCCGGTAGCTCAGACAGTTTCGATATCACATGCTGTCTCCTTTTAGACCTTACCTTTGTGTTATTAATACTAATGTGAATTTTACTATTATTCCAGGATGTACAAAGACGGGCCGAAGAGCTGTGAGAAATGTCATCCAGAATGCAAGGACGGGTGTGACGGCCCGACACGCGCTAACTGTACGAGCTGTAAACACGTGCAAGATGGACCATATTGTGTCAGCAAATGCCCTGATAAACGGTACACTGCGGATAACGCCACCTGCCAGCCATGCCATAAGAACTGCCTCACTGGATGTACTGGACCTGAAAACACTGTCGGAGAAGGCGCTTGCAATTCCTGCAGAAAAGCTATCATCAGCGTCGAAGCAACAGTTGAAAGCTGTCTTAGTGAAAACGAGCCTTGTCCCGATGGATATTATAACGAATGGGTTGGCAACGTGAAACCCCTCGAAGGAAAAGTAAAAGTCGTTTGCCGAAAATGCCATCCCAGGTGCAAGAAATGTGTAGGCTTTGGAATACATACCCAGGTTTGCCTGCAATGTAACGGATACAAAAGAGGCGACCAGTGCGAAGACGAATGTCCCGCAGATGACTACACAGACGAAGTGAACAAAACTTGCACACCCTGTCATGCAGAATGTAAAGGCTGTGTCGGTTCGTCCTCTACAGACTGCGTGAAATGTAAAAATCTGAAAATATATCTAGGCAACCCTGATGACCTTCAGAACCATTCCTCATTTAATTGTACGGATACTTGCCCAGCACATATGCCACACAAAATATACTTTGATGAACAGTTGCAGAATCCCATCGATGAGCCATATTGCTCAACCCATACCAATGGAAACCCCAACATGGTAACTGCAAAAATACCAACCGTTTTAGTCATAATTCTTGTCATCGCTTTTATATTGCTAGTGATACTTGGAATAATTGGGTACACTTGCAGACAGAAAGCCAAAGCTAACAAAGAAGCAGTCAAAATGACAATGGTTCTTACTGGTTGTGAAGACAATGAGCCTTTACGCCCCACAAACGTGAAGCCAAACTTAGCCAAATTGAGAATTGTAAAGGAAGTTGAGTTACGCAGAGGAGGAATGCTCGGCTTTGGCGCATTTGGTAAAGTATACAAAGGCGTCTGGGTGCCAGAAGGGGAAAATGTAAAGATACCGGTTGCCATCAAGGTTCTGAAAGATGGGACGGGAGCTAACACCAGTAAGGAGTTCTTGGAGGAAGCGTACATAATGGCTAGCGTAGAACATCCTAACTTGCTCCAGTTATTGGCTGTGTGTATGACTAACCAGATGATGCTGATCACGCAACTGATGCCCTTAGGATGTTTGCTTGACTACGTCAGAACCCACAAAGAAAAAATAGGATCCAAGGCTTTCTTGAATTGGTGTACTCAAATAGCACGTGGAATGGCTTATTTGGAAGAAAAACGGCTGGTGCATAGAGACTTAGCAGCCAGAAATGTTCTAGTTCAAACACCTAACTGTGTTAAAATTACTGACTTTGGGTTGGCTAAATTACTAGAAGTCAACACCGACGAATACAAAGCTGCTGGTGGCAAGATGCCAATCAAATGGTTGGCATTGGAGTGCATACAACACAGGATTTTTACTCACAAAAGTGATGTCTGGGCATTTGGTGTTACCATCTGGGAATTGTTGAGCTATGGGGCACGACCATACGAGACAATATCTGCGCGGAATGTTCCAGAGCTCATTGAAAATGGTCTCAAACTGCCGCAACCCAGCATCTGTACTCTTGACATCTACTGTATTATGGTATCGTGCTGGATGCTCGACGCTGACAGCAGACCGACATTCAAGCAACTGGCTGATACGTTCTCTGAGATGGCTCGGGATCCTGGCCGATATTTGGTCATTCCTGGTGATAAATTTATGCGATTGCCATCCTACTCAACGCAGGTAATTACTAATACCATATACTGATGTTATTTTATAATATAACTTATTTGTCATACTTAACAATCAACTGTCCGTTGATTTTTTATCATGTTTTAATAAGCATAATATAGTTTTTTCAAAACGTTAACGAGTCCATGTTTTTGATCCAATTTAAAATAAATGTTTTTTTAAGATAACGATGATAAGATATTGACGTAATATTTTCACATTTTCAGGATGAAAAGGAAATGATAAGGAACCTGTCATCAGCGATGGAGGGTCCAGAGTCACTAGTTGAAGCAGACGAATATCTGCAGCCGAAATTCAAGTCTGGGCCGAGCACTAACACTACCATCTCGGTCATCGAGGTCCACCAGAACTCGATGAAGCAGTGTCCTTCACCGTCGTGGCCGCCTGGAGTGCCTGACAGTGACTGCGGTACAATGGACGGTGCTGGCAAGCCGGAAGCGTGGAATCATGAACTTCTAAGATACAACCATCAAGCAAGTCCTTGCAGCGAGTCAACAGACTTACGTCACTACTACAACAATGGCGTCTATGGCTCAGAAAGCTCGAGGTATTGCAGTGACCCAATGAAGGGACGACCAGACGTGGCTGAAACGAATTTCGATAACATGTCGAAAACAAAGGAAGCGCAAGTTGGCAACTTAAAATTGAACCTACCGCTGGACGAAGACGACTACTTGATGCCTTCGCAACAACACACTCAAAACGCTTCCACTTACATGGACTTAATAGGTGAAGGCGGTGAGAATCAAGATGTGAAAGACTTACGATTTTGTAGTTTTGTGGGAAAGAGGTGCGTTGATAATCCTGAGTATTTAATGTCTGAGGAGAGCGCTTTACCGCAAACGCTGGGCATTCCAACGGAGCCGGTTCCGATGGAGTCGCTGTGTATGAGCGAGGGCAGCGGCAGCGAGTCGACGCCCAGGCCGAGCACCAGCAAGTACCTACCGCAGCGGTCGGTGGAGGAGGAGTCCATGTCCGACCACGAGTACTACAACGACCTGCAGCGCGAGCTCCAGCCGCTTCGCCGGAACGAGACCACTGTGTGAAGCACCACATCAACTAAACCCAATGATCTCGTCCCGTAATTAAGTTTCATTACTTAACAGTGCGTGTGCACTCCCCGTGCCATTGATTCGATGGCTAGTGTTAGATCGTTGATACGATTTCTGATATGAATTTTATTTTAGTTATAAAAAAAATACAATTTGTTATTTTTTTTACTTAAAATGTAAAATGTACTGTTACTTATAATTTGTATATTATTTTAATCAATATGTGTGCATGTCTGATGCACTTAACAAAATAATTTATTTAAAGTAAAATTTAGGTAGGTAGGTAAGATAGTTGGCTATGTGTTATTTTTATGTTAAAACTGTGATAATTATTTTAATTTCAATATACAACCAGTGAACGGTAGATTTAGAGTTAGTTCCGAATGTATTATGAATGCGAGTAAACTTTGAACAGTTTACCCAGCAGGTGCCCTGGGTACCAACCTTATAGTTGTGAAGTATATGTCGTAAATGTTAGTTATATCTATCAGTTCTTGTTGACGCGACATTCCCAAAGTATAACAAATACCAGGCAATGTGAGTAAAGAAAATATTGAGTAAAAGACATTTAAGTAAATAATATTACTAGACATATACGCAGAAAAGATTAGATATAAAAGACATTTTTAAATTCTTAATAATATTAAACAAATTGACAAAGAGAACAAACGATAGAATAAAAGACAATTCGAAACTTGAAATTCCAATATTTGTCGTATTTAATAGTTATATAAAGAGTTTTGTAAATAATGTTGACAATTAAGACATAGAAAAGACGTTTTTGTGTACAAAGCTCACTTTGCCGTAAGTTATCTTTCATAATCTTGCCATTTTACACGGTAGCTAGGATTATCAATCATTGCCAGTTCGACAACCTGTCGACCACGTCTTGCATCGTAAACTTTCCCTCTACCTATACCTGCAACCGTTTATAATGTACATACTAAATCTTCATAATTAGCAAAGCTTAAAAAGACATGAATTTACGGGGCTCTCCCCATTAGCACAAATTAAGCTCAATTTCCAACTATTAAAATGCAATTTTTATAATTTTAGATAATGTTTCATAAGTAAGACCAAACTCCTTCGTTTGCCATGTAACCTGTAAATAGTACGCTATTGTATATAATATTTTATTGTTCGTAATGTTCAATTGTTTGTATGTAGTAGTAACTACTCGCATAAGGAATACCATGTAATTATAATATAATTCGTGTTGTCTATAGTATTTCAAAAGTTCTAAATGTTGTGTGCCATTAAGATGTAATAGATTATACAATTCAATGCTGTAGAAGATTTTATCGTGTCCCTCTAAATTATATTTACGTACATGGGACTTTTTTTTTGTATTATTTTTTCAAAAATGTTTTAGAATTACTGTTTGCGTGAATATAATCAGTAGGGACCAATTAGTAGTTCAGTAGCTGCATTTTCTTGAATATAATGTATTTAAAAATTTACATGGCTATCTTATTGTTCAAGTAAATGGTGTATTAGGTACGTGTACCTTCATAAATGGATTAAAAATATAAAGCGGTTGTTTAATTTTGGGTCCAGCCTTCCCGTTTTTATATTCCTTTCCTTCCCTTTACGGACATCTCCTATCTATTGAATATCGTAGATGGTAAGTAAGTTTAAGTACAAATGATTTTATCCTACACTTACTTTTAAATAACAGAGGTCTTTTTTGGTCCCAAATAAGGCATGCAGAATTCAGACATATTCCATTAAGGCGTGTTGCTTCTCCATTGTTTAACAATCTGGTCAGTTGGGCATCGAAACCCCTTTCATTAATTAAAGAAACTCCCTGCCCTATTGGGCATGTACAAAACAAAGTAGCTACTTAGTTCCTGTCAAGAATATGTCAACCTTTCCACAGAATTGAAATAGTCGTTGGACGAATGATCCGGTATCACATGACCAAAAGCAGAATCGTAGCTCAGAAAAACTATTATAAAAACACCATTTTATTATCCACTGCAACCTTATTTTTTCTTGATCTAAAATTGTATATTTGACATACTTTAGGTGAATCAACAGCAAAAAGCTTAGTAAGACGCACGAGCATCCTTGTAAGACACTTTAAAACCCTATTAAAATGACTACGATACAATATTCAAATATTGAAAATTGGGGTCATGTCATCTTGGCACATCTGCAGAGGCCTTATTGAGAACTTTAATCTAAAATGTGATGGGGTATCTACCAGGGGCCATCCACCCCTGCCCTATAAAGAACAAACATGGATGGTCTAAAGTAGCTGCAAAACTATTGTAAATTGTATTGTGAATAAGAAATAAGGGCTATTGGTTTAGTTATGATAAATGGAATCGTTTCCTTCACAAGCTATAGAAAACTATAGTAGCACCTGCCTTGCAACATATAAAAATGGAATTAAAACTGGCAGGCGGTGACTTGCCGGCTCAAAAATGGGTGCCCCATTATACCTTACTATAGGCAGCGAGAGGCAACATCAGTCAGATAGGCTAAGGGTGTAGCCGTGTAGAGAGGTGTGACACCGATTTTACCATCGTGGGTCACAGAACCGGAGCAGGTTTCCTCGTTATTACGTTAGACACTTCCACCCCCGAGCACACAGCTCTAGCGAGCCCTCTCTAGCTAGCCAGTTAAGGCAAGAAAGAGCTGGGAGTCCCCTAAAAGAGTGACCCCTGGTGCATTTAGGTTACATTGTATCGCTACTCACAAACAGCTAGCCAAAAGCTGCCCTGCGGACGTATGCTCCTACATATACCTTCAGATTCATTATTGAAGTGAAACTTCTTTAGACGCATGAGAGTAAAATTTTTACAGATGTAACGTCACGCCGGTATGCAACGGAAGTGTCGAAAAGAGAGAGAGAGACAGGGCGAACGAGCAAGTGAGAAAGATTGAGACAAAAAGTGAGACAGAGCGAACGTCGTATTACTATAGTGAGAAAGATTGAACGAGAGAGAGAATACGGGATATCGAGAAATAATACACGCCATATTGGTTGTGTAATCGTTTACTAGTTAATTATTTATATTTGAATGACAATTAATTTCCTAACCTATCTTCCTTTTCCCTTCCTCTTAGTCTCGGAAATATAAATTTTTAGATTCGTATAAATATAAACAAGATTTATAAATTAATTTGCCAAAGAAGTTTCGCTTCCGACATGTGTACCTACTTTGTACGTACGCATTTTTTATCTATATCGCAATGTTTGAAAAAGCATACTAATGTGCATGCTGGTCATGCGTTATTCCCGTGGTGAGATAACGACTAGCCCCGAGTTAACAAAATATTATTAATAGGAAAAAAATAGCCTACAAAATATCCACTAGGTACCTCCAGAAAGTCAGCTTACATGACTTTCAGTAATAAGACTATGGTTCTAAAAGCTTGACAACGAAATCACGACGTGGACTCTCATCTTTTCTCCACAACGACTGTAATATAATTTTAAGAAGTGGCGATAGACTCCATTCTTCTTCCCCTGCAGGAAACGTTTGAGCATATCACTACGCCAACTCACTGCGAGTTGGTGACTTCAGGGTCCTATATTTGAGTCCGACATATCCTCACGATGTTTTCCTGTAACACTCGTTTAATCCAAAATACAATATACAAATATTATTCGGTCAGGAAAAACAATTTTTAGTTTTATTGTCGGATCTTAAGTCTTGTTTCTTCTTAAAAGTTGCTAAAGCACTTGTGTTAAGGAATTCATATACAACGAACACAACACAAACAACCAGGCCCGATACAATGTAGAAATGTGCATTTTTACTTTGACCCGATCGGGGATCGAACCCGGGACCTCAGAGCTAGCCACACCTTGAATCCGGTGCGCACGCCACTCGACCACGGAGGTCGTCGAAAATATATTAACGATGATTCAAACATTTACTAAATGAGGGAACGAGAAGTGACTGGGTAAGACGCAATAAGATGAAGTAAGTATTTGTGTTTAAAAAAATATTCCCACACTAAGGTTTCCTTGTGTCGCGGGGTAAAACAAACGTGTAAGAAAAATGCTCAAAGATTCCTTGCCAACGGTTGTCCTACACGGGATCGGACTCGTGATACCTCAAGCGCGTTGTTTCCGTAGGCTTGGAAATCCGTGGTTAACTATGATGAGCATATCGTCCGACTAATACAACTCAAGCAAGAGATAAAGAAAAGAACACCAGAATTGATAAAACCGTATTAAAATAAATCAAAATTACCATTCCTTCATTCATTGGGGAATGTTGATGCAAAAACAGCACAGTTCTGAGCTTGTATTTTACCTGTATATACATATTGTACCTGTATATAGGGTAACCTAAAAAGAGGAGAAACTACGGCTAAAACTACTTGTCATAAAATTTTAGACAAATTAAAAAAATAACTACAAACCCTAGATTATATCACAACTTGGGTGATTCTTTGAAACGTAGTTTTGACGTGTTTTTGACCGAAGAATACATCAAAAGAAACTTCGATTAGAATGCCAGTTTCAGGTTTTATGTAAAGGTAAATGTCTATCGAGGCCTCATGTAGCTAATTAGAATGTATTAAAAAAAACTATAATTTAGTTAGCAGAAAACAGTAAAACCTAATTAGATTGGTGTGTCCCAACGACGGTTTTTGTTGCATTATTTAATTTTCTGCGAGCTTCGGTCGCGTTACACTAAAACTAATTAATTCAAATGATCTTTAAATATGTGTTTCTTAATATATTGATATTTAAATACAAAAAATTGGTATATTTTCAAAGTCACGTCATTTTAAAAATTGTCCCCAACTAAATTCATCACTAAGCTAGCTAAATTTGTTCAAGCATTATCTCCAAGTTAATAAAAAATATTTGAAAGATTAATAACTTATTGACTTGTAAGTGATCGCACTAGGCAGCGCCGAACAGTGAAATAGAGAGCTCGTGCGCAGATGTATTTTTGCAAAAAAATACGATTGCAAGTTGTCATCTGGCGTTTGTAAGGCAAGTACAGTAGCACAATTAATCTTTCTTAATTAACTGAAAGTGTGTATCTGCTATCGTTTTGTTGCCAAAGCAAAGTGTCTTATGAGATGGTTTTGCTAACATTAATTGCATGTTTGATTTTTAACGTTTATAAATAAAGGAGCAGGATTTGATAATCTTCGAACTCCTAATTTTTCTGGCCCCAATTAGTCTGGTTACATCTGGCTCTGGAATTAGGTTTCATTCAAATTCGGGGTATTAAAAGAACAGATTATTATGTCTAAGGACATTTCTATATTATAGTGTATATATTTGTACATTTGTGATGGCTTCTTGTGCAATCATATTACCAAACAAAAAAACAAGAAAAATAGCAGCGGCAATGCTAGCTCAAAACACCCCACCCAAAGTCCCTAGCATTTTGCCCTATAACGAAGCTTTTCGTGATAATTGTCCACCTTTAATTGACCAGGTTTAAAATAGAGAGAAGTCACCTACACCAGGACCATCCCGGATTTTACGCAGTACTTCAATTTTTCACAGCCGTGCTTATTCCCCCTACTTCACGGGGAACTACACCGAATACAGAGAGTCTTTCCTGTTCTTCACCTATGCCTTCTGTTGTAAGACGTCTCCGTTATCAAAAAGGCGAAGAAATAAATAATCTTAAATGAATAATACTAGATACGAAGTTATCTATCTGACGTCATCTCACTAGAAACACTCTTTGCAGCCAATATCGTCTTGCACACAATCCATCCATCGTTTCTTTGGTCGTCCTCTTTCCCATATCTTTTCACATCCATACTTAACACCTTCCTCACCACGTGACTCATTCTTCTCTCATGACAGCCGGTTGCCACATAGACCTTCTGTAACCGGTGCCACTTTCAAAGTTCCACTTACATACTCATTTCTTACTCTATCTGCTCTCCTAACACCACACATTTCTCTGAACATCCTCATCTCTGCAGCATGCACTTGTCATTCATTCATTCCTTTTGCCGCCCAGCACTCCGATCCATACAAGACAGCAGGACTCAGTATACAGGACCCTCAGTAGACAATACAATGATTTAGTAAAAATTGTAATTTAGGTAGGATATTAAGCAGTTTTTGCGATCTCGAGCTTAGAGTTCCTATCGTACTGCAAAATTAAGTCTGATGTTGATTAGTAAGTTTTATATAATTTCAATTAAGAGTTTGTATTCGTCGAAGTTTATTTTTGTTATTCGTTATTCTTTTATGTTATGTTCATATAATTAAATAAATAAATAAATGCGGACAACATCACATACATTGTTCTGAACCCAGAGTAAGTTGCTGAAGCACTTGTGTTATGGAATTCAGATACAACGAAGGTACCACAAACACCCAGACCCGAGACAATGTAGAAATGTGAATTTTTACATTGACCCGACCGGGGATCGAACCCGGGACCTCAGAGCTAGCCACACCTTGAAACCGGTGCGACCACGGAGGTCGAGTGGCGTACGCAATTAAAGCGTTGAATCTAGTGTGATTTAGGTACCAAACATAACTGGTTTAATAAATTATTTTATTTAACAGGTTTACTGAACGAAAGTATTACTGTTTACTTAATCTCTTCTTCTACTTCTTTCCTCTTCTTCTTCTCTTTTATATAAAAAAATAATTGCTGTTCGTTAGTCTCGCTATAATTAGAAAACGGCTGAACCGATTTGGCTTATTTTAGTCCTGAAATATTTGTGAAAGTCCAGGGAAGATTTAAACCTTGAGAAAATGAGGAAAGTTGCATCGAAGACAGAAAAAAACAAAAACTGTTAAATAACAATAAAATCGGGGGCTACTCGGGTGAAACCACGGAAAATAGCTAGTTCATAATAATTATCTTGTGTCAGCCAAAAAAAAGTGATGATTTTTAATAAAGTTGATTAGAAAAAGTAATGGAATGATCATTAATGGTTCGCAATCACATTCATCTGCCTCTGCCTTAATTAATCTGGCTCATCAATTGATCAGCAACTTCTAAATCCTAATCTACGTGATGCAAATCGATGCCTGTTATTTATTTATATTGCACACAATGCACTTGGTCAAACTATTATGTCAATTTAGGCCTAAGAGCAAAAAAATTGAGCCATATCAATGAGTCAAAAACCCTCGGTTTCAGAGAATCACCCACCTACAAAGTGGCAACTATGAGTAGCTATCCAATCCAAGACAGGAATTGTTATCAAATATCTAAAATACTAAAAAAAACGTCCTCAATTTATCTGTAACTAGCGACCCACCCCGGCTTCGCACGGGCGCAATGTTAATATACGCTACAGAATGTCTTTAACGTTCTTTATTTTGATAAGCATTCATACCATCGTTATGAAACAACTTTGGAATAAGCGTTTGAAAGAAAAATTGAATACTTGTAACAGTAGTCATATTAATGTTGATAAGGATAAGTACCATCTCAACAAAAACAGCTTCGCAAAAATGTTTTGTTTTGGAATAAAATTATGAATGGTTATAATGAGTGAACCTTAAAGATAGACACATAAGCCCTTGCGGACTTTTTTGTAGGTCTTTTTATGGTGTACAATATTGTACAACATTATTTTGATGTATGTCGTAGGGTTAAGCCAGCGATGCAATGAACGTATAAAATAAAACTATTACTAAAAAGTGGTAATTGTGAGCGAACCTTAAAAGATAGAGATATATTATGCTCTCGTGGACTTTTTTGTAGATCTCTTTATGATGTACAATATTGTAGAACATTATTTGGAAGTATCTCTTGCAGTTAAGCCAGCGTTTGCAATGAAAGCATAAAAAAATAGTAAATACATTTGAAACCTCTAAAATTGACTATGTTCCTCTAAAAAAATATGAATAGATTAAACTTAAAAGCCTTCCTCATGAATCATTTTACCTTTAAAAAACCACATCAAAATCCGTCAAGTAGTTTTAAATATTTAAGTAGTCAAGGAGAAATAGGGACAGAAAAAGCGCTTCTGTTTTATATTATGTAGTGATTTTGAAAATCCTTTTTCTTCAAATAGTCTTCTGATTTAGGTACTGCTCAAACACTAATTAGAAATTATTTGATTGTGGCCGACGCATAGGCCACCGCCTTAAGTATACCACAGCCGATTTCCTCTCAGCAGTAATAATTATAATACCAGCCTATGACCTCTTCTTTTTAGGGAAATTTTGAGCATTGCTTACTGTCCTTGGTCAGGTAGGAGATTGCATTTTCAAACCCTTTCACATGCAGATGATGTTTTTCCGTATGCCTTATAGCTCTAAGCTTTCACCTAGTCAGTTCTAAGTAAATCAGGCAAAGTCACGTAAACTCATTTATTTGACAGATTAATTAACCAAACCAGATGCAACAATATTTTTCTAAATAGACATACATGTATTAAGTGGCGGTGACAAACTAATCTGCACTTGGGATTAAACAATATCAGGCAAGCAGCAAAGTTAACAAGTTAGCTAGTTCGACTCGCGATCCCGCCGCGTCTGCTCATGATTAAGGACTCCGGTTGGGTCCGAAACTAGTCGGGCTACCCCGATAAATACCCGTGAGTAAACCGTTACACCATTTAATAAGGTTAGCTACAGTGGAGGATAATTATTAGCTGATGAGTAGCACCTTAAAGCTTTGTTTTTAATAAATCTGTCATCGATTTATTCTACGAACGGTTTACTCGCGAAAACAAAGGACGAAACGATATCTCGTTTTTTAGATCGTAAAATTCACATACCTGAAAAATGAACAAATGTTTTAGGAGATGTAGAAGCTCTAAATAAGTAAGAGTCGACTCGCACATCGACATTACCTTACTTATCAGTACGTAAGTATTAAATACGCATCATCTCAACAAAAACAGCTTCGAAAAAATGTTTTGTTTTGGAATAGAATAAAAAACTAAAATAATGGTTATGGTGAGGGAACATTAAAGACTTCGCGGACTTTCTTTGCAGACCTTTTTATGGTGTACAATATTGTAGAGCATTATTTTGATGTATCTTGTGCAGTTAAGGATTTGTCGTAAAAAGTATATGATGAAAAAATATTGTGTTATATCCGTAAATGATAGACATAATATAATACCATCGCGGCGTTTTCTGCAGACTATTTCAGTACGTGATTTTGACAAATCTCGTAGGTTTCAGCCTGCTTGTGCAATGTGAGCGGAAATAAATAACTATTTATAACGTCACTTAACACAAAACATCTCAAAAATAACATTAGTTGCCCACTATTCAGTGGTTGTTATTATGGATGTCGGAGATGATCATGAGAATAAATAGCTAAATCTTAATTAAAACCTCATTTGTGATAAATAGTCCGCAACCTCATTCATAAAACCTATATAGTTACTATTCGCGCCAATACTGGCTGGTTGTAAAATAAAAGCGCGGGTAGGTATATTTGAATTTAGAACGGTGGATTATAAGTTTTAAGATGTTGCAAATGCAAAATGCAAATTGATTATTGCGTAATATTAAAGTTAGTAATTGTTGAGACATAGTTAGTTATTGTGTTGTTAATGTTGTGAATATAGATTGTGTAGGTAACTTAATAATGTGTAATGATTGGACAGCGCAAGGCTGGGGAGTTTGTTGTGTCGTTTGTTCTCTCCAGCGCGCTTAGCAAGCGGTGACGGGCGGGCGTTGTTGGGAATGTATTCAGATAGGGCTAGGATTAAACGATAATGAGAGAATGAGGCTTGAATATGTGTTTCATTGAATACCTATCCCGATGTCGGCTATCCTGACACCTAAGACCACGCCGACATTCACATTACCATTCCTTCCTTCGATCACTCTATGTAATAAAAAAAACGCATCAAAATCCGTCGAGTAGTTTCAAAGAAGTCAAAAGAAAATAGGGACAGAAAAAGCGGTTCTGCTTTATTATATCTAGTGACGATTGTTGACGATGATGCACGACGTTCAGAGGTACCGCTGATTCGCACCCACAATACTTATAAGTTGCGAGATTCCTTTGAAATTAAATTGAGTAAAGAGCAACTTTGATAAAATTTGAATACTTGGCATGGTTTTACTCGTATTACTTGTATTTATTTTGATAAGGATAATATTATGTACCATCTCAACAAAAACAGCTTGGCAAAAATGTTTTGATTCGGAATAAAATTAATAGCCAAAAAAAATGGTTATTGTGAGTCAATCTTAAAAGATAGGTATATGCTGTCTGAGAATTTTTTGTAGATCTCTTTATGTAGACAATTATTTTGATGTATCTCGATCGGTTAAGCCAGCGTTTCCAATGAAAGCGTCAAAAAATAGTAAATACATTTGAAACCTCTAAAATTGACTATATTCCTCTACTAAATTATGCATAGATTAAATTTAAAAGCCTTCCTCATGAATCACTTCATCTATCAAAAAAACCGCATTATAATACGTCAAGTAGTTTCAAAAATTTAAGTAATCAAGGGGAAATAGGGACAGAAAAAGCCCTTGTGTTTATAATATGTAGTGATGTATTTTTACCGACTTCGGCGACATAGTATTTAATAATTAAAAAAAATAGCTTAAAGGAATCACTTACAAAATTACACAATTGTTTGTAATTTTAAATCAAACTTCAAATAAACTACGTACGTGTAAGAATTTAATTAATTTGCGCCCAAACCACAAACAACTATAATTTACCTAAGCACCACACCACACTCAAGCAAATATATCACAGTCATCCGAAAAAATACGAATATATCTTTCCTATCTAAAATAGCCATCCAACATACAATGTCGAAAATTGTCGTTATCCAAGAACAAAAGAAACCCCCATAACTCTTAATTAAATTTGAGATAATCAAAGATGTTTACAGCTACGCTAAGGGTAGGTATCAAGTAACTTATAGAATTATACGATTAGAAATGGTGGCTAACGCCATTATCAACATTAGCGGAATCGGTATAAACCAAAAAATAAAAAGTATTTTTTTCATGTTAATAAGTTCGTTCTTGGAACAGCATCACTCATAAATCTTTATCTCCGTCTTATTATTCAAACGACAATTGTAGACTAGGACTAAATAATCTTATAATTATAAAATACAAAATGCAAAAAGTCCTAAACATAAACTTGTAATAGATATAAATGTCAAAAACCCACTAAATTTGGCTAAAACTGTTATCAAAACAGTTCATAAAATTATTGCAAGTACATCAAACGGGTTTTAAAACATTGAATATTACAGTCCCGGGCCGGGAGTCATTGGGGTGCGGTAATTGCGCGGGGTGCGTGTACCTCCGGCCATAAATCAATACGTGTATGACCTAGACCAGATGGAGGGGATGCTCAGAGCGCAGCTTTTCATCTAGAAAACATACGGGTGAACTTTATACCCAACAAGTCAAAAATTTGATTTATTAAAATTAACATGATTGATGAACATTTTGAAAATGAGAAAGATTATGCAATAAAGTAATGGAGATGTTACCGATGATTACTATTAATAAGGTAGAGTAAATTTGAGATATTATCATGAATTAAAAGAAGGTCAGACAACGTTTACAGCATTTATCGACATCGTAATCAAAATAAGAGGTCTAAATGAGTTCATTTGATACCCTTCTTGCTATATTACAAAAGTAAACAAAACAAACACCCTCCGCTTTCCTCCCCTATCGCTTTTGGCGAGGGTGATTTTGGACATCATAATAGGCAGTGGGACGAATTCAAGGACATCTCATCTGTCACGAAACATTTTGGCGCAAAGGGTGTGGGGTGTGCCAAAGAAACGTACTATTGAATAAACATAAAACATAATTTTGACGAATTGGAAAACTCCGCTTTTTTAAATCGAAATCAGAACATAATCCCTACATAACATTCAAAAAATATAAAAGTAACTTAATAAAGATAAACTTTCCACTGATTATGTGAATGAAGCGAATTTTTCATTATCCGCAACAAAAGGGTCACGGCCGTACCATTCTTTTCTCAAAGCGGCTATTTCACCCCCCCCCCCCACCCGTATCATCAATACGGACAAAACTAGGGGCTTAGATTTTCTATTATTCCCCCACACTATTTGCTTTAAATCATCATGGATCATCTCAAAATGTTGACTGACCGATGAATGTAGAGAATATGCTGCTGGAACCTATAAACATGGAGCAACTATAAAAACAATTGCCTGGCTGGCTGGCTGGAGTCCTATCATCATCGTAATCCAGTCTCATTTCAAGGCACATGAGATGGTAAGTAAAACTGGACTAGGACAGCGTAAATTTCAGAACTTTAGAGTGAACGTCCCTCGAAGTAATTCCGTTCTGGCCAGCATAATGTTATAACTTGGAAAAAAATAAAAAGATTTAAAGAAGAAAAATCATCTCATTTCGTTGTTAATTGTCAGGTTAGGAATCTAAACAATGTTAGAAAACCTTATCAATAAAAAGATTTACATTTTAATGTATGAACAAGAAATTCGCTGTCGAGAAGTGGCGCGAGGGCAGGGCATAACATTGAAGTGATTCAATCAGCATTAGTGTTCGGAAAAAATATTTCTATATTCCCTGAAACTATTAGTGTAGTTTTCATTCATTATACCGTTTATGTCGTGAAGAAGAGAAGACCTGCTTGTTCGCAAGAGGTATGGGAGTTTCGGATTGTTACTAACTTTATCATTCCAGCCTACATGTTCTGCGGCTTGGCACAGGCCCTTTTCCCGTATGGGCTTGAGGACTGAGCACCACGCAGGTCACTGCGGATTGGCGATTTGAGATATATGGTTCCCTCACGATGTTTTCCTTCACCGTTTGAAAGTGGTGTCTTAGAATAACAAGAAAATACATGTGATTTCGATAAGTCACATTGGACTTTTCCCTGCGCTGGGATCGAACCTACACCGCATGTATAGAACTGTAAGGCCACCACAACATTTTTCGAATAGGGTACGTTGTAAGTATAGTAAGTAAATAAGATTATATAGGAAAAAAGTTTGTTTGTAATCGTTAAAGAGGTTGGAACTTGGAGCAAATAATGTTCAGATCGTGCAGCCTATCATAGCAATGCCAGGCGGAGTTTGGCCACGATCCAAATATCAAAATTCTAGTTTATCCAGCAGAGAAACTACATAAACGAATGGTATGAGTATAATTAAAGTATACCTAATTCTGCACATACCAACATGTAAACTTCCAAAACGATAATTTGCCCCAATTCTGAACGTATATCTTCTTAGTTAATTAGCCTCCTCGTTTTGTACCCTGTTTGTAACACAATATTTTTGTCATTTGTTTACCAAAAGATATTTAAGCTGTTTTAGACAGACCATTAATAAATCTTGTAAAATATCATCGTCACACAAAAAAAAAATCATATTCTTTTAAATTTCGAACCCGTAAATTTTGTTATTATTTTGTGCTAGGACGTATAGAGGTCCGTGAATATCAGTCAGACTGCACTTGCGCAATATGCATCAGGGAAGGTAAGCCATTTGTGAGAAGGGCGCCGCGCGGACAGTCGTCGTGCTAGACCTCTCTCGCACCCCTGTTCAACAAGCCCGGAAGCAGCCAATCAATAATCGGAGTCCAGACAAGCCGTAAGTACTTTGCAAATTGAAACGCTGTTGTCGCGAATGTATTTCATGATTTGATTTATAACTTTAGACATTCAAACTTCATATAAAAGCTTTGAGAATATCATAAAAGTGCGCGTATTCGTAATTGGTAATCATCTGACTGTGTCTCATTTGTGTTTTTAATTATAGAACTAAACGTGCGAAATTTGCTAACTTGCAATGGTTATTGCGTAATTTAATGTAAATATGGCGATTTTTATTGATTAATTCCTATATTATCACCAGCGCCGCTACAGCATATTTTCCTATGACGATGTGTCTAACCACGAAAGCATAAGCCTTACAATATTTTGATACCGAATAATGCTGGTCTCGCAAGCCTAGATGTCAACCCAATATTACCGATATTGATTTTGTAAAGTGTTCTTCGCCTTCAATACAGAGCAAGCAACTTACAAATCTACTATAACTTGTTTCAGAAGCAGCCATGGCTAGTATGAACAAACAAAAAATTAAAGAAGAAATGGAAGATCCACCAAAACATACAATCAAGAAAGAAATAGAAGATCCACCAAAACATACAATCAAGAAAGAGATCGTAGATCCACCGAAACATACAATCAAAAAAGAGATAGTAGATCCACCGAAACATACAATCAAGAAAGAAATTGTTGATCAACCAAAAAGGACAATTCGACGTAGGGTGCCGATGGCTGCTCGTCGTATAAGGAAGCTTAGGATGATCAAGAAAATAGCATTGGCAACGGTTTTATCAAAATTCTTCACCCGAAGATCTCCAACGGAAGAAGGGGAAGAAGATGATGATGAAGAAGAAGAGGAAGAACGTGAGGAAGACGAAGATGATGGTGAAAGTGAAGAAAGTGAGGACGGCATAGCTGTCAAATGCATATTAATAAAGTACTCGTCTTAAAAATCTTTGAATCTTGTAGTGTCTTTGACAATCTTAAAAATCTTTCAATCTTGTAGTGTCCTTGACTTAGTAAAAAATAAATATCTTTACTTCTTTATTGTTTTATTTATATTTGACCTCAAATAATTAACCTGATCTATCATGATCACTTTATATTTATTCAGAAAAAGATTTAGACTTGTTGTCAGTTTTCTTAGTAATTAAATGAGACCTCCTTTCACTATTCGCCTTAAAATCGCACACATGTATCAAACACACACACATTTTTAAAGACCAAACAGGGCTTCATCATCACCTTCAGCAAAGATCTTTCTTTGTATTTTTTTCTGGATAATTTCGCCCTACTTACCTAAATCTAAGTAAGGTATCTAATTCACCGTCCTAGTCGGTCAAACATGTTCTCTGGATGTGGTGATTTTTTATGAAGTATGAACCTCCACAATGGCTTTTACCTAAAAAAATTGTTTTCACAATATACCTGTACTAAACCGACCAGTTATTAAGATACGCATGTTATTGTTACGAAAACAGTAGAATATTATTATTTTCGCATAGATAGTATCTACAAAGAAAATAATCGTCAAGAGTGCGGAGCAATTTTACAATTTATTCGCTCATCGCTAGCCGCGTCGCTCAAGACGACATGTTGAAGTGCGTTCTAAGAACCCCTTCACACTCTTCGGGAATTTTATTTCTTTATTTAGATTTTTTTCTAGCCTTACAAAATGTAACTTTAATGTCAAGTGTTATAGATTTTATGTGAATTATTGTAATTTTAATTAATTGGCAATTAAATAATTTTATCGCTATTATGCTTTTCAATCTGTTACATTCAGATACGGAAAAAGTATCATACAACATACAAGTCAAAAAAGGAATGCAAAAAATAAATGCATACAACATGTGTAACAATGTTACGAGAAAGTGTAATAATAATTTATTTTATCGATTTAATAAATAAAATTATAAGGATCACATTAAACGAGACCACAAAACACGTAACAAACTTATTTATACTTAATAAAAGTCAAAAGCATCGTCTAGCGAGCACCATTGTATACGTATTGTGAGAATGACTCTTAATCGTAGTTCATCAAATATCCGCTAGTGGGCTCGAAGCAATACGTCGCAATTCCTGTATGAAATACAGGTAAATATAGGATAGGTCATCGAAACTGCACTTGCGCACTAGAATAAATCAATGTAGCTAAATAATGTGCATCTACAGAGCCCTGGACCAGTGACGACAGGGCGCCGCGCTGTGCGGATGCGTGTCAATTGTGCATGATTAGTGCCAGAGGAGATCATCAAATACTACAGCCAGTACCAGCTAACGACTCACGATGGATGAGCGCAAAGCTAAACGACGACCACGTAAGTGTTTCAAAGCATTTTTTTTAATATTTAAAACTGTTATTAATGAATGCGAACAAGGCTTGCGATTTAAATTAAAAAAATGTTAAAAGTATTGCGATTAGGCCCGAATATGTGTGTAGCAACGAAATTCTAGCCTTTGCTGTTTACCTTCGTTGATATACGCGAATGTTTTATGCAATATGCAAAAGTGATCAATAAATTATACACATAGCTATGTGACAACAACATTTACAACCGAAATCCTGCCACTGTACGTTTTAATAACGGCGATTTCCCTCCAGTAATGTTAAATTTAGTTTTTCCCACGTTTTTATAAACTCATTTCGTCTATATTTGTTTGTTTGTTTGTGTTTCGTTCCGGTTGGATTTTTGTAATTTAATTTTGAGGCATTTCCGATAAGCCAGCAGGCTTAAATTTTCCGATGACAATGCAATTGGCTACTTGACGGTTGTAACAATAAAATATGAAACATGTTTGATGTGGTAGCTTGGTGGACCCCAGACCTACGTTATTTAAAAAAGCGCCATTTTTCAATATTACCTTCAGGATATTATTAAAAATCAGTTTTAGATTGGTGGAACAGGTGGTTAATATAGCATTTGCCATTGCGATCTGTCTCCGTGCTTTATTATAACGTCTCGCTCAACAAGACGCCGATAGCGCAGCCAAAACGAGATAGCAAGATAACGCGAAACCGTTTACTCGCTTGCCAGTTGCTTACTTACACATACTTGTGTTTCGCTTGGCAAAACGAGATAGCAAGCTATGATGGCCGTAGCACGAAACAAAATTCTGATTTTGTAAATACAATCGATGAACTTTTAAATACGCCTTTAACATAATCATTTTCTAACAAAACGAAATTGAAAAATAAAATGTGTTAATTCATATTATAGACAGTCCTGGAAGGAAAGTCCTTTGATCGATTTAAACGCTTTCAACAACAATGCGCTACAAGATTATAAAATTTATTGAGTCCGTTTTTGCTGAATAAAATTATAACCTACGCGTTCAGTTTTCTGCCGTTTTTTTTTATAGCGTGTTATAATTTTAGCATTTAAAATAGTATGCTATAAAAATATATTCAATAGTCTTTAGCACGTTTATAGTTTTTAGCAGATTTGATCATCTCTAGGTGGCAACCCCTTGCCAGAAATCTTGAATGTTCATGAAATTATAATTAACTAGCGACCCGCCCCGGCTTCGCACGGGTGGACATTTATTTTTTAAGCTATCTGAAAACAATAAAAAGTCATAGATGTGCACCCCTCTCCCCTGCTGTTTCACCGTGCGAGTCGTGCGACACACTCGGCCGGCGGCCATCATTCATTTTAATGCCAATTACAATTTTATATTCGTAATATCTTTTGAATGGATTGTCCGATTGGAATAAAATAAAAAGTAATTTATAGGTATTGAAACAATCTTGCTCAATAAATAGTTTATTTGAATAAGTATTAGTATTTGACGATAATATGATTAATAAACATAGGCTATATTTATAATGGCTATTGCGATGGGTTTATACTATCGCGGACTTTTTTGTAGGCATTATTGAGTTCTACAACTTTTCTATAGAAATCAACCTTACATCTCTAACCATTTAGGCACCGTTGCGAGAATCGTTATCGTACGGCAGTTTTTTCGACGACTTACTCCATAATTTTCACTACCACGAAAAATCCTATCTATTTTCTGGGATAAAATATATATAGCCTATACAGATTCGGAAGAATCCCTCTAAGTAATAGTAAAAGAAATTTTTAAATCGATCAAGTTGTTTTTGAGCCTATTCAATACAAACATACAAACATACAAAGGTAATAATAGTATAGAGTATAGACTTACGTGATAGTTTAAAAGGTGACTGGTAGCAGGCTGAAATTTTCAGGGTAGCTTCACCCTGGCTTCAACCTGACTGGCTGGACCGATTTTGATGAAATTTTAATGGAGTTACTTCTTATTCTACATCGAGTTCTTATTTTTAGGATAGTTAAAACGTGGATATTTAGATTTTTTAAATCTATTAGTTATTATTTTATATTAACGTTGTGCATTTTTGATATTTTGGAATGGTTAGGGAATAATTTTGCACGAATTGTTTTAATTATCAGTATAAAAGTACTCCCATTTATGTGGTAGAATAGAATATTTATTTAATGCGCTATCGTACACGAACATGACAATTTATATTACATTAGCTGACCCAGCAAACGTTGTTTTGCTTAATAAATTATTTCTAGTTGTAAATAGTTAAAAAATAAAGAAAATATATTAAAGGTGAACAACCCTTATTACTTAGGGGTATGAAAAATAGATAGTAGCCGATTCCCAGACCTACTGAATACGCATATAAAGTTTTGTAAAAGTCGGTAAAGCAGTTTCGGCGGAGTACCTACGGTAATCAATATCGTGACATGGTAATTTTATATACTAGCTGTTACCCGCGGCTCCGTCCGCGTGGACTTCAGTCTACAGCATTCGGTGGTACCCGTTTCCATGGGAATGCCGAAATGAAATGTAGCCTTGACCCCCCATTACATCCCTTAAATTCAAACTACACAAAAACCCTTGTGAAAATATTTCATTACTTTTACGTAACAAAAAAAGTTTAATATAAATTTTGATCCACGATAAACCGTTTTTCCATTTAAAAAGTAGCGTTTGTACGTAATCAGACTATCTGTATAATTTCAATACAATCAGATCAGTAGTATTGGTGTGAAAGCGAGACAGACAGACAGACATACTTTCGCGTTTATAATATTAGTATGGATTGATGCACATTTTACCGGTATATGCGTAAGTCCATCAAATAACTCAATAAAACTTTCGCAATCAACCGCAGCACATAGTCCTCCCCAAAGTTGCGCCGACACCGCTTTCAATTTATAAAGAAAAATTACTAAAAGTCAGAAGAGCAAGAAGAAAAGTTTCTATCTATTTGTGATATCCATCCTTTGTGAGAAGAAAAAGTGCCTACTCCTTGTTAATCAATGAATATAACAGATATTATTTTTTCATGTTAATACTAACTTCAAGTGCTACAACAGTTATCAAAGCGACGGCACACTGCAACTACAAAAAGAGTTCATATATCTACACCAAATGAATTATTTAAGACAAAAAAAATACTAAATGACATTTGAACTATACTTTCGCGAAAAGATTTAACGATATTCTCCATAATAATAATTTTGCAGATGTGTTTTCGACTCAAAATCAATATTATTTTCTTATGTTTTGTTAGTCATATAAGGTTTCGATCGAGTCTATCGTAGCCCTGCACGAAATTATTAATATAGATTAGATTGAAATTAATTTATCTCTTTTTAACCGACTTCAAAAAAAGGAGGAGGTTCTCAATTCGACTGTATTTTTTTTTTTATGTTTGTTACCTCGTAACTTGCGATTGGGTGAACCGATTTTCATGATTCTTTTTTTATTTGAAAGCTTGTGCTTCCCGTGTGGTCCCATTATCACCATTTCAATATCTGATGATGGGATCTTGTAGAAATCGGGGGAACTCTTCAATAAATAACAGCAGATTAACCGCAATTACTGCTATAGCATATCTAAGCATTGTTTACGCCATCACACAACATATTATCACGCCTGGTCTCGCTACAAATTTTATAAAAACTATTTCGAACAAAAAAAATGTTCAAGGTCACTTACAAAGTTTTACAAAAAACGCAATACTGAAACTAAAATAAACATAATTAGATGTTTGTTGAGTTGATGAGATATTCGGTTATTCAAAATGGCCTCTATAATTAACATCACTCTCAAATGGTAACAGACTGGGTGCAGGCTTTCGAACAAATATCAGTGGGAATTCTGGGCAGTTTCACGGGGGCAAAGAACTTATTTGGGCAGCGCGTTTAGTAGGCCTACCCATACTAAAAATCACTAACTTTCCACTAAAAAGTGAAAAATAAAATTAATTTTGGAAAAAAATAAAAACCGACTTCAAGACTACACTAACAATATATACAATTGAACTAAAAAGTATAAAATAATATTTTAATTACAAGCCAAAGAACACTAAAGGAAAATCAACGAAATTATTGATACTTATGCATACTATTTACATTTTAAAATCAGTCATTTTTGGAGTCGGTGCCGGCCAAAACAAAAACAATATATTAATGACACTAAAAGAAATTACATAAATAATTGAAAAAACAACCGATAATTGAAAAGAAGACAATAAAATAATTTATCTATTAATAACACAAAAAAGAAACATAAACTAATACATACAAACATAAAACACAGCATTTGGCACCGATCTAACTGTCCGTTAGTTATTATTAATCCATTAGTAAATGACCAATTATGATTTAAAAACAGAGTATGGTGAAATTGGGTATAATAGAGATAGCATTTAGTGCGCGTAATGTCTGTTGTTCGTATGTTTCCAAAATCAATCAAGTCAAACAAATCAAGAATCAGTCTCTCCTTTCGATTTACAACTTTCGTCTGGCTATGGGTCGGAACTATTCAGTGTCAGGCCTAATGCGGAAACATCATCTATCTATTACCCAAGTATTATATATAAAAAACAGCTTTTAATCTATCACGCAAGTTAAATTGTAATTTCATGAACGTTAAAGGTGCCTGGCAGGGGTTGCCACCATTTTATTTACTTATATGTACACACAACATACAAGGAAGAAAACAAATATAAGAATGAAAGTACAATAGGTACAAAAGTACTGCTTATTTCTTAAG
Source organism: Trichoplusia ni (assembly GCF_003590095.1). Classification (NCBI taxonomy): domain Eukaryota; kingdom Metazoa; phylum Arthropoda; class Insecta; order Lepidoptera; family Noctuidae; genus Trichoplusia; species Trichoplusia ni. The sequence continues at coordinate 2,027,749 of NC_039478.1, read as the reverse complement.
AAATTTCTGCCAGCAGACCTGCGACAGGAGATAAGAAAAAGGAAACATAGACTCGGGTGTAAACAAATATGGGACAATTAGAAGTGAAATCTATATAAAACTAGCTGACCCAGCGAACGTTGTTTAGCCGAATATTTTTTATTCTAGTTGTGTGTATTTTTAATGCCACAGTATAAAAAAAATAAAAACAAACAATTTCGTCCAAAAAATATAATATTTTTTTTAGTGCGAGCAACCCTTATCACTTAAGGGTATGAAAAATAGATGTGTGATAGTCGATTCTCAGACTTACTGAATACGCATATAAAATTTGGTAAAAATCGTTTAAGCCGTTTCGAAGGAGTACGGTAACTAACATCGTAACACGGGAATTTTATATATTAGAAGATAAAATGTATACGTATACTAGCTGACCCAGCAAACGTTGTTTTGCCGCATAAATTATGTCTAGTTGTACGTATTTTTAATGCCACATTATAAAAAATTTAAACAAAAAATTTCGTCCAAAAAATTATAAAATATGTTTCAGTGTAAGCAACCCTTATCTCTAGGGGTTTGAAAAATAGATGTTAGCCGATTCTCAGACCTACTGAATACGCATATAAAATTTGGTAAAAATTGACTAAGCCGTTTCGGAAGAGTACGGTAACTAACATCGTGACACGGGAATCTTATATATTAGAAGACTAGCTGACCCGGCAAACGTTGTATTGCCTCACAAATTATTTCTAGTTTCTAGATAAATTCTAGTGTTGACAAAAAGTAACTTACTTAATAATAGTTTGTAAGTATGTGGTATATGCGTGAAATAGGCATGGAGGGCTATGAACGATAAGGGAATATGAAAATAACAAACGCCAAACAGTATTATTTTTAAGATATTGTATTTTTTTTAATGACATAATCACATATTAATTATGACAGTAACACTAACAAACAATAATAATCTTTCAATGCTACAGCGTGAACAATATTTTTTGTTAACCCATCTTGAGCGAGCACAAACCATGCTACGTACAATTGCCCGTGTGAAAAACGTTGTGTCCTCAAATCTAAGCCACAAATAGACATTAAATGCAATATCCGTCTTGCCCCTTCCAGAATATGGAATATTAATATATTGGAGAGCATCTTATGAACGATGTGTATCAGCAATGAAGTGAAGATTATTATTTCTTCTACGTATCACAATTTCTCGAGTACCTGTACGATCGCCAACCATGATTCCAGCAACGTCTTTAACAACAGGTGCATCAATATGTCCTCCAGCTGGTGTTTTATCAGGATTAATGGCAATTATAATGGCGTGATTATTGCTTTGTAATTTGTGCATGTGTGATTTGAATATTTTAAACAATTCATTGTGCTCGATCAATAGAGCGTCCAAGTCCCTTACCATGCGAAAACGAATCAAGGTGATTAGATTATAGTCACAACGTGCCTTCACACGATTGGCAGTAGAAAAAAATGTAAAAAAATATGTGGTTCGTTTGTCATGGGTAGCAATGAGCCCATTTCATGATAAACTTGGCCTCTGATTTTGAATGCAGAATTATATTGTTGACCATTAGCATTAGTATTTCGAACTATTTCTGTGGCTACAAACGATGTCATTTCAAAGCATGAATTGAATGTTCGAATTGACTTCAGGAATTTACGTTACAATCTGGACCCGTGCCGATAAGTAAACCATTCAATGGTTCAGGTGGTGTTTCAATTTCTAGTAGCCGCACTTTTCCTGACGCGCGACACATCCCAGGTGGCGCATTTTTTAATTTCAGAGCATGACAATGTGGACATTCCTCATCCAAAGCACCAATTACCACTTTTGAATGAGCATAATATTCAATATCGGGCTCATACTGGAATGCTGGTCGCATGAACCGATGTGATTGTCGTTGTTCTAAACGTATAACTTCATTGGGCTCAGCTCGTGTATCTTCTGATTGTTCTTGACGCACTTGCGGCATGCTCACACGCTCTTCAGCATTTTGTTGCTGGACTTGTTCATTATTTAAAAAAAGTATACTTTCACACAAAAACTGTTGTTGACTTATGCAGTATTTTTATAATGATTTTTATGACCGTGATGATTTTTCATAAAATGAATAAAAAAGTACTTTTTAAGGTAATGTAAATCGCTTTTTTAACTAAATCGTGATCTGATGGATCGGAACTAATCGTGAAAAATACACAAATAATAGTGATGGCCGAAAACTGTGTTGGGAGTGAGAGGAGTCTTATTGTGTGAGTGAAACGGGAGACCGGCTTCAGTCTTTGGTATAGTGTGGCATTTAACTCATCAGCAAAGGCGTGGCAAATTTTAAGAATGTTAAGATTGGTAACACTAAGCAAATATCAGGAATAAACTTTAATAATGAAAATAAATGTTCATTTTCCTAAAAACAGATGGTTTTTAATCGAAGTACAGTTAAAAAGTTAAGTTGTTTTTGTTATGCATGTTATGTTTTAATTGCCTGAAATAAAGAATATTTAATTTAATTTAATTTTAATTTAATTTAAAAACACTGTAATTAATCAATTATCAATCGAGATGAAAAATGATTAAATTACTAAAATGGCTATAAAAATATAGGGGTTGGTTATAAAAAAGTCGTCGTTTAGAGCTGTATGTATTTTTAATGCCACATCATAAAAAAAAAACACAAACAATTTCGTCCGAAAAATAAAATATTTTTTTTAGTGTGAGCGACCCTTATCACTTAGGGGTATGAAAAACAGATGTTGTTCTATTCTCAGACCTACCCAATACGTATACAAAATTTCATAAAAATCGGTCGAACTGTTTCGGAGGAGTACGGTAACTAACATCGTGACACGGGAATTTTATATATTAGAAATATATATATATATTATATAAAGTTACAAGGACGAGGAAATTAGACTAGCGAGATAGTGTTCTTTGACACGACGTTTGAATAGGCCGACGGATTAGGCACGAATGTTAGGCGGTAGGGCATTCCACAGTCACGCTGCATGAACAGAGAAGGAGAAGGAATAGAAGTCGGTGGAGTGGGGATGAATGTGATCGGGGGGGGGGCGGATATAGGAAAAGCGGTCACGCAAATAGGAATGATATAGTGGGTTGTGAAGAACATCACTTAGTCTGGCCATAAATACTGTTAGGCAGTTGTCCCACCAACGACGAGAAAACGACTAACTATCGGCTATTTTCTCGCTTAAGAAACGTACAATAGATATACTTTCCGTGTGAACAAAAGAGATGCATATACAAACAGTTGATCGCTGACTGTTCACACTGCCGGCGAGCACTCGTTTCACTAGTTTGTCGCTGAGCGACAAGAGCTATGAAAGATAACACTCGCTTGGCGATACTCGTTAAGCGATTAGACTTGCGATTAGAACTCACGCCGAGAGAGCAACCAGTGGTCATTTCTCTACAGTGCGTATCTGAAAGTACACGTATTTTTAGTATTTTTTATTTAAAATGAATATTGAAAAATCATTTGAATTATCATTGTTATCTAGTTCAGACGACGCTTGCTTGACTGCCGCGAGCGAGTGATGCGAGTAATCGCCCGCCTCACTCGCACACTCGCTCATAGCCGAGCTACACAAATTTCGGAACTATGCAGTCGCTCCCCGCGTCTCACTAACTCGTTTCTAGTTCTAGCTCTACTCGTTACTCTTTAATCGTTGCCGGTGAGACAAGTGCCTTACACATAAAAATTAAAAAATATTACCTTTGAATTTCGAATGACATTTTTACACGGTTGTTCATTGTGTTTTCTCATTTTGGCGCCAAGACATTGTTCAATATTATGCGATATTAAAATGGCGTAGGCTGATAAAGAGAACCGAATCGCAGTGATTGCATTACACAAAGTAGGTATGGAGCCAAATGCAATTTTTAAAACTCCATACCCTTGGTATTAGTGAAATGTTTGTGTACCGCTATTAAGAGGTACAATGAGATTTCCTCTGTTTGTGACGGAAAAAGATCTGGCCGTTCAAGTAGTGTTCGTACGAAAAAGGTGGTCAAAGCAGTAAGGGAAAGAATTCGAAGAAATCCTGTCCGAAAGCAAAAGATTTTATCTCGTGAAATAAAGATAGTACCTAGTGGAACCTAGAACCATGTCGCGTATTTTAAAAGATGCCTCAGGACTTGCAGCCTATAAGAGACCCACTGGTCACTTCTTTACTGATAATTTGAAGAAGAATAGGGTGGTAAAATCGAAACAACTACTTAAGCGGTATGCAAAGGGAGTCAAAGAAAAAAATTGTTTACGGATGAGATTTTTTTTACAATAGAGCAACATATTTACATACAATATGACCGTATTTATGCTTAAAGCGACAGACTGCGTGTGTGATGGTTTGTGGGTTGTTAGCTATGAAGGAGTGACTGAGCCATATTTTTGTGAAAAAGGTATCAAAACATCGGCACAAGTATATCAAGATACCATTCCTGAGAAGGTAGTTAAGCCCCTTAACATCATCATGTTCAATAACCAAGTATGGTCCTTCCAGCAACAATCGGCGCCAGGTCATAAAGCTCTTTCCACGCAATCTTGGTTGGAAGCGAACGTTTTGGACATCATTAGAGCTGAAGACTGGCCGTTGTCTAGTCCCGATCTTAATCCGCTAGATTATGATTTATGGTCAATTTTAGAGACTACAGCTTGCTCTAAACGCCATGATAATTTAGAGTCACTAAAACAATCTATACGATTGGCAGTGAAGAATTTTCCCATGGAAAGAGTGCGTTCTTCTATTGATAACTGGCCTCAACGTTTAAAGGACTGTAGACAATGGAAACCATTTCGAATAAGCTCTGTATATTTTTAATCTTTTTATATTTATGTACTAAACTAACATACTGCAAAAGTAGTGAATGTTATTTGAGTAAAAGTTTTTTAGATATAACAATATTTATAGCAAGACTACAAGGTATATACATAGGAGACATAGGATATGAGTGCTCCTGCGAAGGCAAATCGGGAGCCACTTGAGTTCGTTGCGAAACTAAGAGATGTAATCTGGGGGCACGGCCGTGCCCCCACCAAGTCGAGCAAAAAAGCGTCACGGCCGTACCATCCTTTTCTCGAAGCAATTCAGACTATTTTCGACCCCCTGTAACTTCGTTGTGGATAAAACGAGAAGACTGAAACGAATAACGAATATATTTCAAATTTGATTCAATTTGAACCAGTATTTTAAGAATTATAACGGGTCGAATTTCTTAATTTTGTCACTCACTGACTGACTCTCCGATCATCAAAAGTCTAAAGCACTTCTAGCAGACCTAGAAGCTTCAAATTTGGAATATAAGTAGTGTTTGGTGTATGAATCAAGGAAAAACTAAAAAATCTAGAAAAGACCGCAAAGATTTCTTTTTTGACAACCTACACACGGTTATCTGATCCCAAACTAAGCAGAGCTTGTGTTATGGTAACCAGGCAACTGATAAACTTACTTGTGTGTTTCTAAATACATACATTTTATAGATAAATTACACCCAGACACCAAAACAAATGATCATGCTAATCACACAACATTTGTCCTGGGCGGGAATCGAACTCACGACCTCCGGTACAGCAGGGGCACTAACCGCCAGACCAACAGGCCCGATTAGGCCCATACAGCCAATATTGGCTTTATTCGTAACGATGTTTTATTTACGGTAGTTATTATTATTATCCCCTTTATTCCATTTAAATACATATAAATTACATTTTTAAATATACTTATAAAAAACAACATATATTTAAAAATATAAAAAATAGTGTCCAGATTATTATTATTATTATTGCGTGCAAAGCCGCGGGTTTAAGCTAGTCCCATATAAATATAGGCGAGTAAGTATAGGTACCGAAAAGGATAAAAGTAAAACTGTCTACAAAATACTAAAAGAAATGAGATCCCATCAAAAACAATACTTGTCAAAAAAACTAAGTCTCGCAACTCAGTTGTTCTGCGGTAAAAAGTTTTGAGAGCCATGTAATACCAAGTCGGTTATTGATTTATTCAGTCTCTACTTAAGTGACTTTCTGTCTTAATACGTTCAGTCTCTAAGACCACGATCGTGGTCCAACAATTGAAAATCAATTTTATTGTGTCTGGAATCTCCGTACTCGAAGCATTAAGTTGTTACGTAATAATTAACAGCATCTTATAGTGATGTATATCAATATTAAAATTCTTGAATGTTTTATACAATAAATATATCGAGACTTGGCCATCTCATCAAGGCGGACCCGCTGATAACGACCCCGGAGGTATGAATCAAACCAGGTCTTGACCTGGTTGAAGAGAACATGAGCCTGCAGAACATCTGAGAGAATATCAAAATTCACAGAATTAAAAGCAGAGCTGAAGTCGAGAAGTACAAGGATAGAAAGAGATTAATTTTCCATAGCCCAGCGGATATCATCAGTGACATTGAGGAGAGCTGTGACGGTACTGTGGCCAGAACGGAAACCGGTCAAACAAACCTAGTAGGGCAGATGTGAATCGGTTTACTTTGTCGTCAATGTCGCAGATATCTACCACAGGGCTACATTTGAGATTGGCATCGTGGCGCAATGCCTCCAAAATCATACTCTTAAAGCTACGCAACTTAAAGAGTTGAGTTTTGAGTTTAGGGGTAGGAATGCGATATGAAAGAAAGAAAAGGTTGTGGTAGGAAAAACATGCAGATTCAGAGATGAGAAGGAGGATGCCAGATGATCGGAGTAGTGAGCCGGAACAATCTGAGCGTTAATGTGGGCGATATGGAATTTTTTGGGGAAATTAGAAAAAAGATTAAAGAGGTTTTCACGCAGCTAGCGAGGGATTGATGCATCGTGACTGACTGCGCTAGCGATAGCGAAACTATCAGATGTGGAACATGAGAAGAATCTATCTTTTTTTTTTAAATGATCCTCACGAGTTGGTCATATTGGAAGAGGGATTCCAACTCTTCCAGGTTTAGCATGCATAGTGATGAAGTGTCGGATCAAGGGTAAAAGTTAAAGAGTAGCGTAAATGAGTGGAAAACGATTATTAGTGAGTAAAGTAAACGTAAAGTGACTGGGTCGGTCAAAACATTTAAATATTGTAGAATAAGATTTATAAAGAATAATAAATGAAAAGAAAAAAAGGATGTATGTGTGTCTCACTGTATCTACCCACAAAAAAGACAAAAAAAAAACATGCTAAGTGTTTGGCAATCAATAACGTGATTTTTTATAATATCCTGAAAGTAATAACGGAAAATAGCGCTTTATAATATTTGTCGTAGGTAGATCGATATTTTTGGCACCTTTAGCACCATCAAAATCAAAATCAAAAAGTTTTTATTTCAAATAGGCCGTATCTCAGGCACTTTTAAAACGTTATATTACTGAATCTAGTTCCACGGTTCCAAAGTGTCATTCTTATGGAGAAGAACCGGCAAGAAACTCCATAAGTTACTCTTTTCAAAATAAAATTTTACAGTAGCATTTTACATTAAAATGAATGTCTGCAAAAACAGCGTAAATTAGCAAAACAAGTATCAAATAGCAAAATGTTAATGATTTTCTATAAAAACTGACCTCCAGAGAAGAAAAATAAAATAACGTTACAATGAAGTAAGTTTTGCTGAGGTTTACACTGTTGATAAATATACAAAGCATATTTCACAAAAAAAAAAAAAGGAAAACAATAATAATTTAATGATAATTTTACATAATCTAAATATGTAGTCCTAATCAAATCCCTAACAGGAATGTCAAGGCATGTCATAGCTTCTATGAATAGAGCTGTGGCTAAACTAATAGTAGATAACAAGGAAAATAAGATAATGATCTAGTAGACCGCCAGGGAGACCACATGTACAGAGATAATACTAAGTCCACGCGCGTTTATCATTTATATAATCACTAATTTTATAGTACGCTTTCTTTACCAGCATAGATTTAACGGTATTTTTAAACTTGTTTAATGGTAAAGTGGTTATAGTATCTGGCAATTTATTATAAAATCGAATAGAATTCCCTAGGAAAGATTTGGCGTTTGTTTTGGATAACCTAAATCTTGGAACTACTAGTTTATTTTTATTTCTCGTATTTATGTTATGGAAATCACTATTTACACTAAAAGTATGCAAGTTTTTCCGAACGAACATGAGATTCTCCATAATATAAACAGACGGCAGCGTTAAGATATTAATTTCTTTAAAAGTTTCTCTTAATGACTCGCGCGGACCCATGCAGTAGACTGCTCTAATCGCACGTTTCTGTAATATGAAAACGGATTCAACATCGGCAGCTGCTCCCCACAGTAAAATTCCGTATGACATAATACTGTGGAAATAGGCGTGATAAACTAACTTAGCAGTGGGAACATCAGTAAGCTGTCTTATTCTTCGGACCGCAAAAGCAGCCGAACTTAGTCTACGAGACAGTGCTGAGATGTGAGCACCCCACTGTAACTTATCGTCCAATGTTATTCCAAGAAAGACCGTTTCTTTAATAAAATCGAGTTTGTTGCCATCTAGCATTACATTTAAATCCGACTGAGACCGAGCCTTTTGGAGTGTGAATTTTAGGCATTTTGTTTTTGCCGCGTTCAGAAGTAGGTTATTCGTTGCAAACCAATACGTTAAGGCTATTATTCAAATTACTAACGTTTAGAGATTTTCTGTCAGTTTTAAAAATGAGAGAGGTATCATCCGCGAACAGAATCATGTCAGTCGAGTTGGCTATCATGAAAGGGAGGTCATTTATGTACGCTAAAAAAAGAAATGGGCCTAAGATCGAACCTTGGGGCACGCCCACTCTAACTAAGGACCCGGAAGATGTTGCGCCGTTTACGCCTACTTTTTGTTGCCTAGATGATAAATATGACAATACCAGTTGTAAGGATTGTCCTCGTAATCCATAGTACTTTAATTTAAGGATTAGAGTATTATGATCAACGCAGTCAAAAGCCTTGGAGAGGTCACAGAAAATTCCTATGGCGTCCTGTGACCCCTCCCAAGCTCCTAAAATATTAGACACTAACTTGGCCCCGGCGTCGGTCGTCGACTTTCCCTTGGTGAAACCAAATTGACGCTCATGGAAGATTCTATGCCTATCAAAATGTGACATCATTTGGTCGAGAACCATTCTCTCAAATATTTTACTAACAGCTGGAAGCACCGAAACTGGTCTATAATTAGATGGGTCATTCTTGCAACCAGATTTAAAAATAGGAATAACTTTACTGTGTACCGTTTATCTACCAAAGCCACCATGACCCAAAATCCATAATCGACCATTGTTCTTACCTATGTTGGGAGCATCCGCTGACAAACTTTCAGCTTTTATAAAATAACGTAGGTCTGGGGTACACGGGCTCTTAGACCATTATAGGTAGGTACACATTTTTTTTTCGTATTAATATTAATTAAAATTAGTGAAATTTAATCTCTGGTTTACGAAAACCGAAACGCAGCGTCAATGATTGGACGCCATGTGACGTCATATTTTACGCGAATTTCTTCGTGTTTTAGTCACGTGTATAATTAATAATTTGTCAGGATATTCTATTGACGTTCTTATACTTATTGGCACTGCAAACGTTCTATAAGTTGTCTTTTTGACGGGCCTGGTCTGGCCTCCTCACTGAGCCTGTTGTTTTCGCGCGATAATTCGACTTAATGAAGAAGATAATAATCTGCGTTTCTTCTATTTACATAATACCTTTTTGAGGAAATAAATTATTGAGTAACGTATAAAATAAAAATCTAAATATATTATAATGCTTTTTCAAAAACTGTCAAGTATCCAAATTACAACTATAGAAACGGCTGGACCGATTTTGATAAAATTTTAATGGAGTGACTTTTAAAAACGTGGGTATTTAGATTTTTTAAATCTATTAATTACTTTCTTTTTTTACAGGTGTTAAGTATACCGCAAGGGCGGACAGGAGTAGGTATACTGATCAAGCCATGGGACAAGCTCCCGTTGTCCACCCGGGGCTCAACATCGGACCCGGCAGTGTCCGCGGCCCGGGCGGCATCCGCGGCCATAGCTTGGATGCCTTAAGTAGTCGTCGACGTCAACGCGAGATCGCGGGTTCCAGCAGTATTGAGAACCAGCCTCATGGGATTCATAATGTAGAGATCTGCGAGGTCGCTGATGTACAACCAGCTGGCGGTGCGGAGGAGGGTACACCCCATTTGAAAATGGAAAAACCCAGCGGAAGCAACGCGAAAACTTCTTACGATATTATAGAACCACTCGAAAATAATTGTAATAAACCCAGTCGTCCCAAGGGTAAAGACGCCTTTTCTGTAGGCGCTACTGGCTCTATTAGCGTTGATACCGTAAACGGCCCCGTTAATTGCGCTGGCGGGTCTGATGGTTTTAGCAGCTCATCTAGTGCCGTTGGCCCAACCAGCGTCGAAGCCGCCAGGCCCCCGCGTCTTGCTGGCCCCACCGGTGTAGCTTTGGCTTCCAGTGGCGCCGGAACTTCTCGTCAACCTGGCTCTTCTCAAATTAGCGGCATTTCTGGATCCCGTGGCGCTGGGCTAAAACGCCAGCCTTTGGGCCTTAGCACCAAGCCCACTCGAAAACGTTTCAAAGGTGCGGGCCCCTCCCACTTTGTTGGCCCAACTAAAGGCAGTGGCACCGGACATTCAGTTCAGTCTACTCCCAATACTCAAGATGCACTCGCTAATCAAGCTGCATTCTCGAATAAAGCCGCCAGGCCCCCGCGTCTTGCTGGCCCCACCGGTGTAGCTATGGCTTCCAGTGGCGCCGGAACTTCTCGTCAACCTGGCTCTTCAGAAATTAGCGGCATTTCTGGATCCCGTGGCGCCGGGCTAAAACGCCAGCCTTTGGGCCTTAGCACCAAGCCCACTCGAAAACGTATCAAAGGTGCGGGCCCCTCCCACTTTGTTGGCGCAACTAAAGGCAGTGGCACCGGACATTCAGTTCAGTCTACTCCCAATACTCAAGATGCACTCGCTAATCAAGCTGCATTCTCGAATAAAGCCGCCAGGCCCCCGCGTCTTGCTGGCCCCACCGGTGTAGCTATGGCTTCCAGTGGCGCCGGAACTTCTCGACAACCTGGCTCTTCTCAAATTAGCGGCATTTCTGGATCCCGTGGCGCTGGGCTAAAACACCAGCCTTTGGGCCTTAGCACCAAGCCCACTCGAAAACGTTTCAAAGGTGCAGGCCCCTCCCACTTTGTTGGCCCAACTAAAGGCAGTGGCACCGGACATTCAGTTCAGCCTACTCCCAATACTCAAGATGCACTCGCTAATCAAGCTGCATTCTCGAATAAAGCCGCCAGGCCCCCGCGTCTTGCTGGCCCCACCGGTGTAGCTATGGCTTCCAGTGGCGCCGTAACTTCTCGTCAACCTGGCTCTTCAGAAATTAGCGGCATTTCTGGATCCCGTGGCGCCGGGCTAAAACGCCAGCCTTTGGGCCTTAGCACCAAGCCCACTCGAAAACGTATCAAAGGTGCGGGCCCCTCCCACTTTGTTGGCGCAACTAAAGGCAGTGGCACCGGACATTCAGTTCAGTCTACTCCCAATACTCAAGATGCACTCGCTAATCAAGCTGCATTCTCGAATAAAGCCGCCAGGCCCCCGCGTCTTGCTGGCCCCACCGGTGTAGCTATGGCTTCCAGTGGCGCCGGAACTTCTCGTCAACCTGGCTCTTCTCAAATTAGCGGCATTTCTGGATCCCGTGGCGCCGGGCTAAAACGCCAGCCTTTGGGCCTTAGCACCAAGCCCACTCGAAAACGTATCAAAGGTGCGGGCCCCTCCCACTTTGTTGGCCCAACTAAAGGCAGTGGCACCGGACATTCAGTTCAGTCTACTCCCAATACTCAAGATGCACTCGCTAATCAAGCTGCATTCTCGAATAAAGCCGCCAGGCCCCCGCGTCTTGCTAGCCCCACCGGTGTAGCTATGGCTTCCAGTGGCGCCGGAACTTCTCGTCAACCTGGCTCTTCTCAAATTAGCGGCATTTCTGGATCCCGTGGCGCCGGGCTAAAACGCCAGCCTTTGGGCCTTAGCACCAAGCCCACTCGAAAACGTATCAAAGGTGCGGGCCCCTCCCACTTTGTTGGCCCAACTAAAGGCAGTGGCACCGGACATTCAGTTCAGTCTACTCCCAATACTCAAGATGCACTCGCTAATCAAGCTGCATTCTCGAATAAAGCCGCCAGGCCCCCGCGTCTTGCTAGCCCCACCGGTGTAGCTATGGCTTCCAGTGGCGCCGGAACTTCTCGTCAACCTGGCTCTTCAGAAATTAGCGGCATTTCTGGACCTTCCATTCAAGCTGGCTCTTCCATTGAAGCTGGGCCTTTCACTCAAGCTGGAACTTCCACTCCAGCTGGCCAATCTCGTTCTACCGGCCATGATCCTGCCGCAGGTCCATCACATTCCAGCGACCCCACTCCTGCCGCCCGCTCCGCTCCAGCCGCCGGCCCCGCTCCTACTGCCGGCTCCGCTCCTGCCGCCGGCTCCGATTCTGCCGCCGGCTCCGATTCTGCCGGCTTGGCTCCTGCCACCGGCTTCGATTCTGCCGCCGACTCCACTCCTGCCGCCGGCTCCGATCCTGCCGCCGCACAGTGGAACGAAACGGGCCGGTAATGTATTTAGCATGGAAAAAAAATAATATTTTTGAATATTGGGTTGCATTGATCTGTTGATTATAAAAAAAAAACTATTTATATGACGGTTTTTCAGATAACTTGGTATTTTCGGAGTTATTAACACTCAAACTTATTTTTGTATGGAACAAAACAGAAAACAATCAAAATCTCGGAATTCTCAAACTTTCTCAAAGAATTGACTTTACCTATGCATAAAACGTATTTTTGACCTATTTTAACGCCTATGCTCGGGTCACGAATTTTCCCGATTTGGCCACAATTTTAACTTTTGTTCTTAATTCCACACCACCCTAGAAGTTAGGAACTAGGCGCGTTTCTTTTTGTAGTAGTGTCCCCTTTAGGCCTAATCCACTTGAGCCATTCGTATCCAGATGTTCAATGATGATAATCCGTATTTAAAGAGATCAGGATCAGCTTGTTTTGACGTAATTAAGGGTAAATTATTCATTTCAGTTGGAGTGGCTTTGCAAATATCGCATCTCTGACATGAAGTGTCACATAAAATTGATGTTGCTTTTCCGTCTATCATTGTCATTAATAAAGAGTGTGAAATCTTTATTTCTCCAACTTCTGTTTCCTTTAAATAAGGAATCTCTTCGTCAATAGCACTTTTTTCCCGCAATATCGTTATTTTGTTTTCTTTCATAAATTCGAAGAACATTGGACGACACCAGTATGATGAATTTGGTGAATCATTTTGCCAAATAACTTGTTCGCCGCAAATGAATTTGATTGCTGCTAAACTTCCCATGAATATACTTGTATCGTCAAATTGGTTATCCAAAGTTCCGTCATCTGTTGAGATCTTTTGCTTGTAATTGGCTTGATAAGAAGCGCCGTCGAATCCCCACTTACTAATGAGTGTTCATTTTTTATTATCATCGTCTATGGTGAGTAGCGTCATTATTTTTTTTGTCGTTATATCCAGTAAAGCTTGTAACTTTATTTTGGCGGAAGTTTCTCTACTGCATTCCTGTTTCGCGTGTTGCACTTGATAATAGGATGGAAAAATATTCCTTTCTTTTTCGTTAACGCCTTTCTTAAAGTACTGTATTGCCACTTGGTCAGCTTAAGCGATAAAAATAACCCCAAAGCTTCATCCGGGGAAAACGCCGCAGGTTTAGCTTTTACAGATATTATTATGTACTCCTTAACTTTTTTCACGTCTTGTGGATTCTTAAGTAAATGTTCTAGTATGTCTGCTAAGTGCAATCTCTTTACTTTCGTTTGCTTTTAACTGCTCAAAATATGCATATTTTATTTCGTCCGAAGACAAATGAAAGTTTTCTACTCGTCTTTTTTTCTGCTTAGGAGCTAATTTACAAAAAGGTTTTCTAGGGCTTTGGTGACACGTACTGGGTAATGGGTGATCTTCATTACTGCTCACTAAACTCTAAATAAAGTTTGGCCAAATGATGTTTGCTTGTAGTCATTCGCCATTTTTAGTTTTGAAAACATCTTCTCTACCGTGAGCGTTTTGCCATTTTCTATTTAAATTATAACAATACTTTGCGCAAAACTATTTTAAAGTATTTTATGTTCATCACTAATTTCGACTAGAAGTTTGGACCTTATCTCATTGTACAAGCCATCATTATTTTTAATACTACCACTGTCAATGTTTTTAAGAATAACGAAGACATCAAGGTTTGTCACAAAATTTTGAAACATCTCTACAGACGTCAAATATTTGAATATGTAAATATTCAAATATTCCCAAATCACAAATGATCATAGATTATCACATATAATGAATAGTGTGTAGGGGTAGGGCGTCTGTTACGGTGGATAATAGAACACTAAAGTGGGTTTGAATGCAACTGAATATCTTGTGCAAAGTTGATGCACCAATCACATTATGCCACGTCATAAGATGTTGTGGTGCTTGCGCATTCTTATCACTTAGTTCCCGGGAATATTTGTCAAACCAAATGACGTCATAGGGTGATGTGGAAAAAGTCGAACATTCATTTCAAATTTTCAAAAGACTTTTATGGGTAACAAAATGCATATAAGTTAGTTTAGTATAAATTATTGACAATTTTATTTCATTAGGTACACTCTGTAAACCATCTTTGCGAATTAGGAAAAAAAAATCTATTGAAATTGAAATGGCTATATCTCCGAAAGTACTGGTTAAATTAAAAAAAAGTTACAGATTAAAAAAGTTTATAAATAATGCCTAGATACCAAAAATATACATTTAGTCTCTTAAGTCCAAACCTTGTTATCTCAGCCCACCGTGCGCCGGCCCCGCTCCTGCCATCGGCTCCGATTCTGCAGCCGGTTCCGCCCCTGCCGCCGGCTCCGATTCTACCGCCGGCTCGGCTCCTGCCACCGGCTCCGATTCTGCCGCGGGCCCCGATTCTGCCACCGGCTCCGATCCTGCCGCCGCACAGTGGAACGAAACGGGCCGGTAATGGATTTAGCATGGAAAAAAAAATATATTTTTGAATATTGGGTTGCATTGATCCGTTGATTATAAAAAAAAACTATTTATATGACGGTTTTTCAGATAACTTGGTATTTTCGGAGTTATTAACACTCAAACTTATTTTTGTATGGAACAAAACAGAAAACAATCAAAATCTCGGAATTCTCAAACTTTCTCAAAGAATTGACTTTACCTATGCATAAAACGTATTTTTGACCTATTTTAACGCCTATGCTCGGGTCACGAATTTTCCCGATTTGGCCGCAATTTTAACTTTTGTTCTTAATTCCACACCACCCTAGAAGTTAGAAACTAGGCGCGTTTCTTTTTGTAGTGGTGTCCCCTTTAGGCCTAATCCACTTGAGCCATTCGTATCCAGATGTTCAATGATGATAATCCGTATTTAAAGAGATCAGGATCAGCTTGTTTTGACGTAATTAAGGGTAAATTATTCATTTCAGTTGGAGTGGCTTTGCAAATATCGCATCTCTGACATGAAGTGTCACATAAAATTGATGTTGCTTTTCCGTCTATCATTGTCATTAATAAAGAGTGTGAAATCTTTATTTCTCCAACTTCTGTTTCCTTTAAATAAGGAATCTCTTCGTCAATAGCACTTTTTTCCCGCAATATCGTTATTTTGTTTTCTTTCATAAATTCGAAGAACATTGGACGACACCAGTATGATGAATTTGGTGAATCATTTTGCCAAATAACTTGTTCGCCGCAAATGAATTTGATTGCTGCTAAACTTCCCATGAATATACTTGTATCGTCAAATTGGTTATCCAAAGTTCCGTCATCTGTTGAGATCTTTTGCTTGTAATTGTATTTTTAATACTACCACTGTCAATGTTTTTAAGAATAACGAAGAGATCAAGGTTTGTCACAAAATTTTGAAACATCTCTACAGACGTCAAATATTTGAATATGTAAATATTCAAATATTCCCAAATCACAAATGATCATAGATTATCACATATAATGAATAGTGTGTAGGGGTAGGGCGTCTGTTACGGTGGATAATAGAACACTAAAGTGGGTTTGAATGCAACTGAATATCTTGTGCAAAGTTGATGCACCAATCACATTATGCCACGTCATAAGATGTTGTGGTGCTTGCGCATTCTTATCACTTAATTCCCGGGAATATTTGTCAAAACAAATGACGTCATAGGGTGATGTGGAAAAAGTCGAACATTCATTTCAAATTTTCAAAAGACTTTTATGGGTAACAAAATGCATATAAGTTAGTTTAGTATAAATTATTGACAATTTTATTTCATTAGGTTCACTCTGTAAACCATCTTTGCGAATTAGGAAAAAAAAAATCTATTGAAATTGAAATGGCTATATCTCCGAAACCACTGGTTAAATTAAAAAAAAGTTACAGATTAAAAAAGTTTATAAATAATGCCTAGATAGCAAGAATATACATTTAGTCTCTTAAGTCCAAACCTTGTCATCCCAGCCCACCGTGCGCCGGCCCCGCTCCTGCCATCGGCTCCGATTCTGCAGCCGGCTCCGCCCCTGCCGCCGGCTCCGATTCTACCGCCGGCTCGGCTCCTGCCACCGGTTCCGATTCTGCCGCCGGCTCCGATTCTACCGCCGGCTCCGCTCCTGCCACCGGCTCCGATTCTGCCGCCGGCTCCGCTCCTGCCGCCGGCTCTGATTCTGCCGCCGGCTCTGATTCTGCCGCCGGCACCGATTCTGCCGCCAGCTCCGCTCATGCAACCGGCTCCGATTCCGCCGCCAGCTCCGCTCCTGCCGCCGGCTCTAATTCTGCCGCCGGCTCCGATTCTGCCGCTGGCCCCGTTCCTGCCATCGGCTCCGATTCTGCCGTCGGCTCCGCTCCTGCCGCCGGCTCCGATTCTACCGCCGGCTCGGCTCCTGCCACCGGCTCTGATTCTGCCGCCGGCTCCGATTCTACCGCCGGCTCCGCTCCTGCCACCGGCTCCAATTCTACCGCCGGCCCATCTGGTTCTAGAGGTCCCGCTCCTGCCACCGGCCCCACTCCTGCCGCCGGCCCCGATCCTCCCGCAGGCCCATCTGGTTCCACCGGCTCCGCTCCAGCCGCCGGCCCATCTGGTTCTACCGCCCCCGCTCCTGCCGCCAGCCTCGATCCTCCCGCAGGCCCATCTGGTTCCACCGGCTCCGCCCCAACCGCAGGCCCATCTGGTTCCACCGGCTCCACCCCAGCCGCGGGAACATCTGGTTCCACCCGTCCCGCTCCTCAAGCCGGTCCCTCTCGACCTACCGGCCGAAACCCCTTTCGTCGCGGCGTTCACACCGGTCCGGCAGGAAACCCAGGGCCATCCCAAAGTGTCGGCAACAACAGGCCTGCAATCCATGAGGACGGATTCGTCGCTGACGGATTCTTCTACCCATTCCCTCTTGGAAGACCGCTCGACAGCCCTTTTGGAGTCGCGTTTGGAAACGTGGGCCCCAATGGAGAGGTCGGCGACGAAGGGCAGGCTGAACGCAACCCGCAAGCGGAACGCAACCCCGAAGCGGAACGCAACCCCGAAGCGGAACGCAACCCCGAAGCGGAACGCAACCCCGAAGAGGACCGCAGTGGGGAGGTCGACCCCAATGGAGAGGCAGGTCGGGTTGCAGAGGTTGGCCCTAATGGAGAGGCAGGCCGGGTTGCAGAGGTTGGCCCTAATGGAGAGGCAGGCCGGGATGCAGAGGTTGGCCCTAATGGAGAGGCAGGCCGGGTTGCAGAGGTTGGCCCTAATGGAGAGGCAGGCCGGGTTGCAGAGGTTGGCCCTAATGGAGAGGCAGGCCGGGATGCAGAGGTTGGCCCTAATGGAGAGGCAGGCCGGGTTGCAGAGGTTGGCCCTAATGGAGAGGCAGGCCGGGTTGCAGAGGTTGGCCCTAATGGAGAGGCAGGCCGGGATGCAGAGGTTGGCCCTAATGGAGAGGCAGGCCGGGTTGCAGAGGTTGGCCCTAATGAAGAGGCAGGTCGAGTTGCAGAGGTTTGCCCTCATGCAGAGGCAGGCCGAGTTGCAGATGTTGGCCCTAATGGGGAACCTAGAAACAGGATACCCGGACCCCCAATCTGTGTATGCGAGTTCTGCGGGTTTTCTATACGCAATATGCCGTTCTACCAACGAAATCCTTTTGCTTTCAATATAACGACTATGATGAGGGAGCGGCTGAATAGAGACCTCTGAATCATTCCACAATTCTTTTCTCTATGATCTAAATATAAATACATATTACATAAATGAAACAAAATTAAATGACTCTCAATATGTTATTTTCGACTTGGTGTTTGTATTTGGATGGTATCTAATAAACTATACTTATATTTCCGAATTGGTATATTTTAATCATAGTAAACCCCAAATCCGAATTATGACATTCACAGAATAAATGTAACACACATGCAGAATTTATTTAAAATCTAGACAGATCTAGCAGCTCAGAATTATGAAAACCCAACACACACGCTTTGTTATCCAGCATAAACCCTAAACTGATGCCCAATACGGTAAGGGTCTGGGCTCAACGCTATCTGCAGTCTAATAGAAATTTTCTAATGCTTATTTTATCAAATCCAATGTTCGATTCACTTGATCAAACCATTTCGAAATGTAAGGGAATAAAGCCTGTTTTTCTACTGTCTAAGAATGTAATTATGTCGTTTGTACCTAGTTTTGCCATAAATATTGCAATAGCTAAAAAAACTTTTACTCAAATAACCTTCATTACTTTTACAGTGTGTTAGTTTAGTACATACATATTAAAAATATATAAAGCTTATTCTGGGAAATGAAATGGTTTCCATTGTCTGCAATACAGTCCTTTAAACGTTGAGGCCAGTTATCAATAGAAGCACGCACTCTTTCCATGGGAAAATTCTTCACTGCCAATCGTATAGATTGTTTTAGTGACTCTAAATTATCATGGATTTAGAGCAAGCTGTAGTCTCTAAAATTGACCATAAATCATAATCTAGCGGATTAAGATCGGGACTAGACAACGGCCAGTCTTCAGCTCTGATGATGTCCAAAACGTTCGCTTCCAACCAAGATTGCGTGGAAAGAGCTTTATGACCTGGCGCCGATTGTTGCTGGAAGGACCATACTTGGTTATTGAACATGATGATGTTAAGGGGCTTAACTACCTTCTCAGGAATGGTATCTTGATATACTTGTGCCGATGTTTTGATACCTTTTTCACAAAAATATGGCTCAGTCACTCCTTCACAGCTAACACCCCACAAACCATCACTCATCATTGGCCTAGCCTTTTCCCAACTGTGTTGGGGTCGGCTACCAGTCCAACCGGTTTCAGGTAAGTACCAGTATTTTACAAGGAGCGACTGCCTATCTGACCTCCTCAACCCAGTTACCTGGGCAACACGATACTCCTTGGTTAGACTGGTTGTCAGACTTTTCAAGCTTCTGACTACCTTTTAACGACTGTCAAAGATGTAGGAATAACCGCCGGGACCCACAATTTAACGTGCCTTCCGAAACACGGAGGAACTCGTTATGACAAAGATGGTCACCCAACACGGAGGAACTCGTTATGACAAAGATGGTCACCCAACCAAACCATCACTGAAGTCGGATAATATCCACGTTGCAGTCTGTCGACTGTGTGAAGCTTCCTTAGAGCTTTTAGCATAAATACGGTCATATTGTATGTAAATATGTTGCTCTATTGTAAAAAAAATCTCATCCGTAAACAATTTTTTTCTTTGACTCCCTTTGCATACCGCTTCAGTAGTTGTTTCGATTTTACCACCCTATTCTTCTTCAAATTATCAGTAAAGAAGTGACCAGTGGGTCTCTTATAGGCTGCAAGTCCTGAGGCATCTTTTAAAATACGCGACATGGTTCTAGGTTCCACTAGGTACTATCTTTATTTCACGAGATAAAATCTTTTGCTTTCGGACAGGATTTTTTCGAATTCTTTCCCTTACTGCTTTGACTACTTGAACGGCCAGATGTTTTTCCGTCACAAACAGAGGAAATCTCATTGTACCTCTTAATAGCGGTACACAAACATTTTACTAATACCAAGGGTATGGAGAGTTTTAAAAATTGCATTTGGCTCCATACCTACTTTGTGTAATGCAATCACTGAGATTCGGTTCTCTTTATCAGCCTACGCCATTTTAATATCGCATAATATTGAACAATGTCTTGGCGCCAAAATGAGAAAACACAATGAACAACCGTGTAAAAATGTCATTCGAAATTCAAAGGTAATATTTTTTAATTTTTTAGTGTAACAGTATTAATGGCCAGACTAAGCACACTTATATTTGTCCTTCCTTGAGCCCTTAACCGACGGTACCTATATATTCTTTAGTTCCAATCGACTGTAAAGTTCATTATCCTGATGTTATAATAGACAGTGTTACAAAAATAGTTTAATACGAAACATATATAGATCAATCAATATAATTTTCTTATGAAGGCAATCGCTGACAAAGTCGTTTTAAATTAAGTATAGTCATATTTTATTGCAGAAATTAATATAAATCATGTTTTTTACTCACCAGCATCTTATCATTTAAAACATCTTAGTGCTTACTCAACAAATAAATTTAAAGCAAATTTATTTATAACGACTAATTTAGGCACTGCACTTTACAGACAGAATTTTGTCATAATCCCCTTTTAAAATAAGTGACAATTTTATCTCTGGTTTGTTAGAGAAGTTCAGTAATATGTAGGTACTAGTACTAGTACGATTCTCAAATAATTAGCACCTTCTATAGATATTATTTTACATTTTCTACTGAGGTGGTGTTAGATAGTAAGTTTGTAATTCAAGCGACTGAATTTGCTATTCAGATTGCAGGCTTAAAGAAATCAAAATGAGTGCTATCGTATCAAAACGTATTTTGCTTCATTTATCAGAGTTTCAGATTAAATGAGATTCATTGGAAATGAAATGAAAAAAAAATAAAAAAAAATCGATCTCAGTGGCGTGCACTTGGAGAGGCCTATGTCCAGCAGTGGACTGCGATAGGCTGATGATGATGATGATGATGAGATTCATTGCGTAATTTACGTTTTAAAAGCATATATACAGAGTTGCATGCACATTACGGCATTGTTACGGCGATTCTCAAGAAGGGACTCAATGAAAACACTGAAATATTTCAATAAATTTACTAAATAACTCTTCACCATTAATATAAGTATATAAAATAAAGAGTTACATTAATTCCATTTCACAGGTCAATAATTTAATAAAATTATATGTAAGTTATACATTGGAATGTTACGAAACTGGACTGTCACCATGTGTTGTGCAGCAAAATTGGTGGTGGCTTTTGTCAAATCAACTAATAAATAAGACTATTACAAATTCTTTGTATTGAAGATAACATGGCTAGGATTTAAAAATGTATTTGACCTTTCTGAATATTGTACCAAAAAAAAAAATTTTGTTTTTCATACATATTTCACTTCTCAATTAATTAAAATAAACGTAACGAGACTTTGTGACCATATAGAATAAATTAAAAACATATGAAAGTAGCTTAAGCAATATAAAAAAGGACGGTGCTGAATGTGGAGGGTTTTGATTCTCCACCGGTTTCCTCAAGGCTGATCAAGTCATTCTTATCTCAGAGCAATTGATCATGGCTTTGATTAATTGAAAACATAATTTATCGCGGTGGTGTGCATAAGATTTTTCGGATGTTACCTCGTATATCTTGCGTACAGATCAGCATCGTCGATTGGGGTAATTTCAAAGGCATGCTATTGGTACTTAGACTTCCCTTGGTGGGAACACTTACTTTAAAAACCTCATTTTAAAGAAATTATCGCACTTCCCACACCGTGTCAAATTGCTAAAAGTATAATAATTTAAAATAAGTACTAAGATAAAGTACATTTGGTGTAATAAATGCGTTAAAATAATTAATCTTAAGTAACATCGCTACTGCTATCGCATGTTTGAATAAATAAAGGCTTAAAACATACATCTAGATAAAGTTTGGTCTTAATTAGACCGCGGTGTCCTATAAACGCCTTGCAAAAATTCGCATCCTTTTTGCAAAGAATAGTGAAAACGATGAGAATTTTGACGGCTTTTAGTTTCCACAACAATGTTCCTACGTGTCAAATGAGTGAGGTTTCTCTCTTGTTCAACGCCAATGTATTGTTTTGTTTCGAAGTAGACACAGTTTGTGTGTAGAAATGACTCGAATTCTTACAATGGTCGTCTTAGCATGCACAAGAGGCCTGTAACGTCCCGCGGTACGACACGTCACGGTACTACTACAATAATGCAAGCCGACGTCTTAGGATAGTGTTAAACATCGTAACATTTGATACTGCAAGACGCTACAAGCTAGCTACGGCTTCTATAGCAAACCACGGCATAATAAGTAATTCCAGATGGCAAAATTAATAGCTAAGGGAATGTTATGATTTCAAAGGTTTGATAAATATCAGACTTCAATAAGCCTATAAAGTAAATCGATAACAAATTAAATAAATAACGTTATATCTTAACAGGAGACAAGAATAAATTCATATCATTATCAAGTCTTATGTATATCAAAGTCTAAAAAAGTTTATAATCGTACTCGACATGGTTAATATATAGATTATTACTACATTAGATAGAAATATAACATTATATATAATTTGAGATTATAAAGTCAGATTCTTAACCCGCTAACTACAATAATACCAGTTTTTTTTTTATTTTGAATAATGTTTTTATGAGATTCGTAATATACCAGTTTTTTAGTCCACAATACTAGCCTAAGTTTATAGCACTAAAGCTCAAAAGTCCTTTATAGGTTAGTTTTATCTCAAGAATAATGGGAACATCGGCCGAAAGGCAATGGAAACTGCTTCAAAGCCAACGGCAGGATTTGGTTCTTTAAAAAATAGCTAACCTTAGATAGTTAATAGCTGTGCATTCTATTAGAGTATTTCTCCCATCAAGAAGGTAGCAAGAACTATAGAATTTAAACAATCAAAATTGATGGGCTGATGGTGAAGTTGCAACTTTGATAGGAAACGCCAGTTTTCTTCTGACCTTTCAAGAAGAGTTATATTATTTATGATTTCTGTTGCTCACCAGTCACTGATAAATCTTAGAGCGAATTATATTAATTAAAGCTCGTAATTTCACCGTCAGTACGTCATATTTTGTGAGTTGCTAAGACAAGTGTGTGGCAGGTTAGAACCATTTAAAAAATAGATTGTATGCTAGTTTATGAACGGACGGAAACTATAAAGAATACACGATTGCCCGATGCAAAGGAGGGTTTTATTTGACTACGGACTAGCCTAAAATAAATGAGCATCGCAACATGAGCAAATACGAATCAGATTATATGCATTTTACAAAACGTTAAAACTTATTTACTTGAAACTACTCCAACTAGACCAATTAAGATATATTATTATTTTAATAATCATATAAATTACTGATAAGTACGAAATATTTGAATCTATATCTATATCTAAAATACTTGAATTTACATTAAGTAATAGACTATATAAGAAATGCACTACTTGAATACCCCCATACGGCGGTGCCAGTAATTGTCTTAATTCTAGTTTTAAAATTCTACATATTCTATCATATCATTATGATTAATACCATAAAAAAATCTGAAATTTAGTTTCGATTATAATATACTATCCTACACGTCTACTGGATATCATAAACTTACAACTTTATAAGAATACGGTTAAAAAATATTTGATTACGATACACTATTCATTCGCTTGAATGCACAATATAAATAGAGTCACAGAAAACGCGACGAGAAAATTCTGTTTCCACGCAAGTATTGCTTTGGTCCATAGGTTTAGGAGTATAGCACAATCGCACACGCCTTGACGTTATCTCTACAGCTCAACTCTTTCACCTAGTGGTTCCGAGTTGTCCTTTTTGTTGCGTCGGTTCCTCCTGTGCTTGCTATTGGAGAGTATTTCATAGGCTTGTTGGATCTCCATGAATCGTTCCTGAGCGGCCCTGCGTCCTTTCTCGTCTTTAACTTTGTCGGGATGATTCTCCCTTGAGAGCTTCCTCCAGGTCGATGTGATCTCTTGTTGGCTTGCGTCAGGACCGACTCCCAGCACCTGTAGCGTATATCGTTAGAAATGAGAAAACTAATATTAAATCAAGTTTCACTCGCTTTTGATATTAGAAAACAATTGGAATGGACTCTTGCAAAGTTATGCATTAGCAGATGAGCAAATTCGCGAACAACGCAAAAATATATGTCTTTTAGCAGGTGGTAAAAACGGTGTTCTCATAAAGGGACATAGTGAAAGAGTTTCTTAATAACGAACAGGGAAATACGATCGCAAAATTAATACGCAAAGACAAACTAAATTATTTATGTGACGTTTATGTGATGAGTAAATGAATTACAGATGAAGATTTTTACAATAGTTCATGTGTTCATGTGTTCACTTCGTGCTCTGTAATTGAAGCAAACGTTCCTGATTATATAAAAATAAAATTTCGCTAGAGCAATACACAAAGACGTATAATAGCCGATAGAAAAAATGTGTTTAAAAAAGGAGCTCGACCAAGGAGTTTCAAGATAATTTTCAACACAATTTTAATATAACTTCGGTTGTATTTATACTTTACTTACTTATATTCGGGAAAAAAAAACTACAAGATAGTAGAAGCACGAGCATGGTACACATGTAGGTTACATAAGGGAGAGACAGCGATATTTTACATCTTTTCCGACATTCCAAGTAACATTAGTCGCACAGTAATCAATTTTCAGTCGCCTATGGTGTTATAAAACAATTAGCAACGCATTCAGTTAGAGCTAGTTATTATTACTGCGATAGTTTGATACTTCGACATAAAAACCATTATACTTATTTTTAGGTCGATGACAAATGTGTATTATGAGCATACTTTTACTCATGTTACGAGTTCGATTAAAAAAGTATTTAATAAATCACCTAACATACTCAATACGTTTATTGCATTCCACAATGTGAACTTAGGTGATAGGTACATAAGATACATTAGTTTTGGAGCATTGTGAGCCCTGTCGGGCATAACATGTCTTGACAATTAATACCCCTATTTTTATTCATTTTGACCAAAGGATTTTGTATTTTCAATCAGTTTCATGAGCGTTTTAAGAAACATGTTTCCCTTTTTAATAGTTTATTTATTAGCCCAAGGAATTTTGTAGTGTCATTCAGTTTCACTAAACTCTTTAAACATCTATATTGAAAAGCAAATTACATATTAACTTATTGTATACCTTAGTGTTAGTAGCTTTGTACCTTCTACTTAGTATATTTTGTATGTAAAATCTGTACCTTATAAGCATTTTGTTCTCCATGAGGATCTGACAGATCTATAATCTGCTTCCACACCTCGTACCAGCCGTGATGCTGCGCGTACTGGTACGTGTCAATCAGGCATTGCTTCACGTCCAACCACCTGGAAATAAAAAAGATATCTACACCCGTGAACATACTTCTGACGATTGGCGATTGTATCCAGTAAGACTATATCTACTTATGATCTAATTACACAGAAGCTGTTGGAGAACCTTTAGAACAAATAGAATTAACAAGAAAATGGATGTCCAAATCCAAATATTACGAGTATGTCACTTTTTATTGCAACTATGACTAATTTCCATTCAGCTGGTCTTACATCTGCGCAATTACTAAGCAAACTAATCACAGAATCTCGAGACATTGATTGTCTTAAAGGGACAGAGGATTCTGCGAATAACGTCCTTCTTTCATACTGGCAACTGGCCTAATGTAGAAAATGATATGCGCACAGTTCCCTGAAACTTGCAAACTTTTCTCTAAAAGTTCCTTGTAACTAATGTTGTAGATGGTTTTACAATAAAAGGTGTTGTCTTTGAAATATAAACACTTACCAAGGACTGGTGAAGAAGTGATGCAGAGCTTCGTAAATCGGAACTTCATCTCCTTCGCTGTCAGTGATTGTACCATGGAAGTACAAGTAGCTGCACCACAGCGACAGGTACAGGCAAGCACAAACTCCTAGCACTGCAACGCGCCTGAAGAATAAACAATCAAGTGTTAGGAACACTTTTTCTTTTATTCAAAGAAATAAGGTTTTTTTGTCTTTAAAACATTTTAAAGTATTCAAGTATATGGTTTATCAGTGTACCTATGCTTAGAATGCATTGTGATGTTTGTTTGCGCTTAATGGTAATTTTTTAAATACTGTACTATGAAACTGTGCTTGTAATTTACATACTTAATAATTTTATATCTCACTAATAAAACTGAGGCTTTTCATCACTATTATAATTTGTTTGGAGAACAGTTATTATACATAGACAGTTATTTGTAGATTTTCTCAATGTGTAGTTTTAGATTCCAACTTTACTTGGTGTTTGTTACTGTTTCACCTTCAAACAGGTGGACTAACTTTGATATAATTTGTTACGGAGAAAGCTGGAGTATCGCCTAACATTGTTCTACGCTACAAAGATGTCAAACTAGTGAGACCTACTTGACGAAATGTGTTTTCTTTTGAGTCTTCCTCCACTCTTTAGCGAAGGAGTCGAATACGAGCGCTGAGGCGAGCACCATGCACGTGAACCAAACAGTCTCGTCGTACACGTAGTAGCGGATGGGGTAAGCAGCGTATGCGGCTAGGAGAGGGTACAGCAAGCGGCCTTGCTCCCTCCCTATGTTACCCACTGTCCATACACCTGGAGATTAATATGTTCAGTTAATAAAGATGACGTTGTGAAAAATAAAACATACTGCT
This sequence comes from Trichoplusia ni, assembly GCF_003590095.1. Lineage (NCBI taxonomy): Eukaryota > Metazoa > Arthropoda > Insecta > Lepidoptera > Noctuidae > Trichoplusia > Trichoplusia ni. The sequence goes on along the minus strand of NC_039478.1, from coordinate 2,000,949 downwards.
TAATGCTGGATATTAAACATAATGCTGGATATTCAGTTTTTTCTTAAAGTTACAAAGATGAAGCGATTGCAGATATCATTGTACAAATAGTGAAACAATCAATTTGAAATTTGCTTGATGAAGAGATTCCACTACACAGTTCGTGTATAAACTCAGAGCCTAATCATATCTTTTCACTTTGCTGACTTATGATATATACTTACGTGATATAATTAAGAAACCTTAAATAACATGTAGCCGTATTAATTAACACACTTTTCGCGGTGGACACGTTTGGGTGATCTGTGAGTTTCGCTGACCGACTGCCGCAGTCACGTAATCGTGCGTCATTCGGAACTCGAGCACGCATGTAGCATATTCGTTGTAAATAAAATTTTAAAACATTCTTTTGGTATGGAACATAAGGTCCAGTTGATATAAAGGAATATTCATGGCTAAAAAAATACACTAATTGGCTTTTAAAAGAGCATCAGTAGGGTGTATTGTAAGGTGTTAGGAACCTACACAATCGCTTCGTCATGGAGTTGTGCACATTACGACGTTTATTTTACCCCTCGTCTTCCAACTTTGAAGCACTTCTATTAGTGTTAACACAAGGTCTTTACAAGAGTTCAAAGCATATGTGCAAAAACACCTAGATGTATAACCTCAGGCGTTACTTCCACTACTGACATATAGTCACTCAACCAACCGTGACTCCAATGTACACTGCTTTTAAAGAGTTGTATCAAAAAGTTTCTTACCGAGAGCAGCTGCCAACGGTATAAGGAGATTGAGGTATCTCAAGTTGATGCCCCAGAAGCCATCGGGTGGCACAGCAAACATCATCATTTGGCCCCAAGAATACCCAACCATCAGCATTCCAGTGAAGCGATTCATTGAAAATGGTGGCTGAAAACAAGAAACATATATAAGATTAGTAATGTTTCAGTATAATTGTAAGAACATTTATAAATGTCTGCTGAATTGTCATTAACACACTAAAGTTCAATTATACTAAAGGTAGAGTTGCTTTTGGATTCTGTATTATATAATTTAGGAACATTTACTTGCAGTGCCAATTTAGTTAAATAACCCATTCGAATTCGAATTGTAATCCAACATTTTAACCATGGGAATAATGCGTACATAGACTTTCAGAGAGTCACATATCATGGTAATGTTTAACAAACAAATTGGAATTTTCGTCAAAATATATTTAACACTCTAATAAGCAAGCTTGGTGATCAACACTTCTGCCACCACAATTGATTTTTACTCCATTTCTTTGAAAAAGTGAAATCAATTGAAAAGCTGTAAAGGTAATTTTGGTGAGTATTTGGTTAAAGGACATATTAAATCACCTCCAAATATTGTGTTTTACAGTTTTCAAGAAATTTACTGTTTAAGGTGTTAGTAAAGTGTTTCTTTTATTGTAGTCAGCAAAGCTATTTGTTAGTAAGGTTGCAAAGTGCATTTTCAGTGTATTTTTGTGAAGTAAAACTCACAATGTAGTTAGTAATTGCAATAAATAATTTGTTCAAGCAAATTTACGTTTCATATTGTTTTTCAAAATAATGAGTTTATGAGTATACTTGTTACCTACATAATTTGTTTTGGTTTATGCTAATCTTTAATTTGTGTTTTATTTACCCAGTTTTGACATTGGTGCATCTAGTCATCATAATAAGTTTATTTGTAATATCTCTCTCATTTAAGACTAACCATTAAAACCCGTAAATGGTTTTCAAGAGATATGAAATTAGAATGAGATACTGCAATGTAAAAATACATAAAGATTGGAAACTAAAGATATATGATACAATGAAATAATTGATTAAAAGCAAAGCATTTGAAACAAACCCATGTGAATAGCAATATATACATAACACACCATTACATATACATACTTACAGTATCAAACCAAGTAGGTCGCCCCAAAAGTCTGCCAAACTCTTTGAAATAGAAGACAATCAAAGATTTAGAAGGTTACCACAACCAGAATAATTTCTTTTTTAGGGAAATATTAGTAATAATACATACTTGAGTAATGTATAAAAAGTTATTCCGGAATTGCAAAAGACATATTAAAAAAAATCAATTAAATAAATTTATTAGTTAAAATTGTTAAGAAGTACAGAAAAAGCAAAAATAAAGAATGTAATTTTAAATTATAAATATGTTACGGATGAAAAGGAAAATGAATTTTGCAAGGTGTAGATTATTTGTCACAAAAATATTAGTGTTCAGTAAGTGTATCAACTTGCTCAAATTAATGTTGTTATATTATTACGAATTTACAGTTAATTAGTCCGTAATTACTTAGAATGGGCAAATAACACAAAAATTAAGCCATGTTTCGTTCGACTAATTATATTTAGCATATCTATTATTGTTAACTGATTTCCTTTACCGGGTATATTATTTTTTTCCTTGTTATTGCAGACAGCACAAGTTAAGAATAATAATTTTGCCAAATAGGTATTGAATATCCAAATCAGTACTCAGAGCTATGATGGAAAAGGAAAAAGACATAAACAACACCTGAAAACACCTATTTTACCTCCAGTCAGTTACCATCCTATCCTTAGATTTTAAACCATATTTAGTATGAGTTTGGGCTGAGTAATTCTTTTAGCTTTTATCTCTGCTCTATTTTAAGTCCTAATTAATGTTTTTGGTGCTGAATACTATAAAACTTGGTTCACTTTACCAGCTTATAAAGTCTTATCCTTTACAGTTGATGTACCAAATAAGGTATAGGAACCCAATTAGCATATTAATTCATAAAGGTTAGTTAGATGGTTTAGTATTAGCATAGATTAATACTGGCATAAGATTCCAATGTTAGGTGTAACTTAAAAAATCTATTGAAGATCTTGATCAAACTTTGCATGTATTCTGCCAAGTCATAGCTAAAGTAAAAATGATGTCTTAGCATTACCAATTATTATACAGTATGTGACCTAAATATTTAAAGATTTTTTATTCATGGAATATTTCTTTTAAATGTGCTTCCCTGAGGGTTTTGTCCTACATTATGCTTTTAAATCACCTTCCTGTGCAAAAGTTGTTAATATGTGGACCAGAATTCCATACTTGATGACTGAGGAGTCACGTATTCATTTTAATCTTTGTAGTTATAAAAATAGGTCAGTAGGCAAAGCAGTATTTGACACTTTCATTAGTCGCGAGAAATGGTAGTACTGGTCTTATTAGAGTATATTGTTATGAAATTTATTCTAAGGTATTTCAAAAGAGTCCTACCTTTTTGTTTTGGACCATTCTCGTGAGCAGATCCTTCATGTGGGCTGGATCCTCGTTGGCGTCTCGTACATACCTAGGGATACGGAATATTTCGCCAAGCCAGCCAACGCCAAAACCGCCCAAAGTAGTCCACCATACAAAAGCATGTCTATCTCTTCGTAAATAGAAATGGTGCACTCCAAATATTCCACCGAACAACCACAACACGTATGCTATAATTACTGACTTAAGACCTTCCTTTTTCGCTGCCATTTTAATGAATTAAGTGATTTGGCACTTTTAAATTGTATAGATTTATACGATTTGAAACAAGACGGTTGACAAATAGAGTGTAAAACTGTAAATGTGGTGACTGGTGGATGGTTGATGTGTTACCGGACGTCACGAAAATAAACGGATATTAACTTGACATTACATGACAGCATTTTTTTGTTGCCAGGTCTAAAAATCAAACATTTTTACTGCTGTCCAAACTTGAATTAATAAAGAAGATTTTCCGCCTGTTGTTTCATCTCTTATTTTCTCTTTGCAAGATATTTTTCATGATGTTGGATACTATTAAAATATACATAAACATAATTATCTAATATTGTGCGTTAGACGTATGGAAGGTTCGGTATTATTTCAATTCAACCTATACAACTAATTCTAGTTTTGAATTCACCAGATAATTTTAACCCTAATTAGTATTTTACTGTTAAGATATAATAGTCATCTCTTTGCAAATTAATGTCTTTACATCAACTGGTAAAGGATTAACATAGAAGAATGTTTTTGGCTTCAATCATTCAAGCTTTGCATTCCTTGAAAATTGAATTAACGTTAGCGAAATTATTTTATTCGTCACCAACATTCTACTGTAATGAAAGTAGTTGAAAACATTGAAATAGTTCAATTTTAACTGTAGCTGGTAAAACTGTATCAATTATCGACCTCGATAAATGTGCATTGGTAATATATTTCTTACGCAACTATCTGGTAGTAATAATTTAGTAGACGATACGATTCGCTACAGTCGGTATTGTTCCGAGTTGCACAATTACGTAAAGTTATTGAAGTGAGTATTCAAAAACCTTTTTTTTATAAAAATTTGAGCAAATCGCGTTATACCGGTTTCTTAACTCCAACTTTACCTTTTTTGGTAAATTGTATTTTGTTCTTCAACTATATTACAAAGTCATTAAGTAAAAAAGTATTAATAATTATGTAGTACATGCGTTGCATGCACATGATAAATGATGTAGGCAATAATTAGTATAGTGAACTCAATGTTTGAAAGTTGAGTTTTAGTATCGTACCATTTTTTTTTTCAAAATGTTAGTGGGGTATAACAAGGTACTTAACTAACGTAAAATTCCTAAATAATTGACTTTCTTAGCTTTGGAGCCAAATATACAAGAATAAAGACTTTTCAAACCATACACGTCTTTGCAAAGTCCCTTCCAGCCCAGAAATCCGGAAACGGTGTAGGGCTGCCAACCAATATCATCGACAATGTCCATCGCCAACTTTTTTTTTTCAACAGTCCGCAAAAAGACCTCAATCAGACAAGACATGGTGTGAACGATAATCTATTTTCTGTTCCTACATATTTACACAGTCAAGTGACTGTGATATTTTGGTGTCATTATTTATTAGTTAATTTGGTGGATAATGTGATGTAAATATTGTGATCGATATGTAGTATTATACCGTATGGAGCAATTTATTTGAAGTCACTCATCGATCGCGTCATCAAATAATATTATCCACTACGTACTTAACATAATGGTGTTTAAAGAATATCTTAATTAGACGTCTTGCGCAGTGGGAGTAAGGTATTTCGTATTTCCAATCTTTCCTACAATCTGTTTCCAAAATGTACGAGGATTCCTCAGAGACGATATATGGGACCCATGAAGACTCCCACGTTGTGATGTCGGAGAAGGTCCAGTCACTGGCAGGGAGCATATATCAGGAGTTTGAGCGCATGATAGCGCGCTACGATGAAGATGTAGTGAAGACACTAATGCCCTTGCTGGTGAATGTGCTGGAGTGCCTGGACTCGGCCTACCAGACCAACCAGGAGCATGAGGTGGAGCTCGAGCTGCTGCGCGAGGACAACGAGCAGCTGGTCACGCAATACGAGCGCGAGAAGGCGGCGAGGAAGCACGCAGAGCAGAAGGTGAGCGAACAAAACATTTGTAATGAATGGACCTTGATTGACTTCCTTTGTCTTGGATTGCAAGGCTCAAGGCTGCCTTAGAACGTATTTAGTAGTTTGCCAAACTTAGTATTTAATGCACGCACTTTGTTGTGGTTTAATTTTGTTAAGTGCCTAAAACTGGTTTGGAGTTATTTTTGGTGGAATGTGCCATCCATTCTGTTATCTGAGTCCCAAGGTAAACAAGGTGATTTGGTATCATGCGTAAATGTGGAATGGGCATCTGTTAACAGTATCAAGGTTCAGGACTAGGTACTTATCACAGTAGTTTCTGCACTGTTTGACCTATCTTGATTTATGTTATTGTTTACAAGTGAATATGAATCTATTGTTGCTCTTAAATAAACATTTTGCAGACATGGTTGTTAACTTTTTGCATAAATCCTTTTATTTGTTTTATTAAGCATATTTCTATAGTATATGTTTTGTTAACTTCAATAAAACATTGCTTATGTTATGTTGAACACATTTTGTACGAAAACAACTTTTAAATATGCGATTACAGATATAATTTTAAAATGAAAATACTACTTAAATGGTTTCATTAATTTTTAACAATCAGCAGTCTTATTTTAGATTATGGTATGAGTTACAATTGGTGTAAAGATATAATGATTTTCAAACTTGACAACAGAAGTATATAATATGTTTAAATGTCTCTTCTGTTCTAATAAGAAAGTCTATCACAATTACAATGGAAAAAGAAACTTAAAGGATATTATGTCACTTGTTTTTATTCTTCTGGCAATCAGCAAGGTGTTTTGTTATCTCTTTTCTCCCACTGTTCCATTTAAAGGTAATGATTTAATAACTTTTTTGTATTGCATATAATCAATGTTACCTCTGAATATTATGCCAAAATTTTTTGTTAGTTCTTATGATTCAGAATTAAACAGTACTATGGGACATAGGATAAAGAAGTACTGTTTACCGATGGTTAATTCTTTCACAATTAAAGTTTGATTGAGTTTTTGAGGATTATCTTAAAGATATATTAAACATTGAAAGCAATACCTCAAATTTGATAGACTGCATACCAAACACTAATATTTAAATAACTGAGTGAAGCTCACTACCCTTCTCATTGACACCAAGCATAGCGTTTGGATTAACTCCGATGAACACATATTCTGATACAGTCAGACACCTTACGAACCAGAGAAAGTCAATTTTAAATTATTATTTAACATAGTTGTGACATAAGATGAAGTAATTTATGTTTAGATATGCTGTGGTAACATAATAAAAACAAGAACATGTCATATTTGTCACAGTAGATTAGCTATTTAATGATATTATGCAGATGGTTATTTTACTAATGATTTTGATATTACTAGCTGCACCTGCTTATGTTTAGAGTATCATATAGATATTATGTATAGGGTTTTGTTAGTGCTAGCAATGTATTGCAGTATGTATTACAGCAACTCGTAGCTCTATGTATTGTGTAGACCCAGATATTGATTTGTGTGTTTTCTATAGATCATGTGTACTTCTTAAATTAAAGATTGAATCTTAATAAGCCTAAAATGGGGTTATGCTTGCTCTCTGCTTGGTTTTCGTCAAAGTATTTCGTTCGAATGCATCAGACTTTACTTGTGTTTAGTCACGCCTTGTAATTAGTATTATAGCTAGCATTTCCTTGATAGATAAGTTTCGTGTTTATTTTCTTTGTATTCATAGTTTATTTATCAGATAATAGATATCACATAGATGAGATTGTGATTTTAGACAGCACATTTCAAAATTATGCTTATATATTTATGATTTTTATTTTTTTGTTTGAATTTATTAAACAACATGTCATCCGAATTATAAATTCGTTTTACAAAACATAATTGCATAAACAGACTACTTTTTAAAATTAATTACATGTCAGTGATTTAAGGATAATGATGATGAATTTTACATTCAAACAACTAAAGTAAACATCAAATGTGTAGCTAAATATGTTTAAGTTCACAAAAAGAAGAAAAAAGAAAGATACATACACATATTAAAATGCTTCCAATATTTCTAATATAAATCATTAATAATTATTAACATATTATTTGATACTAACTATAAAAGAATAAAAACCAGTTTTGATATGAATATAATCGGTGAACCACTTCATGTATTCAGTCAAGTGTGGCCACTGTATTAGGTGCCTAAGTGTGTTGTGTAGAACTTCAAGGTTCAATGTAGTGTTAAAAGCTTATTGTGTTTGAGTTTACTGTTCAATAATCTTTTTATAACATGTTATTAAGATCTAAACATCATATTGAGTGTTTTTTTATGGTTTTATCATCTACCAGCTAATAAATGGTCCCTAACTGACTTTTATTCAAAGGATGTATCTGTTTTTTCACTGCATCATTGTGTATACCTATATTTATTGTTCCTTTATTACATTTAACAGAAGTAAAAAAATATTCTGATTTTTAGTGAAACTCTTTAAATATAATTCATAAATATAAGCTTTAGATAGTAATAGAGGTTAGTTTATTTCCCTTTTTAGAGATATTTCTGTAATACAGCTGTTAAAAAAGAAGTTCTGAAGTGTATCAGACAGGCAAATTCAGTATGTAAATTAAATATATTGAAATGCTATTTTAATGCGTTTTTAAGGGAAACAAACATTTAAGTAGTTCAAAATACTAATTATGAATCTGAAACCTTGTTTTCCTGCGAGATATGATTCACTGAAAATAAAAAAAAACATTTCAAGTGCTCAGTCTGAAGTGTTGTGTGCATTGCATTGTGACTGTTATGCAATTTAAATTTATTATGTTACACGAAGTTTAATGCAATATGTAACATTGCACATTGGGTCATTAAAGTAACGACTATATGAATTACTTTGTATTTATTATGTAGGTTATTTCATATGGAACATTTTTTATAAACAGTTTTTTCTGAGTGTTAAATTATGTACTTTTACTAACAAACATTTTTTTTATAGAAATTGACTGATTAAACTTTGATTTGAATTTAAGAAGGACGTAATTTTTAATAGTTGTTAGTTTTAATATATAATACTCTTTTCAAAGTTATATACCACCTTAAAAAGAGTAGTCAAACTGAAGGTTTCACTGTTACACCTCTAAGGTTTCCTACATATTCACGTTCCAACACTATTTTTATTTTATTAAATTATGCTCTTGAATTTAAGGACTTTTATGTAATCTACATAAAATCAGCTATGTAAGATAACCCCATGTGTGAAAAGACTTCTTATTTAGAATCTTTTAAACGAGTCTGCATTCTTGTATGTCTTTAATCATAATATCACGTCAACATCACATTAGTTCCTCTAGATCTTAATATATAAGTTGAAACATTTTAACCATTCACAAATTGAGATCAAGGGATGCTCTCGTGGTTATTTACAGTATTAAGCGCGGTGCATATGTAGTTGTGTGTTCGATTGACATCCGCACTTGAACAAAAGTTACACACATATACAGAATCTTTTAAGAATAACGTTTGGCGCGTTCTCGTGACTGGTACAATCAGCATGTCTAGTCGCTGAACATTGTCATATTTACATATCGCCACTGATGCTGGGCGATTCTGTAATATTGGTTTCAGTGGATTCTCGGTGTTATGTTTTCTGACGCGAATACTAACATAATGCCATTTGTCACATATATATTCTTCAATCTGGCAGTAATCATGGATCTTTGTTGCTTACTGTACTATCTAAAAAAATGATCTAGTAGAAACAGTGTGAGAAAAAACACTATTTTAATTATTTTCTTTTTACTCCACAGTTGCTGGAAGCGGAAGATCACTTCGAAGGCGAGAGAAAAGAGCTGACAGGTCGACTTGAAGCTCTGGACAGCATTGTCAGAATGCTAGAGCTCAAACATAAAAACTCCTTGGACCATGCGAGCAGGCTCGAAGAACGTGAAAATGAACTTAAGAGGGTAATCGATCAAACAAAACTTATTTAAAACTGATGTTGAGTCTTTAGCTTAAGTTAAAAGCTTCAGATAGACTTAAGAGTGGGTTTCAGTTAAACAATCTATCAGTATTCTTTGTTAGTAACTGGGTTCAGTTTCCTAGGAGGGCACTTATGGTGTTTGTCTATATTTAACATAACACTGACTCATATAGACAGGCTCACTATTAATTCAGAATCGCATATGGTCAAAACATAGTTTGCGTTTGAGCCGTTAAATCTTCGTAGTAAAACGGAAGTTTTTTTTTCTAAATCAAAAAGTTATACAGTGATTCTGTTTAGTTATTTGGTATCAGGCGTTCGGTAGCGAAAGTATAGAAAAAACAAAAGAAAAACAACTTGTATCTGTATGATTATTCTCGCACACGCCAATATTGTAGTATTTCATGAGTTTACACTAAGAGCGACGGTAGCCGGCGCCGATTACCCGTCATCAGAACTTGAGAATCTGATAGTTAATTAATAAAACAAATGACTTGTGATGATGTTTATAAAATAAATTATCACTCTATTTCTAGTTACGACATTAGATGGCCAGAAACTACTACCATATTAAATTCTCTATAAATCCAAAATCTAAAATTCTCTACATATATTATATAACTGTCCAAAGAAGTTTACGTTACAGCAAGGTGGGTCCCGACTTCGGATATTATGCCACGAATTCTCCCAATTAACATTTGAGCACACTTTTCAATCGCTGGCTCAACACTTTTCAGTGTATATCGTCGCCTAAAGAAAGGAGGTCACCTATTATTTCAAGTGTCATCTAGTTTTTGACCCAGTAATCTAGCCTTGAATATTCTAAAACGCGTCAGATCTCGATCTAAAACTAATGAATCAAACTTAAAATAGGTTTTAGGACAAAGCGTTTCTATCGACATATTGTAAGATATATTAGTAAGAAAACACGCTGACAATCGTTCAATTTAATCCTCTTTGCTAATCCAATAACGTTTAGTATCGATATTGTTTTTTGTATCGCGGGAACACCAAACAGGTAGAATATATAACATGAAAAACCAGGTCAGAGTAAACGAAGTGCCTGCTTTATTCTTCTCTTATTCAACTTTTAGCATTTTAATGAGGCTCGGCTGTATGCTTTTAATTAAAACCGCTTGTATGTTTACATTTAGAATTTTATGAAGCATTTTGTGTACCTGAGTATACAGGTACTGTATTTTATTCGTTAATAGTTAAAGGTAGACGGCATAATTCTCGGATCTGTGTCGGAGATGTTCGATTGGTTTGGCTATTTTTATGAGCACATGACGTGGCGGTTTCACAGACGAGTGTTACCTATATGTTTAGGCCCCTATGTATGCGTTCAGACTGATTCTAAAGTTGTTTTATTTAAAGCAAGTTGTATGGCCATATCGATAACTTGACATGAAAGTTATCGATACCTTTTAAAGTACTTTTTTTATAATAAAAAAAAATTTAAAGTACTTGTTTGGAGTTAGGTATTCTTTTTTTAAGGGAAGTTAGGTTTGTTCATTTCCGCATTAAGATCTCTAGGTTTTAATATTGCATTTGATCATTGTTCGTAGTTATACAAAAGATACGCTGATTCACAGTCATTTGTTTAGACGTATTTTTTATGAATACACGTTATCCATACTCAACACGAAACTGAAACGCTGCGGAGATCACTGTATTAAAATATATTTTATTGTAGTGAAGTCTACTTAAAAAAATCGGTCAAGTGCGAATCGTAATCGCGACACTGAAGGGTCATACGAATAGGCTAGCCATTTTTACAATTAGTTAACGAATTTGAGAGTGATAGTAACAAATTAATTTGCTACATTACCAACTGTATATCTAAACCGGGTAATGAGCTACAACTTTGTATTAGACGGACAGATACCAAAGCCTCAGTAAGAGACCATAAATACTTTAAATTTTTCCAGGCCTAAATTTGTCTGGACTAGTTTTAGAAAAGTACTGAAATGTATAATTGCTTGCAGACTGTTACGATACTGGCATAATGAAAAACCTGTGCCCAAAATTGGGTTGTACAAAGCGTATCATCGTTGTCACAGTGTTTAAATATGTCCATAGGAAAAAATAGTTAATAACAATAGGAGTATTGGTAATGAGACGATTTGACGCATTAAGTTAATTATAATACTTACCTATTAACTAAAAAGGTGACGTCATAATATGACGAGGAAATTTATGAATAAAAAGGTTAATGAACTTTAATTATGTTTGTTTTAAGGGCCGTGATTGAACGTTTAATACGTCTGTGTTAGGTTTAATTGTAGATACTTGATATTAATTGGATTACCGACTCAAATCTTGTTGCGCAGTTATAAATTATGCAGTTCTAATGTTTACCAATTCTCAGCCCCAAAACATTTAAATTGTCTCATTAAAGTTCAGAATTAGTATAAGAATATAAGCCATCTGAAACGTTAACGGTATACTGCGTAGGGCAAAAAGCAGACTTTTTATTTTTATATGCAACGGCTTTTCCCATCGCACTTGTACGCTCAACAAGCGGTTATAATTTATAAGTAGCATGGGGAGGTGAACTCCAAGAGCGTTACTCTCTTAGCTAACTATTTACCATTCCTGTATCTGTGCAGTAAATAATATTTAATTTAATGTTTTTGACTGGCCTGTAGGTCTAGTGGTTAGTGACCCTGACTGCTATACCGGAGGAAGACAGTTCGGTTCCCACCCAGGACAAATGTTTTGTGATGACCATGATTATTTTTCTGACTGGGTGTAATTTATCTATGATACTTTTATCAATTGAAATGTACTCATTACAAGCTTTGCTTAGTTTGAGACTAGATGGCGTTCTGTAAAACTTGTGGTTACTTATTGTGATATATTATTTTGTCTACAGGAATATTCGAAGCTTCACGAGCGTTACAACGAATTGTTCAAGACCCATGTTGATTATATGGAGCGGACTAAGTTATTGATGAGCACTGCAAGTGACAGAGGCGAGGTACGCGGCAGGCTTGGGCTCAATCCCATGCGGTCAAGTGGTAAGCATTACTTTAAGTACATCTCTGTTTTGTATTTAATCTCCATCTCAAGAAATTATCATATAGCTTTTCTGGTATCTCGAGAACTTTGAAGTCAATGTGACAGAGACAAATAGTAGCTATTAAATTAGTCAATTCAGCCTCACAACGTCCGCTTCTGGATATAGCCAGCCCCCCCTCCCCCTAATTGCGCCACAATAATCAAATCTCAAATTTCATAACATTACCTAATAACCTGAGGTCACCTATTAACCTTGAACATATTTGTTTAACCAAATGCTAATCATTTTACCTAATAAGGCGGAATCATAATATCAAGAGTCACTTATCGTCTTATTACCATATGAGATAGTTTTATTCGGTTCCACCCACATTTATTTATGAGTCACGAGTTCAAATGAGACAAGAAACCGTACAATACTACGTAGAGTATAGTATAGTCATCTTGATTGGTTCAATTAGGTAAATTCCCACTAGGTTAAATAGCTTTCAAGCAGAGATTAACGTTTTGTCGTTATTAAATTATGAAAGCGGGTCCTTTTTCTTTATAAGGATGAAGATATAACAAACTGAGTTACAATATTAACAGAATATACAGCACTTTGGAATGAAAAAGGTTGGTTCAGGAAAATTATTCTTTCCGATAAAAAAAGACCCGCTCTTAGTAAAAGACAGCCTCAGTCTTTTTCCACCTGTGCGTCTTTTTGGTCGTAAGTGACCGGTGCGGTAAAAACGAATATAGATCACATTGCTATCACGATCAGCAAATGCCAACCGAACAACTGATAAACCTAGTTCTTGTATGGTTGTGAAAAAGACATAATTTTCTTTCTAGGTCCAATTTCATTCGGCTTCGCTTCCCTAGAGAGTTCTATGCATAATGTAGAGCAGACGGAGAGTATGCCGGGCAGTCCGGTCAGCCTGTCCTCTTCGCCGCCGTCGCCCCCCACCGGCTCCGACCTCGCCGCGGTCAGGACCGTCGAGTGCGCCCACCAAACAGACCCGATCACGCAACAAAGTCAGGTCGGAATACCATATCATGTATTTTTTTCACTTATTTATTTCTTCATATACTTACATAAAAGATACAAAAGATATTATAAGAAAAAAGGCGAGCTTCAATCAAAATTATAGTTGTGTGTTCTCACATTACATTAATTTTATTCCGCCTATTTCTGCGTGAGTGTGTAGTCGATAACTTAAGAAAGTCACACGATCACAGGAAAGACAATTATAATATCCTTAAACCGTAAATGACTAAAAATAAGTTAAATTTTAGTTGTGTTATACCAAAACGTAGTTCTGTTGATCGCAGAACTAGTATGTAACAAGTTAATACTTTCATAAGTAACTTGTTACGATACAGAGTAAAACTTTTCTAAGACGAGTGTATCTTGAAAATTTATAATGTTTTTAGTGATATCTTTGAGTAGTATTGTTGCTTGTGTATGTTGATGTTTTTATACCATTATTGTTTTATAAAAAAATAAAACATCCCACTAAAAGAAACTGTTTGAATATTTACAGTTAAATACACTATTTAATTTCATTAATTTAGTTCTAAAGAGATTCGATATTGAGCTTAAATTTGTCAATAACCGATAAAGTTCAACACGGAAGATAAAAAAGTAGTTGTGTTAGCCTTCTGTATGTTCAACTACTTGTTGTTATGTAACTTCCGTCCTTGAGAAAAGTTATACAATCTCGAAGAAATGCACTGAAAGTTATTTCGAATAATAATAGTACAAGTAAAATAACATAATTTTATTACTACTAATTAAAATTACATATTTACAAGAACACATAAGAAACTACTTTATGACAGTAACACATAATATAGCGCAAACGAGTATCTTCCAACTTTGTAGCACAACGATCGCTGAATTGCATCCATCTTCGTTACACTCGCAAACATGCGAGTAATGTATGTTGCTGAATTTCGACTGTTTGCATCTTAGTGGCTCGCTGTGCACGTAAGCACATTCTCGTATCACAGTCACGTCTTGTCCCGGCGTGAAGTAATTGATCTGGGATAATGTCCGACATACCGCTGGACCCCTACTGTCGTTTTTGCAGTCTTTCAAGTGTGCACTGTTCAAGTTATATTTAAAACATCCACGGTTATGTGTCGACGAGCACTGATAACATTTTATGCAAGCCACTTCACACATCACGGATAATAGTACTATGATTGCTAGTGTTATATCAATTGAATAACATTTCATTTTATATAAATTGGTATGACGGCACCTCGATCGGCCATTGCGTTGACATTGCGAAATGACGTTTCTAAATTCAAAAATTGTTTTCGGCCATTTTTTTACGTTTGTGACTACTTGGTATTAAAAGAGTTTTGAGTGCGATATTATTATGTTCAACCTTTTTGATCACGTCTTTTTAATAAATAAATTACTTGAACGTTTAGTTACCTCCATATGTTTTGAGTGAAACTCGCCTGCTAGCGTCTTGAAAATGATTTTAATTATGTTTGTAATGTTAAACATCTATTACATTGATTAAACTGTTAGCAAATAAATAATTATACTGGTTTCTATAGGCAACGTCGCCAGTGGCACCTCTTCTCCCTAGTACACCAAATACCGGGAAATCTCAAACCAAAAGCGAGAAGCGAAGTGGCAACAGTCTGTACCAAGAGCTGGCCTTCCAGGATGTTGACCCTGGCATCGTTGAAGGGGAAGACGGAGATATTACCGGTAATACATATTTATACTCAACTGATCTAAAATCGCCGCGTGTTGAACGTAATTACGTTATTGTTTGCGTGCCAATAATCACTAAGTAATGCTGAACCGAAATTGCATGATGTAATAAGTACAATTGATATTCTTGATGAATGGCCACGATAAAATGATTATATGTGGTTTAGTATTTGATCTTGAACAAAAATACTAAGTAGATTTCGTTACCGTTCAATTAATTCTCTTCCTGGTTTGTGAAATCTGTAGCAGAAAAAAAGTAAATGTAGTTTTATAGTGTTAAAAAATAATCTAATGTTCTCTTATTTTACTTTTATTAGGTAGTTGGGTACACCCTGGAGAATATGCATCCTCGGGTAAGTTTGACATACTTCTTTTTGTATCAGTGAAATAATGTATCCAGAGCGTAATGTCGTATGAATGTTTATAAAAAAAAAAACTAAAAATAACAATAACAAAATGCACTCTAACTTTTATTGCACTTAATCTCGAAATTGCTAAGGTGTTGGTTAAAAAAAAAAACACTGTCAGTTTAATCAAAGTGACAGCTTAACAATTTTCTTGTGGCTAGAAACAAAAGGTCATAAAAAGAAACATACTTCTATTATTAAAAGTGCACATACGACATTCTGCTTTTAAAATGTAGGGGTTTAGGTTCCTTCCTTATGTATTTATTTATATTATTACTGACAATTAGCAACATATTGCCGATAACACTTGAAGATATTCAATATTTTTTAATTAATTGGAAGATAATCCCAATTCATTGTTTTCTAAATTTGAAGGTACTTGAGTGTTATTAGCGTTATGAAAACCTTAAAGTAAAATGAAAAAGTGATATTTAACCTATATGTTTACTAATAACCAAAACAAGGATATCATTGGTTCCTCATCAAGTTAATTAGTTAACAAATTGTTATAAAATATTTATTTATTATGTGTATTTTGAGTGATGGTAACTCTGTAAATAATTTCATGAAGCTTTATGCTTTCACCGATGCTTTTTAAGTTTCTTGATTTTACTGTTTTCTTATTTGGCAAAGGATTTAATAACGGTGACGATAAATATTGCCTTTGCTTTATAAAAATATTCTCTTTTATTCACACACGAACCACTTAGAATACTTTTATCATTAAATGATTAGCATTCATCTGTATTTGGTATAAGTTATTTATTTTGGCGTAAATGTTCAATTGCACTAAATGATTTGCGGATCCTGGAAAGCTGATTAATTTAATTTGATGTCAGGTCAAAGAGCACGAATGTAATTGTTCATATAAAAGAAAAATATAATTCAAATGATAATGATGATATTTAACATTTAACAGACGTTTTACAAACCACTTTTTGTGTTAATCAGCGCTTGAAAATCGAGATATGTTACGTGTTTTTCTGACATCAGAATTGAAACCTTTCTTTTTAATTTGCTTTTAGAATCACACCCCTTAGCCTTATATGTCAGCCAGAATATATTAAACGTATATTATTATCACGTGATATTGTTATAAAAAAAAAACATTATATAGTATCATGATCATCATAGAACATATACTCTGCTAGCAATTGGCTTCTCTTAAATATGTTTACACGATGTTAATTAACGAAAGCCCAAGAAAGGACAAAGATTCCTTAATACTTAAACAAAGAGTATCTAAGCTACTTTAAGGGTCTTTTGTTAGTTACGCATATTATTATAATAAAATGTAGAAAAATCCCAACTGGTGGTTGCGTGTTTTTCTATTATATTCGAAGTGGCGTCGTGTGTGAGCATTTTAACATAGTCTACATGAATTACTTTACTAATAACAGTACGTTCTATTTTCATGCGTTCTAACAAAAATGTTGCATCAACGCATGATTCCAGTTAACGACAATTATTTCGGTAAGTGATTTGTAAAATACTAATTCTATTGATATTTATATTGAAACCATCTCACACACTACGTCGCATTTTATTGCAATATTTAAAGCTAATTAATTGTACTAGTATGGTTACGTTAGAGTTAGAAGTCATTATTTTTTGTTATATTTGTTGTGGCTAACGCATGCGGCGAAGTGTGTGAGCGGCCTAACGTTCACTTGTCATTTGTCAAGTGAAAGACGCAAGTAAGTGTAATAAATAAAATACAGCAGTAATAGTAAAGATTCACATAATTATTTTAAGTCAATTACGTCATTTGCAATAATATATACATGATTGTCGAACAAGTCAATTCTCAGCTGACTGAAAATAAATTACAAACAAATACTACTCTCATTGATGAAAAAAAGACATTTAAAAAATTATAAGCTAAACATTCAATATAATATTTTACCAACGCGATAGGAATGGGCAAGGAGGTGGAGAATCTCATTCTGGAGAATAACGAGCTGTTAGCGACGAAGAATGCGCTGAACGTGGTGAAGGACGACCTCATAGTGAAGGTCGACGAGATGACCGGCGAGCTCGAGATCCTCAGGGAGGAGGTCGCCAACCTCAGCTCGGCGAGGGAGAAACTCCGCGACAGGGTCACTGAACTCGAAGAGGAAGTCAGGCACTTGAAGGTGAAGCACTTTCGTGATTCTATTTAAATGACTGTTGGTTAATGGTTACGTTCAAGGATCGTGTTGGACATTTAACTAGTTCACGTTTTTTGTCTATATTAAATATAGCTGTGAGTAGACAAGTAGTTTATAAGTTGTCTGACTTAATTATTACGAGTAAAAAATACGACCTTGGTACTTAACATATCTCTGAACTCAAATGTTATATTGTGAAACGAGACCTTTGAGAACTATTAGAATATTTAACAAGAATTCTCATAAGCTTCAAGTCGGAAAGTACCTCTCCATTTTAACTTGCAACTTTTACAACCAAAAATCTTTATATGTATTTCGTTTTTCGATTTTTTATGTTATATCAAAATACATACACGTCTCTTCTTAATTTGCATGAGTCAACATAAGTCAAGTACAAGATAACTTTTAATTTTGAACAAAATTTACTATAAACTCTCTACTAGTTAAAACACTGATGATAAAAACAGATACTTAGTATATGCGTGGTATGCGACAGGAGACGGTGACCACGAACGCGAGCGGGGGAGACAACGAGGACGAGGCTGATGTCCCGATGGCGCAGCGCAGGCGCTTCACTCGCGTCGAGATGGCCAGGGTTCTCATGGAACGTAACCAGTATAAGGTGAGACATCAAACTATTATATACTCATGTTGTTGATTAATTTTAAATCGAGCTATATGGCAACAATAAATTCTTAAAAAATAAAAAGCTAAATGAGTTATAAATAAAGTTCGAAAGAACGAGACCATTTCAAAAAAAATACTTTCTTTAATCCACCTACTGTATCTTATACATTTTTTTTTATTTCTAGGAGCGATTCATGGAGCTGCAAGACGCAGTCCGCTGGACGGAGATGGTCCGTGCAAGCCGTGTCGACTCCACTATCTACAAGAAGAACAAACAGAGCATATGGAAGTTTTTTAGTAACCTCTTCAGGTAATAACCGTTAAACAATGACGTCACTGTACACGAATAATATACAAAACTCACTCAGTTGACAAAAAGTAATAGAGTATTTGTGACTTTGGGCCCGAATCTAGTCGAGCCTTTCCTAACTTACGCTTATTTATCATACGCGTGAGTTCGCTGTTATTAAGTTAATAATTATCAATTTGAGAATCCTCTACGAAATCCAAGAAGATATTGTAATAATGAAACAAAACTGTTTTGGTCTTGTAAGAATAAGACAGTTTTGTTTATTGGACGATGTATTTCAAGTGTGCTCGTCGTTAACACTTTGTAAAAGTAAAATATTGACAAAACTGCCTTGGCGGCCTCGAGAGACTTTTCTGTAGACTTGGAGTCCTTCCAGAAGATAGTTTTTCGTTAATATACATTTTCAAAGTTCTTTAGACATACAATTATTGTACACGGACGTCATTGTTTAAAAATACTAAACTAATTGTAGCAATTGATTAAAAATAATCTTGTTAGGAATCCCAATATAGACTCGTTATTTTTAAACACACTTTTTTCAAAATTAAGTTTGATATAGTGCATAAATACCTTAAAAACTAACAATATTTGTGAACCTTTTGCTTAGGTATGGAATACAAACAAACTGGATAATAAAAGTTTTGCTACTTAGTCATGATGCAGATACATATTTTTTATCATTTGAATATATTGCGTTTTTCGATAAACGCCTTTTGACGATACTTCGATGACATAAATCGTGAACACAATAAAATTGTGTTATCTTATACTATAAAAGTAAATTATTCGTAAAGATCAAAGGTTCGATACAGAATCGTTTCAATTTGAATCGAGACATAAATATTCTGTTATCATCTTTTTACTTTAGTATAAGTATCATCTACCAGACGTATGTAAGAATGATATTATATCGCTCAGTACAATGCTTAAGTGTATATAAATTTGTCTCTATCTTCCGCGTCAACTACGTCATTTTGAAAACACTGAACTTGGTAGCTTTTAAGTGTGTCGTTCTTGATAAGGCCTGCATTCATTGCTATTCTTTTATAACAGAATTGTTTTTTTTTTCATTCCATTCCCAACCTATTCCTTTCATTTCAAAAGGCATTTTCATTCATCATATTATCTTCGTTAATTTGTTGAAAATATTATGTGTGTTTGTGCTTGTAGCATAACTATTATTAATATAAGAAATGTCTGCCATGCGATATTTGTTTTCTGTGCGAAAGTTTAATATGTGTGCTTTTATTATGAAGTATAACTTTGTTTGTATTAGAGCTTTGCTGCTTAGCTTGCGAAATTAGGCCTCTTACTTCGGCGATTTTACATATTTGCTGTGAATACAGTAAACTTTTCCAAGCCTGGGCTTAAAATGTTAATATAATTACTATTTAAAACCTATTGTTTCTGTGCGCAATTTGTCAAATGTTAATTAATGAAATATCTAAAGTGTAACGATTTTCATGCCCAGCAGTGGACAGAAGCAGACTGATAATGAATATGAATGAGTTTTTACCGAATTATAAAACCAACGTCCTTGAAAAGAAAAATATACATACAAAAATATACTGCTACGCAGAAACTTAAAGAACATAAAATTAAAATCAGTAACTGGTATTTCATTGATTATTGTATTGTCGAAACTCGGTAAACTCAAAATTGCGAATATCTTGAGCTGGCGAAAACTTGATGATTTCTGAGTTTTTGTTTTATGCGCATAGCTGTCTAACAACTATGATTTTGATATGGCCCCAACTATAATTGCTTGCGAATTTGAACGCTGAAAACATTATTGCATCACAAATTATGTTTTCTTAATTTAATTTCATCATTACACTTTTGTTATTTTTGCGTTCTTAATTTATCCAAACAGGCTCTGTGAAAAATTTAAATTTATGTTGACAGTCCTAAACTATGACCAAATGCGAGAGTATTATTATATAGCAATTGCTTTTTTTTGTAATTATTTGTTGTTTCACTGCTGTTTATTGATATTTTGCATTGTTTAGATTACTCGTTGATACATTCTATTTAAGATTAGTAGATATATCGGTCATTAGTTATAAATTCAGAGCTTTCACGATTGATCGAAAAAAAAATTAAGGTCATCATTCATTTAATAGTGAAATGATTGGCTAAACCTTATTTTGGCTGATGTTATATGTTATGATGTATATTAGGACATATTACGAAAACCCGAATGTCGAATATACGCTAGCTTAGCGATTACTTAGCTCTTTGTTTATCTCATTAAGATCATTATTATTCACACCCTTAAAAATATCCTTATACCTATCCCATTACGGCCTTTTATTTAAAGCCATGTTTTCTATGATTCAACGTAATTACATAGTTACGTTTAATTCCAGTACGGAGAGACCGCAGCGCCCTCTATCGACGCCGCACCTCCGCGCTGTCGCCGCCCCGCAGCCCTCGCTGCGCCACTCCAGAACCCAAGCAGACTTCTTCGAGAACCAGCTCACTGATCACCACAACTCCAGGAGACATGAGCGAAGCGAGCAGTTCCGACAGGTATGTTAAGCTTTTACCAACCCTATGGCGTCTTCATAAAGTCCTTATTTGTCATTAAGGTACAGATAATAGCTACGAGAATGATATTAAAAATATATGGGGACTTTTTTATGACCAGAATTCATTATGACCTTGAAATAGAAATGTAATTCTATACATATTTGTAGCCTAGTCGAGGATACAAATATGTACGCAATTACAATTCTAGAACGAAATAGGGATGATTTATATTGCTTATTATTTTGTTACTTTGATCCTGTAGATATTACAGAATTAAAGTGTGCGGTCAAGGTGTTTCGGGTATCTGCCAAAACATAGGCATCTAAATAAAAACCATTAAAATTACTATTTTTGTTAATCAATATCTGTAATTCCTACTTGCAAGGAATCATTAGTCTTTATATTTTTAACTAGATTTTAATGGGTATTTTATTTACTTGCTATATATTTTTTTATCGCATTAACTTAAAATGAAACTTGGCGTATCAAAATTATGCAACAATCGTCGCTTGGTGTAGCAAAATTCTCATGTTAAAACTCCTTTATTGCCCTAGTCGCAATACTACGTCGTAGTATTTGACGATATTCAAGATTTCTTATTTACGACTAGGACTTATAGTTGTCACTGCATAGTATCAGTGGGCGACTTGCTCCTTTTATGCGCCAAGTAAGTTTATAGTCTATCGATTTTAAGAGATACAGTGAATGATTTGTTATTAATTTACTTTGCCCTCATGTTATAAAACCTATACAAAGGTAATATTTTCATCACTAATTATATTAAAGAAGTTGTATTAACCGATCTTCTTGGATTGGACGGACTATAAACAAGTCATTTTTATCGAAATCGAAAACTGATACTAAAATATTCTTTACGGCCCTTGAGACGGTCAAACAGAAGTTTGAATCAAACTTTTAGAGTATGTTGGATTCATTTGAAACGATCTGAAGCTATAGAAAGTCACCAAAAGAACTTGAATATTGCATAATAACTGTGTTAACAATCAGGCATGTTTGAGTCAAATACATTTGACGGTCTCGGGGGTCCTTCCAAGGCCATCACTTTCTTGCTTCTTATTTGCTTTAACCTGCCTGAGATTCCGCATACAGCCTGTTCAATAATTAATTTGTTAAGCAAGAGGTATTAGCCGAACCAGGATATAATGGATACTGTTTCCCGGTTATGGAATTGGAGAACTAGTTGGGGTGTACCAGTATAGGGGCAAAATGGTGGCGACGTATCATTGAAAAAAAATGCTGCAGGGACAATGCGTTGTGCTGTGGGTTCCAACCCTGCTTGCCTAGCATCAGTGTTATCATTCACTGATGTTTACTGTTTGTAAATCAAAAGAATTTAGAGGAGAATTCGTTTTCTCTTAAAAACAATTGGATCTTAATGCGTTCTCGATATTAGTCGATAAGGATTTAGATTGTAAGTGCTTGCTCTATTCTAGATACGTATTCGCTATACATATGTCACTGCGTAACTTCAAACTTCCAGCTTGCGGAGAATACCAAGACATTTCAAATAAAAGAATAGTAAAACATTTTCTAAAACAGTAACAGATTTAACCTAAAAAAGAATTGTGCAAAAGGAAACATTTTTTTTCGAAAATTCAAATAAAAAAGATTGTTTCTAGTCGCGATATCAAAGTAAATTCTTGTTGGATGTAGCTTGCCACTGTCATCAGCAGAGCTTGTGCAACCCTGTCGAGCCGCTTCTCTGTTCACCTCTGCATATCGTTACCACATCCTGTGTGCTGCCATCTGTGTACCGTTTTCTTTTTGTGTTTTATTTTCATTTCTTCCTCTCCCTTTAACCTAATTTCCTTTCCTTTCTTTGTTTTCAGCTGAATCAATGACGGCACAATTTTCAACTTTTTGAACAGTGCTAGTGACTTTAAGTGACATTAGATATAATAGGCATGTGTATAGTGGTTATACGTATTTATAGTTATGTTTTATTTAATTGCTAATTAAATGTGTACGTTTATATTTGTGTTTATTTTGCCGCTTTTCCTTTTAATGCTAACTTGGTTTTGTGACTGGTTGACGTTGGGTTGATAATGCGTACACAATGCGTGTGTGTGCGTGTAGGTGCGGGCGCATGTTCTCAAGGAGGACGGACGCACGCAGGCCTACGGCTGGAGCCTGCCCAGCAAGAGCGGGCAGGGACTGAAGGGCCCGAGCTCATGCACCTCACTGTCGTCGGGCGGTGTCCCGGTACCCGTACCTGTGTTCTGCAGGTAAGTCTCACTCTCATCATGTTTCATAAAATAGCTACTTACAAGTACTATTAAAAATACAAATTTTGTAATCCCAATTATACATCAAAGTGAGCATCATCGTTCTAACAAATCATCTATCTATCAGAACGCAAGATATTCCAAACTATAATTAGTGTAACTTTGAAGGACTTTAAAGGTAAAAGAAGTAAAATAATTCCAGGCCAATAGCAGAAAACGAGCCACGTATGACGTTGCTTTGCGCTGCCGCTGTCAATCTGAACGGAGGTCGCACTCCGGACGGCGGCTGTATGGTCGGCGAGAGCGTCTTCTACGCCAACCAAGATGAGAAGAATGAAGTGACGATGTCGTTAGGTGAGCACGACGTTTACTAAAGCTGAATATATTGTGCAATAAGTAAAACGTGCCGAAGACGCGCGTGTTACGAACGTGAGCAATGTACTATGGGTAATCGCAAAGATTCATATCGGTACAAATGTGCGAATGCTGTATAACCTCTTTATAAGCGCTATACATAAGCTCTTTTAAAGATTTATTTGAAGCTACATAGCGCTTCATTTGTTTCTATCCCACTTACTACTATACTATGCAAGTGTTTTTATAACTGTCGATGTGTGCTTGATAAAAAAGCATTATATTTATATGATCCTTTCTTTTGCAGCGTATGAGATGAGTAAAGCGCAGCTGGAACATTCTCCTGAAGTAGAACAGATTAACCACCAGCTTCAATCCACCCAAAGTACTGAATATGCGGAAAAAAACTTATCGTCTCTCGTTTGGATATGTTCCAGCAATCAGAATAAAGGAATTGTTATGGTGAGTCGGTTAAATGTCAAGTATTTACCGTAGAAGAAAATTTTGGATGCTATTTTTAGTGTAGAAATGTGAGATAAAGTGAAATCTTTTGTATTGTGTTGACAAAGAACATTTGACAAGGCATCAGTTTTGATGTTGCACAAAACGGGTGTTTAAAATATGTCTTACAAGTGTCGGCAGAGCATCATTTGCCAACTTTTAACAATATCCTTTGAAATAATTCTCAAGATGTGAT
This sequence comes from Trichoplusia ni, assembly GCF_003590095.1. NCBI lineage: Eukaryota > Metazoa > Arthropoda > Insecta > Lepidoptera > Noctuidae > Trichoplusia > Trichoplusia ni. The sequence goes on along the minus strand of NC_039478.1, from coordinate 1,976,506 downwards.
AGCTTTAAAGCGTAAAAAGCTTTGGAGAGAAGGCTTCTTAAAAACCAGTTGCGTAAAATGGTAGTTTTGGTAATGTTGGTTTACATCCTGATTCCATGTAATCAGTAATGTATACCATTTTGTTTCCTTTTGTTCTAGATAATTGACGCCAACAATCCAGCGGAGGTTATAGATTCCTTCCCGGTGACGGATAAGCACATTCTATGCGTCGCCTCTGTACCGGGCGCTGTGGCTGAAGACTACAGAGATTTCCAAGAGCGGGCCGCTGGGGCGACCGACAAGAGACCAACGGTACGTTTAACTTGGCAGGGGGATAGGTCAACAAATCAGAATACGGAGATAGGACCGCTATGAATGCTGCGGGCTCCATCGTGCGTCTATGTCTTCCTTTTTAGTGTAATTGGTCTTTGTGAAATTAACGTCAATGTTGGTGTAAAGAACATGTAAATAAAACAAGAGAATGAGTTATGTAGAGAAAAGAAAAAAAGTAACACTCAAAAACTCATATAGCGATATGTAAACACTGAGTACTTTAACGGGGAAGGTTTAACTCGTGAGACCTTATAAGTAATCATTTAAATATCCCCCTGTTGAATAAACGACTCTTCTCATAAGCAGAAGAATTAAAGAAAATAATAGTCACTTAACTGTATTAATATTCAACGATAAATTGTCATACCGCTTGTATGTATAAGTAGATTGCTAATTACCTTGTAAAGTTTTTGTCAAAGCAATGATTTTATTGTGATTAGTTACAGTCTCTCTTCTGCGCCACCTCGGTTGACTCCGTGGACGTTCCAAAGAATGCTAATGAAGAAAATGATGACAAGGACGCTATTGTTGTAGGCAGCACACGCTTAGTAAGTATATTGTTCCTGTATTTTTTTTTAAACGACTCCCGCACTAAGGAAATTAATCCTTGTGTCGGGGGGGATTTCACAAACATACAACTCACATGCACAAAAACACCCAGACTCAGAACAAGCATTCGTGGATCACACAAATGCTTGTCCTACGCGCAAAGTGGGTTTGGCGTGATGACCTCAACCACTCGGCTATCCGTGCAGTCAAAGCCCGGTTTTCAACTTTCCTCTTGAAAACCCCTATTCATTATAGCAGAACGCCAAACTTTGTTTATTTACTCTAATTCAATAAGAAAAAGTCATCCATAATCGATTTTAGATTTTACGATTAATCTACCTGCCAACTAAGTAGTGTTCCAATGTTCCATGAATCTGAGGGCACGGCAGTGCCCCTGCCAAGTCTCGAGCAAAACGGGCACGGCCGTACCATCTTTTCTCGAAGCGATTCGCGGCTGTTTCGCCCCCCCTGTATCTTCGACGTGGACAAAGCTAGGAGTTTTAGTAGCTTTTCGGGGAATAATAGTAGGCATTAGAACAAGCTTAAGTTCGAAATTACATGCCAATTGAATTAATGGTTTAGGAGTTACGGTCGATCAAAGTTACACCATTTTGTCACTCACTGACTCACTGACTCACTGACTCACTGACAGATCATCAAAAATCTAAGGTACTTCTAGCAGACTTAGAAACTTCAAATTTTGCACCAAGATAGGTCCTTAGCCACATATAAAGGAAAAATTATAAAAACATTAAAAAATAATATGCCATAGAAAACAATTTTATATTTGCGGTTTGGCAAGAACATTATGTATGGATTTTGACTGCATTGTTAACTTTGTTCGTTGTTTAAGTACCTATTCAATTGGATGAATACATACATAGAATAGAAAAGAATAATATAAATGTAATACACAGACTATCATTAATACAAATTAATACATAAAATTCATAATTCATTAAATTAATAAAGCTAAAACTCCATTGTATTGCGATAAATATTGTATGCGCGCTCGATAGATGGCGTTGTACGTGTCTGAATCGCGCTACGGTTTCGTTACAAAGCGCAGTCTAAGTAGTACTTCAGAATAATTCGATAATTTTCATTTGATAGCGCCACCTGTCTATGAAAAACCATTTCGAAACTAAAAAATATTGTAGTGATAATTGATATTCGGAGAACTTTACGTGTTATTTAGTTTAGTTTAGCTATAGTTTGTAAGTTAGTAGATATATATATGCATATAATTATATATAAGTTTAAGCTTGTTTACATTAGAAGTAACGAAGTCTCAGAGAAGAAACAAAAGAGATAGAGATAGAGAATGGGTTCTAAGCAAAGCAGTAGCTGAAGTCCTAGAAATTATGACACCTAAAAAAAAAGAAAGAAATACACTTACAAAAAATAAATGAGATCCCACCAAAAACATTAAATGTAAAAAAATGCCAAGTCTCTCGATGCAGTCTTTCCATCGTAAAAAGTTTTGAGATCTCATAGAAGCCAAGTCCTATTCAAAATATTTTGTAGTTATAAATCAACATTTAGTAATTGTATCAATAGTTTTCTTTATATTATAATTATAGTGACTTGGCAATGAGCACAAGAAGAAACAAATAAAACGGCATATTTGTAGGAGTTGAAAGTTACACACACCGCATGCGTAAACATTAATATCACAAAATTAATTTTCTTTTGGTTTATCCGTGTCGTCCCAACCGAATTTCGGCAACGGCAGTCAGTCTTAGTGTACTCTCGATTCATTTACTTTCATAAAGCGATGGCCCGTAAGGTATTCTTAATTATTGTATTGGAGCATGTAGTCGGTAGTGACCATCATGATTCACACATAACAAATAATCTGATCACTGGTCTCGTCAGTAACATTTGCACATAATTCCAGGCATCAAGCAGCTTTTAATTTGTGCTCATTGCCAAGTCACTATAATTATAATATAAAGAAAACTATTGATACAATTACTAAATGTTGATTTATAACTACAAAATATTTTGAATAGGACTTGGCTTCTATGAGATCTCAAAACTTTTTACGATGGAAAGACTGCATCGAGAGACTTGGCATTTTTTTTACATTTAATGTTTTTGGTGGGATTATATTTGACATTTGGGATGAAACATGAACAACCCATCGAAAAATCTAAAAATGCTCGAAAGAGTAACTCAATCGTTGTTTATTTGTTAGTTTAATGTAAAAGCGCAGCATTATAGAGTCGAAACGTAACTAATAAATGTTATAACAGGTAAAAGCCACAGTTCTCACACCGCCAAGCACGCCTGTAAACGAACCGGAGACTGCGCCCGAACCGCAGGGCGAACAAGCCGCTGAGAAGAATGAAGAGGTCAACACCGTGCCCGCAGACAGCCCACCGCTTAGCTCAACACCTGTTAATGGTAATAAACTTGAGATCCATTATTTGACAGATTCTGTAGCCTGTTGGTCTTTCTACTCAATTCCTGCCTAATTTTTACTCAAATTTTGTCGGGGACGGCTTCCATGGTTGCTAGAAACAACTGTGTATTCTATTCTATGTAAAGGAGAATCTACACTAAGACATTTTTTTGTGTCGCAAGATAATATATGGCCTAGACATTCGAACTTCGTATAACATGAATGGCCTCACCTCCGAAATGCTTTTTTTAAATATCGTTTTTTTATACTATAAATATAGATTGTATAATGTTTAATGCCTTTTTATGACGCTTTTTTATTCTCAGGTGCACATTTGAACTCGCCTGAACCCGGCGTCGAAGCCTTCGCGCAGCAGCAAACAAAAACAGATGCAACTCAGAACCGCAAGATGTCGACTGTGATGGCGACGATGTGGCTCGGAACCAAGAGCGGGAACCTTTACATACACTCCGCTGTAGGGAACTATAAGAAATGCTTAGCAAGGTGAGATATGGGATTAGGGACGAGGTCAATCACTTGATAGCGCAATGACCCATCGGATATAACTTTTTTTAATAGTTTATGATGATTGCTGGCTGTTCATAATATACATTAACTGTGTGTTTTGGTGCCTTGTCTAGGATTTTGAATAAATAACTTACATTCTCGCGAAATAGTATAAATAGTTAACACATTTTAATATATTTTAGGGTGAAGTTGAACGACGCGATCCTGTCCATAGTGGCTTGTGCTTACCGCTGTATCGTGGCGCTCGCTGATGGCACCGTCGCCATATTCTCAAGGCTCGCTGATGGCCAGTGGGACTTCGAACAATACTGGTTACTGACGCTCGGCGATCCGAAGTGTTCTGGTAAGTTTGAAAATAGTAGTAAATATCTCTTTTCAGTCACGGGATAACTTCATGTGAAGAGACCCGGTCCTTTTTAAAGGCTGTAGTAAATATTATTATTAAGATTCGTTTCGCGCTTACTGGAGTGAAGTAATGCAAATTATAATTCTGCTATTGAATAAGTGGTTTTCTTTGTTACCGCGAATTTAATGGTAATAATCAGCAGTAGTAGTGAGAAGTTTTCTTTTGGTAATAGTGTGTAGTCATTTATCTGTTTAGTTGAAGATGAAGAGTTCTTGCTGGAAATGACGCGTAAGAGAAAGTGTGCTTGGTCAGCAAGAATATGAAATGGATAACGTCGTTATATTTTTTAGCTGGTCAGCTCCTTTATGAGCAGTCAAATTATAGTTATATTAAAAAAAAAACCGGAAAACACTTTTAGAAAATCTAACAAAAAACTTTACCAAACTTTGACCTCAACTTTAAAAACCCAGTTACCAAATATTTTAGCTTCATGTTAATCCTGTCAAAAATATGTTTCTCTTTATAGTACGTTGTCTAAGCGCCGTGGGCTGCACGGTGTGGTGCGGCTACCGCAACAAGGTGCATGTGATCGAGCCGCGCTCGCGACTGCTTCTGCACTCGCTTGAGGCGCACCCCCGTCAGGAGAGCCAAGTGCGACAGATGGCCTGCGATGGTGACGGCGTTTGGGTAAACATTAAACTTTGTTTATTCGTTCTGTTTCTAAATATGTGGGACTAACAGCTATACCCAGGAATGACAAACAGCAGACGTAGCAAAATAGACAGTAGACAAATTACATACAAATATTTTAGTTCTTGCGTAACATTGTCGAAACGTTTATTGCCATTTTTAAGGAAATAATGGGCACGATTTGTTTAGTGGCATTTGTTGTGTGCATGTTAAAGTACGTATCGAAATCGGTCGGAGAATCTTTGACGGAAATAGAGGAATGGTATAAGTTCGACGTTTGTGCAATCTGTTTATTTTTTAGTTTCTTTAATTTAGAGTAACAATCTTTAATATAAAGTTTTTGTCAGTTACCCAGAGAAATAGTCTAGTATTTTACTAAATATCAGTATTATTAAAACAAATTTTCCCAGGTCTCCATCAAAATGGACTCAACGCTTCGCCTCTACCACGCTCACACGTACCAACACTTGAAGGACGTGGACATCGAGCCTTACGTCAGCAAGATGCTCGGTACCGGCAAGCTCGGCTTCTCACTAGTCCGGATCACGGCTCTCCTGATCAGTTCGGGACGGTTCTGGATCGGGACGAGCAATGGAGTTGTGATATCTGTGCCGCTGTCTGAAGGCTCCAGCCGAGATTCTATTGGACCGCAGCCGTCGACGTCACGCGCGCCTGTTCAACGTAAGTCCTTTTTAATAAATTGTAAATTACTGGATAGATTTTTGGATAATGGTTTGGCTTATCATCCACTCACGAGTCGTAAGGTCTCCCTTAGTTGTATAAAAATGGATTAAGTTTTGGATATTTCAATTAAAATAAATGATTAGGAAAATAAATGGTCTGGTTTAAGAGACGGACGCAATGTTACCCTGTAAAACATTTATTTTATGAACAAAAAAAAAAACAAGCTTTTACTGAAAAACCAACAAACGGAACAACTTCTGTAACATTTGAATGAGCAACAAAACAGTTGCTTTCACTTGCAAACTGTAACATTCCAGCTGCCATAGCATCATGTCCTACGGGCAACATACCGTGGTGTTCGATGGCTCACGCGCACCTCAGCTTCCACGGTCACCGGGACGCGGTCACTTTCTTCGTGGCAGTGCCCGGCGTCGCCGGATCTCCGGCCCGGACGCCCGAGTCGCCGCGACGAAACTCACCGACCATGCCGCCCATGCTGGTCATATCAGGCGGCGAAGGATACATCGACTTCAGAATAGGTATGTTGGCAACAAGCGAGCTTAGGGAATCAAGAGATAAGTCTTTAGTTGAAGTGATGATAAAAAATTATAACGTTATTAAGTAAAGCGAATCGAAAGTCCAGGGCGGTCACAACCATCTCTTGAAACAGTATTTTTTCAGGCGTAGAAGAGGCATAGTGCTTTACGCCGTACAGTGCACCGTCACGTTGCCACAACGGCAACCGTCTTAAGATGTGATAGAAGTGGAAAATAACATTACAATTGAATATAAACAAAAGTGAGATTATAAGACATTTGATTTTATTTTATTAGTGTAAATTGCAGGTCAAAGTATTAGTCTTTATCCCTATAACACTTCATGTCCAATCCACCCGGTTCAATTATGTTGTAAGTTAACGTTTGATATTAATTAGGCCGACGGGTTTCGTGCTAGATACTCGTCAAAATGGAACACATTTGTTGGACAATTACCCTTGTAAAAACTGTCTTAACGATTTTGTTACTAATGTATTTCACCTGTTAATGTTACCCACAATAATTCAATCGTTTTCATACCTGTGATGTACTAATATCATGAATAACAACAATCATTGTATTCTAACTTTGTTCAATGAAAATATTTCATCTTGAAGGGTAAATGAAGTTAAGCTAGGAACGGGATTGGTGAACCTTGAATTACTTTTAACAAAGGCGCGTGTGCATTTAAGTATCTGCGTTGCTATTGTATTGCGTGTCGAATTCCTCGAAAACCTTCGTAATATGACTGTTTGTTACTAGAAACAAGTCTTGTTTAGTTTGTGTTGTTTATACACACGTTTGATCACAGTATTGTAGTAGTGTATCATCAGCCACGCATCAGCAAAGCTTGTGTGATGAGTAGGTTTGTTTCCATTTACGATATTATAATATCATGAGAACAATTCTAAGCTTTTGTTCGTGTGAGAAAAAAGGCTCAATTCATAACACTTTTTAAGGTAGTGTTCATTTAGCACTATAGCTCTAGTAGGCAGTAGTGTCATTCAGTGTTCCTAAATATTTTCAATGTAGGAACAAATAAAACTGTACTAAAACAGTTTATTCATCACCTGTCATGTCAGGACTCGGTATGACGTTGCATATAGGCATAAACTACAAAAACACAAATTTACAACACTGTCCATGAATTAAAATTATCGTACACGGAGTCGCCGAAACTTTCCTCGAGACGGACTATTCTACGTGACAAAAAAAAACACGTTTATTCCACACAAAATTCAACAACATTAGTTAGTTACAAGTCAAAACAAGCAATATGCACGTTGGTATAGCGAGATCTCATCCTCATTGCGTTAGAAGCTTCGCTTAGTAATCGTAGACTTAGTATGACGCTTAAACGCTTATATGCATAGTATTAAGATCTATTTTATTTTGAAGTAGGTATAAAATAATAATTTCAGGATTTGTGCCTATTGTTTGATTTGAATTACAGGTGTTTTCTACTAAAATCTTTGGTTTATGTAACTTTAGATGGAAAAGAAATTCAGTAAAAAAACATTGTTATTTTTCGGTGAAATCAAGACGGGGCTGCTAGGTAATATTAGTTCATATTTTATTATTGTATTCGAATAGCCCAAAACCATATTTTGCTATCGTTTAGTCATCATAATAGGAGTTATACCACAAGGTGACTTGAACAACACTTGAAATTTTAGTGGAAAATACCCCTAACATAGGCATACAGCAGTTACTGATTTTAATTTCCCCGGTTTTTTTTTCTTTTGCCGTTATAGAAGAGCATGCTGATGACATACGTGACACAGCCTCCCACGTCATTGTATGGCAGGTCTTAAGAGAGTCCCGAACGTACCTGAACGTAGAATAAGTAATTTATTATTATTATACTGGTACGTTGAATTTTAGCATAAATGCAGCATGTTCGCTTACTGACACATAACATTGAAGCTAACATGTACTTGTAGATCACGGTAAACGTCGGCAAACAGTGGGCTTCACTTGAGGTTTTGATCGCTGCTGATTAGCCTTTATAAATATGCCAATTCAGTGTTTTTACACTTCTGTAAATATTTTCTGTTTAAGGCCTGACTATGTTAACAAAATTGCTATTAAAATGTTATGTTGATAAACGCTCAAATGTGGCACTAACATAAATTTTTACTGTAGATCAAGACGGAGTAACATGTTCTTAGTCAAAATCCCCAAAAAATCGTACAAAACTTAAGTTTACACGAGATACCTTTGTTTCACAATAAAACGCAAACAAAAACTCGGTTGGGTTGGGTTTGAACTCAGATCTATATATTCTGCCTTGTTCTACAGTAACGCCGTGAAGGCCTGTACTTTGCCGGAGTTACGTAATACGCGGGACGCTATCAAAACCTCATCTTCATACGATCAGTTCACGCATACTAGACTCATTAAACATTCCACTAAATCATTACTAACACAGGTCTCGGTGTAACACAGTTCGTCGCAAGGTGAGCATGATGTAACAAAACTGCTGTCCAAAAATAAACCTAATTCCTATATGGCTAACGTGTATATTGCTAATACCAGTATATAGATTTGTAAATATTAACAGATTACTATGTGTTCATGTTCAATGTACGACATCTTTGTAGACACTGAATAACAATTCTAAATGTAATCTTTCACTTGTTTGTCGCTAATACTCAAATGAAGTGTACTTATTTTTGAGAAGTATGTGCACCAATTTTGTTATATTTCTTAATATTTTAGCTTTGGATCTGTCTCCAGAATCTCAGTGTGCAATATTTGACAGCAGTTTCACTGTACATTGGCGTACAGCTAATCATGTGATTGCACAAGATTGTCTGGATTTCAAATATTCAAACTGCTCACCAAAACATTTTGTATTCAAACTGTATAATTGTTCAAATTTGTATTGAGGTTAATTTTCATTCTCCGAAGAGTAATAAACACTCAGTGAAATTTAACTAATCAATAGAATGAATGCATGATATTAATGAATATAAACTTTCGCAGCTGACTCAGAAATGGAGGACAGTGTAGTGGTTGCGGAGGACGGGTCGTCGAGCGGGCACAGCTCGCTGGCGGAGCGCGCCTCCAAGAGCCACCTGATAGTGTGGCAAGTGGCGACCGCCTAACGCAGGGCCAGCCGTGCCAGACAAGACTCCGACTCGGACTATGTGTACGTGTGCATGTCTACAAAACCTGCGACGCTAATCAACGCGTAAGTTACAACTAAATAGGACGACGGTTCTGGAGAGGCATGGAGTAGTTCTTGTGCGTTCCATGCATGAAGGTCTCAATGTCGTAGTATATGTTTAGAATTTTATTTCCATTATGTATGTTTAGTTCTGTTATTTGTGTACATTATTATTTTAAGTGCAGTTTTAAGTTTTATGTATTGTTGTTAAGCTCTGTGATATAAAGCTGTTTTCTAGCTTTATGTCATGGATAGGTTTATCAAAATGTTTTCCTTCCCTGTACTTAATGTTTCGTCTCCGAACCGTCGAATCAAAGGGATAAGCGAAGTGTTGTATGATCAGTATTTCCACGTTTTATATCTTAGAGTTTGGTTGCCAATCGCAATTAGGTGCGTGATATTTGTTGGTCCTTCGAAATCCATTTTTATCCTATTTACGTCATCGTTAGTATAGGATATGCATGTTTGTGAAATCGAATTTCTCTTGTCCTGTTGATTCAATAACATTTGTGTAATTACTATTATCAATTAATGTAAGATGTCTGTGTGAAATAACGTCTAGAATATGATATCACATCCACGAGTTTTCTATCAGCGCAAGTCATATTAACGTTCATATCCTAGATTAATGTGTTACCTGTAACTGAATGTGTTGGTCATGGCTCACTACACGTCATCACTCGTCTCCGATCGGTATGTCTGCACGGCTATATCTAGCATACTTTGTTATATACGTTACCGTGAGCGGCCGCTAGTGTCCTACGGTAACTTATACATTACTACATTGTATCATTAGTTACTATGTGTGCTTAATATTCGGCTATATTGTTTCTTGGCGCTATAGTCTTAATATTGCTCATGTCAAGAACGTTTGGCCGACGGCGATATATTTACATATGTTATCGGCTTCGGTCCAAGCTTAATCTCATTAAAAATTATGTACAAGATGTAACCACCAAATAATACGTTTTAGTAGTGTTAGTTAGATTAAAAGAATATATTGAACATTTTAAATAATATAAATACAATAGTTATTATGAATTTTCTCAAGAAATGTGACCATTCGGGCTGTGGTTGTCATCTGCATCACAATTTTTATAACTTTAATTTTATTTTTAGATTTTATATTTACTGAATTGAAATTATTTTAGACGTGAGCCTCATACTTGTGTTTGAATTGTTTTTAATCGATTAAATGTTAACATAATGATGTATTACATAATAAATATTGTTGCTGTGTTAAGAAATGTATAATGAATTTATTACGCAAGTGTGTCGCTCACGAGGTAAGTAGGAAAGTTTTATTTTGACTGAATCATTTTAATATAATTATGTTATGAAATTATTTTTATTATTTTTTCATTATAAGTAGTACGCTGGTGGTATTTTTATCTATTTTCAAATGACTATGGTGCATAAATAGCTTAGGTAAATGTTGTTTTATGAGATTCACTGTCACACGTGTGTTCCCTTCACGGCTGCTTGCGGCACGCTCGTACGTGAGGAGTATGACCTTAAACGGCCGCCTCCTCACACAGTATATCATCATGGCGTCTTGCTAAGTGGCAGTTAGTTTTGTATATACGTTGACACATCTTTGGCTCGATATGTTACTCATATTTTATTGGAATTCATGATAGAGTTATTATATAATTAGTGCTATACGTGATCTTACTAATAAGTAAATAACGATTACAGCAGACGTTGGTTGAGGGTGTTAAATCAGAATCACTTGCAGCCGTATTCATAAACGCCCCTTAGTTAATTCTCGTTCTTAAGTCTCATGATGTCTCTGTCACTCTGAAGTGGAATGTAGAGACAAATGACATTTAAGAAAGTTATTTAGCGAAGTTTAAGTATACGGTTTTTTCGTGTATATTATTTGAGGCGAAATTTTGGTAGTTTTTTTGTTCGATTGTGTGTTTTGCTGGTAGATCTTAGGGTTAAAATGGAATTGCCTTAATTTTGCCTTGTCTGTGTTCACGCGACTCGCATTTAGTCGTGACTGTCTGCTTTCGCACACATTTCTACGCCTCTTCCACCTTAAAACTTTATTCTATAAATTCATTACCATTATTTTTAAATAACACTATATTTTAATATATTATTCTACCCTATACTTAATAGGTAAATACTATTATTTATTACTTTAATATAGACAAACAGTTGTGCTAAAATATGTAGCCTACACTTAATATTTATTCGACTCAACACCATTCAAATAGTCTAGAAATAAATTGTCAGCAATATATAAGCAGTAGTGCTAGTAATAAAATCAAGATAAAAAAAAAAGATCGTCTAAATAGTTTCGATTTTTGAGAGAATTACCAAATTTTACAGTAATCTACAAATTTGTAGTGTGGTATTAAAGTAGGTCACGGTAACAAGCTTTCCCTGTATATACGAACCGTGTTAGCACGTATCTTTTCCTCGGCCAGTTAAACCTGAACCATCGTTGACTGTAAGTGCTAGTCAAAATATCGACATAGTGATGTAAATTTAGATAGGCTTACATTGTTTTGCTAACGTAGCTGTAAAGTAACGATCACTCAACGCCGCGTAGTGCTACATCGCGGCTTGTCACGTCCCGGTAACAGACCGCGGTAGGGTTTGCATCGAAACTGCGAAACGAGACAGAATACTACAATTGAGACTTGTAGTGCCGTGGTATTTACCCAGCATACAAGCAATCTGGGCAAGGATATAGATTAAATCAAACTTGGACTTTTAAAATTAACACTTCGGATATGTTGTCTGTACGGATATTATAAAATTTTAATTAATATCAACTTGAAAATGTAAAAATCGGATAATTCAATATGCAACAGAATACACATACCTAAATAGGTTTCATAAAAAGGAATTCATTCAATAGGCGGAGCCATGAATAAACTTGCCCAAATCATAACATCCGTAGGCGGTTCAGATTGTTATAAGATGCAAGAGTTACCGCGTTCGCATGCAACTTAACGTGTAATATGACTGAAAAACTATACTTTTTCGGTACATCAATTCTTATGTTCATAGGCCAAATGGAGTATTTTTATTTCGTTTATATACTATTGATAAAATATACTATCACGTCGATACAAATCAAATGTTTCATATATTAAATAGGTATTCATCAAGTTCTCTGTAATTACGTCCATATTCTTGTGAAAAATAAATGTGTTTATTTACCTGTGTAAAATTTTGTATTTTTTAACTATTGGGAGGTATAATTATCAGTTTAGGTATTTATTTTTTATATATTTGAGTCATATTAAACGTAAAAATGTCATGTAATATAATTAAAACGATTACTGGTATTTTTTTGTTTTAATTGCAATAAAAGACGCTGGAAATTATCGTTTTTGTTTTATTTTTTCTCTTTATTATAAGTGTGTAAGTTTAGAATGAATACCGCTTTTGTAATGAACCCCTTAGTCGTTGTTAGATCCACTTTCATTGTAGTTGGCTGTAGTACTAAAAGGTAGTTTATAGTCTGTGTTACCGAGTGAGGACTGTACACGATTTGTCTTTGACTAGGTCGGCCACGCGGGGTGACCTGCGGTGGTCTACCTGAGAGTAGCAGAGCTAGAAGCTTTTTAGACTAAAACCAGCTTCGGTGCCAGGGAAAATGTCTTCGAACTTCAAGCTTACCGCCAAAGAAAAAGAAATTAGATCCAGGTAAGTCGCATAGCTCTGTATAGTCTATAGAGATTCCTTAGATGTATTATGAAAGTGATTTTTGCGCTACGTTACGGCATCGTGGTAACGTAAGTCTGCTTATACACGGTCTGCTAGTGCAGTTGGCTAGTAGTCTCAAACAAGGTTTGTTTGAGCTGTTTTTCGCTCTTGTGCGGTTGCTCTGTTAAATAGGCCCCAAGAAGTGGTTTATCTTTTGCAGACCGCTTGCAATTTAAAGCCTAGGTTACTCGAATGTTTGCTTCGTCCATACTCCTTGCGTATGCTTCTAGCAGTCCGTGTCGCCTTAAGAAAATATGTGATCTCCAAGAGGCAGGGTCATAGATGGGCTTAAGCTAGTGTGCGACTTTTTATGCGGACAACAATATGAGATATGTAATTGCCTTTAGGACCCTTACCTCACCGAGATCTAGTGTTACGTTACCAACTGTAAGAAAAGTGTTATAAGTAATTATAATTGCTACGATACGACGATAGCTTACAGGTATTTTGTGTGAAAATAGCTGCAAATTTAATGCGAATAAATAGTGAACGGATGGAAGTGGTTATGTATCGAAGAAATATTATTCAATATCTTTAAAATGTACCCACAAATCTTTCTTATTCAATATATAGAGAAGTGTAGCCATATTTAAAAATTATCACAGTTTTAATCAAGTTGCAATGAATGTAGAAAGTTATACTTTAAACAATATGCCACTCAATATTGACATTATTATATTCTTTATATTTAATATATTAATACTGTTAGACATACATAGTTTTATTAATGGTTGTTTTACCAATCTCAAACATACAAGCTTTGTAACTCATGTTATCTTCCACATAATAATATATTTACCTAGATCAAATAGATATTTAAATAAAAGTATTAACTTACACATAAAAATATTTATTCAACGTAATGATATTTATAGTCTTAATATAATATATTAAAAATAGTAGTTATGGCATTTAATATTTTAAAGTGACATAAATAGAATGAAACATTTATTTTTTACAGTGTGACTAATCTAAAAATGTACGCAATATCACGTACAGTAGCCTTCAAAAGATTCAAATAAGCACAAAATACAGTTTTGTAAACACTTAATCACAATTTTCCCTTCTAAAAAGTCACAATAATGCGACCGAAAAGTCAAGTCTAGGTTTTGAAAATTCCGTTAAAAACCGTGACCTATCTAGAGAGCGGTGTCTAGAAAGTTTGGTGTTTTGTTACGATGTTTACGCGTCGCACGTGGCGTTCGGTAGGATGGGGAGTGGGGTGCGGCGTTGCCTAGCACCGGCGTTGTTTACCCCCCCTTTTCTCAGCTGCGACTCGACCGTACCGCCATCTGCCGGCGTTTGTGGGCCGGAGTAGACGCTCACGTCAGCTGGCTACGTGAAGTGTAAACAAATGAATAAACAGTGAGCCACGTGCGCGGCGATCGTAGTTTCCTTGCAAATGGCGTGGTTTGTGTGGCATGGGTAACAAGAGGTAGATTGATAGTGCGGGTATTTTGGTAAATTCTTACAATATTCTCTTGACGTACTTATGTACCTTCAGAGGAGATAAAAAATCTACTGAAGTTCCGCTTGTAATGAAAATACTAAAATATCTTAATGCTGCTACTCAGATGGAAATAGCTTATTTTCGCTGCCATGCTTAAACTTATTACCTATTAACTTACTGATGCCAAAAACAAAATCAAAAAAATACTTTATGTTCGGTAATTGCAATATCTTAGTAGAAAAAACGTAAGTCGAACGAAAGCCACAATACGACTATTCCTTGTTTACTAAGTAGGCCTTTATTTAAATCATTTTTCCCCGATCCTTTCCAAGCGATGGCAGACTTGGGTGCTTCTAGGAACGTTGTAGTTTAAAGAAACCTTCGTAAGACTCCTGTTGCGGCTGTAATAAGGCTTAGCCTACATATTATACAACGCGTTTGAACAGACTTCGGTCAATTTTAAATAACGCTTTGTAACATGGATAATAGATGTTAATAACACCCAAGAAAGTATAGGTTCAGTGTATGTCTGTATCGTGAACCGTACCCCGAAAACTAAATCGAATTTGCGATTATTTTGTCAACTGCATTTCTATACGATAGTAAAATTTTTGGGCTCAGAAGCGACTTTTTAAATATGTCCGGGGTCTGTTTTAAATACGTAACTATACCTCTTAGACATGAATAATACCCTTTAGGAACCAGGTACCTGTACTCATAGTTGTTTAATGTATAATAGCACTATAAATAAATTGATTTTATATTAACCTTTTTTTTATTTAACCTTTGTGAACTTGCAAGTCAATCTTAACGTAATAATATATGATATCTAAATTAGGCCTATTATTAAACGCTATTCAAAAATCTGGGGAATAATTTTAAAGCAGTATAAAATTTAAAAAATATAGCAATTTGTCAAACATATACGCGTTGTTCATATACTTTAAAATTATGTAAGGTAGCGTATACACATATACCTACCTATCAGATCGTTTCAGGATCTAGTAATTTTAGTTTTACCATACTTCATTCCTTCCAAAATTTTTGATACTTACGATCGTTAACATAGGTACCACTGCATAAGGCGACAGTCTCCCAGTTCGATGTGGTCACGTGGAAAAAGGCGCTTATTAAACCTACAGTAACTACTTATTCGATAAAACAAGTCCACCCAGTATTCGTCCATCATTAGCGTTCAGAGAAAATGCTTGAATGTATGACTATGACGGGACCTACTATTGCGAGTCTTGGGAACAAGATGGCGCTATATATGCCTTATAGCGGCGTTTGTTTTGTACTTACTACTGCTGAAGCCTTACTTTAAGAGGTATCTGGGGTAGACTACGACTGAGTCACGTGGCTAGACAAAACTAAATGTTATTCCGATACACTTGACCGTTTCATATTAACAATTACGGTCTTGAGGACGGTTTCTTTGTGCGTGATTCATTGCAACGTTTTGCTGAAATATAGGAGACGTTGCAAGGTTTTTTTATACAAATCAGAAAGAGTGACTCTATCCAATTCACTCAGGACATGTGTCTGAGAGGATTACTTTGATATACCAAAAATGGGGTTCCTGTATACTTACCTAAATACTTTTACCTTTTTCCTGTAATGTTTAGTTGCCAACCTGCAAATTCCTCATGACAAATGACTAAACCTTTCTATCTTCTCTCGTGAGCACTTCTATAAAAGCATAAAATTACCTGACGATGGCATGGTAGAAGATAATAATCTAAACTGTCAACTTTTTCCACATTACCACAATGAATTGCATTTCCATTTTACTAGATTTACTTTTTTAATGATTTGAGCATTGCATGCCAAGCCAATGGCATGCCAACCTCTTTATTGTAAAAAGTAGTGCTTTATTTGATGCTCTTGCGAAAATTGCCAATCAGTTAAGACTAGGCGCAGTCTAGTATTTTAAAATTTAAACGGAATAGAATAACTCATTTAGTTTGCTATGTAGGTAACTCTCTCTTTACTACAGTAATAATACCAGCCAAAAATGTTTTTAATAGATAAATAGGTAGGTATAATGAATACTGGGCGACAGTTTGGGATCAGATCAGATTGAGTACTTACTATTTCATTTTCTTTATACACCAACCCCATTACTCTAAATATAGTCTCTGGCCCTCTTACCAAACTTTGATGAGTTCCGCTTTGTCAATAAGAAGTTAAATTATGAGGGTATCTGTTGGAATTAAAAGCGACGCAGTCGCCAGAATTAAAATAAAACCACTGCTATACAATACAATTTATTTTTATGTATAATCAAAACAAAACTGTACAGAAAACACGGTGCAAAACAAATGCGTATGTTAAGCGATTTTATAAAACAGAATTACAATAAAAACAATAACTTGCGTTGTCATGACCTGTGACTGTAACATTTGTGCACGTTAGCGACAAACATAACTTGTAGCAAAACATCAAATAATCGTGTGGGGATAACATCAATAACGTTGAAATGCATTAAAACTAAAAAAGGTTATTTTATTCTGCGCATGATAACTACTTATTATTACTGTTGAGATGAAATTCCTTTGCTGCAAAGACAGCGACTGTTTTAATCGAATTTTAAGAATAGAAAACAAAAACGTCAAACACTGTTTCTCAAATATTTTTGATGACAATATTTTTGTTTAGTCTTAAGAAACCAAGGTCCAATGATACTTAATGTATCTAATTGTTTGAGAACTTCTGAATGCATAGTTTGTTCAACTTTTCTAGGCAACGTCTACTTTATGTGTAACGCAGTGGACCCTAGGTACTTAGATTACATTAAATGCATTATACTAAAATTATAAAAATCAATAAACCTTAAACATAAATAACTTTTATTTTTGGAAATTTAGAATCAACTTAAAGCTAAATTTGTAATGTCGATACAATTCGTACAATCGTTTTGAAAATTGATTCGTCGTATAATTTAAATACAATATTTATCTTTGAATTGTTCAAGGAACGGATTAAATTTAGGCAAGTATAATGATAGGTAAGGAAAAGTTTTACTATACATGACAAATACATTTTGACCAGACATTACATAGGGGTTGCTCATTAGTACTCGACATTACATTTAAAAAACCATAAAAATAAATTCGTAGTTTCTCACCAAATACGAAACTTGGGATAATTCCTCAATACGCTTACTTATCAATATGCTAGATATACTATTATAATAATAATATTTCATGCAATGTTATTAACTAACTCTGTAGGTACTTTTTGGTATATATTAATTGCTTAATAGGAAGGAATACGTGAATTAAAAAATTGACATACTACGCTTACGGTAATTATATTAAAATTTATAGGTTAAATAATAACTACTCTGAAATTATGTATTAAATGTAAAGCAGAAATTATAATGCAAGCCTTAAATGTGCATAGTTTTGGTCATGCCTAAGTGTCACTGCTCACTCCACATTCACCCGAACCTACACAATTCCGGCAAAAGATTATAATGAAGCGATAAAGTGGCATCCTCACGTACTCCAACTATACCAGTGAACAGTGAGCCTTAGTAACCTATGCGAGAATACAAAAGTGACATTCAATATATTGGTCGTTACATTTTACGTGAATTGTTAGAACGTTGACATCTTAAGATAAATACAACGTTACATCGAAACGTTCAAACTTGGTATATTAGTGATCTTATTTTATTATTCGAATTGTTATATAAGTGAGCATTATTCTATAGTTCATGACAACGTGTTACAAAAGGACTTTTGGACGATATTTTATACAGCCAAATTATTAGGAACCTTTGAAGATTGAAGAGGTTGTATAGGAAGTGAAGAAGATATTTACATAGCCAGAGATTTGTCTATATTATGAATACGCGTCAGAACTCACTTATACAATAATTCATAAGG
The DNA here is from genome assembly GCF_003590095.1 of Trichoplusia ni. NCBI lineage: Eukaryota > Metazoa > Arthropoda > Insecta > Lepidoptera > Noctuidae > Trichoplusia > Trichoplusia ni. The sequence goes on along the minus strand of NC_039478.1, from coordinate 1,958,210 downwards.
CAAACCCATTAATAATCATCAATCACGTGTGATACTAGTCCTTACTCTAACTGACTACTCCGCCACTCGCTACGATGCATCACATTATGTAATCACCTTTCTTTCTACGGCTAAGGTTATCATATTTAATACCTATGTGACTAGAATACTATCGCCTATTTAACACTATACTATATTAAACCGACCGATTAAATCATACTGTTCCATCTTCCCATCAAAGTTATGAACAGGCTCTCCTAATGGCTCGTTTGACATCAACATTGAAAAGTCAATGCTGAAATAATTTGACGAAAAATACTAATTGATTAGTGGCTATTTTATCTAGAACAAACGAAGAATTCGCGTTATATATTCATTTCTAAATTACTAGCGTATTATTAAATAATTTCGATTACAATAAATTTCGTTGTGCAAACTATTAACGAATAAAAAGAATTCGTTGTAAATTTTCGATTAATAGGTATCGTTGTCTCAATCATTGCTTCACTCTTAAATTTTAATATTGCTGATAATCACTTTAATTTTTTATATTGCTTTTCGTTTCTAAATCTTATTCACATATTATAGGACACTATCATACTTTTGGACCTACGATAGACGCAATTATTACTTACATTAGTACGGTAATGTAAGTTCGCGGCTAAGTCCGCTCTCCAAGGCGCCGTTGCCATGGAAACATACGGTATTCTCGAAATTCGAATTGATTTTAATCCAATTTAAACAGCTACGTGTCGAACGAAACCGGTTCGATTAATACGTATATTTGGTTAGACGTGACAAACAGTACGTTTTCAATTTTCAATAATAAATAATTTTGTGTAGAGTTCTGAGGACTTGATATTTTTTATATTAAAAATTGTTCTCGTTCGAGCTAAGCAACGTTAACCACAATTAGTTTTAAATAGATCGTGTCTTCATGCGTCTTAATCTGGTTTAGAGTTGAAACGTATTTTGAATACTTCGACATAATTTAACTAGGTCTTCTATGGGAAAAGGGGTGTGCACGAATACGTTTTTACAGTAATTTTGTACCACCTTACTTCTCCACAACCTTTTTATTTCCGTATTTAAAGCAGAGAGTTCCTTATTACCATATAATAATAAACTTAATTTGTACCTATGTTTGCTTTTTTAATTTATTGTAGAATGTTAATCCAAAATTTTGCTTTTAAAATTTCCTTTTTTAAACCTAAAAAAAATTGATTCGTTTTTTACGTATTGCAAAGTTAATATTAATTAAATTTCACTTTTAATAACTGGCCGTTTCTAAATGAATTGCTCAACTCCGAGTACTTAGAATACAATAAAATATATTATGGCATTAAAATTCATCAATAAATAAAAGTATGTATATAGAAAGAAATAGCTTTAAAATTCTTTTCGATGAGACTTCAGTATCTTTTTTCCAAATTAAAAATCTAGTTTAATTTTAAATGTTCTAGCCGAATTAGTTTATTAACGTTTTATTAGTGTATAAGTAAAATTCCTTGATCACGAACATGAGTTTACAAGTGCCGAAGTTATTTTAGAAAGTGCTTGAAGGTATCATCTTTGAGGTTAGTTTTTGCTGAGGTTTTTGATGATTTGGCTGCCTCGTGTAGCGGTAGACTGACAATTTGAAATGTTGCGAGAATAATTGTTGAAGTTAATAAGCTAAATGTATTTATTGTGTTTGATTGTTGTTATAAAACCCGAAAATTTTGATTGTGATTATGAGTACGCATGGCAGCCGTGCGTCGACTTTTTAAATTTCTAAATCTTAATGTTTCTCATTGATTTTTTTAATACCTCGGCACTTTTCGATTCCCTAAGAAGGTTTTATAGAGTTCCTAGTTTTACCAAAACTTGTTCACTTAATACTCAGTCTTCTTTAGATCTTTGTTAAAAATGTCTTTCCTTTGAGTAATATCTATACGACGATTTATTCTTATTTTTCTCTTTTTGTGTACAATTATTATCCTTCATAATACTTTAGAATTCAATACTAAAAATGTTCCTTTCGTTAATCGTTAGAAATACGGACACATTTGTCTATATTTTTAATACTTAAATGTATATAAATATCAATTCTCAGGATCAGTTCGTTTCAGTTTTTATTAGCTTCAAAATAGACAAACGTTTGTAATAATCCTGACCGCAGTTTTGCTACGTCATGTTGTCGAAAAATGCATTGAACTCACAAAATCCAGCGCTCGTAGCGATTTGCTACGACGTAGCATTTCTCTTTTATCTGAGTAAATCGCGAGACATTGCGAGCGTAGGTGATACACGAATTTTAGTTTGCCACGTAGCCCAAATACGTTTGAATGTTATTCGGAGTCAATTTTATTAAAAACAACGATATTCATCTAAAAATAGTAATTGTATCTTTTTAGTAAAATAAATGCCTAAACAATATATCCGTTAGTTTTATCCTAAGCAATACGAATAACGAAATATCAATGTAAAACATCACATCACTTAGTTTCCAGTCTAGTTACATAGCCGAGATCAGTATTCACATCCCACAACTAAATCTAATAAAATAATATTGCTTCATTATTGCTTCTCTTAATAGTAGTCACATTATTGCCATATGCTATTATAATAATCGTCTAGAAATATGTTGTACTTTCTGTAAACGATGTTAACACTTGTACGTACAAAGCTTAACTTTGAACAATATTAAATAAAATAAAGTTTACTTTAAACGTGGATACGCAGCCATATCTCACGTCTAAAGGTTCACAATGGGCTTCATTTGGTGTCATTTGTGTAATTTTTAATGAGGCTCGTGACGGATCACCATTTTAATTGACTGTACCTTGTTTGCGCCCGAGAGCCGTCACCTCCTACAATTGTTCCGAATCCCAAAAAGAAAACTATTGAATTTCGCCTTATTTATTTTTAATTTTGTAAATGTATTAAGCTTAAAGTTAAATATAAACTGTAAATAATTTATTTTAAACTGTATATTAGTCAATAAAACACTATTTTTTATTCTCTTCAAAACATTACGATTTTCAGTCGAAATTTACTTTAAATAGAATTTGTTTAACATCGTTTACAGTCTCGAGATTATCCTATTTAATGTAGTATTGCCTATCATATTGCTAATTTGGACTTTTTTTTGGTTTTATCACTGAATAATTTATGTTAGAACTTGGTGTTCGTATTTGATTAGTCGACTTATTTGACGTACGAGTAACTGGAGACATGGCTTTTACATCTTGCATTACTTACGCTAGTTTTTACAGTGTTTGTATATTCCACTGTTAAAAGCTAGTGGTTTATGAGTAGAAAAGGATCCTTGGGAATCTGGATGCTATGTATTATACAACGTAACGATCGTGCGCAGGTTAACAGGTAGATTACGTGTAAACTATTATGTCTAAGTGGACTTACACTACTGGTACGGGGGACTCCGTCACCGGCCCGCACTCCGTACAACGCGTTTCGATGCCCGGTCAAATTTTAAATACCGAATGGAACTAAAAAGATTCACAGAACGTCTATTTACAGATAGTCTATTCAAAAAAAAAATGATAAAAATTTCGATTACTTGGTGGTATTTGTAGTTTCTTTTTATTATTTTTAAAGAATTGACTTGTTTTCTTGTTTATTTGCATTAACAGAATCGATATTTAAAATAGGACCGTCTGATTTAAACACGTCGTTTATATTATAAAGTTAATTCATTAAAACTACTTCTACAAAAATTGTAAAGAAGGGAAATTTGGTACACAGGGACATATTTACATTTCAATGTATATTATATATTTTTGTATAGTATAAGTTGGTTTCGTTAATATTAGTCGTTAGTTACTTATCTGTATAACTGCTACAATTACAATAACGTTAGTATAAATATTTGAATAAAATATCTTTGTTTTTAATTTTACCTTTTTATCATTAGAAGCAATTATTTGCGATTTACTACTTAGGATCAGTATGCGAGAACTAGGTAAGATAATATGAAAGGATCCGTCGAAGAAGGATTATTAGAAGGGATACATAGATCAACTAGACTAGGTGTAGGCTAGAGTACTAGAAAGAAGTTGAAAGGTAATCAAAGTACATAGAAAACAGACGAACTTATTCATTCAGTATTAATAATACAGAACTGAACCATATTCACTATGATAACTACAAATTACGCAATATTCGATGTTAATTTCGTTTTAATTTAGTTAATATAACTCCAAAGCACCAAAAATATCTAACAATCTACAATTTTTATTAATAACCGATAATTAATTTCTACAGTAATATTGCTCATTGATTTACTTAATATTGCTTTTTACGCGTCACCTTTGTCTGGCATTATCCTAACGTTATAAAATTATACATTTCCTAACCGCATGACCGCCGCGTTGGTACAATGTACCCCATAAAGTACATCGTCTATCTATTCTAAAATAATTTATCAATATCAGTATTTATGTTTCAATATATTTATGAATAAATGTCTTTCGTAGACCAATCAATCGGCGATCAGAAGGTTACACTATTACGAAGGGAAGAGAACTATAGTATCTAAGAAAGATAGAATGTGGCACTACGACTACAAGTAGGAGTATTTTGGATAAGGAATATAATGACTAGTGTCCAGTATAGTGCCTCTACAGGCGGCCCTGTCGCGAATACGAAACAATACAAGTTCCTACATCCTTTGAATTGACGATCGTTTCAAGATAATATTTTAAATTAATCACTCTTTTTTGAATTTCAGTGTAAAGTTAGCACGAAAAGAAATCAACTACTTATTGCTAATTTGTATACATAAAATACTTTTTCGCTAAAGACTGCGCCAAAATCTAGAAGTGGTCCTACTCCAAAAAGGTCTAATTGCGTTCCAAAATTGCATTATAAGGACAGGAACTTCATTTAAACGATAAGTAATTGACTGGATTAAAATAAACACCAACGACGAATTGACTCGAGGCACTAACTAATAGACTAGGAGCCGCCGGGGCCGCGTTCCTGCGAGCGTCTGGTCGAGTAACTACATCCAGTCGTCCAGTCCCAGACCTAGCGGCTGCTAGGTCTGGGACTCGCGGCGCGCCGCCCGCGGCTCCGGCGTGAGGGTCGCTACGACTACAGAGCACTACAGGGTTAATAGAATAGTCTGCTGCGTCTATTTGACAGCGGTGCGCGACTTTATGCCTACTTTATTATTGCTTTTCGAATACCCATTTCTTACCGAGCACCTCGTGCTCGCCCGTTAACCTAGGTTATGCTATCTTACGCTAAGTTAGTTTATTGCCAGTTTCGTTTGACTTGTCACCTAAGACACACGCTCAACTAAAGGCTTGCTCGCCGTGGCGCGCGGCCCTGCCCCTGTCGCAGCCGCAGGGCGACCGCCCCCCGCCCGCACCCCTCACGCCCCCCTACACAGCAACACGACCAGTTTAGCTGGTTCCGTAATTTTGGGTTCATTGTACCAATTTATCAGACCCTAGGGGTGAACATTATGTTTGTTCAGATTTTCTTTTCCATTAAATTTTGAATTGAATGTATGGACTTGACTGCTTATAATTATTAATTCTGCAAACGAATAGGTTTAAGGAAAATCACGAAAGGCGTATATTAGTTGTTAGATTTATGACAAAATTTGGGACTATAAAATATGTTGTAATTTGTTGTTATTTGAATATGAGACGTGACAAGGGTGTAGAAGGTCGGTATATGCGTCGGTGCGTGTGTACGGGCGGACGGCAGCGAGCGAGGCGGGAGGTAAGGCACTGTCGCGGGCCCGCGCTGCCGGCGCTGCGGCGGCGTGTGTGCGGAGCTTCGGACGGAAAGTTTTGGCAAGTTCCTCACCGAGACGGAGGAGGCTGCCCTCCACCCACGAGCTCGGCGCTCGGCTCTCGCATCTCGACGCTAAACTTACTCCCTAATACTCTCTAACCTACTTTGCGGTTGTAAAAATCACCTACAAAAGATATTAGTTTTCATCCATATTTCAATACTTCTATGTATATAAGGGTATATTTTATCGACGAATATGTACACTTTATATAATAAATTAACCGCTATCGGGACGTGTGACGCTACGGCCTGCGGCCGCGGTGGCCGCGGCTCTACGGGGTCGTACGTGATTCGTTGTATGCGAAACGTTGCTCGATTGTGTCGCGGCGCGTCCGGCGAGCGTCAGAGGCGCCCGCCCGACGCGCTCGCTCCTGTTTCATATTGTATATTTAAATTACGCTAACAAGCTAAATTCATATTAATACTTTATGTTTAGTTGTAAACCTTACGGCGGTGGTTACGGTCCCTGGTGTGTGGCGCCGGCCCCGCCTAGCCGGACGCGGACACCGGCGCGCCCGGCTCCGGCGACGGGGACTCCTCCTCCTCCTCGTCGTCCTCGTCGCGAACGCACGCCGACTCCTGGTGCTTGTTCAGATAACTCTTGAGGGCGAAAGTTTTATGGCATCGCGTGCATTCGAAGTTCTTATCAGCTGAGTGCGTTTGCATGTGTGCTCGCAAGTTAGAACGATCCGCAAAAGCTTTACCGCAGTGCGCGCAGCCGTACGGCTTCTCACCGGTGTGGGACCGCAGGTGGCCTTGCAGTAGCCACGGTCTCGAGAACAGCTTCCCACACACGCCGCACACGTGTGACAGTTGGTGCGTCAGCACGTGCATGGCGAGCGCCGGCATGGACACGTAGGCTTTGCCGCACTCGCCGCAGCGCTTAGCCGCCACTGAGTCTAGACTGCGATGCGTCTGCTTGTGTCGAGACAAATTTGATGACGTCGCATATCGTTTTCCGCATTCGCTACACGTATACTTGGACTTTGGTTCTGGTTGTGGTACAGTTTCGACCGGCGCATTTGCATAGTTTCTGCGTTTAGATCTTCCATCGCTTACGAAGAATGCGTCGTAGGTGTAGGCGATGGTTTCCCGCGGTCGTTCAGCGGGTGGTTCCTGCGCAGGAGGCTCGGGCGGTGGCGGTGGGGGAGGCGGCGGCGGCGGCGGCGCGCTCGGCTGCGGCTCCGGGGGCGCCGGCTCCGCGCGCGGCGGGGTGAGGAATACGGGATGCTGGCTAAGGTCGAGGATCGCATGCGCAGCGTTGAGGTCTTCCTCGGCTCGGTTGAGGTGTGCTGCGCGGTTGCCGAGGCAGTAGGGGCGATAGATGTCTTTCTTCTTCGGTGGCAGAGAGAGAAGGGCACCGGTGCTGGTGTAGCACATAGAGATGGACTTGCCGCTCGCCGGTGGCGGGGGAGGGGAGACAGGTGAAGACTGGAGCTGAACCTGGAGGAAGGGCGAGTCTGTCGAGTCGGAGGCGGGGGACAGTTGCAGAAGGGCATAGGATAGAGGCTGAGGCGCCGGCTGAGGGGCGGGGCCGGGGCCGGCGGCGGCCGGGCTCACCTCGCTCGGCAGCTGGGCGGTGAACTGTGTGGAAGGCTGCTCTTCGGTGTACCCTGCCGAGAAAACAAAACCACCACTTAATAAAACCACACTAATATAAGCATCAACATTATTATATGGTCAGCAAGGAGTACAATGTCGCATGAAGTCAGACAATAAAAATACACGAAATAATATACTAATTATAACATTATATTACAGCAAACGTTACATTGTAACGAACAGTGGCGGTCAGTAATCTTATATAATCTCACGCAAACATTCGCAGGCCGCAGCGCTTGAATAAACAACCAGTTAAATCGGGGTTTGACACACAGATAACAATACACGTAGAATAATAAATCATTGTTATTTATCACGTGCTCATAAATGAACAACAGTTCAACGCATGGATAAAACTGTATTAATTTGAAAATGTAAGAGCTAATTAAGTGGTATAATATCAAACAGTATTCAATTACTTGTCAATACCTGTAAAAATGAATCAAAACTGGCAAAGCAGGTACAAATCTACAAAGAAAAATAACAGCAAAACAAAAGAAACGCATTCAGAGATAAACCTAAAATAAAACATTCTAGAATTCCCGACGCCTTCGCTGTCTGGAAATCATTTTTTAATATTATGACGAATTTAAATCGAGACGCTTTTCACGATCGAATGACTTAAAGGAGAATATCCGTGTTAAGTCCAACTTCGTTCGTAGTTGAATAGGCGCGACGTCAAGCAGACATAATGGTATCATACGGGTGCCTCTAGTGCCAAGAATTCTTTACAGCTTCATCGAATGCAGTCTGTGTTACTCAGACGGAAATTAACTTGGAATTTTTATTGCATTCGCGTAGAGATTGAATCGATATTCCTTTTCGTTTTGTTTGCAATTGTGACTGCTTCAGGCAGGACAGTATTTGGAAAATGTTCATTGTTTAGAGAGATAAGTCTTGTTTGAGTGGGAGCAGTTAGTAGTAAGTGTGATAGGTCAAAGTGTATTGATGTCTTATACGGGTTTTTTCAATAATAAGTTGTGACGTATCGATACAAATACGATTTCATAGAACCCATAATTGCTGAATTTATAAAATTATTTAAACTTAAAGTCTGATGATACATTAAATTTAAAACGAGATGCGCTGTGTTAACGGTTGAAATGTATCATTCGGAAAAATGTAAAGCTATTATTTTTCCCTTTTCACTTTTTACAATAAAAAGTAGAACGGATATTTGAACACTCTCACATCAGACGTTCCCGATAAAGCCTGTCAAAATAAATACAATATTTTATCCGCTTCTAAAACGTATCTCGTCTACCATACGTTTCATAAATGCCAAAACATGTCTGAAGCGGAATACATTTCATATCAATAAAAAGATTTAAAAGATACACAAATAAAGCCAGGGGATTATCCGTCGAGCGCTTTTGCCATAAAAATTTCACATCCCGACCACAGCGCCTGAATAACTAAGGGTTGAGTTAATCCCTCAAACGACCCCTCGGAACTTAGTTTTATTTGCAGACATTTTGTTTGGACTTTATGGTATTGATATCCACATTCAAAGGTTGTAAGATACGTGATATAGTTGAGTAACATTTGCCGTTGATCTTTATATCGAGTCGACAAGTTTCGTTGGCCGAAAAATATACTACGGGAAGGCATTTCTTTATAAAATTAATAGTGTTAATAATTATGTATATCTATCTATGTATAAATCTCTCCCGTCTTAGTATTTTTCCGTTTCACAATTCTGTGTGATGCCTCCATTAAAAATATGAACTATTCTAATAATGTCATCAATATAAGAGTTCAGAACAGCTTGCACCATACATTTTTTTTCATTAGGACAACAGTATAGGTACTAACATCGCTATAAAACTGAACAAAAGAACACGTCAGCTAAAGTGAAAGTTGTAAAAAAGTTACCCAAACAACAAGGTATTACGGCCTTCTTTAATAAGCTGGAAGTTATAATTCAACCTTGTTTGGGGGGTGTGGGGGTTGAGAAGGTTGAGAAGAGTTACTTCGGGACCGTTAATAGCCGAAGCGAACCTGTGGCGTAGGCGACCTGTAGCGTGCACTTGCATTCCTATGATAACTTCGCATTTGCACGTAATTGTCGCATGAGCTGTGATTAATTGTATCTGAATGGTATAGTCAAGTTTTGATGAAGCATTGAGGGTTTTTTTTAAGAATGAAGGAAAGTTGAGTAATATTTTCTTCAATGGCGTTGCCATTATATTTTTTCTTCGTCTTTTACTACCTAAAGGGGACTTTTCTTTTAGTACAATGAGATTATAAAGTCGCATAAAATATGAATCGAGACTTTTAGATCGAAGATCTTCGTAATAATTTTTATTGTTCTACTCGAATATCAAAATCAAAACCAGAAGATACAAATGAATTTATAAATCACTTATTTACCTCAGGAAATAAAATACCGCAATCCAGGTATCCGCAATATTAATTGGCAGGTTTATTTTACAACGCGAACGTTAATCGCCCCGCAAATATTTCAATAAAATTCCAATTCATCGCAGATTTATCAATTATAAAAATGTTTTTCTCGTTTATTCATTCGTATCATTCGATTATGAAAGGTCCTGCCATGATTTGTTTTAAAATTCACGCCGAATGTAATTTTATTCAGTTACGTATTCAATAGTATTGAACAGTTTAAAGGTATTTAGTATTTTACTAGTTAAAATATAGGCAATTGTTTGAAGAAAAGTGACTAGTCAGGTATAAGCTAAATGTCTTTTGAATTTGGAAAGATCGTCAGTAATCGCATTGCACATTCCTTGATCGACAATTGTCTTTTCTAAACTTTTCGTCTAGACCGCGCAATGAATATACTAATAGTGGCATCTAATATTTGATCTCGCGAAAGTGAGCCATTTATTCCTATGCAAGTAGGTTTATATTAAATAGCTTTTCTTTTGTTTTAGGTCTGCTGTACCATCGGTTTCGTGCACGCAGTCTGCTCTCATTGTCTACTGTCTACCTCTACGTGGCCTCGCACCACGTGCTGGAACATAGATTGAGGAGATCAAGCTATTCTGGTGATGGTATCCGGTTTCAGCGGGTTTAGCAGAGGGCTCTACAACGGGCGAACTTCAAGAGAAATGCTGTCTAGAGCAACAAGGTAAGTGTTCTTTAGTTCAAGGTTGTAGCAATTAACACGAGAAACATACTCTAAACTTACGGAACTTCAAAATTCTAACTAACTATTATTTGATTTAACGTAACTTTTGAACCTATAAGTTCCTTACGAATGTCCTCAATCATGAGCTGACGCGGCAGGCTACAGATTACGATTTGAACGAAATAAGATCTCATTAAAAGAAGCAGTTACGTTACTAAAAGAGGTATTGAATTTAGAGATTATTGTTACCATAATTGACAAGAAATATAATGTATTCTCTAATTTTCATTGATGTTGGTATCTGTACAATTGTTTCCTGCTACAATCTTGTACGACATATAGTGTGATTGTACTGTCAGCAACAAAAGTTCATTAAAGAAAAAAATATTAGTAAACTTAAGCATTGATTGATTAAGGCAAGGTGTCTTCAACTATTTTTCTGTAAAATTCTGAGATCAAAGCTATTTTGTAGTTTATTAGTAACAAAACCTTTTTGTATGATGTGTGTTCGTTTATATAAACGTTTGTTGCTGACTGTATCTTTTAATTGCAATGCAAAAAGTTATAAATATTCGATGAAGTAAAAACTTAAACCATTTTTTACCCGAAGTTGTAAAAAAAGATTTCACATAGGGAACATTGAATGTTGTGACGTACTTTTTAATTTTTTTTTCCTGGTTCTGAAAACGTTGCATATAAAACCGATGCTTCTCGACAGTGAAAGAGGGTTTCAATGTAAAATAAATCTTAAGTAATTTGAACTTAAAGTCGGTTATTGTAAGCCAGTTCTGACGTACCTTTTTAATAGAGAATACTAATCAAATAACACACCGAGATACCCTAATCATTTGAATTTGATCCTTAAACATAACAAATTAAAGTGTAAATTATATAAAATAACTTAACTACTTGAAAAAGACCACTTCATTACTATAATTCGTGTTAAAACCCATTAGAATTCAGTACCGGTAAAATGTTTCATCATTTAACACCATTATAGTTCATTTAAATAACTTAATTAGCATACCGAGATTGAATTTTCGTTAAATGCGGTCAAATTCTGGTGCGAAAATTACGTGATTTCGTTGTTGGATGTGTCGAAAATTTTAAATTATAAGTACTGTAATTTACTGCTTCAACTGTACGTGTGTATGTCACTAAACTCCTCCTAAAACAGTGGATCGATTTGAATGACGTCTTTTGTACGCGTTTGGGTGGCGTCCTGGATGATTTAGATTCACAAAACAACTCCGAAAACCAATTTCGCCAGATCAGCTCACTTAGACAATATCCGATAGACAAATTGCATTTCTCCGAGCGCTGAAGTTGATGAAATCGCCCAAATTTATTGAATTGACAATTCAGGGTCACATAAACTGTCCAAAAGGAATGCCATCCCATACATATATGACATATATGATATATTTAAGCAATTCAATCTAAAAGGCTATTTAAACTAGCTTGCCGTTTAACTCTACCATTGTTGTACGAAGAGCTCTTACTAAAACACACATTAAGCTCTTTTATATTACTGTTTATAACGAGAGCACACATACGCATTCGCCTATTATATTTCCCGAGTGCTCTTAAAGACAAACTCCTTTATAAATATGTAGGTATTTTCCCGACTACCCCTACTTGAGAATAAGGGCAGCTCAGCGGTGTACGATCCAAACAAGCAGCACGTTTAACTTTCGCTGCCGAAGGTGAACTGGTAAACAAAGTTGTTATGCTTAGCTCTACATTTTTATCATTGAAAATATCCTCGAATTGAGAAGGATTTTCTCGTTATGATTTCGCAAAATTGTTAGCAAAGAGGTTTGCATGTATTACAGTAATGAGTAGATACTTGAATAGAACGATTTTTTTCAAAGAGTTCACGATACTTCTTTTTACTGCCATGTTCTATTCCGATAGATTTATTTAATGTTAGCACTGTAAATCACAATCGAATGAATAATAATTTTCAAAGAGACATTATAAACAACTTGATAGGAATGTCACGAATCCAAAATTGTCCAATTCATTTTCTGACCTGACAAATTGCATAACAATCATGACTCAAAAATAAAACTATCAATAATTCCTTCTCTACTTAATTCGACACGTAACTACATCAAAGGTTCAATCTAATAACACACTGGAGCATCCTTAATAGGCTTGACATTGTCCGTGACTTGTTACATAATGACTTCGTATAAACCCATTCATTGTCAACCAACTAAAGCCGATGAAAAATCAAATAACCAACGGTATTTCACATTTCATTCAAAAAAATGTAGATGCCTTAAATACATTTTCAATTTGGTATTTGTTAACCCTCAGCTATGCTCGAGTAACGCATATGTACGCAAGTTTCAAAAACACGTAATAGAATTATTGATCGAAATATTGTTTGTCACTGGACAGCTATATTCCTATTTAAAGGAAAAATAAAATGAGGGGAGAGAATAAAATAGAGTTTCATACCCTTAATTAAATGCTGCGGTTGATACAAAGCTACAACGTTAGACTAGGTTTATATAGGCACATTAGAAACCGCGAAAGATTTATGCGACGTCGGCTTAGGGTAATCCAGCCGATTTGACCCTGACATTTGTATCGAGCGGAAATTAACAATTTATTAAACATACCTTGTCCTTTCGGCTGCTTTCCTAGCACATTTAACTTTTGGCAACTTTCGAAAATGTTGGAATTTTTTGTGTGATTTTGACCGCTGTGTCGTTGAAACAGTGTGATTGCAACTATATCGATAGGAAGCCAAGATAGTCGTGTGTGCGACTGACAGAGATGAACGCACGCGCTAGATAGAGACTGACAGCGCTGCAGTATCATTCAATCGTCGCGATTAGTGTTCCGGAGGGAATACCCATTTAACACCACTGTCACGTTTCAATGTAACGACACTACATTTTGCTGCATTTTTTTTCTGTTTGAGTGGAATTCGATACTTGTTTCGGCCAGTATTTGATACACAGCTTTTTCGTTTGGAAATATAACGGATAATTTTTGCTGAAAAGCGTTGTTTCAAGAAAAGTCCTATTGTTTATAGTACAACCGAACTTGTATTTCTTTCGATTAACTAATATCAATTTAGTAACTATTCAAATTCACATAATTTTATTTAATACTAAAAAAACTAACTTCTACTTCATCATCTAAAATTAGGAGTATCTAGGAACTAAACTAAACTAATAAATAATTTAGTAACTATTGTAAAAAAAAAATGTTTGATCTGTTTCACCGATACCGATTTTCGTGATTCAAAATGTCTCGTGAGTCTGTACTTTAAAACAGAATTTGGTTATCATTACAATGAGAAGGAATTCAAAACTCTATTTTCCTATAACAACGGACCTCCAAGTTCCAAGAAAACAAACTAACGAAATAAACGCAACGCGCGCCAAATACTTTTCGTACAATAGCAAAAACAACGCGGGGGTGAGCAGGGTACACCGCATTGCACCAGTTGAATCTCACCCCAAACTAGGGGGCTATCCCTGCCCCCCGCACCCCCCCGGCCCTGGGCCTCCCCGCGAGGGGTTATACAGGGTACTTGTTGACGTCCGCGCTGCTGGGGATGCGAACTGCGTAACCAATTGATTTTCGGCGAAGTCAGTTTCTCGGAGATGTATCTCTGGCGGTCGATTGTCTGCCGCCCTATCTTACGTATTCGCTGCCAAAAATTCCTTTAGTAGTAGGTTTAGTGCAAATGATTTTATATTATTAAATCTTGAATCTTTTGAGTCTGTTTGTAAGAGATAGCTTGAGTAAATTACCTTTAAAAAGAAAATTCACAGTAGAAAATAAGTAAGAACAGTTTGATTGAATTGAAGGACGACTCAACGCTCTCATGTCATTGAACTTATCAAATTGTATTAGATAGACAACCTTTTTACATTTATCAAAACATTACGAAGGTTTGATCGTCTCATGGAAAATAAATAATGTTTTCTAAAATCAAATTGTTTCAGTATAATCGCGACTGAAGTAGTCTGAACCGATCTGCTTTTTAATGACTCTTAACATAGCTTATTTCAGCTTAAGCTACTTACTTGCTCTCTACATGAGAATAAGAGATTATTAAAGCTGTTTTGAAATTTCATAGCAAAATAATAACTTAAATATTGAGCTTATTACAAAACTGTTGAAATTAAAATAAACATCGCTCCACGTAAAGTTGGACCGAAAACTAATCAAAATAAATAGGAACATTTCTTGAAAGAAGTTCTTTTAAAACAGCAACACTAGAAACGAAATTGAGCCGAGCCGAGGAACTTTTAAATAAAAATGAGAGGTTGAATTTTAAAATCTCAGATTGGGTTCGTTCGAGGGCTTTGTTGGCGGGACTCGGGACTGCGGGCTGCGAGAGTTCGTTCCCGTGTTCCCGGGCAAAGCTGGCGCAGATGTTGGGGAGCCGCCTGTTCCCACTAATGGATGTATGGATTATAAATTATAAAAGCACCTCGTTCAATGCCAATGGGTACTACTCGAACTCGGCGGAAACAAAGGGGATTAGTCTGGGTCCATACGTAACATCGGTAAAGCACAACAAAAGCACTTCGTCTGATTAAAACGAATATGGTTCCAATGAATATGATGGCATTTTCCGATGTAAGAGTGCAACATTGTGGCATGGAAACAATACGGCGCGAGTGCGTGGGGCTCGGATAATATCATTTTCACGAGGTATAAATTATTTGAATCCACCAATTTGTATAAAAGTATTTTAAGCTTTATTAATTATTTTATTTTGTAGAGTTCATACATCCAGGCCCAATTACAGAGTTCATCAATCAATTATTTTCGGTATTGAAAATAGTTATATAAATTCGAACCGCGATTCATTTTGTAATGGAACGGCTAAGTACATTAAAATCCGACAAAATATTTTGTATTCATTTGCAATGGAATGATTTAATTAGCACGTTGGACGGGCTGTTTGATACATCATTATCAATAAATTAACACTAGTAAGTGCGTTTGGAATAATTAACGTCTGTTAATAAAATAATATTCGATTTTCCTGAGAGCCTTGTTACGTTTGCTTTAATACAATCAACTTCAACGTCAAGCGCTGAAGTACCATTAGTGACACGGCATTTGCGAATCAAAACCCATTAAAGTTGAAGCATAGCTTTGTCGGATTGGTTTTCTGTGATATTAGTTGAAAAGGGACGATATTAAAAACACTTTTTCTACCTTAAACCCCAATCGTACGGGTATCCAGCCGATAAAATACGGGCGACATATGCTGGATGCCATAAATTAAAGTAAAAGAAACGCTGTTGCGAAATGTCGCGTTTCGGCGCCAACGAGAGAACTCCCTGCATGTGTGTGTATATATAGGTACATACATATATGTAGGTATGTAAGGTTCGTCGTTCATTCCCACGTGGCCTACATAAGCCCTATCTGACCTAGAAGTGTAATATTACTCTGTTCAGCCCACAATCGGTGTACTTCCGAATTTCGCGAAATCTTTTGTTTTGCGGTTCTATTTTTAGACGCAGTATTTTCTTCTTGCTTTTGCGGTGTTTTAACTAGATAGTGGTTTCTGTTTACCTTCGGATTTTGTGTCGCATTTATTATGGACTAGTGATATAAAAAAAACTTTTGTAAAATTTGAAGTAGAGAAGAAAAACTCTCCAAGATGACATTTTTATTTCAGTCGAATTTAGTTTTGATAAATACATGGTCGAAGTGTTCTTATATTTTTTACAGAAATCAACATTTTAAAAATTTTCATGTTCTACATACATTAATACAAATAACACAAACAACATATAGAGTACAATTTTACACTCTTTACATTAGAGTAAAACAATTACTACAATTTTACCTACTCTTCTCTAGCCAGACACCAATAATGTCTTAGACTGAAGTTATGCAACGGGAGCTTATTCTGCCACCGCGCTACCATTCTAAAGCATTACTTACAAAGTGTGATTGACAGAATAGGGACGCGCGTGTTTGGGGCGGGCGGTATCTAGAGCATTAGCCGTTCCATGAGTGATGTCGGTGACTTAGCACAAACCTGGAATCTATACATAGTAGCGACGTATTTTATGTAGGGAAGCTATTAGGTATGATATTTTTAAGGTCTTGATATCGAAAATGCTGGAGCCGCTATTGAAAGTAGGTAGGTACTTAAGTAGTTGTTTTACGATTCTGTAGGTAGCTTAAATTTAAATAGAAAAATTCTTAACAATATTTATTCGAACCATCTTTGTTTCATCAATTCCTAATCAATAATTAGGACAATGATAGACACTCTGTGGTTCTCAATTTGTATAGGTATTTGGTATATAGAATTGGTGTTGTATTAAATTTCAAAATTTGTAGAGGCAGAAACATTTTTTGTAATTAAAACTTATCTGAAACACAAAAATAATTTCAGATAATGTTTCCCCATAAACCCTATCCAAATTTACAATAAAACCAAACACCAAAAACGAAACTACACACCATTGTTTTTCAATATCAAAAACCAATCAAAACAAAAAAAAAACTATCTGAAAACCAATCTAAAAACAACAAACAAATGATAAATATTATTTCGTATTGTCCGTCAATAAATACAGTTGTCGGATTGCAGGCAAATTGCTGTTGACACCGAGTTTGTTGCCTGACCAAACATTGCAAGGCCACCGTGAAATATTATTTGTTAGCACTGTTACCTACACCTAAATTATACAAAACATAAATATGTGTTGTCTGAGCTGATATTATATTTGAATTGTCAACGATACTGTTTAAGTATATTACCTCCTTGGTATAAAACTTATCAAAACGAAAGTATATAGTGGTGTGTGTATTATTGTAGAATTTGCCGAAATCTTGTCCTTTTCTGTTATTATAAAGATGAAGGTTAAACGGATGGCGTATAAAAGATGAGTCAAAATCATATTATTAATAATATTTAATATAGAAGTATCTAGTATTTGATAGATTAATTAATAGAAAACTGCTGAGGTTCGACAGTACTTTGAGTGGTGTTTAATTGTAAAAGTAATCTAAGTATATGTTAACTTAATCTCTAACCCATACATTTGGCATTATTAGT
This sequence comes from Trichoplusia ni, assembly GCF_003590095.1. Taxonomy (NCBI): domain Eukaryota; kingdom Metazoa; phylum Arthropoda; class Insecta; order Lepidoptera; family Noctuidae; genus Trichoplusia; species Trichoplusia ni. Next base: position 1,940,658 of record NC_039478.1, on the reverse strand, counting down.
AGCATAAAGATGACTATATACTATGATGCTAGCTTTAATATACCAGCGAAACAAAATACTACCTGCTTACTGGAACAAATGAATAAAAGAATTAAAAAAATATTTTGTTCGTAAAACCTTTATAAAAGCAGAATCCCAAATCAGCCACCAACTACATTCGAATTGCATTGTCCACATGAAACATTCATTTCACTCGAAATGCCGACAAAGACCGACAAGATTCATTTGTCAGAATTCCAAATTAAGTTTTCAGAACGAAGATAACAGTGCAGCGTTCATTGTTTATTCGTATTACTTTAATTAGTAGACACAACCGTGGGTGGATACGAAAATCAACCTTGTGGCCTTGTAATAAAGATGAGATCAATATCACCGATGTGAGGTAGGCATTCAGGTCGCACATGCACTGTGTAATTACACGTGCCACGTCATTTCTAGGAACATTTTGTTCTCATTTCGTTTGAATAATTACATATTTTGTATGGATTCTGAGAACAGGAAAGAGAAATAATTTAAAATATCAATACCAATATTTCTCGAATATATGTTCATTTTGCAGAAAAACGTCCTTTGACTGTCATTGTTAGCGTTTTGTTTCATTTCCCGAAGCCATGTTTGAATGTCATATTCCAGGAAAGTTTAAAGGATCCCTTTGTGTTAATTTCACAGAACCACTGCATACGCATATACTCGTAACTACAATGAAATAAAAAAAAACTTTAAATCTGCTCTTTTACGTAATCCATTTTAATAAATCTCCTTTTGGAATTTAATGTTCACTACTGGTACTGAAAATGAGATAAAGAAATTCGTATTTTCTATATTAATTTCGCTGATAAAATTATCTCAAAACTCGTACTAATTTCTATGAATGTATCTCTGCGCCAAGTCATCCTAATCCCGTTCAAGCAATGAGAAGAAAATTCAATTTAATTCATTGTCTCGGGGCGAGATAACAGTGATAAAGGGAATAGGTTCTAAGCCTACTGCGCCAAGTGCTCGTCACATTAATACGACGCGGATCCCTGATTTTATTGTTACATTGCTTTGTCTTATTGTTCCTATTTCCCCTAATGAGCGCTCGAATTTCAGAGGAAGGTTTTTGTTGCAAACGTTGTTGTCACTCTTATTTTGCACTGGATAACTCATTTAGTTCTGTCTGACGTGTGAGTAGAATGTAGGATGCAAACGTGATGCTTGCAACTTAATCAAAAAGAAAAAAGATTCGTTTAAAAAGGTCGCGATATAAAACAGTTGAATGATAGATATGTCTCTGATAATATATCCTAATAATTGAATTGATGACATAGAAAACATAAATTGCATTAGTAAAAAACTAAATGCAAAGTTAGGTACCTATTAAATAAAACTTTGATTGTCCTTAACAATTGTCTTACTTTAAAAAATAATCGTTTCTCAACAGCTGTATGGATTCTCAAGCTGTAGAAGTTATTGATACAATAATTTGCTTTGATTAGATACAAAGTAAAGGGCATATAACAAGGTTAAATTGAGTTTGACGTCTAATTGTCACGTCGCCGGAGGCAATCCCTACTGACCTGAAATAACGTAACTGTACTGTACAGTCAGCAACATATGTTCTCCTTCCAAGTACCAGTATTTTTATAGCAACTTTAAACTATATTTTAGTTTAAGACTATTATCTACAGGACTGTTATGTAAGTATATACGTGTATTTTCGACGTATTCCTATTGCCTTGCACGTCGTACGCCATTTGACTTTCAAACTTACTATCATATTGCATAATATACTGTTTTGAGGTGATGGAAGTGTATATTACAGCTATTTAGACGAAAGACTTCAGATTTTTACTATGGTTGCACGGATAGCTTAATGCTAAAGGTTCCTACGTCAAATACATTGCGCGAAACCCGTCTAGATTTCTCTTATCTTACTCTTATCTTTCTATTACTCTTATCTTCATGAAGACATCTTTCTGCATACGACTTGAGTGTCTGTGAATCTCCCCGTGATATCAAAATCAAATTCCTCATTGCAAGAGTCATTAAAAAAAATAGTAAACGAATTGAATTGGATTATTTCAGATTTTGAAAATCTTCTAATATATAAAATTCCCGTATCACGATGTTAGATACCGTACTCCTCCGAAACGGCTTTACCGATTTTTATCAAATTTTATATGCGTATTCAGTAGGTCTGAAAATAGAACAACATCTATTTTTCATACCCCTAAGTGATAAGGGTTGCTCACACTAAAAAAAAATATATTTTTCTTTCCTTTTTTTATAATGTGGCATTAAAAATATATACAACTAGAAATAATTAATTAGGCAAAACAACGTTTGCTGGGTCAGCTAGTAAGTTTATATAAATCGATTTCTGTTGCTTACCCTACCTAGTTACTATGCAAAAGTCTTTGGAATTTAAAGGATACAGCTTGTTAAAACCGTCTGGCTATGCACTATGCAGTCCAGTCGGGTCAAGAATAAGTTTAATATCCAATAGATCCGAATCGATAACTTACGTTTATCGATATAAAACCTATTAAAATTGGCTATTGTAATATTTCACTTCAATCGTAACTGCAGTATCTTGACATAATTAAAACCATTTGTCTATTTTTATTAACATTGTTATGGTTTATGTCAACGCCAAGTCTATAAAGTAACTTCAAATCACGAAACTTGAAAGTCATTGTTAAAGATTATCGTTTTTTTTTTCTAACTTTTAACAATGAGACTTCATTTTATATATTGAAGATACACCAAATCATAATAGGTACTAGAAAAGAAAACAATCATAACGAAATCAGAAAATTAACTTATCATCAAAAGTACAAAACAAAAAGATTCCCCTATTCCCTTAAATCTATCAATTTGTAACTGTCTGTAAAAAAAACGAAATAAAAAAGTCGAAAATTAAACGTCACATACGCATAACCAGAAAATAAAACTTGAACGTCGACAGCCCAGGACTTGCTACTCTTACATTTTGCACGTTAAAATTCGAAGTTCCAATTAACTCGCGGGTAGTTCGACTCGCGCCAACTGTCACTACCAAAACCCTTCTGGAATATTCGAATGGAGTGTACTTGTTACAGACAGACACCCTTTCACAGTTAATTATTCATTGTTCGTAATGCAACGTGTCGTTATGCTGATGTTGTTTTCGATTCGTATTTTGATTGTTATTTTGTGATGGAAACTTGAAATTTTCGAATGGGTAAACCAGTAATTGAAATTAGTCTTTACGTAAGTGGGCTTAAAATGCATAAATGAAAAATTTGTAACGCGTCACTTAACACATAATGTATATTGCCTTCACATTCTTTTTTATCCTATTCCTTTCACATGCAACCTTTCACAGTATTATTACATTAAACAATGAACGTTTTAAATAGAAAAAGTTACGTGAAGCACTGATACGTTCCACGTGCAAACAATTAAATGGTGGCTAGAATCTGTCTTTATGTAATCGTCAGAATTGGATTTAAACTAAGCTTGTTTGAATCAATGTCGGGCATAAATTTAAAATCAATTAGCGACCGACCGATCTACGTTCTATTTTAATATACGTAAAGTATAAAGTTCTGATTACATGCACGGTTTCTTTTGCGTGTGAAGTTATCGTAATGTCGTTTGTGTAAACGTGTTATAGAAATTTGTGTTCAATGCCTTGTTTTGCTGTATGTACTATATGCATATTGCGGTTAATATAATTTGTTTTTTTAAACAAGGATTGGTGACCTCCTTGCGAGGATGAGAGCTAGGATATTGTAGAAGTATATTGAAACCTACCCACTACAATTAATAAAAAATCTCTTACTTACAACTCAAAAACAAATGACAAACGACATTCATTTATTAAAAACTCTATACTCAAAACAACTTATATATACAAAAAATAACATTAATCGTGATTCCTTTTTAAATGACGCTATTACGTACTCGTTCTTCAAACATTTTTACTTTTAAAAAACAGTCCGAACTGAATAATATGTCTGGATCTGTAGCGGGTACTTAAAATGATATAGGTACGTACATTTCGGCCATTATTCCGAGTGCTGTTGCGTTCGAGACGAGGCTTCGTGCCAATATCCGTCTTTATCGATTAGAAGAATGACTGAAGGGTTTATTCTACTACAATGGTCTCCTAATGCAATTGTTCGAATTGTAGAATATCATGGAATCTAGTATTGTTAGCAAATGTATTGTCGGGTTTCGACCTTTGCAAGTAAATTTTTAAAAGTATTCTTTTTTTACTATATAAAAATAACTCGGATTTTCCTTTCTGACGCTATAACTTCAAAACGCACGAACCGATTTCCACGGTTTTGCATTCGTTGGAAAGGTCTCGGGCTCCGCGAGGTTTATAGCAAAGAAAATTCAGGAAAAATTAGGTGGTAGGTAGTAGGTAGAAAAAATTGCATTGCGACGCATGCGAGGTACAGCTAGCTACACTATATATTTAATCTATTAGCTCATTTTCTGGCACGTGATTTTGTTGGACAGAAATGAAACTTGCATATGTTTAAACTATACCGAAAGTTGAAACTTTTTTTTATTAATCTACATACTGATTTCGACGTATAACGCTAAGGGTTAAGGTGGCGCGGGATAGAGAATCGTGAGAAAAAAATTGGCGAAGGAATTTGCCAGTTACGTAACAACGTAACCTAGAATAATAACAGATGAACCTCTGTTTCATATATAATTCATTCGTTGCTACCTAAATACTTCAGTACGAAAACCTAAAGCTTTACCAATAACATGAAAATTTGGCTAACCAATTTATTTTAATCCTTCCAATTATTATCTATAAATCATAATGAACGTTTATTTATAAAGCGTGGAAATGTGAAATACATTTCATCATTTACTTTATCCGAAATGCAAAATTCATTAATTAATTGAATATCGATTATACCCTATAATGGCCATTTCACAAACTTTGAGCTTTGATGGGGTTAGCCTGTTTCATGAAACACAATAAGCGTTTCCAATCCCTGCTTAAAACAATGAACAAATAATATTCAAAACAAAATAATTCATATATTAAAACATTTGTACATTATGACATCAGCTAGTTTTCAAAAGAATCTACTTTAATTTGAATGCCAAAACAGGTGGGCGCGCATTCCGTCGCGATCTCTTGATCTTATTTTTTTTCTTCATGAAATACAACTCCGGCAGTAAGGAATTTAATACTTGTGTCGCGGGGGTTCAACAAACTTTCAAGACATATGCACGAAGAGGGATTGTTTTGAGACTTCGAACAAACAATTCTGGATCACATATATACTTGTCCTATGCGGAATTAAATACTCAACACGTCGTGCAGACGTAGGTATAACACACAGGCTATTACTTCCTCAAATGATTTAAATTAGAATTTCCTTTAATACTAAACTGTATAATTCAGAACTAAAATCTAAAATCAAACCGCGATAAAATCCGTAAAAGTAGTTTCATTTTAATGTCTAACATTCGCGTAAACCTAAGAAACTACTATGTATAATTCAGTTTAATAGAGATTATTTAATCTTCTGCAAGCGGTAGTTACTATATGATCTATATCTGCGTTGAAATACAATGTACATCCTAATTAAGTGAAGCAGACAGTTGCTTTCCAAGTTAGTTGCGACTGTTGTAGTCAGGAAGTCTCTACTGAACAATATCAAGCCTGTATAGTACTGAGTATACTAGACGCCTTTGTTCTGACTTGTAACGGAGTTAACAATGTAAAGGACACTGAATGACTATGGCGCAGTTTCAAGTGGCTCTACTTAAATCAAATGGGGGGACGTTAAAAATGGGCCCATTGAAGATTATCTTAGTTTTTTTTTGCTCATTAATTGTCTTCTGCGATGACCGGGATGGTATAGACGGGTCGCTTGCTGACGTTCGCTTGCTGAGAAAATTTAATAAGAATGTAGTTTTGTGCTTTACAATTTGCTTGGTGTGGTTGTTGACGGGATGCCACGCATTTTGTGATAAAAATATTATACGTTTCAAGCTACAGAATTTTACATATGAGGATTGTGATTGAAGTTTTACCATTTGAGTGCTGCTATTGTTTGCTCGTTTGGCTTAATAGGTATTTTTGGGCAGTGTTGAACGCTATGGTATGGCGTTACGATGACGAAATCCGTGTCAATTTAAGTCTGTGTCATTTGTGACTGTGGTTGTGCCGTAAACTGCATTTTTTTGCATGCTTATCGAATGCTGTCTTGTCATTTAGCACTGAAGACAGTTTGACAATTACATTGTTTTAGCTTGACGACAATGTAATCGTCTGCTGTGATTCCCACTGTAAGCATTTATTTATGCTTTCACCAACACGAGTTCTGAAGTTGAAACGCCGCGAGCTCGTTCAACGTTTAGGTTATCGTTATAAAGTTTATGTGTTGCTAATTTGTAGCGTCGCTGTCTCGACTATTCGTGTCGTGAATAGCATTTACGGTAAATTGCCTCAACGTGTGTCGTTTAAAAGTTTATTTCAATGTGTATTTTTAAACTCCGACGAAAAAATGGGATTGTTGTAAGTTTCACGTGTTTGTCTGTCTGCCTTTTTGTCTGTCTGTGGCATCATGGGTTACGAATGGATTGAGATTTCTTACAGCTATGATTGGCGTATTTCTTAATTCAGACTTTAATTTATAACCAATTAATAATCGTGATCAATAAAAATATGTATTAAAATGTTGTAAGAGATTATTTCCTAAGTACATAAAGTATTTTGAAGCATAAAATACAACGGATTCCGTATCTGACGAAATATGCTTTCAGCATACAAACGAATAGAATACAATTAAATAGAATAGAATACAGACGTAACAATTCAAAGCAAAACCACAAACGCTACTTGAAATTGCTCCTTCTATCAAACGCTCCTTGCTTTGAAACTTGCTCTTTATATATTCATAATTAAACGTTCAATAACGTTTCTCTGAAGTGCTTGTTCCGTAGAACTATAGCACAAAGGAACTATATTATCGTTTGATCAACTTCAAGACGAACTTCTTGAAAGAATTCCATTTTCGAAATAGATGAAAGTTTTTTGTATGACATGCCTAAGGCGCAGACTATACTGACGGCAAGCGAGCGAACATTCTCTTTTCAAACTTTTTACACCCGAACTACAGGGATAATTTGCAGTGTGAACCGAAGTATGAAAAGAGTTGAAACTATTGCTCGCCCGCTCGGCAACTGCCAGTGTAGTCTGCGCGTAACTCCCTCGCAACAATTACTCTAAAGTTCCTGCCAAGTTAACGTCTCATGAAGAGAAATGATTAATTTATCAGACACACAACGTGTTCAAAGATTAATTTAATTACAGCAACGTGTTCTTGCTCTGTATATAATAAGCCAGTTCTGTTAGATGCAATTAGATACTTGAAGTTATGGCATTGTTTTACTGAATCTGAAGTCTTGTGAAGATGAACGGTAGTTGTTTCAGAAATATAAAACGAGCAAATTCTTAGACAAAACTGTGTTCAAGATATTTCTATCTGTGAGGTTTTTTTTTATGTATGTTATCATATCTTGATATACAAAAAAAAAACCACGAAAACAAACAAATCTGCATAATAACATTTCTATGCTTTGAAAAATTTAGTCAAAATCACATACGATCTCAACGCCTTTCGATTTGATTCCCAAAAGTACAGTTAAATGAAACCTACAACATTTAAAATATTTTTCAGTTCTCATTTCGTTTGAAGGGAAATCTAATTTCCTCCGAAAATGTTGTTTAATTCATGAAGACGGGACTGATTGCGAATGCTGTTCGATTTAAATGCAGTAACATTGAGATGAATCTCTAACGATGGACGATTCTGATACCTCGTCGGGAGACGAGCTCTGGACCGAAATCGGAATCAGAGTACTTCGTAATTGAATAGTGAAAACCAGTATTTGGTCTGGTAATTCAATTTAATACGAATTCTGAACAGAAATTGGGTTTGAAACCATTTTCGTCAGGCTGCTGCTAAATCAATTAATTATTTTGACAAACGAAGTTCGTTATCAATTAAATTGATAGTTGAAATGTTTAATTTATTAATATTAGATAAACATGTTTCGTGTAAATTTAGATCAATAATCAATAATTTAAATCTATTCATAAAATTTATGCTGTCTCACAGATTTATCAACTTTAGGTAGATATAAGTTTAGCATAAGCAAAAATGTGAACAGTATGGAAATTAATATTGAAAAAAAAAACATCTCATTACGTAATATTTTTGTAACATTATAAATACTAAGGATTTCTTTAATACCTATTAGAATAACTTCATTGTCTCTACAACTTTATTATGAAATAAAAACGCTTAATTAATTCATCCAGAAACCCAATCTTCAAAGGACACAGGATTAATTAGTGTTTGAGAGTTGACAGTGCTAGCTACAAGAAAATTGCATATTACAGAAGCGTTGATTGAATCGCGCCAAGACCTCGGGAAAACCTTTTAAGCTATTAGTGCATATTGTTCTCAAAGAGTTAGCGCGCGTCTTGAAACAGCTTTATAATTAAATACGACGCTCACCAGGTGGCGCTGGCGTCTTGTCTGACTCACTTCAGATTAGAGATAAAACAAATATTTTATGACATTTTAAAACTTTCTTTTTACTTCGTTTTATTCGGCTTGGTATATCGTAATGTAGAATTGTAAGTTTCGTTTTAAATTTTGCTCTTAATTCGATTTAACGAATACTGTTATTGTGCAAATTGTTTGTAAGAGATACTTATGTTAAAAAGCATTTTATACCCACTTGTACCGAGAGGAATTTACGGAAAATATTTGAAGCACGCTCGGAATTTAAACCGCTCTCATAATTAATCCTTTAAAGGGAAAACAGAATGTTATTTTAAAAGCACAGTTGTATTTTTAAGCCTAGCTGAAGATTCTAGGTATTTGGGTGAATAAAACCTCAAGCTTTTTAACTTAATGGGATTTCAAGAAAAAGGTAACACGGATACAGGTTTATTACTCGTTTAAAAGTGCTTTCTACGTAACTGAGGGTTAAATGGTACACATTAAACTAAAAGAGTTTACTGCTGGCCGGATGGGCGTGCTGGCCGCCATTACACACTACCTGCCTTGTATTTCACGGGTTTAGTTGAAACAACTTTGAATAAGGTTCAATGGGCCTTTGAAAGCTTTATTTAGAGACTGAAAAAGCAGCACAAGGAGTGTCTTCATTTGTTTTGAAGTTTTTCTGTTTTTCTTACGTTCCATATTTGACCGCATTGCAGTTTGCTTTTGCCATTTGTATCAAGGATGCCAGATGATTTAATTTTAGGCTATTAATCTGGTCTCTTATTCAATATGACGTGCTTCGATATACTTTGGATGCCCGTAGGGGTAAATACATCTTTATTTTACTTTAAAGTAATTTTTTTCTGGAAAATTTCGGCAGCACACAATTTTGTACTGCCCTAAAATGATAATGCAATTCGAAACTTTCAACAATTTGATATACGCGAGCCTATCAAACAAACTGTTGGAGTGAATACAATAACATTTTATTATTTTCAATCTGACAGCGCCAGAGCGACCGGGACGGAGGGATTCCGCGGCGACCGCAGAGTTGGAATCTAGCCTTTGGCCAGCAGAAAGTTTTAACCGCAAATGCAAAACTGAACAGAAACCTTTGAACTTTGCAATTTCAATTGTAGAGTCTATTGCTTTCCGTTTTCGTAATTGTTACAGTTATTATTTCGAGTACTGAATAATGTATGTTGTTAGTGCTTTGTTTTAATGAGGCAAAACATAAAATATTTTAAAAATTCAGTATTAAGTTTCAGTATTACGTATTTGGTGATATTGAGTAGTTGGTTTAGTTTAGATATGCATTTAAATCAGTTCAAATGTGACTTCAGTTTCACAAACAATATTATTCATCATTGCTGCTAATTTCCTTGAAAATCAATGAGAACGTTATTTTATTATCGCTTGATCTATCCGCCAAAAGTAAGCTTGCTTACATCCAAAAAGTCTAATAATATTGGTTACCAAAAACACATCATCGAAACTCATCCCAACATATACAAAAACGCCAGCAAAAATTACTCTACCAACAGGATATGAAACAATAACCGACTTTGTCCTCCTATTGAAGACACTTGAATAATTACTCCACTCGCTAAGTACGTAGGGCTAGCTGTATTAAACTGGGAGCTATGCGCCATTGATCGTGGCCTCTCTGCCTCTTGGGCACGTTAGCTACCGTCGCGTGTCGACGTCGCTTTCTCACCTAACCCTATTGTGCGCGTTGGTAACCTGTGATGCTGATATTTTCTTTTATTAAATCCTGGTGGATTAATGCAATTAAAAAGTTTTAGAAATATTAAGGTAACTATTAGGTAATGGGTACTAGCATTGTAGGCAACCGTTTATTTTTATTTTCAGCCAGAATTTACTAATTACTAGGCTAGTGACGCAATATCTAAATAAGATTACTAAAGAAGAACCTTTGACAATATATTAAGCCGGTTCCATCATTACCTTACCTTAATTAAATACATAATCACATAGTCATTAATTAATGCATAAAATAAAATTACCTCCGGTGACAAAATGAATATTAGAGAATTTTTGTTGTTTCAAAATAATAAATCTGGAGATATATTTTTAACTGATGACCAGTAACTTTTTCAACAGATACTTTTCGAAAATATGACGAAGAGTTCGAAAAAACACGATGCGGCTAAAGATTTCTGAATAATATAACTGTCCCTGAAATATTACGTAATCTGGCGCATATATTGACATGCCATCGTACATACAAAAGCCGTCCATAGAACTTCTTCAACGAACTCTATAATCAAAAGTATGGTCAGCAAAACATTGCATTTCCCTGAAGTAAATTACGTGAAGTAGGGTCAGCATACTTTTAATGTGTCGAATGTCCACCAAGCAACGACTTTAATTTGAACAATTTTCGCTACGTAGAAACGTGTTTGAACAAGTTTGTTTTCCTTGGAGGTGGCCGGTGAGGTCTGCACACAGCGCCGACCGCCAATTATTCACATGACTATTTCGTCGATTGTGTCCCAACCGAGTAATTGTTTTGCCCACTGTGTTGCCGTTGTTTACAGTCTGGTGATTAAATGCGGAGCGGTTATAAAGTTTACGCAGCATGCTGCATGCTCGTTTGATTTTGATATTGTATTTAGAGTATTTGTCTGGTTAACAGTTTGATGAACTTTAACCAACACTGAGTTCATTATAAGTGTTTTGTTTTTTCAAAGAAAATACAAATCTATCTGGTTCTTATTGAGATGATTGCAATAAATTCTTGCTGGTCCTAAATTCCTACAGGAATTCTACAAAAAACCGGTATAAACTGACTTTAATTCCACCTTTGACGTAGAACATATCTTACATTCAACAACATACCTCTTTTTCATTTGCCTTCCCACGAAGTTCCCACGTTGTATAGTGGAGGGTATGAGCCCGCCTGTGCCGTGCTCGTATACTAATGCCCACGTGCGAGGACGGCACAGGCGGTCCCACACCAACCACCCCTCTTCTCCTTGAAGTTCAGCTGATATTCTTGTGTATATTGGTAGTTTTTGTCGAACTAACCTTAATTCTATGAAATTTGAACTTGAGCTACAATTTTGGACCAGTGGTTCCCAAGCTTTAAGTAATGACGCACGCCGCGCTAGTAATCGATTTACTGACTTTATGCAGAACCATACATTTTCGCGAGTATTTATAAAGTAACAAAATGTTGAGTGCTTGCGTTATTTTTTAATTTGTATGCCTATTATTGACCTAAGATCTACTATTGTGGTTTATGACTAATGTAAAGTGAATACCTTGGGTAGAGTGACAACAAAATGTACATGTAAGAGCAGCGACGCGGCCATAAAAGGTTGGGAACCCCTGATTTACACAAAACAAATTATTCCATCCTATGCTCTGATTTTTGTATCATTGAGCGTTAAACTCAACTCACAGATGACTAACGCCCAACATTAATAACGACACCTGGATGGATATCCCTACTACAGATTGAATTTTGACTTAAGGGCTACTCATCATGTCAAATTTCGATCTCTAGAAGGGATATGTCATCAAAATTGGGCATTAAAATTCCGTCTGAAAACAAACGCTTTGTTACATTATAAGAGGAGCACACAGAGAAAAGGTAGCTGAAAAAAGTGTACAAAAAGTTGTATGCGGTGGCCGCTTTGTGCGACTATCAAACAATTCTGAATCAGTTGTCAGACGCCTGCATTTAAATTTCGCTGTCAGTTTGTCCGCGAGTTTCTGTCAGCGGCAAAACTCCATCAAATTGTTCATGACGAATTCATTTTGTTCGGACTGTTTGCCGAAAATCCAAACTTTTTCATCGGGTTTTTGTAGCTCACAATGAGTAGCGTTCACACAAATAAAAGTTACCGTGGAGCTGCCTTGTTAAGAGAATTACTGTTTGTGTTTGAACGACAAAGCTTTACGTTCCTGTGTATAATTTGAAAATATAAGTACACATGAATTTAAACTGCAGCTTTGTATAACTTGGAATCGGTATTAAATTATACCGTAATATATTTCTAGTTATTCTTATTTTTAAAACTCTTTTAGTAAACTGTTCATTAGAATTTGTGCTCTTTATATAAAGTTAGATGTTTTAAAATATTTTAGTTACTCGCATATCTTTTATCCGAGTTCCTAGTACATCACGAATTGAACTAGGTATCCGTACTGTTGACCTTTATACGTATCAAAGTGGGAGGATCGTAGGCGGTCCGTGGGCGGAGCTTGCAACCAAGTCTATCCTACTGAAATACAGGAAACTATTAAATGTTAAATATTATTTCAACTAATTAAAGCTCGATAAATAATTTTGATAATGCATCGATACATTGTAACCGATTATAAACATCGATTTATTCCGTTAATTTATTTTTGAGTAGTGCGTGTATCGATACAATTATAAATACTGGGGACTCATCAACCTAAACTAAAGGCCAACTACAATCTGAGTCCTCAACATTTAATTGGCTTTATCTAAGTGCTATTATTGTCACCAAGAAAAATCGTATCTCGAATAATCTGAAACCGAGAAAAACAATAAAACAAACCGCGTGTCTGAACTTCGAAAAAAAATAAACGCTTTCCTCTAAAGCCGTGTCGAGTTTGGCGAGTGTCTCTCGATCGAATGATCTTTCAGATTAAAACCTTTTCGGATTGAAGCCTTAGATAGCTGGTTTTTCTCATCGCCGTGCTGAGAGCTCGTTAAGGGGCCGTTTTTTTTAAACCTTTTCATGCCAAGAGCTTTAGGCAGACAAGCGATCCTAATTTGAATATTCGTCGACGGATTTTTTGATGATTAGCGTGGAATACTGATATTGTTGGGTGGAACTTAAACGGCCTTTTGCTTGTGGATTTTATGTAAGTCTTTAGGCTTTTATCGGCTCTTCAATACACTTTTTGAGTAAAATGTTTGTAAACGAAAAAGAGTTTACCACTATGTTGTAACGGTTGTTACATTATGAGATGTATATTTGAGTGGATAAGATTTCAAAAAAGTCATTAGCCATGACAACGAAAACAAACATTCACCAAAAAGCCTTCAAAAACTAGAAACTCCATTTTAATCCATTCTAAACATTGAAAACGAAATTCAAATCACGAAGCAAACGAAAGTATTTATAATTTATAAACGAATGAAACACTGACCGCTCGCGTCTCGATGCAACTTAAAATAGACATCCATTCAACTGAATGACCGTAGTACGATGCAGCGACGGTAGGACTGAACTTGGTTCTCATAACTTTGTATACAATATTGTGTATTCATGGAGAGCTAAGGCCACGGCCTCTTACTGGACACGTGGCGAGTTTACTGGTGTGTGTCGATTGTGTTTTGTCACATTGTTATCGAGGGCTCTCGTGTCTGTCGAACGTCATGAATAGCTAATATTTAATGAGATCGATTTATATACGGGAAGATACGACATGTGTGGCGAGTTTGTTTTGTTGAAGTTGTAATTATAGGTGTTTGTCAGGGCTTGTCGATGTTGAGTTTACCTTGCTTTTATTAATTTTTGTTGATTGTTTGTGTTGTGAAATTGCGATTTAGGAGGTCTAGAAAAAATTATGATGATCAAATGATCTTTTTTTGTATGGATTATTGTGTGTAATGCAGTTTAGTAGCTAGAAAATACGATTAACTTGGTAGTTATAAAAATACTAAGCACCTTGTTAAGGTTACTATTTGCAAACAATTGAAATAAAAATTAGTGATAAATTACGTGCCATCAAAAGGTGCTGAAAACGGTATCCAGCATTTTTGAACTATTTTATTAGATTTTGTATTCACTTCCCTTTGAGTTTAGCGGACGCCTTTGCCTAGCTGTGGGTCCAAAGCTATAAAAAAAAGTATTTGGAATAATGTTTTATCTATGATTAGAACGACACCTATGGCACTTTGCGACCAACAAAAAAAAGACGTATTGTCTTTTATAAAAAGTTACTTAGCCGTAATTCTATTAGTACTCATTCAACGTGAATGCGACATGCGGCTATTATAAATAATTCCCTTAAATTACAGTGCTTGTCGACATGTTTTAATGATAGCTTCGTGCCTTTCCTTATCAAAGAAACGGCAAATACTTGTTCAATAGTTGACACACTTTAATGTACTTCGTGTATTCCGAGAATAGGTTAATATTTGTGAGAACTTGTGGAAATCGATATGTTTTATTGTTGGTTTTAATCAACTGCGAATTTGTCTTTGTTAACTTGAATGCTTTACAATATCATATCAATTCGACTTTCGGAATTCGACTCTTTGTTTTAACCAGGTGTTGACTGTTGCACGGTCATAACCTACTCTTAGCTTTATTTGTAACCTCAAAAAATCAAAGCGAATATCGTCTACCAAAAATACGGCGAAGTAGTAAGCTCTACGTAATTCCCAAACTCGAAATCCCGTTAACAAACATTCGATACCAATAAAACTGTCACGAACTAAGGCACTCCACCACGGAGTCCGAATCTCACATTTAACATTCGAATCCGCATTTCAGTAAGCAGGTTGATTCGAAAAGGTTGCTTCAATTAAATTGGCGGAAGGTTTGTGTTCCAGCTTTGAACTGGCGCTTGCTCATTGGACAGAAAATTGAAAGGACTCGTTTGAACGAAAACCAAAATGTCGAAACAGTTCATTGGTTCTGTTAATTAATCTTTGGGGTAAGCTCGTTATTCAGGGCTAAATACGTTCGTAAATATTCCCGTTTTGTACTGTAAGTAGATAAGTATAGAAAGGTAAATGTTGTTTCCTAATGAATTTAATGTTTTAAATAAAAAATACCTAAATAAGTAGCTTTGTTAAGTCAATAATATGAAATTAAAAATTAAATAAAAGCAAAAAAGGTTTAAGTGATGCAATCAGACATTCATTTAGCTCTTTACACAAACTAGCGCCGCAGACATGTTTCAGAATCAAATTATTTGATGTACCGCTCCGTAGTTTTAAAATACAGTAGAATTAGTCTAAAAGAACAATAACATTACCGCTCATTAAGTTGCAGCATTGCTTCAAACAAAGTCTTTTAATTAAATAGAAAAACAAATTTCTCATTTATTTTAAATTGCAAAAATAAAACCAATTCTCTACACTGCCATTCACAAAGAGAACTTTAAACTGAATCGTTTGAATATCATCAGAACTAGCCACAGAGAAAATACACAAGCGAAAACATTATTGAAAATCGGACGAGCAAAATAAACAAGATTCAATCATTTTAAGCCCTGTAGATATGGAATATTCCTTGTCGATTTTCAAATATAATTTTGAGCGTTGAAGCTTCAAGTGTGCTATTTGATGAACACAGCATAAATCAGTGATTGCGAATGTACAGAAAAAGTCGTCGGTTGCGTTTCGCGAACGTCGGTCGGTGTTTACTCGGAAAACACTTTGGGAGCGCCGCGCCGCGCCGGCAACATCGTTGTTTTTCTTTCGGCCGTCATATTTTCGAAGCAATCGGTTGAGTTTTGCATCGCTCGTTGCCCACAAAAAGAGGCTTGAAACGTCGTTCATTTGCGGATGTGGTTGCTTATTTTTTTAGACACGTGAATTTTAATTAGTCTATCAGCTTTTAATTTTTTGTGCTATGGCGACACTCCGCTTAATTATTTTTGTGTTTTGGTCCGTGTTGGGCTTGTTAACATTTTAATTTTCATGCACTCTTAGCTTGATCATGGTAAAAAATATTTGCAATGTTTCGTATCAAATTTAAGTAGTATTTGGAAACTTTAACTTTATAAAACTGTTATGACTACTAGTTTTTCGAATAAGCATCCAATAAGACTGCCAATATTCGTAGTAGAATCGAGTTGAACAATACGTATTATAAAATTGTTGATATCGATTTTGATTCCCGAAAGATTAATGCTCTATCTTCAGACCAATAAAGGTTTTATTCGAAAGTATATAGCAAAGTTGAGACAGAGATAAATAGCCTTTATCGTGAAATACTGCATACTCATCCGAACTTTAATAAAACGTCATAGAAGTAAGAAACTGTGATATATCAAACATTACTTGGTTTCAACTTTTATTTTGATTGAGTATCTTGAGTTTAGAACTTGGACTAATTGGGGTTTTTGAAGAGAACTCTTCACTTTCACTTTATCACATATAGAAGACTTCACTTTGTTTTGAAGATTTATTGTAACTTCAAGGTATAGAACTTGTAGAGCATAACGTATTATTTCCATTATAGTTGAGCATTAAAAAAGTCTGCAACTAACGCCATAACAAAAAAGAAAAACGGAGAAGCATTTGAATGTGGAACTACATACCAACCGTATGTTTACTCGGTAAATAAATCTAGAATTACTGTGGTCATTATTACGATAGCGATCTTAAAGCCATAACGGCTACTGTATGCTTTTTATTTACATTTACCAATTTAAATAAAATATCAGAATCGTAAAATAGGTAGATTTTAACCGCTGGCTCACGACAAATAAGCCATGAAATGAGTCTCTCACTAAAGTGCCGTAATCGAAGGCTTATCAATGAATGACACCTCATAATTAGCTATAGTTTTAATTGATTTTATGTTTGTAAATTATTCAGGTTATTTCCTGTAAACGCAATAAGTCTCTCCATCTATTGGTCTGCCCGAATCATGGCTCGGATTATTATCGGGGATTTTTTAAATGTTCAATTTTCTCGTGTTACCCTTTTTGTCGCTTGTTTAAACCCATTTCAATCCGTACAAGTTCTTGATCGGCGGGCTCACCACTCGAAACAAACATCGCATGTAGGCATGTTGGCAGAACGCACTGACGCGCGGTTTGGTAGGCGTACCTGGCTTTCACCAAACTTCGTAGAGTATTGAGACGTACTGTTTGGTGTGGAGCTGTATGAGCTGCGGTTGATCCATCAAAGTGGGTAGTTATTTGAGTAGTTCATAGGTATGCTTCTACCTGTGTTTGGGGAACGGAAGCTAGTTGATAACTGTAGAGGTAGGGAGAGTACGCCTGCCGTATTATTTACGGGTGGATGGATAAAGTAGGGCTTCGTACTATAGGTAAAGGTAGAGTCAATTGATCCCACGTACGCTACGTTTGCGTGCGTTTTAACGCGTGATTGCTTTGTTCGTCTGTTTTTATTGTTTGGCTATGCATATTTATAAAATCAAGAGTCATTATAAGTTGTAAACACGCGCGCCGTGCTTGTGAAATACTTCAGAACAATAACGTTTTTTCTCCGTATGAACAAAATACTATTTTAATGTAAGCAATTAATATTTGTCAGTTATGGGTTGACTAGATGATTCTATACTTTTTTTAAGTAACTTGCATTATAACAATTATATTTATTTGTTTTTAATTTTCCCCAGAACAAATTAATACGAAACAGACTCTACTTAATGGCGCGCCTCTAGACATTTGTTAAGACAACAGATATAGGAGGCATAAAGCAAACATGTACTAAGTAAAGCGGTGGCAGTTAATTGGTATCATCCGGCCGACGGCTAGCGAAGGGAAATCAATACGTGTGGCCGTGGAAACGTGACCGAAACACGATATTTTAGGCACTCTACGCGCTACGATAATCTTATAATACAATGTTGTAGAGTTTAGCTTTCAAGGTTATTTTTTTTGGGATTTTTTTAATCTGCGGTCGTAGATCAATGTCGGCGTGACGTATGGACTTTTTAGCTAAGTTTATTGTGGGATTTTTTGGTGTAAGCTTTAAGATTTTGCTAATGTTTGAAAATTAAACTTACAACATTTATAACATCAGTCAAATTTCAACTCGTGTACTATCATTTCTCCATTATATTAGCTACATTTACTGTATATAACGCTACTCAGAATGCAACTATTTGGCAAATTTTAACCGTGCATAATCGCATTAAACGGTTGCCTGCAATGCTTTTAATCGCTTAACGTATACGAGAAGGTGTGAGCGCTGTTCGTAGCGTACACGAGTTTCGTAGACCAATTTACACTACGCATTTAGAGTGCTACGAGCGTAGCATTTAATTCAATTGATGATGATTTAATCTGTGAACTATTAATAAATTAATAGGATGAGTTCAATTCTGTTTGTTGTTAATATAATAAATTGCTTTCTGTATATTGCGTTTAAATAGCATCTCAAATATACGACCAGTCGAAATTAAACCCGGTGAATACAGAAGCGTAAAATATGAAATGTCTGTTTAAATCGCTCTGGAAAATATGAATTCCGTAGGGAAGGGTATCAATCAGGCGAATGGGATCGAGAGCTTTTAAAACTCTTCGGTGATAAATAGTCGGATCGCGTCTGCCACTTGTCAAATGGTGAAAGGCTGTAAAAGGAGGTTGCTAACAGATCCGATTCGAGCGCCAACTTTTTATATCATTGATCTGTTTTGAAAAGGCGCGTCTGTTATCAATGCTTGGGCTAATCTCCAAGTGCTTCAACCTTTTCGTCTGTGAAAATATATTTTTGTAGAGTTTTTAATATTTTCGTAGAATAAGAAACTTTGAATTCGTTCACAGCATAGCTAATATCAAAACAATGCCCTGCATTTAGATTGTCTTTTATTTGTTAACTATTACCAAAACGGGCAGGTGAAAATATTCAGCTCATTTAAATACTTCAAGTCAAATAAAAACGTCCCATAATTTATTCTACAATATACAAATACAAAGCACAAGCGAAAACATCAGAACCTATCAATAAAACCCATACTTAATTAAAGACCGAACACGATGAGAACGCTTGAAAATTTACAAAAATATGTTAAGTGGCAACCCCGACCTGTGTTCCGTTCCGCTTTCGATTTAATTAAATCGTTTTATTCGGCGCTCAGAGCCCCGTCCGGCGAATTGGTGCCTCAGAATATGCGTCGATCACAGCTTAATGCATTTTAATGAGAGACAAATTGTTTCGCCTCTGGAATTCATCGAGTTGTGTGAATGTTTTTAATCGATAATGTTTTTATGCATTCTTAATTGAGATCTGATTTGTTTTTTCCGCAGCACTGTTTTGTTTTTGTCTTCTTCTATTTGAGTTTTTTGCTTTGTGCCAATTAACTGTTAGCACTTATTTGCTGCTTATCTCGTTGTACTTGAATAGATTGGCTAAAGCCTTTTGCTTTTCTTGATTTAGATTTACTTTCACCTTTAAGGGTGATTTAATAAGAGTTTAATACAAATTATTAAACTCTTGGCATTTATCGAGTATTTTTATCTATACTGACTTATCGTTTTCTAGGTTTTCATTCGTATTGTCCTTTTTTTGGGATGGTTTTGAATCAGGAATACTGAGAGTCTAATTCATGGGGCTATATGTAATTATTTGCTTTGTGCTTTTGTTTCAGTGCACGTCTAGGGTGTCATTGGGTTTAATCTCTTTATAATGGTTTTTCAGAAAATCGTGTAATTTCTCTAAATACTTTACTCTTAATACTTTGTATTGACTTAAAACCTTTTTGCTTTTTAATTACGTATGAATATTACAAATTATCAGTTTATAATCCCAATCTATATTAACAAAATATAAGTGAGCGACCTCCATATAAATAGATCAAATATAAATGTAATTGTAAAAGCAAGACCTAGAAAGCACGTGCGCTCCGCCATGTTGCAAATTAAACGCAATTACTGTCCAATTACGGCTATCCGTCGCCCCTGCTGGTTGAGTCTAAAGAACAAATAAATTATATAGGTAAACGAGGCCCTTTAATTACGTATCCAGTAATGTACTTATCGAATCAATAATATTACGGCACGTGTCACTCTACCTATCATTTTTAGACTAATAAGGACTACTGCTAGTTGTAGTTGCATCAGTAAAAAGAGAATGCTCTACATGTTTTGAACGAGCCATCGTGCTAACACATTCCTTTAAGAGTTGTTCCTTTCCTTCCGAAAGTCTAACTGGATAAATATTCATTCAAAAACTTTAAATTACTGACATAGAGTTGTACATTTAAGACCGCTCTCTTTGTCCTTTTAAATTCTTAGCGGAACGTTCCAGCCATTATGAATTAAAACTTCAGAGTTTTTTACTCAAGCCAATCTACTTGACTGCGCTTAGTTCACGAATAAAAAGTGCAAGAGAATTAAATGTAAGGTCGGGAAGTTAAGGAGAAGTTAGTTATTCACCTCCTTGAAATGTATCCTTTTGTATAAAATGCTTTGTAATCTGTTACACACGAGGCAACGAAAGTCCTCGATATCGGACGATATAAGCTCTTGTAAAAGGCGGCTTAGTGATAGTTTGAATTGTAGTAGATGCTTTCAGAGTAAAGTCGCCATGTATCGGATAAGCGTTGCGTGGACGATGTCAGTCATGAAAATCTTTTTCTTGTGTGCATTTGTTCCTATAATAGTGACTCTTATACCTAATCTGACCAAATATATGCAAACCGATTAGTAACTTATTTTCAAAATTTTGTTTTTTTTTGCTTTATAAAGTTGTGTCTGTCCTGGTTTTCTATTATAACAACTTGATTTTCTATTTTTGTATAAGATAATTTTTACTTTAAAGAAAGTTCGATTTATATTTTCACGCCATTTCCCAGTAGTTTATTGCTTCGAAGGTCGTTGGATGCGTCATTGAAACACGTGTCAGCTTTGTTTGTATATTCGTTGTCATAAGCCATTATTATATCAAGTTTAAAATGAAAAAGCCTGCATTTAATGTTGTTTTCTTCTATTTAATCTTTTTGACTGATAATGGATCTGATAGAGCCATTTAATCGATTTGATAACATTTTATTGTTTTTTTACTGTTGTTCGATTTGTGGTCAGATTGTTTAGTTGCCTAAGGAAGCAAAAATAAGTCTTTCAAATGTTAAGGGACTGTTGAAAACAAATGCGTGTTATTACGTGAGCTTTTCGTTGTATTTTTGTTTACAGCCGATGAATTATAAGATGTTAAATATTATTTTTTAACAAGTAAAGATTCATAAATACTTTTTTATACAGAGATTTAATAGAAAATAAAAATGTGACCTTTAGAAAAGCACGGTACTTTTTCCACAGTGATTAGCAATTTGTAGTGAATGTGATATCGAGGTATTTATCCTTGAGTGCAGCTGGTCATTCTGACGTCAAGGAAAGGTTAACACCTACCTATATCAGTCTTAATAACGTATACACTTCGCAGCAGCTGATCTATTTCTCAGGATTGCTGTAAGGCATTAAAAGAATGAATTTTAAACGATTTCTTTTGTATATTGAAATTTTAGTACGAGGCATTTCAACACCTTTGTGATGAATCAAGGTTAGATAACACTTGTATGTCTTATCCGCTTAATTAAGCAGTTTATTTTACGCGTCATCATATTTGAGTGTATGTAGTTTAAATAGTATGACAAAAAATATTTTCTTATTTTTATTTATTTGTTTAAAGTTATCTAAAATTCTAACCTATTTCATATCAAGTATAAATAATAAATAAATAAATAATTAACTTTAAACTGTTACTTTACTTTTAACTTAAAACGTAAGCGTAATTAACGTAATTTCTCTTATTTTTTATAAATATATGAGAATCATATTTTTTATAAATATTAGAAATAGTAGGTATATATACGGTGGAATTGAGCAACCTCCTTCTTAAGAAGTCGACTTAATAAAGGTATCTCAAAAACAATTTAATCAACTGCTTTCTGAGTGTGAACCGTTTGCTCCCAACAAATACGTCATTCCAGTTAAATACGTAAGTTTGATGACCTATAACTCGGACCTACACGGAACTCGTTGCGTGTATCTCTGATGGACGGACTAGTTCGCGTGTTGAACTCCGTTGATTTAAGTACTAACCTTTAATTTGTAAATCTAACGTCAATACTCATCATAATGCAGACACTGATAGACAAGGTATGTGTTTCGTCCTTAATATTCAGTTGAAAATTTATGATTGACTGTTATTGGTATAAATGTCTTGGAATTTATCATTTTAGTTTGTTGGCACAGCTTTAGATAGTTCTTGTTTCTTTTTTTATATTATTAGTAGTTTATCGTTTTTTGTGAACATTGAATTGTAATTTTCAATTGTAATCAAACGTGCTTTACTTTTTCTATAGTATATAGAAATAAATTATATTTTCTATAATTGCTACGTTAATTCTCCAGGTTTCCTTCTCTTTAAAACTGCTTCACTTTACTATTTTCTACTATTAAATTAAGATTCTGCTTATCCGTTCATTATTTTTATAGCAGTTAACTTTACATTAAAACACACAACTTTCTCAAATGAAATACACTCCAGATATTAATTAAATATAAAGTAATTATCCAAGGAAGCTTCAGTTCGTCGAAGTTACATCTTCGGCGGAACTTTGTCTTGCTAATAATTGGCAGACAAAATGTCTGGCTGCGGTATTCTAAGTTTGCCTTCATACTGAGAGCGTCCATCTTTCAAAGCAATAAGTTAAGAGTACTCTAACAGTGTTGAGGTAACTGTCAAGGGGGGAAATGTACCCTTAGATCCCAGACAAATATTGTAGATACTTAGCGATGTTTGGTATTTTATGTCGAACTTAAGTGCCATTTAGACTGTTTCGTTTTGTAACAGTGATAGCTTTGTCGTATGACCGTTTGCTGGTAAGTTGAAGATGGGTGTTTTTGAATTCATGTGTTTATTAAAAGGTAATGAAATGATTACTTGATGAGCCAGCCCAGCACGTTTAAGATTTTTAGTGCTAAAATTAGGCTACAATTTTTAAACGCTTTGAAACCCGGTTGTAAATCAAACAATACGAAAAAGAGAAGACGACTTCTGACTGAAGACAGTTCTCATATTTCTTCATTTGTCATCTCACTTTATTTTCAAGTCACAACATTCCTTTTTCATTTTCCATAGTCTGTTCTTCATAACAAAATACGTTTCATCGTAAATAACCTGCATTTTCCTAGAACCGCACAAAGGTGACCTATAACAATTTCCCGCTAATGGCGTTGTTGTCTAGTCTCGCTTTTTACATAATTAAGAAGTCTGGCGTGAATGAGGTGACCTGCTTTTGCAAACATTTATCTTTAGAAAATGCATTGCTTTTAAAAATACATTACTACCGCAAGAGATGTGAATGAATACTACTATACAA
The DNA here is from genome assembly GCF_003590095.1 of Trichoplusia ni. NCBI lineage: Eukaryota > Metazoa > Arthropoda > Insecta > Lepidoptera > Noctuidae > Trichoplusia > Trichoplusia ni. The sequence continues at coordinate 1,917,092 of NC_039478.1, read as the reverse complement.
CAAAATACCAAATCTATTCAATATATAAAGCTGAAGAGTTTGTTTGTTTGAACGCGCTAATCTCATTAACTACTGGTTCAAATTGATTTTTTTTGTGTTCATTAGACCATGCATCGAGGAAGGTTTTAGGCTATATAAAATCACGCTGCAACTAATAGGAGCGAAGATACAATGGGAACTGTAGCAAAAACGGACAAAAATATTCATTTTCGAGGGCATCCGGTCAAAAATTCCTAACTTATATCTTCTAACCACGCGGACGAAGTCGGGGGAACAGCTAGTACAAAATAAGATTTGGATTACGAACTTATCTTTTATAAGTGACTGCAGTTGACATTTATGCTTTTAGTGCTAAAATTCGTTTGTAGGTAACTGCAAACTGCGTAGTGAACAGAAAATGACGGGCTGTAAAATATTAATAGGTCGTAGAAGTGCGACGGTCGTAATGAACGTGAACAGATTGTTTCATGCCGGCGTGATGCGAGTAGTTGTCGCTTTATGACATACGAACGACGTTGATAACTCATAAAATATGATAAAGTTGTTATATGAAGGGAAATCTTTTGCGGTATTAGACGACTGTTAGTAATGCGCTTGTTTTCTTCGAAGGAACTAAATTTTGTTAATAATTCTATTCATTACGTTGTTGAGTGGACTAGCATGTAGAAATAAATATACTGTATTTCAATAAAAACAAATGACAGTCATTTTTAATGTCAATTCGATCTCAGTGTGCATTTGTCTTACATGTAAATTTTTTGGATGGTATTTTAAATTTGGTATTTTAACAATACAAAAAAGTCTATTTATAGAATAATCTTTCAACGAAACAAAGAGCGTATTTATAACCTCTTTACTAACCCCCTGCTGTGCTGTTCCGTATACCTGGCAAATATCGTTTACCGTCCGATGTACAGACCGAATCAGATACCGGTCTCGATATAGTCCCAATTAGGGCATAATTCCCAAAGGGCTGCAGGTGTGCGCTGTGAGTACCCTCTTACGACACACGGCCGTTCATTAATTGGTTCTCTGATTTAACCATGCGTGTCATGTGCAAGAATATTTTGCAAGATGCCGTTCGTTGACGGCGATGGCAATTACTTTTGATGGCAAAGTTACGCGGGTTTGTTCTGTACATTAGGTGTTTTTTTAATAAAACCTCTTAGGGTTGTACCTAGAAAGATTTTGTTTTAAGGTTGGAGTTAATTGTTACTATTAATAAATCGGACTTATCGACATTTAAACCATAATTATAAGCCATCGTTTTAGTTGCATTGGATAAAGTTTTAGATAATATATTTTCACATTAAAAGAAGTATATTTTTGTGCTCAGTAACAAGGTTTAATCAAAGATGATAGGAGCACAAGAACGAAGACATAAAACATATTAAAGAACGTTTTAGATTATTAAAAAAAAATGAACCTTAATTTTACTTTTAGTTGAAGTTTCAACGAGTTACTTTACATGATAAGCTTGTGTTGCAGAATGATTATCGTATTAAAAGTATTGAAACCTCTTTTGTATTCGATAAGTTTTTGATTTATCTCTAATGAATAAAAACAGTTACAATAAAATGTTCATTTTATAAAATCAGTCCTGCGACTAAATTAGAGCTAAACAGGCAAATCAATGATACGCAAATTGGCATTTGATTTGATTAATACTGATCGATTGATGCAAGCTGTTTGATCATTCAATATTTAAGCGGCGCAAACTGGCCGCCTAACTGATGTCAATTGATTTGGACTAATCACACAATATTTGATCAAACACCTCTTCATGATAGACGCTCTGTAAATTTATCAAACGTATTGCTGTGACGGTACCCAATGAAGCTTAATATCTGTGATTACATTATGAGAGGTGATCAATTTGTTTATTTGAGTGTTTATTAATTTGTATCTGGTATGTGTCGAGTGCGATTTATTAAATACCGAACACATTAAATTTGTCAGCTGTTTTCATTAAATTTATTGTAATTGTATTAACTTGTGTGTTACGTGGTCTGATAGTTAAGTTTTGTTCGTTTGTGTTCAGTGTGGAAGTTCGACAATGCTATTGTAACTACAAATTGATACGACGTTGCGATATCGGAATTGCGAGAAATCAAATGAGATGTTATTTCTCCGTGGAGAGCCAATTGGATTACGTTTAGCCGACGTGGCTTTGCTCGTTTACTTGAAAGCGCGGGAATCTTGTATTTAATTATTTATCAATTGATGTATTTATTAACGTTAATTTGCACACGTTAACCACAATTCAATAACGTTTGCGTGTTACGTTTTGCGTTAACTTTAATAATATTAAACACATCGTCAGGTGAAAATCGAATGCAGGTTTTGTACTTTATAACGATAGGTGCATGGGTGACAAGGTTCTGTAATTAAAGTAGGGGAACATGCGTGCATTAGGGGAGGGAAGCCGAGTCGGAAAACTTCAAACGTTACCATTGGCAACTATATGAACTGGGGGCAAGTTATCCGTTACAATACATACTGACTTAAATTGGAAATGGTCAAGCGATTTCATTGTCATTTTTTCACGTTGGCCGTGTTGTGCGTGCGTATGCAAATAACGCTGTTTATTAAATGGATATTTTAAAACAAATACTTGCAGGTGAAGATGTTTATTTGAGTAAGATAAATAAAATTTCCTCTCAGAGTATATTGGGGAAATGTAAGTGATTAAAGATATTTTATTGAAGGTTTGCTATGCAAAGATATGAATGTCAAGAAGGCTTTTGGTAAATGCGGAAGTTTTGAAAGACTGAGGAATGGGGTCGTGTCCTGGTAACGTTAAAGTGTAGAATGAAGGTGGGAGAGCGTCACTCATAGTTAGTGGTGTAAGGCGCTACGGAGGCGCCTCGCTGGGGCCTGGAGTGGCACCGTGCCAACTGCCATGAGCTTTGTCACAACGGCACGTAACTGTTGCTCAACTGTAGCGTCTACGACATGTGCCGACATGTTAAAACTGAGACTGTTGCGTGCTCACCGAGCTTCACAAGACGCTTAAAGATAATAACCAAAGAAAAATAACTTAACACTATTTAAATAACGATGTAAATAAAAATAAATGATTCTCGCATGCGCTTTTATCGAATAGAATTCGCAAATAATGAGCTCACTCGCAGCAAGCAAAACTTTAGGCTAATAAAACATTTATCATTGGGATTGGAAGTAAAGTTGTTGACCGGCGGCGTCGCGTGCTGTCGAAGCGTGTCGCGCGGCGCGGGACCTTGGCACTAGTCGTGACCGCGCCGGGCCTTGACACGCGCAGGCCGCACGACCAGCTAGGCCGGCCTGGAGGCTGGGCACCTGCAGGGCTCTTACCGTTGTAGAGGAGCGTCGGCTCGGGGTCTCTGGGCGAAGGCCCCGGGGCGGTGGCGGCGGGCGCGGGGCTGCGGCCGCGCCCCTCGCCGACCACGTCGATCTCCTCGTCGGACTCGTCGGCCAGCTCCGCCGCCGGGGCCGCCTTCCACTTCTTGGCCATGAGGCAGCGCGGCATGGCGGCGCCCGCATCGGCCTCAGCGCGGCCGCATCAGCGAGAGACAGACGAACAGAGAAAAAGAGAGAAAAGAGAAAGAGCGGCGCCCCGGGCGAGCGGCTTAGCAGGCGATCGCGCGCGTCCTCTTGCGGTTGTGGGGATCTGGTGTGAGGGTCGCGCTTTATATAGAGCGCGGGGTGTTGCGCGCGCCGCCGCTTCGATCTGTGTGGGCGGAGGGTGGCCGTACAACGCCGCACAAACTTTGCCTGCCGCGCCAACTTGGAGCGACACTTGACGGAGCGAGCACCGAACCCCGAGCGATCAACCAGTGGACCCGAATCCACCCTGTACACATGCGACGTGCCTCGATTACGTCGGAGATAAGCTTAGAGTGCAAAGAAATAGAAGCGCTCGGCTTGTTTGCGCTATCTACTCTTTTATTAACTTTTTTAACAGTTTGGATCAGACAAAGTAACTTTTTATTTCAACTATTTTACTTTATGAGCAATAAAAAACCTTTTAATAAAGTTTGAACTTTAAAAACTTTAGAAAAAAAGTTTTGTAAAACTTTTGAAAAGTTGATAAAACTTTTTTTTCATAGGTATATCGATTATGGGGTTAGGGTATGGGATGGAGATGAGTGAAAGAAGGTCAGTTAATAAAGCGTGACGTGTATTGTTACATAAAGCGGAGTTGGCTGAGATGAATGCTCGGCGCGCCGCGGTCCGCTGAGGCGCGCCGACCCGCGCTCCAGATAAGGAACCCCTGTAATACAGTTATTCTTCATCGAGCTCAACATCCGATATTTTATTGACATGCATGGCATTATGGATGAACCTTCTAAAATATACTTTCATCTGTTCTAAAAGACTTGAAAATTCCTTTGAGAGTCCTAACAAGTGTATTGCGACATAACGAGTACATCGTTGTCATTTAAAAGTTGTAAAAGAACTTTACGTAGATACTCATTAAGATGGTCGAAGCTTTTTTTGTTCCTAGGTATTAAGTATATAAAATTATTATAGTTAACAATAATTTTATCAAAGACTAGCTGTTTCCCGCGACTTCGTCCCCGTGGGTAGAAGATATAAGTTATGATTTATCCCTGCCCTGTTTTTTTCACATTTTCCATTGTATCTTCGCTCCTATTAGTTGCAGCGTGATGGTTTATAGCCTAAAACATTCCTCGATTAATGGTCTATTCAACACAAATTTGGACCAGTAGTTCCTGAGATAAGCGCGTTCATACAAACAAATAAACAAACTCTTCAGCTTTATATATTAGTAAAGATTATGAGACCCTACAAAAATATTTGGCAGCATACCAGAGCGTCTTCCTTACGTTCAAATAACTTTAGTAATGTAATTTATTACTTTTTTAACACATAAATAGTGAGTTTAAACATAGTAAATAACGTACAAACTTAAATTCTTAAATTCACTGTCAAAGTTATGACAAGAAGTTTCGAAAGTGAAGTTCGGTTGGCCAGTTTGCAACTAAAATGTTCTACTACGGTCTGAACTAAAATTAACTTTACAACCGCGCGTAGTGTCGTGTCATTCATTTTGCCTCAAACCAATCGCCTTCATTCACTGAAGCCTTGATTTCATATTCCGAACCGCTTCACTCAGTTCGTCGTTTCCTAACCAGTTTCTTGAACTTTCATTTATAGACGTTTAATTAAAATTAGTTTTGCTTCGATCGTTCAATTTATATTAAGTTATTTAGTTTAGCTTAATTGTTTTTGTGGTTATGTTAATTTGTAATTTTGAATTATTGAAATAATATTGTTTTGGGCAGATTATTGCTAATAGTTTAATACATTCGCTATTGGATAAACTTTGTTTTGTTGTTAGACGACAAGATTAGTTGTATATCTCAATAAGATTAATAATAAAAAGCGAATTAGTTAAATTTTTATATGAAATAAGTACGTGGTGGTCTAAAAAATATTATTTTCATTTATTTGATTGAAAAGGCAAAAGGAAGAATTCGGTAGTTATTAATTAGAAGGGTGAATTTTAACAATAAAATTTATCATAATTCGAAACTAGGATTCGATTATTACTAAGGATAGTACTCAAATTCCATTTCGAAAAACTTTCTTTAAAATTCTACCTATATTTTGCTCAGTCCGCATAAAATGTTCCATCTTATTTTATCGGCGCTGACTTCAAATAGAAAATTGACGTGAATTTGTAAACATGTCGGGTTATTTGGAGCCAGTTTTGAACCCAAAGGGAAATGAAAAGTGGATGAGTTTTGAACTAGACAAGCGACGCAGAATATCCTTGAGCACAGGTCAACGAACCGGAAAACTTTATGAGTTTCCGTATTAAAATTTTATATTGCAATTTTCTATTAGTCGCTCCGAGTTAGAACTTTACTATTGCCCGTGCAACGTGACGCATTCGGATCTCAAGCACCAATAACACTTCAAACAATTCCATTTTCGAAATTTCTTTTTAAATTGACAACTTTCATAAAAGTTTTGACGTGCAGAATGGCAATGGCGCGTTATAATACGTTCTATTGTAATTTAAATCTTCTTCAATAAAAAGTTCTACGATATTAGTGTACTCTTTTGCCTTGTACTTATACAGAGTCTTTAATTAATTACCATATGTTAGTAATTCATTATCAGGACAGTTTAATTTATTGTGGTTAATTAGTATATAAGAATCAATGTTATACGAGTGTTAGTATGGTTCTAGTCGGCCATCTTTTGTTTAAAAAGTGTCTTCTTAGGATAAATTTTGATTGTCTACCCGAACTGAATAACAGCTGATTGTCATTTTGTCTATCAATTATTAAAAAAGCAACTCTGCATAAACGGATTTCATTCTTGCGTCGCGGGTTGAAAAGCATTCAAATCACACGCTCAAAGACGCCATGGCTCAGAACGAGCATTCGTAAATCACACAAACGGGATCGAACCCGTAGCACGTCGCGCCCTCTGTTTAGAATGGCGACCTTTACTACTCGGCTACCCGTGCAGTCCAATGTTGTCTGTATAAGGCTGCAGAGGGATATAGCTTATCTTTTTATTTCGCGTATAGAAATTCGCTAACTCGGTATCAAGTACATTTGCTCCGTGGAATAGTATCTTCGAATATCTAGAGCGTGCATGTATTACTTACTAATATATTTAAAACTAGCTGTTGCCCGCGACTTCGTCCCCATGGGTAGAAGATATAAGTTATGATTTATAATTGCCCTGTTTTTTTTAACATTTTTAATTGTATCTTCGCTCCTATTAGTCGCAGCGTGATGGTTTATAGCCTAAAGCCTTCCTCGATGAATGGTCTATTCAACACAAAAAGAATTTTTCAATTTGGACCAGTAGTTCCTGAGATTAGCGCGTTCAAACAAACAAACAAACTCTTTAGCTTTGTATATTAGTATAGAATAATATTGCTTGGGTTTCTAATTTGAGCGCACATGTATTAAAATGCAGGTATATTGTTGTTATTATACTAATCTAAATTCATGTTGAAATGCAATCAATCATAGTCTTAATTCTATGTGTAATTTTTGGTAAATATAATATGTTAATTCTCATTTCGGATAAAGTAACTTTTAACATTGCATATTTTTAGGTACCTGTAAGTATGAAGTTATATAAATGCATATTGGAAAAAGAAAAAAAAATCATCGGTAGATGTATAAAGAAACCGGTCAAGTGAGAGATCTAACACAGATTAAAAATATGCAAAAGAAATGCTAAACGAGCACCAAATTTATGACCTTACGAACTGTTGCTTAAACCCAATTTAAAAGTTTCGAGCTTGCATTCCAGTTATCTAGATATCACGGTTTATGAGGTACAGCCTGGTGTCAAACGGACGGACAGAATAACTATTAATAAAATCCTAGTACCTAAAAGTGTTCCGTTTTTTTCCCTTTAGTTACGAAATCCCAAAAACTACACTAAGTAGTTTTGGGCTGACGTAAAAAAAACAAGTTTTAATCGACATTTCTGATTCACATTGACGCATCGTACCTTTTTTGTTTTTTCCGAACAGTTTAATGTACTGATGGCGTCACCAGATTATTTCCTACTTTTTATTTCAACCTTTTTATTTCTATCGTCACACATTTTGTGTCAGTTTAAAAACAGATTGAGTTACTTTAAAAAGTTTCGTGACATTCTTTTTTTAGAACCACTGATTGACATTATAATCGCATACCTTAAAAGATAAATTTAAATTTTTTGATAAATTTAATTAAAATGTATAAATTAAGTAAAATAGCTAATTTAAACTTAAATAACAATAAAAATATAAACCGGGATTAAGATAATTATGTATTAATATGTTAATTACAGGAACCCTCAAATGATTGTCCCTATGTTGTGTGATCTGTTTCCAGTCTACACCAGCTTACCGGATTACTTCATTTGCCATAAATAATTAATATTTCGTAGTATATAGAATAGAATAGAGAATCGTGAAAGGATTTGGGGGAGACCTTTGCCCAGCAGTGGGACACAGTGGGCTAGATAAAAAAAAATATCTTTTGCAATTTGCACCTAATCGTACTTCTTGTTACTATATCCGCATGTTATGGTTAACTAAAAGACAAAGTATCAGATATTTAGCCTTAGGTACTATATATAAAAAATAGCTTTTTCATTTATTCTTAAAGGAATAAGCAATTTCTTATCCGTCTGCGAATAAGGAAGGTAATTTTGTGCACCTTTATCGACATACTCGCGTACGAAGCCGAGCGAAAAACCTCTTTAGTATTAAAGAAGAATGAATTATAAAAGAGTTCCTAAGGAAACATTGGAGTTAAAGGTCAAATATATTTAAAGTTCGCCTACTGCGGCCGGAGGCTAATTATAAATTATAGATACGTAGATACACAAACTTGTTCGAAGTCGGAACAGCGCTTAAGCCCCGGAACTTTAACTAAGTACTTAGTTCTTGAGAAAATTATGCATCGCGTCCATTGTTGCTGGTGAAAATACTTTGATTCCTATAAATATGTGGTGGAAAGTTTGGCGTTAAATGGTTCTGACGTTGATGAAACAAACTATGAAAGTTTATGTGGTAGCTTTTAGGGTGTGTTGTTTAAGTAATACTTTGAACAGAGTTGCAGTCAAGAATTTTACTAAAACATTATCATGGGATGTTCACTACCTTAGTACATTGTTTGCATTATAATTTGAACACGGAAAACATATCTTATTCTTTAAGAAGAGAATTGTGAAGACGCACCCCTATTATTGAGGTATCGTTGTCACTCTGCTTATCTGTCCGTCTGACATTGATGTGTATCTAATTAGCCGTTATAGTTTGGCGGTTGAAATTTTCACAGATTATGAACTTATGTTACTAATATAACAAACAATTCTAAAAGTAAAGATTGAAGTTAAGAAACGGTTGTAACAATGACAAATTGTGGGGTGAAGCATCCTTTAATATATTTGTCACACATTTGATTTTTTTAGCCTATTTGTACGGATCTCTCACTGTAGCGAGTTTGAATAGCACTTGACTGGTTTTAAGTGACTCTATTTCATCATCATAGGACCATTAATAGCCTTTTTACTTATATTAATATCTGTTTTTCTTAAGTGCCTGAACATAAAATGATTCTTAAATCGTTTCATCTTCATTATTTTAATAAAAAAAAAAAAACAGAATACAAACTCGATATTTTTCTTAATCTCTCTCGAGACTAATTAGATGATTTACTCAAGTGCCCTATTATTCGCCATAAGCACTTATAAAGAACGCTTTTCAAAGCTACTTAGATTCGCCGTACAGCCAAACATTTATACATAAAACAGGCAATACATTGGTACGTTAATTTGCACAGTCGGCAACAGCACCCCTCGGCTCACAGAGCCCATCGGTCTAAATAATTCAAGTAAATCCTTGCTTATTGATAAATGTACCGAGACTGATCCTGGTTGAATTAACTCTGTATTCCTGAAATAGTGAGAATGGGTTCGTGGGGAAGCTGTTTTAGGTTTCATTAAATGTGACGTTTGGCTTTTACCATGGTAATGAAGTAGGACATCATTAAAACAAGTTAATGTTTTAATGATGCGGAAGCCCTAAAACGGCGGAAATATAATAACCTTGTTGGTAATTATATTTTTGAGCCATTTGGCTGGTCTATATTTTGCCCAAAGAATTAGCATTGCCATACAACGTGGCAATGCAGCCAGCCTTCTGGGCACGTTTCCCGACTTTGGCAAGGATGAAGATGTCTTTTTTGACGCTTTGTAAATAATGTATATTTTCCTTTTTATACTGATATCAGTTTTAAAAATGTAAATATTAGTTTAGTTTAATTTATTGTAATAAATATAATATTGTAGTTAATGTTAACTTTTTAGGAGAGGGATATAAAAAAGAATAGATTTTGCTTTAAATTTAATTATAGCTATGGCGCACATTGGGGGAGACCTATGTGACTACTAAAGGCTGATGATGTTAATGATGATGATGATTGCTTTAAAAATACGACGAAATCAATATAAGAAGGTCGTAGTTTTTATTTGTTTGATCTTAAAGTATTTTATGTAGTTGAATACTCATGATTCTTTAGAACCTAATATTGAAGTAAAGTAAAAAAATGACAACCTCCTTTAAAAAAATAAAGATGGCGCCTCAACCCCGCTTGAGACACGGACTCGTCTTATATTTATACTTTTTATAACATATTAAAAAAAGTGACGCTTGACGAAACTTTTTATCAACGCCAGTAAAGAAGTTTCATTTCAGCAATACGTACTACAAATGCATCTGAATTCCAAGGAGGTCTTAACTATCTAAAAACCTTTTGAATTGAACCTAACATTGTCAAGAGCGCCAACCTTTTTAGTGTATGCGGGTAACGTGTTTGTATAAAACCTTTTAAAACGTTAACCTATTTCCAATCCTTTTGAACGGAAGTTTAAAGTTCAGCTATTGTGAAGCACTGCAGTCGCTTTTATACGTCAAACTTTAAAATAAACGCAACAGTTATAATAAATATTTGCCGGGAACAATCCAAGCCTGTTGCTTTGAACACCTACACAAAGAATTTTTCTCAACCTTTTATGTGAAATATTTAAAGTTTTTGCTTTCGCTGCGGGCTTTTATGCTGTCAGTATAATATATATTTGCTTGAAAAGCTGGCGAACCGAACTACGCAATGTTTAGTTTATTATTTCTTATTGAGTATTCTATGAATTCAGTTTATTGACTATTTTTTTTGTCATTATGATTTCGATCTATCCGCTATCCAAGCGATGTTGACCAATATATGGTAATTGTTTGAATAAGGCCTACTCGCTATTTGTCAAATGAAAAGTCTTATATCATTCACAGTCTACAATAATTTATAAAAGGTAGCTACTGTAGGTCAGAACTAATTGCAAATTAAAAATTGTCGATGGTAGCTATAGCAATGGCTGCACATTGACAAAAACCCTCATTTATGATAAATAGCCTGAAACCTCGTTCATGATACCTCACTTTTAATGTGTCGGCAAATATAAAACAGGATGCTTAATTAAGAAAGGGCTTAGCTTAAGTTTTTAAGATGTCATGCAAGAAATGACGTTAACTATTGCTTTATAAGAATGATGTCGAGTAGGCATACTATACTGGAAGATCCAACTTTGATGGTGGAGAGTTTGTTGCAATGCTTTGTTCAGGCTTAAAAGCTTAAAAGCACTTAGCAAGCTGTAACGCAGGCGTTTATGGGAAACCTCCGTAGTGAAGATTACGCTATAGACAATATCGTTTTATGATCAAACAACTACTACCAATCCTGATGTCGGCTATAATGATAAATACATAACTCAATATATACGATTTCATATGGCTATGCCTGGAAAAATATTAGCTCATAGCATTTTTTTAAAGAGCAATGCTAGACAATTTGTACCGCACTTAACTAATAAAAATAAATTATTGAAACGGCAAAGTTAAGCCGATTATGCTCTTGTGCGTTCTAATAACTACTTAACATCATAACAGTTATAAAGAATAAATCCTATTTCAGCTTGTTGAAATATTTATCGCTGCTTTCAAAATAGCTCCATCCATCCATCTAAATTATCTAAATCAGCAATGAACAGAACCATCGTGTTGCCATTATTTAATTATCGACTAATTAAGTCATTTTCATACATTGCAACACCGGACTGCGTTTAGTTATCATAATTACGACACGTCTGTCTTAATTTCATTGTCGTGTTAATATTAACGTGGATAGACCCATCATTAATTGACTAATCATTAGGCTTTAAAACAGTGTCAAAATGAGTATGTTTTGACATCGCTTTTAAGTAAACTTTAGCGACGGGAAAATTTTTTGTTTGCCAATTAGATCCTTCGTGACACAATGTCACTATATTTTTTTATCTAGCCTACTATGTACCACTGCTGTTCAACGGGTTCTTCTAAATCATTCTACGATTCTCTTTCCTGGGCTTCTTGGATCAGTAGCTTTTCTATTCGCATTCCATTCTTCAATCAACATGTTAGTATTAATATGTTTTATTCTATATTCATTTGCGGTGATAAAAAGACCCATATATAAAAACCGAAACGCCATCATATTTAAAGCAATGTACAACTATATATACTATTATTTTTCAATGCATTTTTTACAGTACTAAGTAATTCCCTTGCGGTAAGCAGCTTTATTAGGACCCCATCAATTTTGCGGTTGCATCCACTGTACAAAGACGAGGCAATAAGGAGGCGTTCGAAACACGAAACAAAGTTAATTACAGCAATGAACGGTGAAAATTGTGTGAAATAATGAAAAAGAAGACTAAATACAACTGGTATTTTTTATGCTGTTATTTAAAAACTCAGAACATGAAAGCGAAACTAGACTGGAGTTGCTTTTGCTCAAAATTATATAGAAAACAATGAAAAAATAGTTAAAAACTAAATACTTAATTAATCAATGTTTACCGTTTTTAATGTATTCATTTTGCATTTTATATGAGAACCTCATTATTGCATCTGTTTTGCAATCATTCAATTGTTTGACATAAACTGATTTTCGCTGCAAATCATTTTTGCTGAAACTATTATTTGTAGTTTACTCAAATGCTTGTCTAGTGCAAGGATCTAACATAAATACATAACACTCGACCATCTAATCAGCTTAAATTACAAAGGCAAGTAATCCGATGAAGTGTGTAGAAGTAGAAGTGAGATCTAAAGACTATTAGCATAGAGTACAAAAAGACTACTTAAGTCAAATGCAAATACACGCCGTGCGATGCAAATGAATCTAACCCCAGTCCCCATGAGGCTTACCAAAGAGTTCCATGTAAATACGTCGCTTCTCTCACGTATCAACAAGTTGACCAGCTACCCACCACGTCTTAAAGTGACAACGCATGAGTCCGTTGTAGTTGAGGAAGCGGGACAGCATTACACGACATGTAGTGGTATCTCTTTCCCGCAACTGTCTTCAAGATTTGATAGAGTTACAACCTTGTAGATAACACACTAATAACATGTTGTAATGATAGTCCGTATTGCGTTTGGTATATAAATAAACTGTTTGTTGAGGCCAGTCAAAGTGGGTGTTCGCAAACAGGGGTCGGTAGCTGTGAAGTTTATTTAGAGCAGTGTTGTGTGCAAGCCTTTAGGCACTTGCATTCGCAACTTTTTAAAGGGCTAGTTGGGTTTGAAAGGTTGAGACAATTTATTTTCAATTTAATTAGGTGCTAGAAGCGATTCAGTTTAAAAGGAATCTTGCGTTATATCCATTGTTTGGCATGAACTGCATGAAAACAAAATTGCCAGGGGTTCGATCCTCGCGTAGGACAAGCGTTTGTATGATTCAAGAGTCTGCGTTTTTGAACTAATTCTGCTAATGAAGATTATTTAAAACCTGCCTACAAATTTCTTTACTTTTAAAATAAACTGTTTGAGCCGTTTGGTGAGATAATTACAAAAATGCTGTGTTGACAAAGACCACTGACTCTTAAAGCGTTTAATTAATCAGCTATTTTATTTGTGCTCCAAATAATAAAAATATTAATGAAGTAATACTTTTGAGGTTAAGAGGTCTAAATGGTTTATCACAATTCTGACGGCTGGCTACAAAACATGCTGAACGTTACTAAAAAACTTATTACAATAAACTAATGCAAAAAATAATTTTCAATCTCATGCATTATGACTGTAATCAACGTTGCCACGCACACATTCACAAACATACACGAATTTGTACTTCATCAATCGCTTATTGTCGTCGTAGTGAAACAGACATGTACACCATAATAAAACTTAACTAACTAATAAAGCTAGAAATTCGCTTAATTTGGCATTGTAAGCAGTAATTTATTAAAATTTGGCTCCTATTTCGATTCCGAAAATCGAAATTACACTGAACAGCATCCAGAGTCGCCGACTCAGTCCAACACACTCCAAAAGAATTTCATTGGAAATTTACAAATACACATTTCCTCAAATCGAAAAATCTCTTTTATTACATCACAACTAAATACCGTATTTACCATGTAACCGAGTATTACTGACGTCAGCAAAACTCGGCAACGCAAAACAAAATGAATTTCTAAAAGCATTTTATAAAAATACAAACAAAACATATCAATATCCCTTACGTTCAAATGATATTTTATTTACCGATCTAATAGCCTTCGGTTCAAATACCATCCTATATATTTCAAATGCGTTTCATGAGATCGAGTATTTCCACAGAAAAAGCAATATGGGATTACAGTTAAACTATCGGGAAAACCCAGAACTTTTCAACCGAGCGCTTATATGGAATGAAATTTTATACGACTGATGCTGTTTAGAAGCTTTGTAAAATTGTTCAGGGGAACAAAGAAATAACGGGAAATAATTATGAGAACGAATGTAGTAAATAAAATTGCGTAGTTTCTTTTTCTTTATTCGATATTTTTTTGGTATTCTGTAATCTCTTTAGACAAAGCTTTTGAGTATGTTTTTCCGTTTACTAGACAAAACTAATGTTTGTCTGTTTTTTTTTTAAAACGTAGTTGTACCTATTGTATTTATTTTTATAATTTTCTTCGGTGAAGTAACAATGACAAAGATTTAAATAGATATATAATTTCGATGATTTGCGAAAATTATAAAGTTGTTCCAAAACATGTATTCAATCTACTACGTACCTACCCGTATTTAAAATTCACGATACACCACTATTAAAAAAAAACAACTCACAGTCATACATCGAGTCACAAGTCAAACGCCACCCCGAATCCAAAACTCACCTTATATATCTTAAACAACCTTCTTCTAACTACATTAGAATTATGATTTAATACAATAAAAATATATTATTAATAAGCTAATATTGGCTTTGCAACTACTGTTCAATGAGAATGTCTATTATGTAAAGCAAATTGCTTTAGACAAGAGAAGCAAGGCCATTCATTTTGATACAATGCCTCACACTGGGTTACTTTGTGTAACCCTTTGTGTGATAGCGATAGTGATGCTCAGATAACCGCACGATCTAGGTTAAGATAATAATTGAAATTGCACACTTAGCAGCACGTTTGATTTGTATTGTAAAATATATCTATACTTCTATACTAATATATAAAGCTGAAGAGTTTGTTTGTTTGATTGTTGGAACGCGCTAATCTCAGGAACTACTGGTTCGAATTGTAAAATTCTTTCTGAGTTAAATAGATCATTTATCAAGGAAGGCTATAGGCAATAAAACATCACGCTGCGACTAATAGGAGCGAAGATACAATGGAAAATGTGGAAATAACCTAACCACGTGGACGAAGTCGCGGGCAACAGCTAGTTCATTAATATAATTTAATATTTCACAGTTTGATATATCAATGATTATATCAATTGAAGTGACGAATTAAACGATGTTAATATTTATTAGGATTTTAATACGACAGCAAAAAAATGCCTCGATAGCGACTTCCTTCAATTATCGTTCAATTACGATTCCGATAGATGATGTTTTATTTCATAGAAGACTTAACGCCATAAACTTTTCTGCAATTCAATTGGTCAAATAACAATTTGAAATTCATCAAGAACAAATTTACCGTAATATCTTATTCCACACGTTATACATATTATTATACACACATAGTAGTATTGTACGATGTACACTATTAGGTTTGCAATATGCGGGCCGTAATGTATGGATTACGTCACGCGTAATCAATTACAATGACGTAGCACATCACACCGTCCTATTACCTGAGATTTGCAACAAAGCCTTGTGTCTACTTGTACGGTGCGATCGCAAAATGTTTATTAATTTTGTTTGTAACATCTTTTTGCTAATTTTCTCCTCGTTCTGTTGCCCGTTACGTTACTTTGTCCGCGTGGTTATGATAAAATAACATAGATAAGATGTAGGTTTTTTAAATGAATCAAAAAACAAATGTTGAATCATTCCCATAAGACTAGGGCAGCCTGTGCAGGTAAATATGAAGTCCCCAGAGTAAATAATTGCTATGGGGACAGAACACTCAGTAAAAGGATACCATATTTAGTTAACAGCCTGCCCACCAATATAAGAAACAATCATAGTAAAAAAGCCTTTTGTAAAACTCACATGCCTGCCAAAAAGTAAGTCTTTAAGACCTACCTTTGGCAGGCATGTGAGTAACGACCTTTCCTTGCTTACATGTTTGTCAAAGGGTAAAATATGAACATGTCTTATAAAATTATACCTATATTTTTAGTGTTAAGATAGAATAAGTTTAATAAATTAAGTTTTAGTCATCATGCCCACAGACAAACTGTGCAAACAATTTTGTGGGGTTTTATGTTCAATTAAATGTTAATATAAAAATTTTAATAAAAAAAAAAAAAACAATTATTATTTTTGGTGTCTAGTAAAATATTCCCTGAAATTATGTAAAGGGCAACTTTACTCAAATTACACACTTGTAACGACTTAGACATTTAAATTGATAAGGATAAACTCCATTTAATACGAATAAACCTTCGCAAATAAGCATTGATTTATAACAGAATTTGTTTTCACAAAAATCGTTACAGATTTTATTAAAAAAAAATTATGAGTTACGATTCTAACAAACATGTATTTAAGGTAACTAACCATTGACGCAGCGTGCAAAAAAGTATTCTTACCGTTTTTGTAACATTACTCATTACTGCTCTGCTCCTATTGATGATATCGTGATGGTATATACGCTGTGTACACCTTCCTTCTTCCTACGGAATGAATTCTTGAAACAGGACCAGTACCTAAGATTAGCACGTCCAAACAAAAAAATCAAATACTTCAGCTACATAATATTAGTATGAAAGTGTGGAAGCGAGACGCTGTTATACGCTGCGTGTAGTAGCGTCTCACTCCCACAATAAATCCAGAATTGTTTTCAAAGTTAAATAGTTTCGTGGTACGGGCTCTAAAGCCTACTTTAAACGTGTGACCTCGCACCCTTTACATTATTTCCCGGCACTCTATTGTTTTAATTAGAAGTTTCAACAGTGAACTCGCGTGTTTGTTAAAACACTGTAATTTAGATACCAGTAACATAGAAACATTGTAGGATAGTATTAATGGGAGGTGTTTAAACTAAGTAATTGTTTGCCTATCGTTGAAAAATAAGACCGATTGTTGGTTGTAAATTTGAAACGTTTTTATAATAGTGATATGATAGTGACTTGTTGTATTTTGATTTTAATTAAATATTTTTGAAATTGATTTACATTTGTATACGAAATCTCTGACATTAATATTCAAAACAAATTATTGTTTGTCAGAAACTAGTTCTAAATGTAACTCTACTGATATTTTCATTTAATACAGACAAAGTTTTAAATAGTTCAATTTAAAATGTAAAATACGTTTTTGGAAATGTAATATTACATTTTTGATGTAACAATGGGAATGTATCGTATTAGTTGAAATGCTCAGAGTGTTTGTTAGTAATATTGTATCAGTAAGCACGAAATAGTTACACAGGTTAACTCAAAACAATGTCTTTGTGCTGGTCTGTTGCCGAGCGCCAAACACATTTGTATTTTGGAAACTAGGAACTACTGTATATAAAAATATAAATATGTATCACCTATCCGTTAGAGAATAAACAAATATATTGAGCAAACAAAATTCGGAATAAAAACCTTTTTTGTCCAAACTTTTCTAATAAAAATTGTGTACATTGTAGTGCGGTTAATCATTGACTGTCATTTGTTAACCGTATTGTTGGAGAAGGATGAAATATACTAAAATAATATTTAAAATAAGTGATAAAACAATAAAAGCTCTGTAGCCTATATAAATATATGTAGCCTAGACACTACTCGCTACTAGTCTTGCGAATTTAATCAAACCTTACATGACAAACTTCATCTCTCCGTTAGTGTGCATGGAAAAGGGTGCACATACACTTGAAAAACCTACATCTTGATACAATCAGGCCAGAATCCATGATTTTCGAATCGTTGAATTGGTATTAATGTCTTAAGAGATAAAATTCATTTTTTCTTTAGTTTATTGAATTTAAGTGACATTATATTTAATTGTTTAATTAGTGCAACATGTATTTTTATGACTACAGGATTTCTCCTGTATTACACAGAATAAAACACTAAAGCCATCGATTTATCTTGTGGAACTACAAAGACAACGAAGAAGGACCATCAAAATAAAATATTACTTTTTAATACGACAAATATCTAAAATGTTTGAACTAAAAATGTCAACTTGTTCAGACTTTCAGGTCCCTCTTGTAAATAAGTTAGCAGCCATTCGAACTCAGTCGATTTGTTTTTACATTTCAAGAGGTTTTTGAAGGCACATGTTACTCGGTTGTATTAAACAACAACACCACTTATTAAAGAACTGCAGTCAGAGGTGTGTGAAAGAGACGAGGCTCTACTTTCTGATGTACTTTCTCGCTTCCTCACTTGCACTGCTTTAAGAGGTTTCGGTAGTCCCCCTGAACAAATATTTGAGGCTAATATGAAGTCTGGGCGCAATACTAATAGCTACCGCCGAAATGTGAACTACGATGCGCGCTACGATGCGTGCTATGAGATAGCTACGCGTAATGCTACGCTGAACGCTACAATGCTCACAACTACGTGCTCACTAAATTTAAATGTTTATAGGTTGTAATACTTTGTATGTAGGTACAATGATTATGTAAGGAATAAAAATATTTTGGATTGTCAAAAGTAGGAAATAGGATCTAGTTCAGTCATGAGATTATAATGGTTATGATCAACGAAAATTGTTGCGGAATCGATGTTTCTTCAAGATTTATCTGTTGCTATGAGGTAACTTGTCATATGGTTCGTAATCTCGTTTATTATATGTGATCTTTTATAATCAGTGTTTTTAATGTAGTCATAGCTTTTGACTTCAGGGTAAAAAAATATCAAAGAAAATTCAAATAAAACAACCTTTAGTGTACTACAAGTTTATTTTATCATAGAATTACAGGCTAAATTGTATCCTACGCTATAAGCAGATGTATTTATTGCTGCCTTCTTAGTATTGTACAATCTTCTGGACTTAGGAGAAGTGATTTAATGCCAAGAACTAAAATAAATAGTAATACGGAGCCAGTTAAACGATTCACTTTAATTTTTCTGAGGATAGTGGCCGGTTATTACAAGTTTTGTATGGGAGGGAATTGTGACAGGCAGAAGATATCGGGTTTCAAGAAAGACGGTGGAAGAAGGACGCCGTTCTACAATGTGTAGCGCTCTCTCTTTTCCACAACTGCAGCAGTCTTTGTTTAAGAGATGCTGGTAGGTTCTTGACCCGCAGTAATTGCTTTTCCAATTAACAGCGTCCAAGTGAGCTCCTATTGTTTCGTAATATACATACATATCGGTATATATAGTATACGCAGTATTCAACAGAATTATCTGCATCCAGAATATTCTAGTTTGACGAACATTGTAATATACACCGCTCAGTCTGAAATTTCATATTGCTGTTCAATTTTAGACTGAAAATTGAATAATATTTTTTACTACAAAGCCATACAACTGACTTCAAATAAAAAGCTGCTGAGCCGAACTAATTGGTTTTTTTTTATGATATCAAATGACAACTATTTCATTTCAAATGAAAAAATAGAACCTCTGTTTTAAGGTTGCTGTTTATCTGAGGATTGAAAATCGGCCCTCAGTTTCTATATTCAGAAGTTCTGAAAATTATATTCAAAGAATATGTGCCTGTCTGTCACAATTAAATCATTGCATGTTAAAAACTAGATCACTATTGAGTTTGAACTGAGTTGTAAAGTTTATTCGTCCGACCAATTTCCTTGAGAAAACATTCAGTTAGTACAAGAATTATACATTTACTCATAAAATATAAATTACTGGGCCTTCTGTTTATTAGTTGATAGAACAAAAATTTACATTAAAATTCACTTATGGATGGCTTTACGAAAATGCTAGTTGATACCATTGCGTAGAGCGGCTCTTTTTTCTATAACGGCAATTTCCGATGTTTATTATTTTTTCAAAGCTTTCTTTTTTTTTGCAACTAGTATTAACATAATGCCTTTTAACATAATAATGTTATTTACAACACAATAATATAATAGGCCAGTTTATACAGTATTGAATTGTTTCGCTATGAATACAAAATTAGTACTATTACCATAAAACATTGTTTGTTTAAAATTATAATTATTGATGACATGAAACATAATTATGATCACTTATTTAATAATATATAAATACTGCAAATAATCAGAATTAATTCCTTTTTTAGATAATATACTTTTTAACAATTTTTCTATTGAACGCTGCGTAATATAAGTCGCTTTTAAATACTTTAGCAATAAATATATTTTCAATAATTTTGAATGAAAGAAGTTTACTTTATTGTTATTAAGATCAATTTTGTTTTTATAAAGGTTATTATTAATTTATTTTTAAACGGTCGTTGTAATCTAAATTCGACGTATTTTCTTCTGTGTTAAGGTATATTTTTACATGTATACCATATTTAAGATTCCTATACACGGAAAGTAATAATTCGTTATTCGTTGTATTTTTTAAAGGAATAGAATCTGTTTATTTTATTTTATTCAAGACAAATTTATTTTTTATTGAATAATAAATATGTTTCTCTTTAGATAATTTTGCTTTCAATATGAAAATTGGCTTTATCAATACGTTTTATACTTTATAAAATAATTTTGTTTAAATATCTTTATCAGCTGATTGATTGCACTTTTTTTTATTTTACTTTTAATATTTAAAAAAGAAGCATATTCTTCTTTTGGTTATAGTCGAATAAATAATCGAAGAATTATAGAATAGTTTAAATAATGTACGTATATATACAAGATGGTTTTGTAAAACATCTGACTTATTTAAAAGCATGCTTGGTTATATTATAATTGAAGTTTTTAGATCTAGGCTTTAAAGAAATTGACAGCGATAGGCAAGACATAGTGGATTACGGAAGCCATTATTTTGGTTATCGGTTTAACCACACCGAGTTCAGTTAGATTTACTATACTATACGTATAGCAGTTCTGCCGCGACTGCGCTAGGAAGGAAAAAAATCTTCAGGGCATTGTTTCAACCATACAAAATTTGAGTGAATATTACAAAAAAAGCCATTCCTAAGACTTTTTATAGAGCAAGTTGAAACGTTAGAATAGAATTCAGATTAGTTTAAAACTGGTCCGTTTAAGCAGAAGCATCTCCGATGCGACAAAAACAAAATCAAATAAGCTTCACGTTGCACTGCAGATACGATACGGCCTTATTTATCCATCGAGCCGCATTCACTTTCCTGTACCATCCCGGCCTCAGGCGCCACATATTGAACTCTATAAACCACTCCTGAACCCGATGTGGCACAACCCTAAGGCTGGAAGATTGTGTGCTTCATTAAAATAGCTAATCGTCATGAAAAATATATCTTTATAGAGACTAACAGCTAACAGGCTCTGTAGATAAACATACGATAATAGAAACTAAGCGATACGTTAATAAACAAAGTATATCGCGGAAAACAGCGGCGATAACTGGGCCTACCACCACATTCTAATCCAAGACTATTGTACAAGTGGAAAAGAGATGCTGCGAGTAATGTAGAGCGCTGTCTCGCTCCCACGAATGGAATAGTCCTTGTTTCATTAGTGGTGGTAGGTCCTAAGGCCACTCGAAAACTCTTTAAACAAACGATTCAATATCTTAATACAGTCTAAATAACTATGTACATTAGATTCAGGTAGCGAAGACGTAATTTTGAGTATAAATCCAACAATGAGGCGAGTTTGTTATATATATCTATGATATTTAGTATTTAAATATGAAAATAATATTATAGATGAGTCGAAAAAATATTTTTAAGCTATTACTTAAAACGTTTTATTACTCTTTTAAGCCACGTTATTTTTTTTTTGTATTTTTTGACTTGGATTGCATGAGTTTCGCTATTAAACTTTGAATTCGCGACGCCATTATCCATACTCTTCTTTCATCTTAACAACAATCGTTATTTACCAATTAAATGCAATAAGAACGAAGGGAAGACCTGCTTATAATTGATAACGTTGATATAATTGTTCTAGAACCAGAAGCCAGATAGTTCAAACAAAGTTATAGTAGAATTGCTTAACTTTTTCAACGGTGCATAGAGAAGGAAATCTTACAAGCCCGTATCTCGGAGAAAAGCTTAGTTTTTATTTTATAAAACCAGTGTAAAATCTATTTCGATGTGTCTTGAGGTATATCCTATCGGGTACTGTGAAGAGAACTTACTTGATTGATATTAAAAATGCGTTTCTCACATTTTCGTAATTTATCAATTTAATTTTACGTTTTCATCCATAGAGCGTGCTGCACTACTAGAATGATAACTGTCTTTTTTTGGTTGTTGTGGCAGACAATTATGGATATATTTTTTAATTTCGATTTTCGAACTCGATAAGGCTGTCATTAGAAAATATCTGCAACGCTCCAATTTATTATTTCGATAAGTAATTATATTGCTGTCCGAAAATTCGTTACCAAATTAAGATGTCTGTTTCAATATGAGGTTTTTTAATCGTAAATATGTTCGATTAAATGTTTAATTGAATTAATTAAATATTGAAGATAAAATTGTTTGTTTTTTATTTCATTGTGGCCGATCTGGTAGTGTTGGTCTTTAAGCTTATAATTTTTTAATTTATTTAAACTATTTAATGTAGCATACAGTATCAAATTTTAGAAACGAATATTTTATAATTTATTGTCTTTATGATATGCGTGGCATTACTTTTTATTCTAAATGTCGAACGTATCTGATTTCTAACTCTTTATTATTTGCTCAGCGATCGTTTATGAACTTTTTATTTATCGACAAATTTAACCATCCATTTCTTCATATTTTTTGGTTTTATTATTTTTTTTATATATAAGGAACGTCTAGGGCGTTTGTTTCCTTGCTGTTTTGATGGCTATCCCTTACCGTAGCTTGACTATGAACTGTCTACTCTAGCTTCAAGCTCACAGAAGTACTTAGAATAGCTTGGAATCTATTTTAACCGACTATGCCAAAATTGTGACTTACAAGTATTACTAAGCTAAGTACTATCTATTGTTTGGCGTTATTTCTGTTTACATCTAGTTTATCAATGAAACTTAATAATTTGTCCGAAATAAACCAACATCCTAACGGATATAATTCGTAAACTCTAAACATTATTTACGTTGTAAGTATAAGTTAACTCGTAGAGTAATATTATGGTAAATATGCAATTTTTTTCATATACCTAATTTTTTTTTTTCAATAACTGGATAAAAAGTTTATTGTAAAAATTTTGCCTTACAAAGTAATCTAAGAATTGTACGAATCATATTGCTTTTCAGATTTTATATTTTGTAATTTTCTTTACATTTTAATTTCTGACTAGATTATTTGAAATATAGGTAATAGTCAGTTTATAATTTAGTTCTAGGGTATGACGAGCCTTATGCATTAGTAGTGAACTCTGCCACCGCAGTCACACGTGTATCCGTGACTTTATTTTAATGTCATTAATTGAGTATCATTGATGAGTGTACACTATACCTAACATGACGCATGAATATCACTCGCTGTACCATATTAATATAAGGGTACTAAGGGCCTAGAACGCTGTAATATTCCGATCTACAAAATATTACAATATTTCTTTGGCTACATTCTATAACAAGACAACTATTTGCGTTCTAAACCCATTGACTAGGTGTCGCTACTGCAACTTATGTCTATTATTTATTAGTCTTAGTTTCGGCGCGATATCAAAAACATTGCAATGGCGTTACTCATCATAAAACAAAATCTCTCGTAGCGTGCCGGCATACAATTTATTTAACTGTATACCGGCTAAATTAATAATACCTTAAAACTCATTTCTTTGGTATTTTCATTAGGTTTAGTGCTCGTGGTACCGTGAAGCCTGTCTTTCTTTCAAGCAACTAATTTAGAATGTACCGTACAGTCTGTAAGGCGAATAACGTTTACACATTATAGTCCAGTGAGGTAGGTAGGCCGTGCCGGGCAAACAGGCTGGCGGGGTCAGATTGCGACAACCAATTAGGAGGATAATACCCTTTCCGTGTGGCGGACGCCGACTCAGCCCGAGGTTATGTTTACTCAGCGGACTGCGTACTGTACTGTTAATTGCATTCTATAGACGATATGCAGTCAGTGAACAGCCTCCACAACTGTGCTGTACTAGCGACTAGCTCGCGAGAGAGTGCTTTCTAAAAGTGATGTGCTCATAGTGTATCGTTAAAATCAGTTTCCTACAATGCTATCGATGGCGCTGCGGCCCACCGTCGGAGTGTTTGTTGGAAGACTTCACCTGACCTGTTGAGATCATACCGATTTCAATATAATTAGTTACTTATAACAACATAATCTCACGCTCCTTCTATCAGTCTTATTCTGAACAGTTTCATATGAAACTGTTACTTCACTTAGAGTGTAAATTCAGGCGCGATAATCTATTAGTTGAAAATTAGGCCTTATAGAAAACGTGTCCGAGACAATTAGTTATGTATTGATAGCGGGGTTCGTTATGGGCTGATCCTATCATTCTGCTCGTCGCCATGTTGCGCGACGCATTATTCCCTTTCATTCGATACCAACCCTCGGTCAGGACCCTCTTCTCAATGAACAAATACATTCCAAGTTCAGATTATTACTGAAAGAACGAGTGTAGTGCACCACTTAACTATAAGGTTTTTTACAAATTGACTAAAATGGTAGGAATTGACATTAGTGATTGAAGATGGTTAGTTACACGCGAAAACTATAGATTTTAAGGTGCATTCACTACATAGTAGGTGATATAAAGGGGTGTCTTTACTCTAAAGGTACCGCCACAGACATTCGCGACCATATTCCCGAAGCGGTCCGTTTGATCCTCCCGTGACAGTACGCGAGACTACGTATAGAATCAATGGAATCTATCTTAATACGTATTGAGCAAACATAATAATTTTGTGTTACAATTTTCATAAAAACTGCATAACGTGAATAAATTTTATTAAATACCCAAGGTTTTCGTTGAATTCTCGTACTTTTGTAATTATATTGTTGATTGGTTAAACTGTAATTTGGACGTGAGACAGTGTGATAGTTCATTGAACTTTGAGCCGGATTAATCGATTTCGACTTTGACCTTCAATACGAGTATCACACTCTCCCACGATAAGTTTTACATATACATACATAAACTTACATTTACTATTTACTTAACACAGTATTAGCTTTTTAATTACTTACAGACAGTTACATTCAGCCACCAAATAAATAGATCGACTGGTTTTCCAGCCAGATTACAATAAACGAACTAAAGAAGAAAACATAATTGCTTTTTTTTAAATAGTCCAAATAAAGCAAGTAGGTTTAATAACCACATTTGAATGTACGCCGTTGCTGAACGTTCGTTTTACCGTATCACGAATTTTCGCTTACAGTACCTACTGCAATAAGCTTACCATATGATACTACGATAACGAAAGACGTCGTGAGATATCAAATATTCACAATAAAAATGTAACTCTATAAAAATACATCTCTTTTCAAATACTTGCTTCGATTGCTTCCTCCAAATGACTAGCTTCCCTCAAATCAATAACACTTACTATTAAGGAATACTTTGAAAGTTGTGAGAAGAGTAAGCGGCTGAATGAAATTACTGTTCCTTTCAATTCACAATACATAAATGACATATCTATTAACGTTATCGTTCACATCACTAAAATGTATGGAATTGACAGTCGTCTCGATGACATGACTATGACATGTCAATTCCATACACACGTTTTTAGAAATGTCATTTATATTTTAGTGCTTATTCCTGGTGTTTGACAATCGTACTTTACTTATACTAATAACCTATATATTGAAAATTGAGAACATTTAGACTGATTTGTTATTTATTGGTCTTTATGAGTTATATTTTTTTAATCTTTAAACGCTCATAAAGTTTGCCCTTATCTATAGAAGATCTAGTGAATGTTTCAACTGTTTGAATTCCAGCTTACTTTTTTCACAAATCAAAATTATAACTTATGCTACCTGCGAACGTTGAGGGCGGGCGCGATAATTATAATGATTCTATTGCTTTTCAAATAATTAATTTCTAATTACATAAAAGTTGAAGATATTTCATTAACGTTCTTTTTTAAAAAATTTGAAGAGTTTAGCAAAACATTACAATCATAATCTATACCTCTTTTAATTGCCTGAAAACTTATTATTAGTAACAAGTGGCCATTGTTTTATTGTTGCAGAAAGAGGTTTTATAATTTGGTTTCTCAACCATTCGTTCCACATTATCTATCCCCAGAAACCTCTCCATTAATTCCAACCTTTTTTTAGATAACACTGCCAATTTTTGTCTAAATAGACACGAAACTTTTAATCTATGAAGTTCAACCTCGCCACTTTATCTCGACGCGCCCGCTCCCAGTCTGTTCCTCCACCGTATTTACAAATAGAATCCTACTTCAACATTGACTCATAACAATAACTGCCGCGACCAAACATGTTATACCGGATTATTTGTCCTATAAAGGTAACCTCAAGACCCTTTTTACGACAGATAAGGATCTGTAGTATACATATACTTAAATATTGTCATATATGTAGGCTGTAGATGCGTAATTGTTTTAAAAATTGACCTATCCCTGTAACAATACGCTCTGAGTTTAATTGAAGAGAGATAAAAGAACGAGTTAGTAAAGTTCTAAAAACTACAACAGATTTAAAACAATAACAACATGTATTTACATAATAGAGTATTAATCAACAATTCAATCTATAAAAAGTTTCATATTAAACCCAGAGCACACTGTTAGTTCTACAAGTTTAAATATTGACTAGAGAAATGCAAACCGTACGTCGTCCGATATACTCGTAGCTCAAATAAACAGTTACAATCAGTATGCTGTTATATTTATCTACACGTAACTTTATTACGTATTAGAGATCACTTAGTCCAAATAGATATATCACTTGGTCATGAATTAATACTAGTTATAATAACAGTTCTTTGTAAAGAGATCGCGATGGCTATGAGATCGGTGGGAGTACGTACGGGTATTGACAACGGATTCTGTATGTAGAGTATTGTAGAGTATTCTGTACATTATGCAACGAGATATGGAAATTAAACTGGTAGATGCAAAAACAAAATTATTGTATTTTTTTTATCTTTACGAATTGTGTTTTTTTTTAATTTCGTATTGGTGTCAGATCGTTACAGCAGTGTGTGTGTCGTGTAGTGACTCCGGTAGGGAGTGGGCACTGCGCGCGGTGTTGGCGGCGGGCCCGCGCGCCCGGGCAACAGTTTGGTCCTCCCGGGCCGCGCGCTAAGCTACGCTAACCGTCGCACGCTAGTCGTGCGCCTACTGCCACTCTACACTCGTTACTTTATTGCTCTCTTTGTACCACAGCTCGACGGTTTCATTAAGTCTCTACGTATCACCGTAACTACATCTAAAGTCGCACATCACACCCGCGACCCTAACTTACTTAACGTTACTATGTAAACATTAGCCTACGCTTTAACATTGCAGGCTCTTGCCATAAATTGACACGATTGCTTCCGTCGTTGCCGGACTTATAATTGAAAAAATACGATTTATTTTTAAATTTCTTTTTGCATTAATTTTGTTTTCTTTAAGAATTATGGAAAGAGCCATAACGTGATTAGGTACATTATTATTGCTTATTATTCATTCGACGCCGTCGAAACTACGAGCATCTACCCTATAAAATATCTCCTTTCGAATAATATAAAGGTGTAAAGAAGTTCATAGAGAAATCGTTCGTTGCAATGTTTGTAGTATGCGCGCGGCCGCACGTCACTCATCCTCATCGTCGTCGTCATCTCCATCGCGCACGCACGCTGACTCCTGGTGCTTGTTCAGGTAGCTCTTGAGCGCGAACGACTTGCCGCAGCGCGAGCACTCGTACTTCTTGTCGGACGAGTGCGTCTGCAAATGGGCGCGCAGGTTGGAGCGGTCGGCGAACGCCTTGCCGCAGGACGCGCAGCTGTACGGCTTCTCGCCGGTGTGAGATCGCAGGTGGCCGCGCAGCAGCCACGGCCGCGAGAACTGCTTGCCGCATACGCCGCACACGTGCCCCATACGGTGCGTCAGCACGTGCATGGCGAGCGCCGGCATGGACACGTAGGCTTTGCCGCACTCGCTGCAGCGCTTAGCCGCCACTGAATCGAGGCTGCGGTGCGTCTGCTTGTGTCGCGACAGGTTGGAGGAGGTCGCGTATCGTTTCCCGCACTCATTGCAATCGTACTTGGCGGGCTTCTCCCTGCTGGGTGGCGGCGCGGGCTCGGCTTCCGGCGCCTCGGGCTCGGGCTCCGGCTGGGGCGCCGGCTCGGGCGGCTCGGGCGAGGCATGCTCGTAGTCGATGCGGTAGTCAGTCTGTGTGGCCTGCGGCGAGGCTGTGGGCGCCGGTTGGTATTCAACGTAACTTATCTGTGAGTCGACGAACTCGACGGGCTGCAGCGGCGCGACGGTCTGCACCGTGTGGTACACGGGCTCGGGGGGATCCTCGGCGAGGATGAAGATGTTGGTGGGCTGGATGGTGTAGGTGTAGAGCGGCAGGATGGGCTGCGGCTCGGGCGCGTGCAGCACGGTGACGACGGCGGCGGGCGGCAGCGGCGGCAGGCTCTGCGCCAGCGACAGCAGCTCGTGCGCGGCCTCTGTATCGGCCGCCGAGCGCTCCGACAGCGGCGCTCCCAGCTCCGCATATTCCGCTCGACGGGGTTCTGCGAACGAAAATTATGATGCAGTTCTATTCTATTTGAATCTAAGAATTCACTTTCTAAAAAGTCACTCTTGTATCTGTATTCCAACTGCCTAACTAATGATACCAAAATATACAGGGCCTTTCCGAGTTCACGTGACGAAGGGAAACATTATTAGATAATTCGGAGAATTTTCAACTGTGTATTAATCCACGACTGGAGCCTTTAAGCAGATTAAACTCTCACCAGGTTGTATACAAAACATACAATAAAAAACAATCGACATTGACGCACACGATTCGAGAAAATCCTAATAAATAAAATTGATTAAAAAGATAAGTCTCGAATCATATCAATACGGATTATCGAAAACCCATCCAACCCATTAAAGCATTGTTTCACTATTATATTATATTGCACTATACATATTATAGGATTAATATTTTACAAAACTTTATGGACCTAAAAAATAGAAGCGACGGGAATTATCCCCTCTGGCAGTTCTTCTAAAATATCACCGATCAAAACGTTCTCATATTTCCAAACATTCCTCCTACATTTGTAATCTAATAACCAACGATGTTTATTTCACATTTTACGTATAAAAAGACACATCCACATGAATTGTAAGACCGAGTTCAAACCAAACGTATTTAGCCGTCGCGCGCGATACCGAACGCTACGCAGTTTATTGCATTTCCATACAAATTCACTTTGTCGTTCACACCGAACCGGCAATACGTTATTGCATCGGGGATAAATATTGTCTAGTTTCACGTTCACAGGGAGCTTACAATATGTTGACTGTAGACTGTGGCATTATTTTGAAGAAATTTGTTTAACTTGTAAACGAATTAATACACTGGCTGACTTCATAATTTTAAGGTCAAGAAATTATTCTCATCCGACACCGCTGTTTTTCGCCGTTCACTAAAATTTTGAAGTTTAAAATATGAGATAACTGTGAGAGCAGATAAGATTTGTATTCATATATGAATAAAATTTTAATTTTAGAATCACTTATTTTATTATAAACCTAAAAAAAATATTTTTATTAAATCGACTTCAAAAAGTACCTTTTTTAAATACTCGATTTAACTGATGGAAGTGCAGTTTATTGTTTAAAAAATTATTTACACCACCCTGAATGTGCCCCACTACTTGAAAAAGGAGTCCACGTATTTAAAAAGCATTGAATATTGGTCACAAAAACACCCTAAAAATTTTAAAGAGTTTGTCAGACTTCAATTAAAATAAACATTTGCTTCCGGAATCACTTCACTTAACTCGAAAAAAATGGTCAATATACATTCGTATTTTCGTCAAATATTATAAAAAATACACTCTTTTACGACAAGTTATTCGAACTATCAAAGAAACTTCACCATCAACCTATCTGCCTGTTGCCATCCATTGTTCAAAAAATCACTGGTAATTTATCACTTTACAAGTTCATAATAATAAAACCAGCTGTAAAACAGCTGAAGAAAGCCTACTTCCCATATAGGAAAGGCAATATAAATTACTAACTTAGTAAAAAAGTGACAAACGAATGTTTAAAACACTCGTATACATAAAACAATTGAGCAACAACATCAAAGTGAAAGATTGAAAAAAGTCACTTATTTAGGAGAAAGGTGTAACATTTAACATCTACATGCATAGGAGGAAGTAGCTGATACCTGATAGATAAGTAAGAAAAATAAAAACATCGAAATACAACATCAAGTTCATACATCAATACTAACCTTTATTCATTTTTATTCGTGGCTGGCTCACAAAGATCTACAAAAACGAACAAATTAAAGAGCCTGAGGTTCGAACTCAGACGCTGAACGAGAGGACATACCCAGACGAAGTCGAAAAAAAAATTAAATTAGTTGAAATTTTTCTAAGTTGGTACGAGTTCGATCTCACGATAGCTGTGTGATGCAGTACCGTGAGAGCGTGCAGTCCGGTTGAGTAATAACTGTAAAGTAAATCGCGCTGTTCCGCCGCCCCTGAGCCGCCTAGCTCCGCCTCCCCATGCGCGCGCTTAACGAAGCAAGCCGGCCAACGCAGGCATACGAGTTACCTGTAACTATTATGACATTGGATGCACCGCCCCGCCCCAAACATGCGAACTGTCAATACTAACGACGTCACGCGCTCGCCGCTGCCTGATTTGCTCCTTAGACAACAATATCACCAACACACCTCCTTCTATTTATAGAATGCATGATTACAAACACGTTACTGCGTTAGATTAATTAATTAGCCCAAATTCAATGACCTTTTTTCAGGCCTATACTTTTCCGCTCGTCGAATCCTACATACGATTTCAATGCCTCCACGGAACAGATGAATATACGAGACGAGACCTCAAAAACTTTTTTCTCTTTTTACGTTATCATAACATAACATATTTTTTCACTTCGTTTATGTTTTTTTTTTAAGTCCTCAGTCTTTAAATGAATTGGTCACACTTCTGTCAAGTGAAAGCAAACAGAAGCAACAGGACCGCAAATGGGACAAGCCTGTTGCTGCCCCACTGCGGTCTGAAGGGTTTTCTACATTCGCTCACAGTTCAACATCATGTTTTTTTTTTCTCATACAGTCAGCACTCATTTTTAACTCAGTTCAATTACTGATTTGAATGACCCAAATTGCTTTGAAAACTAACTGAAATGCCTTTATCTTAGGCACACACTCAACACAATACTAAGGAAAATGACAATCGAATATGCGAAGTAAAAAAATGATAATATTTTTTTTTTAATAAACGTTATTAAACATTATATGCATATATATAGTAATATATTTACACGCAAGCCTTTAAAATATAGGTCATGACGCATTTAATCCTCATATTGATTTTGAGTCGGATTTCAATTTGTATTCATGTACATACTACAATATTATCACGAAATACACTCGTATCTATAAACGCGATGCTATATCGGATTGAAATTTTATACAGTTGTTCTCGTGATTTTAATAAAATGTTATAACGAAAATATTTACCTTTCAATGTGATTAATCAATTCGCAAAATCGATAATGAGTATACCTATCACATCACCCAACACCGACATTCATTACAATGAATCATTCCGATTTATGTAATCGGTCGATCGGAAATGTTTCACATAAACTCTCGCTATCATAAACTATTTTCTTTCTAAAATCTGCCACATAAATACCGATGACTTTTCTTGTTGATAAGTCATGTAATTTGGATTTGTCTCTACCTTATGTCGATTTGATCGTTAACTCTTTATTAAGGGTTATATTATCTCAAACACATTTCTTTGGATTGCCTAGTCCCAAGTTGCCGGTTCGAATCGGCGCACATCAATGTCTTTATGAATCCCTATGCGTATTAAAGGAATCATCGCTAGCTAACAACATTAATTTAAACGATCACACCTAAAATATTTTTTAAAGATATGTTGTAGTCTAGTGCTGCTTGTAATTCTGACACCAGATTGAACATCAAACATGGGAAATAAAAAATATATCTTAAACAAACTCTTCAGTCTAAGAACCTTCTCCGTTCCGCGGGGTCTTTATAATAACTGCGCCAAGACTAACATTACTATAGGTATAATATACTCAACGACATGGCTTATGAGACGCAACGTAAAAAATCCGCAGCTTCAAGCAGATTTTTAATCAAAAGCTCATTAGTGCGAAACGTCGCATTATGTAACCTTCCAGCGAGGATTTGATAAAAAAAACTCCATCATAATATGATTAAAACCAGCCTGGGTATTTAACATTTGAATCTTTTGTCACAGCTCAAAAATGTCCTTAGTGCATTTAAATTGGATTTCATCTGCTTCCCGGTTTCTTATTGTGATAAAATTTTGCTGGTTTTGATTTGTAAATTGCATAATAATTGAATATTAGGTACATAGAACTAATGTGATGCTGGAGCATACAGACAAAAGACACTATCAAGTTAAGATTAGTTTGAATTGACTTTTGGAGTATTTTGAATTTAAACCAAAAAATAAATTTAAGATCTTTTTTTAAGTTTATCTAATTTTACGATTTTTAAACGATGATGAATAATACGAAGCTAATTAAATGATAGGATTGATGAAATTAAAATCGCTAGTCGAAAGTTAACCTCTTTTGAAAAGAGGACCCTTCTACATAGAAGAAAAAAGTCTTAAAACACTTCGAAGCTGCACCACGATTGAAAATATCGTAGCACATATCTCAGTACAAGGCGCTCTGATCAATTACTGCCTCAGGTGAGTGTCATATCAAATGCCTACAAATTGAGGGTTTCAATCAAATCAATGTCGATGCTCAGTGATTTGTGGTATACACCGTTTGGTTGCTCCAACGGCCAATATGTCTGAGTATGTCGAGAAATTCGGAACACGAGTGTAACGTTTGCTATATAACAGACTGACAGACATTAATGAAAACTGGTTGTAATTAGTTCGTTATTTAAAATTTTGACAAATTGCTATATGAATGGTCATCTAAGTTAGTCATAAAAAAACTAAGGAGGTCGTTCTTAATCTATTGCATTGGTTGTAAACCGAGCGGTATACGTCACATAAGTCAGTGGAACATACACACTCGAATGTTACTCGAAATCTAAATTCGAATTAACCTTTTGTCAGCAATGACTCAAATTGTAGAGACGTAATACAGCCTTCTTACATCCAGTTAAGAACTTTTTTATAACACTAAGAAGGTTTATACAAACAAATTAAAAACAATATCATGAGAAACCCCATAGTTGTAGGTTACATAAATAGGAAAATAAGATCAATTCTTACTCGTACAACAAGGTCTCTGGAATTCAACCTGATCCTTGAAATGAAGCCTTACAAGATGTTTATGACCTAGTTCTATGTTTATGAGATCGGTATAAAAAAAAGTTTTAAGGTTATCAAAACTGTAACACAAATGCGTCATTACTCAGTGAAAAAGTGTTTCATTTGTATTGTTTTATTTTACTTCTATTTGCGTCACCGTTTCGCCATCGTAATGCCCATTGTAAGGCATATAATTTAAAGAATAGGAGCTTTTGATTATAGAAAGCCTAGACGAGGTCACATTGGCGTAGTTACGAATTGAAAACAATTGTTTTGTGGAGTGATGAGACTTTGAGTTGTAAGTTCAACAAATTAATCTAGGCTGGACTTCCATCAAAGACTCAACATGTAATATCTTTTAAATCAAATACCTACAAGGAGTTTCAGTCCTCCATTCTTCTAGGAGTACAGGAGACCACAGCTTTTAAAAATATGTGAATAATAAAACGGGTCAATTTGTAATTCCTCAACAAATTTATGAACTTGTTAAAGAAGAGTTATTCAATAAAATGTAGTGAAACACTATTAATTTTGAGGGATTTCCATCTGCATAATAGCATGTCTTAATTTCACAACTCTACGAAGATTTTTTCAAACTTCTATTGCTTCCATCCAAGTCTTGGACGGCGCACCAGTCCATAGTTGGCTGATTTTCTTTTATTATTTTGTAATCTTTTATGGTTTTCTAATTTCTTGTAATATAAACTTTCAAATATAACATTTATCACAGCATATTAATTGTCCAATCGAGTTCATAATTTTTAACAATATATAACCAAAGACCGCCGCAAACAGTAAAAACCAGCTGATTAGAGGCCAACAGGTGACCGGCCGATGTGGTTTTCAAATGCTAAGGCAATGTGCATACAAACCTGTAGAGTTTCAACCGACCGTATTCGAGCAAATTCCTTGCCCTGTATATAAGCAACACTACTCCAAGCGCGGACTATGACCATAAGTATGGAGATCAATGTTCGTTTTTTTATTAACCCCCGACGGAAAAAGACAGATGTTGTAAGTAGTCTGTCTGTCTTTTTGGGGCATCATAGCTTCCGAATGGATGAGTGATTATAATTTAGTTTTGTTTTGGGTGAAAGGTGAATGGTTTTCTTGGTTATTATGCGTGAATGTTCTTAGACATGTTCGATAAGTAGGGACGCTCAGTAAAAGGTCGCACTTGCAAAGTAATTATCACTTGCTGAATATTGTGAAGGAAACATCGCACTAGGAAACCAGCACTGGATAGAATTTAAAGCGTGTTTAAGTCACGATATTGTATAAGTCTGAATTAAATTAACAAAACAAAAAGATAATAAAAAACAAAAGATTATTATAAATATGTTATTATACTAATAACACTCAACGCCCACTCTGTCTCAAGTGTTTTACAAAATAATAATATAAATTATCATAAATTCAAGTTCTGTTGAAGTGGTACCACTTGATAAATATGAAATTTATTTTATCCGAACACAAAACAAAACAATTATATCAAATTCATTTGTTACTATGGCAACCGAAATATCAATACGTATCGGATTTCTTTGCCATTATTAAAGCTTGTTAATGTATGAAAATGTCCAATTTATGAAAGAAATATCTGTCATTATTTTGTAAAGAGATAGTGAAACAATGGAACTATTGTGAGTTTTATATTACTAACTAGCTGAGACACGCGTTTTCATCTCTGTTCCTTACAGTGCGAATGATTATGTATCGGTATAACAAGAACGTTCCTCGTTAAATGGACCAAAAAAACCTAAATCCTAAAAAACTATTGAAATCGATAGTTAGTGCCCTACCTGAAGGAAATACTTATCAGTTTCCTAATATTGTTTATGTGTTGATTTTATATAGTTTGGGCCATCGTCATTCCAGTCGTTTCTCAACTAAGTTGGACGGCTTCCATTCTATCTGGATGCGTCTAAGTATTTAACAGGGACTCCCTTAATAGACACAGCCTATCTATCTTCTATGCCTCTTAACGAATGACCAAGATGTGCATATAAATAACTGCCGGGACCTACAACTTAACGTGTCTTCCGAAATAATAAGGAACTTGTTCTGACATAGTTGGTCACCCATCCACTGACTGACCGTGTCAAGCGTAGCTTAACCTGTGATCGACCAACTTGTATAGGTTAGCTGTGTGTTATACTGTGTGTAGGTTAGCCACGAGCTCCTCTACAGCGAGCTCCTAAACGTAAGGCTCCTTAGGTGAGGGACAGTTATATTCTCATAACCGAGGTAACCTATGAAATTTATTGCCGAATGTTTTCGATGCGTCCTCGATAAAAGTCTCTGGACCTGTAGTTTAAAGTTTTCTAAAGCGCCTGTTTAGACATTGTGAAAAAAAATATATTGTGATTGATTTCAAAAAAATCTATTGTACTCTGTGTCTACTTCTTAAAGTAGTGAACCTCAACGATCAAATAAGTCAAATGGAAGTTCAAATTTCAGATGTCTGTACATGTCTCTTGTCAACTTGTTAACGCAATGGTAAGATTTTAGTTCAAGCATTTAATCTAAATCCTGAATGATAGTCGCAGAAAAATACTCAAGATACATATTGAAAAATAAGTTCACAAAAGTTAACATTTCACTTAGTTTTACCTTTAAGAATAATAGCTGTCCTTTGCTAATTAATTTGCGAGATATAAAATGAAAGTAAAAGCCGGGATCTGCGCTATCAAAAGATACCCAATAAAAGTCTAATTAAAATCTTGCCTAGCCTTTGCAGAGAAAAGTCCGCTATTACTAATAAAAATCTCTCCCGCTTTATTATAAAATAAAAGACAGAGAGATTTTTAATATAGTTTGACCACGAAGAAACTTGTCAAGCGCAGTAATAACTTACGCTTCACCTGTCATGGTTGATTTGCCACATCATTTATAATTAAACGGCTGACATAAATTAAGTTGTAATTACTCATTTATTATAGACATCGAAACACTAATCGAGTGATTAATTGTCCAGGAATCGTATAACTCCTAATGATTTGTTGCAATTAATTAACTTAGTATTGAGATTGTAAATTAATGCCCAAGTGAGTAATGTGTATTTAAGTGGTAACGGCGCTTGAGACTAATTGCAGGTGTGTACTTGTTTGTAGCATCGCAATTGAGTATGGAATATTACGTGAACTATGAACTATAAATATGCATAGGTAAATAATTAACCCCGGTAGGTTTTTGCCGCTGTGTAAGAAAAAAAAGGCGTTAGTAGAGAAAAACTAATTTATCTAAACATACTTTAAAGTAAATCGTACTAAAAATAAGGTTTATATAGATTTGTCATACAAGGGGTAAGCTTTACTTAATATTTAGTGTTTGTTTCATGTTAATTGGGTCATATATAAAAAGTCAAAATTTTACAAAGATATATATTCTAAAAATACTCCTAAAAGACACTTTTTCACGCAAACGAAGTCATTACGCCAGTTATTAATTTAAGTTTATACTTTGATACATCAATCTAACTTCTTTTACCATTCGAAAGTCGAACCTAGTTTTTAAACGTCATTACTGGCCATCATCGAACCCCCCCCCCTACTTTCACAGCTCCCTTATCATAAAGCCGAATCCCTACAAACTACGACATATATTTATACGTTCGCGCAACAATTACCACGCAAATGCACCTTCTCAACACTTCGCTAGAATTGTCCGACTGCGGATACCGATAGACCGAAGATATTAATCCCTCTGAACGAATTTCGGTCACGGCACTCAATCTCTCTTCAGACTAACCAATGCCGTCGAATAATGGTGCCAAATGTACGTGCAAATACACGTGCACTCTATTCGTTAATTCGCATACTGCAATGAGACGGTTACCTGACACTCACAGATTAAATTTGCGAACCAAAGCTTTATGTGTGCTACAAATAAGGGGGGATTAATGTCCAAAATAATTGCAGTTTTTAGTGTAATTTATTAGGGTGTTATCTTAATTCAGGTTTTAAAATTTAAACTAGGTCTTTTATATGAGCTGTTTAAACCTACTTTAGTCCTATTTTTAGTAACCACTCTGTGGCTGTAATAAACTTTAGAAATATATATTTTGTATTTTTTAAAGACTGCTGTATTAAAGAATTCAATCCTTGTGTCGGGGTGGTTTAGTAAACTGCACAAAGACTTCCAGAATCAGAATAAACATTCGTGGATCACACAAATTTTGTCCTATTGGGTTTGGCGTGGTGACATCCACCACTCGGCTATCCGTGCAGTCAATCTTGGTTATCAGATAGCGGGCATTGCGCGGCACATATTATTACGTGTGTGTGTGTGTATACTGTGTATTCAACCATATGCGCCAACACATGTGCACCCCTGTTTCCATACCCTCATAGCTCGACGGAACTGCAACCCAACAAGACCGAAACGAGATCAAACGCAGGACCCACATATCACATACTTTCTAAATCACACACAACAATTGAAGATTCGGTGTTAACTTGAGACCTTTAACTCTTCAAAATTCTCTTGCTGAAATACAGGCCATACACCTTGTTCGGCAGCAGATGCTAATTGTATGACACAATTTTTAATACTTTCACTGTGTAACATATAAGTAGCTTATAAGCAATTGTGTAAACATGCTTGCGTGTGCATGTTTTTCTGATGTAATAAATGAATATTATTAAATTTTTATTATTCAGTCCTGCTGTCCTACCACTAGACTATCCCAGCTAAAAACGTACTACGTCACAAAAAACACAGATTTTCGTGTTCTTTCAAATCGTCCACGTCACATCGCCATCTTAAGTGAGATACTTCTACATATAGATCCATTACGGTAATTGCCTCATGTCATATACATATATGTCTCTTGTAAGCAGCTACTCGTGGATGATTGATTGACAAATTCTCGGGCTAAAGCTGAAACTAGGTTTACCTTACGACTTATCATTTAAATGTCAGTCACGTGTCTTGAACATCTTCTCGTTTGATTAACGTTCTTTAATATTTTTATATGAATATGGTTTGGTGATTTTTTTTTTGTATAGAAAGCTTTCATTTATTTTCGCCTGTCCCTTTGTCTGTAGTCAAATATTTTGTTGTTGAATTTGACTGACTTCCTGATTTGTCATAGTGTGACAATAAAATATTATGGCAACTGGGAGCTGATCTGATGCTGGAGTTGGAAGGTAGCCATAGGAAACCCAATATGAAACGATAAGAATGATGTATACGCTGATGACAATTTTATTAGGCCAAGAAATTTTGTTTTATTATTTATTTTCTTGAAAAAATAAAGTTGTTTGTTTAAATCACAACTGCTTTTGTTTTTACTTAAAACATCTGATCTTCATAGAGAGACAAACTGTTTCGTACACATGTAAAATATAATTCCATACACGAACGCCACCCCGAACCGTGTCGATCACAGAATATTGTCAATTTTATCCGGACCCGAAAGTAGTAATTGGCGCGGCAATTATAACGCTGGACGAGTTTTTAAAGCATTAAATTTTGGCTTTTAGTAAATAATTGCCAATCACCTTCCATAGCAGCGAGGTTCGAAATTTAAAAATGAAACCCTGTTTTTCTCTCCTCCCTTCTGCCTATGTTTTATTTTCGTAACTTGATTATATAAAATGTCGTTCCAGTTTTCAGCCTGTTGCTTGTTACTCGGTCTAGGTAGTCAAATAACAAGTCTGTGAATGACAACAAACGATTTGAAAATGGATCCGACTGTTGTCGTAATGTCTCGATTACACAATACAGATTAAAGGCGCAAACATTTCGCATGTGTTTTATTATTGTAGGCTAAAATTTGTTCTTATATTATTAAGTCTATTAAATGGTGTGAAAGTTTAATTATAGTTAAATGATAAAGAAAATGGTCTAAGATTCGAGCCATGCATATACAATCCATTTGACAGTCAAATTGCCCATCAAATAACACAACACAAATGACCAAATAGCAGTAATAGGCACACATTCGCTTTCGCTTCGCCAGCATCAACACGTAATACGCCAAATTGCACAAATTATCGCTATGTGTGGCAAGCACACATCACACATTCCCCTACTACGTTGTTCAACCCCTAAATCTACATTTATAACGACTAAGCACAAAAGTTTGTAAACGATGTAAGGAGGTACGTAAACAGTATGTACAAAAACGATAAAAAAGCTAACAGCCCCAGTTGAAAAGTAAGTCAAACCGATAGAAACCTCAGCGGAACAGGCTGAATGAAACCGAGATAAAAGTTAGCGCTAGATATCTATTGTTTATTTAGCGTGCCGATCGCGATGATAAACGATGTCGTAAGCGTACAACCTTCACGGAGTTTGAATGTCACCTCGTGGTAGGGGTTGGGTAGGGGGGCAAGCTCCGCCAATCGGACAGTCTCCCGCTGTCCGCTGACGGCGACGGATGTCTGATAGATTATACGCTCATGAAACTAGAGTTGTTGTTACGTAAATGTCTATCTAAATACTATAAATTCTAACTTTAAATATTTTTATCGGCTTTATTATTTACTTAGCCATGCTTTGCCGTGACGATGAAGCTTTTTTAAATATTTTTCATTTCTACAGTAAACGTAGGTATACACAAAACATTAAAAGCCATAAGTCCGAAGTTGTCTACGTTTTGTCGTCGATCTGAAGACAGTTGTTTTAGAAAATGTTAAAGCAAAATTAGTTTTATAGTCTCAAGTACCAAAAATGGCGAAGATTATGTTAAAATTAATTTCCGTATAAACACTTGTTACTTTTTATACATACATATAAAAATAAACAATTTACTCACACTTTCCATTTACAACGTGCGGTGATTCTCTCAAAATTACTCATAAAACAGTGTATTAAAATAATTACGTCGTTAAAATTATTTCATTAATTAATTTTGAATCACCCAGCACTGCAATTCGAATGTTACATTAATTTGATGTTTCATTTTCGATAAAACAATGTAATTAATGAGTTAAACAAGCAAATTAGATTAATTTGGTAATGAATGTTTCGTTGCACCTCATTATATCATTCACATATTATATTACTTAATTTGTACATTGTTACATGCAAATAAGCAGGTCTTTCAGTTTATAACGTGGTAAAGATTGATGCTGTATATTAAACATGCGACCTTATTGGGTTTTCAGTACCCAACTACTGACAGCAAATCCTTACTTCAAAGGTTTCGCTGTTCGTCCTTCTAAACGGTATCTATTGGAATTCTACCAAATCTTGAAGTAAGTCTATAGCAGTGTATGCGAGACGCACTATACGCTACGTTTTTGATGTGAAATATCTATAGGCGAGGGTAGTCCTAATTGTTCTCATGGCGATAGAGGCTGTGGTGACGTACGAGTATCATCACGCTATAGAAGCCGCGCCGCCCGCGCAATGCCACAGTCAGTTTGCTTGCAACCGTTGCAGGTTACTCGCGTCACCTTTTCTATTAATTTCGTTTGTTTAAATTTTAAGTTCGCCCTAACATTGTTTTTTGTAAACCCATACTTTTTCTGTAAATTTTTATTACAATTTTATGTAAACAATCGTGGTTACGTGGTTCCTTACCTGTATACGCTATTATAAAATATTAAATGATTCATTATCAGTTGATTAGAAATAGCCAGTTAAGAATATGACAAGTTTGTATCTCGAAAAAAAAATCTGTAAACATCATTTTTCTCCAACCAATGGATCGACCATGAAATATTTTTGGACCATTATATTTGCTATAGATTTTTTACTAAACGTACTGAAGAATAATTTGAAAACGAGGACACCAACAAAATGCAGGTAAAAGATAAAAGGATTATTATCTCCTTTGATACTAGGAAACCAGACTAAAAACAGGGCAGTGTTCGTTCATTGAATAAACGTTGACATTTTTGGTTTGATTAAAATCTCATACGGCATCACAAAGGGGTTGGCTCTGATCAAATATCTTGCACGCAATGCGTTCTCCGGACTAATCAAGCATTCTTTTGTGACGTCATACGAGTAGCTGCGACATATCAGCTTCTGCTTTAAATATTACTTCTCTGAAAATATCAATGCAAGGATTGGTTCACCGTGAATATTGAACATTCACGTTATTCAATGACCAAATTTAATTAAGGGATGCGATTGTGAAATGACAGAAGCTTTGATCTTTGGTACAAAAATGCAATATTTTTTGGAGCATGTAAAATAATTGAAGAGAGATTTCATTGGATTTTTTTGAATCTATAATCTTTTTACTGTTTTATTTAAATAGGTCCACTTATTAGCACTCGATTAAGAGACGAATCCAACTCGAACAATAAAAAATGAAATTCTACAATACCTAATCTATATTCCTAATCCATGTAATAAACTATTTTGATTAACAAAAAAATTAAGGGAAGTTAAATACATCTATCTAGGTATGTGTGTAGAAAGTATTGTAGGCAGAGGCAAGCAATAACAAAATTGTGGCTTGTATCCTCAAAAAGACCATTCAGCTTTTTTAATTTGCCGCTGCATAGAAAGTGCCCCAGAGTGCATGAAGCCGAAAACATCGCGCAAAAAATCGAGAAAAAGTGTAACTCGATCATCTCGCTGCGAAACCTTTTTTTAAAGATCTTTTCAGTTAGTCAGAGCGCGGGAATCCCGCTTCCCCGGACTATAAGCTAGAAAATCTGACAAGAATAGAAAATATTTACGCTGCAATAGCAAATCGGAACTTTTTACGCCCATTCTATTTTCAAACGGCTTGGAAATTGTACGAGTTTCCTATTTCAGCAGTATTTTTTGTGTTACTTTATATTTTAAACTGGGTCTACCGATATTATGTTTATTGTCTGATTATTTATGAATTTAAGCAGTTGTTTTTGAGTTAACCAATTTTATAAATGAGGGAACAAGTTGGTACTAGATTACATAATTATTGTTTAAATAACATGTTAAGAGATGATAAATTATAATTATGCGAAGTACTTTTAACAAATGTCCACTAATCTCTCACGCCATGAGCTTGTTCAAATTGTCCTCATCCAAATATTCAATGGCAAAGATTCCATTCAAACAGCTGATTGCCGACAGACGTCTTACAGTCTCGATCATGTCCTAAGGCTGATAGACTGAACACGTTATAACTTGATAAGTATAAGCTGCCTTAGTTTCAAAAACTCACGTTTTATAGAACACTTTGCCTCATAGTAAATATGCTGAAGAACATTTTTATATTGAAATACAAATGCAAATAGCATTAATAACGTCGGCAGTGGGTGAATCAGTTGCAGCGTAGTAAATCCAAATATTCGGCAAACAATATTCTATAATCCTTTGAAAGAGGGATTTCATAAATATAGTAGAGTAAAATCCTCACATTGGAAAAAAGGTTTTTGATGAGAATAAAGAAATAAATATTGTCGTCTGATAAGTTTTTAAGTGTTGCTTAGACCAGTGTGTTCCCTTCCATAAATTAAGATATTTTCAAAGAGTTTTTAAATCGACAGTATTTGAGATATTACAGACATTTTGAGATGGAACCTTCAAAGAAGATTCTTTCATTCACGGAAAATATGAATGAACATTATTTTTAACCGTGCTTAAGTAATTTCTAATATTTAATTTTAACATTAACATTTTTGACTTTATTCTCATGACAATATTGAATGTACTGATGTATCATACTTTTGAATTAAGAAATATATTTAATTAACCATACTTCATTTAGAACTACACGAAACGGAGATGTTTTTGAATATCTATTCGTCTCCAGCGCAACATGTTGCGGGATCTAGGCTTTTGTGCGATCCGCTTGTACTGAATCTAGGTGACTTTTTGCATGTCCTCCTGGATGTAAGGATTAAATTAATAAGAGGAGGAATTCTTTAAAGAAACATCCACATCACGTAGTATTGCAATCGGTGTAACTTAGTCACTCAGTTCTTCCTTATAAGTGCATATTGTCATAAAAGTCAGACCAAATTCGAATTCTGCTTTTAGAGGTAATAAAATTCTACAGCGCTGAAATTGTTTTATCTATATAGAATATATATAATATACGTTGTGTGCAGACGGAAATGTACGGAGTCCCACTAATGTTACTTTATTGATTGAATTTCGTGTTTCTATGGTCAAGCACAAGTATAAGCAATACTATACTTTATATATAATAATATATAGTGGGTCGGGAGCTTTCTCTTTTCTTCTACTGCTAATATACAAACTACTTTTTTTAAATATTGACAATTTTATAGAACAAAGGTTTTAAGAACGAACCTTGCCGTTGTGAGATAAAACATGTTAGATAACTACATAAGGTAGAACCTTTAGATAATGCCTTGCGTAATCGTTTTTTGTTTGTTACTTTTTTCCGATAAAGTCAGTTTTTAACACTAAACTACCCATACCAGTAGCAAAATATCGAGAAATAAAAACCCAATCATTCAACAGTCCGCTACAGAAATAACAGTATTCTCTAGCTCTGTAACCAACTAGTTTAAGCAGAGCAAACTGAATTAACCTAACCGATGTAAAGCTAATTACGTAGTTGGAAAGGCAGCGGCCATTGACAGCTCGGTACAAAACCATGAGCCCCCGAATTTGTGGTTCCATTGTTTGTCCTAAGTCAATTTCAAGTCGTGTTTGCTCGCCTGTCGATCGGTCCGGCAAATCACGATTAAATCGACCTTTTTCGCTCTCTGTATAAGCAAATAATGCTGCTACTTTTTAGCTTTAGTTTCTGGTTTATCGTGTAGTGTATTTTATGTATGACTGTCATTATTATGATAGTTGTTTAAAGTTTATTTAGCTTTTGAAGGAATGCTGGTCAAAGTGAAAGCTCACGTTTTTTTTCCATGCTAGATAATGCATAAACTGTCTTTGCGTATACGTTCGTTCAATCTTCATTTGTCTTCAATCACATCTTTCACTGTAACTTGACCTTTTTTTGTTTGTCATCTTGACAAATTTCCTTTCT
Organism: Trichoplusia ni; assembly: GCF_003590095.1. NCBI lineage: Eukaryota > Metazoa > Arthropoda > Insecta > Lepidoptera > Noctuidae > Trichoplusia > Trichoplusia ni. Next base: position 1,872,657 of record NC_039478.1, on the reverse strand, counting down.
CATAATAACATGTATCAAAACGTAAAACTCATTCGCTCACACACCAAAAGATTAAAAAATCTGCTTCCAACGCTCATACGAAACCGCGCAAACGAAATCCATGTAAATAAATAAACAAAACACGTGAGCCGTGTGTGGAGCAGCTTATTAATGTCTGTCAACTCTGTGGATTCTCGGAAACGGCAGCTAACCTAGACTGAGATAGTTTGTAGGTCAAGTTCGCAAGGTTTGAGTATGTTGCCAGTAGTTCAAGGGCTAGTCTGTTTGGAATGGGATTCACCGAAGTTTGCTGGTGACGTGAATGGCCATACACCGGTATGTGAGCAGTGAAAGTATTTATTGAAAGGCCGATGTGGTGATTTGTGTTAGTGGCTGATCCACTGTGGCTGACTGTGGTGATTTTGATAACGTAGTGTTTATTTTGGAAATTAGTTGTTTAGTTATTGTTCTGGAAGTATTTAGTGAGACTGAATGGGTAGATATTGTTTTGTTTTATTGCATTAACCCGTCGCTCGAGACCACGATCAGAGTAATCCTACATACATTTGCATTATGACGTCACAGTAAGAAAAAAAGCATAAATTTTCACTTGTTACAATCTTACAAGATGTGAATAAACTGTATAAATGTTGGCAATATATTTATTTTCGAGGCTTACGAGAGAAATGTGAATAAAAGCAGTCCTTGCTTCAAAGGTATTACAAACCTGTATCGAGTCCTTTGAGGCAACTACGAACACATTTTCCACATCTCTATCTGAATACATTTGAAAATGCACTTTACTTAGAATAAGTGATATTAAAAAGATATAATATTTCGATAAAATACTCAAAGATTCAAACTCTTTTCTCACTATTAGTAAAATAAAGTTCTGTAATATTTCTTGTATATTTCGATTTTAAAATTAAGTGTTTCAATGGAAACTTGAAACTATAAAGTGAAGAATAAGTATGAAACTTATTCTTCACTTTACTTTTTGTTCAAAGAAACAAATAAACAAACAGCAATAAACATGGATTGTTCAAGAATACGAAGAATCGATGAAAATATTGGAGTTCGGCAAATACATTGTTTGTCCTATATCATTTTAGTTTCGCCTCCAGGGACACTAAGACGTAAACTTCACTCGATATTAAACCTTCATTCAAGAGAATTAAGCTGAATATCGGTTGGCACAAGTATATTTTATCAGTTCAATGAACAATTTTCGAGAACATTTTGCAGTAAGTATTGCAATTCTTTGTAATATTTAACCAGAAAGTTAGGTTCCATTTTCTCTTTAATATTTTTACGTCGAATAAGCCTATTATATTGATTGATAGTAAATAACATCGGAGAAGGACAAAATTTTAAATTTTATCCTACTTTAGTTTGAAAAAAAAGACCTAAGAATGAACTGAGAACGGATGTAGTCATATATCCTATATGCGTATCTGTATAAAGTAGAGACCAAGCCAAGTCCCGGTAGCTTTCGTTTTTAAGGGTTTTATTTAAAAGCTAAACTTACTATACGAAATATATAACTATTACTATAATTAAATAGGTTCCTTAAAGAAATAACAGCAACCGGGTTGTAAACTTATGTTCAGTAATTTTAAAATGAATTTGTAAATTAAACTAGTGGCTTTATTTCAACATACCTTCTCAACATACTAATACAAAGAAAACAAAACAAAACACTTCAAATAAGACAGGTACAAACAACCCTACAAACCGCATTCCATTAATAAATTACACGTTGGATAATATCAATCAGAAATGACCACAATTGTACGATAAATGACAATTTGTATAAAGATATTTCCTATAATCTTGTGCAAATTTATAGATCGTTTGAACCCGCAATGGCGGTTAACCGGCCTTTGTGAACGGAGATGTTTGATCGCTCTTCACTCCGTCGATCTCTAAGCAATCGGATTCTATAACCGAGCATTGGCTATTATCTGGGGCGGTATCAGAGACAGCTAGTATTTCTATTGTTATATTAAGTTTAAAAAGTTTTAACTCAACTATGGTTTGATATTTATTGATAAATGCGCTTTTCTGAACCGTTTTAAATTGCGTAAGAGTATTTTTTCTAATATCTATTTTTGATAATAAACGACGAGGTTAGACACGAACAAATATAAAAAAGCGTAGGTATAAACGATTGAATTGAATAACCTCCTTTTTTAAAGTCTATGAAAACTATAAGGAATTTAAAACGAACACAGTGGTTAATCTGACACAGAAACTCCCACCAAAGTATTACGATGATATTCAAAAACATCCCCGACAACCCTGCAGTTTCAGTACTTATATTCAATACAAGTTTCAATTGTATAATTGTACAATACAACATTCCTAAAAACCTACTTCACCAAAACAAAAGCAGACAAAACAGAACGACGCTGAAAACAAAACGCAACACAACAAAAGCGTAAACTGTAAACTCAAAGTTGAATCACACACATATTTAACAACACACACGGAAACAAAACAAAATAAGTACCTAGTAATAAGTACGGTAGAACATCATTTACCACAAGTCCCAGATAATCAGTTCGTGTAACATCGAAACTAGCTCCAAGTTCTCCTCGTTAATCCCGCCTAGCAATGTAACAGAGCCACTTTTCTAACTTCATCTGGCAACTGTTGATACGTTGTGTAAGACTCGTGTTACTCGTACCGTCGACAACTTAAGTGTAAAAAAAAATTTTATTTGACACACGCAATCACAATCCATATTTTTTTAATATTAAGGCATTGAACATACTTCCAAGAATTTCTAATGATTAATGTCACTGTAAATTTTAGTTTGTATTGCAGTCTGATGTTTACAGTGACTTTTCTCGCCGACTGTACATTTGCTTTCAATTCAACTCCGCAACTTCCACGAGATCTAATCGTGATCCTGACTTAGTTGCTCGATGTCAATTGAAACGCTGAGCATTAGTCGGTTTATTCAGCTAAGGATCTCGTTGCTATTTTATTTCTGACTTAATTTTGTTGAATTTTCAAATGTTATTGAAGTGTTTTTTTTAGCAAAGACATCATTATAAATATGGTTTTCTTGGTAAAGGTATTTTTAGCTAAAAATAGTACAAACGGTTACAAATGCCAAAAGCAAAAGTGTTACAGTTGATGAAATGAAAACGCGCATTACGCGATAATTCTTTCCGTCTCGCTTTCACACTGCAATTCCCTTTAAAAAACAGTCTTAGACCTCTCTTTCCTCAATTCATTAGACACGAAATTCATCTACAATATATCTGACACAGTAATCACCCTCGTCATATAACAAAACACTACTGTTGACCAAAAACAATTCAAAAACAGACAAGCAAACTAAATAAAACCTCGTTTTCATAACTTCGTATTATAACAGCACTAGTATTCCTTTTGTTTCGACCAGTCTCCTAACAATGTTATATTTTATTGCGGCATTGTTGCCGGCATAACGAGAAACTTTTTTATTTTGTTTAGTCTAGTAATCACAACTTTATGCATGTTTGTTATGTACATGAATAGTTTTCGAACCTATAGAGATTGTAGTGGCCAGTGTTATTTAAATATGAATGTTATTTTAAACTCTTTGTTGTGGATTTTGTTTTCGTGTGGGGAGGAGCTCGTGGCTAAGCTTTAACCGCATAAGTGAAACAGTCAGGGGTTAAGCTATGCTTGACGCGCTTGGTCCGTAGATGGGTTACCATCTTTGTCATGACGAGTTCCTCCGTGTTTCGGAAGGAACGTTAAATTCTATGTCCTGGCTATTATTCCTACATCTTTGACAGCGGTTACAAGTAGTCAGAAGCTTGAAAAGTCTTACAACCAGTCTAACCAAGAGGTATCGTATTGCCCAGGTAACTGGGTTGAGGAGGTCAGATAGGCAGTCGCTCCTTGTAAAACACTGATACTTAGCTGAAACCGGTTAGACTGGTAGCCGACCCCAACATAGTTGGTAAAAGGCTAGGCCAATGATGTGGTTAGTGTACAACCCGGTGCTTGAGTTAAAGTCGTTAGCATTCCTCTAACGTGGCTAAATAAATCCTTGAAAAATTATCGAGTGTGCTGGTATCCACGCGGAGTATTCTTTCGGTTTTGGCCAGTGATAATTATTTTGTAGTATGCACGAGAATTTGAAAATACTGTTTGTGTGTGTATGCAGTACGTGGGGCTTAGCAATCCAACAGCGATACAACTAAGCCGTCCCAGTATTGCCAAAAATACTATATTACAAAGCGTTGAAAGCAAGTGTGCTGCTCATTGTTCAAACATACTTTATACAGGAGGAGTTCTTGCTCAACAGTCAGTCATTTGCAGGGCGTTTAATTAATTACAGGTATGAAGGAAAGCCAATCAATTTTGAGGCTCATTGAAAAAGAGGAAGCAAATGCAAAAAAGCGCTGCTGCAGGTCGGTTTTTTTATTTCATTTTCTACTCAGCGAGTTTCATTTTCACTTTAAAGTGTTCACCGTTTCAATGGTTCAATTACTTTTTGAGAATTAAATGAGACTTATTAATAAGCAAAGCGGTAGCTTTTATAATACCTAAATTTTACTTCGAATTTACTGACTGTTTTACAAATACATTTTCAACACAATTTACCATAACCCAAAATTTCAAATTCTGTATTCTGAATTGAATGTGTTAAATACAATGCTTGCTTGAAATTCCTATTTGATATTACAAGAAAACAGACAATTTCAAACGTGTGCTTAATTTCATACGCCGCTGCATTTTGGGCGGAATATTGCTAGAATTTGCTTTAAGTTTACACGTCAAACATAAATACCAAGCATTGAGCTAAAATAGAGCAATATATTTGCACGAAACTTCATGTGTGGATAACCGTTGTAAATTAAAAGACGCGTTGTGTACTAATACAGATTTCATTCGTGTTTCAAATATCTGTAATTATCAAAAAGTTAAGACTTGTTCTATAAAGTTGCCGACATCTATAGTTGTCGCTACTGTCCGTTACTACGGCTCGTCTTTATTAAAAATATTAAAATCAAGCCGGCAGCTGAAATAACGATAAAACAATTTATACTTTAAACTTATGACAAATTGAAAAAGCATTAATTATAGAGAAAAAGTTGCCTCCTTATCTAGTTTATATTTAAATTGCTTTCGCAATCTGAACTTAACCTGACCGTTGGCCGTCCGCAGTTTGTTCAGCGCGAACTTGTCAAGTAACACTAACAGCTGACAAATTAATACCAGCCTCTACTTAAACTGTTTACTAACGGCAAACAAGCTTAACTTTCTGAATAAAAATACTGCTTTCCAACTCTGATACAGACGCCATTTATATCTTTCATTCTTTGAAATAAACACTGCGGTTTTTATAAACAGTCAGGGATTTCTAAAGATGAAAATGAAAACCCATTCAGCAGTAAAAATGTAGTTTCATTACTTGCAGGAATCCTCCTTTTAGATGATATTCTGAATGGCGGACGCCATTAACTTTATTATTTCCTAGATTTTATCAAACTGTCTAAAAGATTTCTGTCTAGATTTTTCAAAACGAAGTGTCAAAACATTTACCCTTAATAATCTGATGAAAGTGGAAAAGAAATAAATCCAAAACGTTCTTGAAACGAAAGTAATATAATAAAAGCTGAAAGCCATTAAAAAATTAAACCTCAACAGCGAGTTGGTCTCGTCACTTTTTAAATGCACTTAGCGCTTCACCTTTGGAGCATTCTTTTTGCCATTCAACGAGTTTTCCCGCCGCATCTCCATTCGTAAAGGAAGCGGTTTGCCGCACGGGAATAACCCATTCATTCTTTTGTGCAGACTTCGAATAATTGTTTCAATATTGATTGTGGATACAGGATTCTCGATTCCGTAATGGATGAGCTCTGAGTATGCATTTGTTTTTCATCAGACATTTTGATTTATCGGCGTTTATTATGCGCGGAATTCACGGTTGGGCCATCTATTACTTTGTTTGAATGATAATGAGACATCTGATTCATGAGATATTTAAATTATAAAAGAAAATTGAAATTGATTATGGCAACATTACCTACTGTTTGTTTGGAGTACAAGCTGACCTGTAATCTTAAGAATCAATAATATAATATTCCACAAGTTTCAAACAGCGTGCCCTAGTCTCCAAATAAACAGAGCTTGTATTATGAGTAGGTACCAGACGACTAATAAACAAAATGTTTCATAGAATACATACAAAAATTATAGATAAATTACATCCAGATACATAAAAAATATCGTAGTCATCATCACACAAACATTTGTTTTGGGTAAGACCAATATACCAGGAGTTCTTGCTTCGACGTGTAGCTAGTCTGGTCACACTCCGTTGCCGTTTTAGATTCTGAGGTTTGTTTAAAATAAAAACCCAGAAAAAAAAGGGTATCGTGAGCATGCCAGTATCCCCGCGCCTCGAGCCTTGGAAACCACATAAAGCTGTTGGTCTTCTTCAATATCTAAGAAACGGACTGTTATATTCACATAGGAGATATGGTCTATGACGTAATTTTAGCTCTTAAGAATATACAATCTTCATTTTGGTTTGTTCCTCTCGCAGAAATAAAGTCCCTGCGCAAAGTCCTCAGTAGATTGTCGGTGACTTATGAAACACTACCAGTCTATTGAGCACGTTACGCAGGCACTTAAATGCTGAAGACTCTTCTTTTTTCTGGTACATCTTATAGAGAAACTTACATATCTAAGCAGATACTTAATTATATACTTGTACAAAGTCATGTAGGTATAGTCAGTTTAAATGATTTATGCGGCAGAGCTATGTGTGTGAGCCTTGAAAATATACATTATTATTGCCCGTCATTACTGTTCAATTTTGTGTGGCCTTGTCACTAGATTAAAGCTTCAATAAAAAACAATAGCTGTCAATCGCACACACGCGTAGCACCGCGCACGTCATTTTTGTTAACAATACATTTTTTTGAGAGTTGGTTGAAAATAACTTTAAATATTAGCTATAAAGAGGAAAAGGCTTTTGAATATAAAATACTATTGAACGCAGAACTCTTCTATTCACATAGAACCATCTATTCACATTTTGAAATTAAAACAATACAAAGTGTCATAATATACAAAATACAAAAGCGAAATATAATTAATAAAGTATAAAACAGTGCCCTTCCTCCCTCCTACCATAATTTTGTGCCCTACGGGGTCCAAAATAGTTAATTATACCTAAAATTACCACCTGTAACTACATTATGGAAGCAATATAGTATTGAGAATTAAGTATTGAGCCCTCAGCTGTAGAACTTTAATAATCAATTCACAACTGTACTAATTTGTCAAGCTGATCTTTACAGTCAAAATACAGAGTCATTCTCTTAAAAGAAGATTCATTTACGAACAAGTCGTAACGGATATGTTTACCAAAAAAACTCCACAAACTTCTTCCATTTTTTTAAATATCTTCACCTCTATTGAACACATTGACAGATACTTATAGCGCCAAGTTATTAAATTCAAGGGATATAATATTTGCGTCTGAGGGATTCGAATACCAGACCAGTTTATGAATAAATTTTTGTTACAGGTGAGAATGCGACGCCGCGTCGCTTCATAAGCTCACATTGACGCGAGAGAAATACTATCTGAAAAATCTGGGCTGTTATTTATTGAATACACAGTTTGGTATTTAACGGTGACAGAACGATGTGAAAAATATTCAGGTTTATTGGATATTGATATAACGTGCTGTTGACGTGGAAAGAGCAAACTTTTTAATTTTAAGTAAAATATTATAACAGAACTAATGGTTCTAAGAGATTAATTATGTTGTAGTAGACCTTAAAGTGCTTATAATACGACGCTTTTAAGTTATTTTTCGTTGAAGAGTAGGTAAACGTAATAATGAAAAGATTTGTTACGACAATTATAATTGAATGAATAAAATGACGCAAATGGGTTTATACCTACATTATATCAGAAAAACCTCTGATCATAATCTCCACTATCTATAATAAAATCAATCAAAACACATCCATTTCATATAAAATGCTCTTTGTGAAAAAACTAAATTTAAAAATTCCTATATAAATCCTTCGTTAATATAATAAAACTAGACGGGAACACTCCACGATTTTTTTTTAAATATTCTGTTTCAAACATTTTATTCCTGATTTGTTATTCCCATTGATAAAATACCATGTACATGGGGTTATGAATAATGTCCAGCAGTAACGAATTCACGTGACGCACGTGGTGAATATCACTAACTGAGGTTACACATTTTTTAGGGGTCCGCAGTAAAAAACAAACCGTTACTGAATTACTGCGGCCTCCATCTGTCTGTGTGACCGTTCGTTTGTCCAGTCTGTACGTCGTGATCGTTCATAGCTGAAGGATTAAAATTTGACAGATAATTATAATGTATTTAAATTGCCGCTGTAACAATAATGAATAAAAATCGAAGTTAAGCAACGGTTGGGACGGTAACAATTAGCTGGTTCAAGAATTTTGTTTTCTTTTTTATCCTATTTGTATGGAACCCGTCAGTATAGTAAGTCGGTCTCGCATTTAACCTGTTTTTACTGGAGCAAAAAATTTAATCCACATGCAAAATGATAATTACTAACGTGCGTTTCTTATTCAGACCGGCTAGTCCAGTAACGACCAACCTTTATACTTTTTTCCTATGCCTTTGTTTTCATCGATAAATTATTAAGTTTTCGCGAAAACTTACTACACCTGTGACTTAATGGACACGTACAACCTATACCTTTCTTATGAGAAAAAATAATGTTATAATATAATTAACTTTTATGGCAAGCTAACATTGTCACAATTATTAACCAACAAAATGTTCTATTTGATTCAAATTTTTAGTAAAACGTAGATTTATCTGACTTTTAGCGAGTAATTTGGCGTCAACACAAAATAATACAACTCATAACGTTCTCAATAACACCATTGAAAACTTTATAAAGTAAAAAGCGATTACGGTACAATTAATAAGGAACACATATTAAAAAAAATCGCCGTATTGATGGTTTTATAAATTGTGTAGTTATAACGCCCTTCTGGTTGACATATTATGACAAGTAAATTATGTATGAAATTCAATGTCCAACACTATAATATTTTCAGTTTGTCGAAATAAATGTCATTCGTGTAATTAAATTAAGCATTGACCCTCGTTATAACGTACTTTCCACTACCTGTTAAAACCGCCGACCTGAACCATCGTCGATTCACGAACGCGATAAATGTATTCGTCTCATAAATAACACAGATTCGAAACAAAGAGAACCGTGATCGAAATTTTACTCATTTTGAATATAAATTAACGCTGTTTCATAAAAACATTTTAATAATTTCATTTGTTAAGTATTTTGGTTATTTGTGCAGCGCAAATTGTTTTATATTAATTTGTATAAATTATTTACATAATGGCCGGCAACAATCGCAGGTATGGTATTTTAATTAAGTTTTCCGCTCAGGAAAGACTCAATTCCGCAAACACTTGAAGCTTAAGCATAAATAAGATAAATTACTAAGAAATAAATCCCTTAGCTGGATCCACTTCCTGGTTGTCCTTTGAGCTGAAGTTTTGCATGCATGTGAATATTGCGTGACAATAGTATTACAATGGAAAGCAATTTATCTATTGCCGAAACTAGAAATTGGTCACGACAGCTTCGCAATAATACGATAAATTACAGTTCTGTTGCTATAATAATAATAAAATTCCACACACACAAAGCTAACCATCTAGTCTCAAACTGAACAAAGCTTGTATTAGGAGAGCTAGACAACTGATAAACATTCTTATATAATTCTAAATACTTTCATAATAAATATAAATATGTCTTTTTTGTAATGACCAATATTGAAGAAATTTAACAACTATAAAAAAAAATTGTATTATTTTTATTTGCTCGTGACTACAAAAGGTTTTACTCAGCCTCTGCTTTTCATTAACAATTGTTTTCTATCTTTGAAACAAACGAAGACCGATTAGTTCTTCCCGGCAGCCTTATGAAAGGCATTCAGAGACTATTGTATTTTTTTCTGCCTGTAAGCGTCGCGAGACGCTATCAATAAGTTTCTATTTCACTATTTTAATATTAAAACTTCTTTCTCAAGGAAAGAATGAAACAAAGCGGGATATTTGAAACACCTTTTAGGATTCCGTACACAAAGGGTGAAACTTGATCCTTTTATTTTCTCAGATCTTCTGTAGGTAAAGCCAAATAGTTAAAAAAAAATAGAATGTTATAAATAATTAGGTAGGCTGATATAACAGAATGAGTGGGCTTAGACAAAGTAACATCGCTTTGTAGCGAAACGATACCGAATTTCGACATCGTCTGTGAGATAACGACAATCATTTCTTAGCCAATGTAACTCGGTTGTCGTGATCGTTGTGACGAATCGAACATTCGTTAAAAACAGAAATATTGTTTATGGTATCGAACATTTTGCTGTCACCGCTGTCCGCGCAGTTTCATTTTACATAAACAGTTTCAATGAAGTTTGTTAACCATGCAGTTTTATATTATGATTAGATTTGTTTGATTATTAGATTTATTTGATATGATAAGAATAGTATTCTTTTCTATTAAAAAATGAAATGTGTGTGTACTAGTGCACAAAGGTAAGAAGTGAAACTTCTTTATGACCTTATTTTTCGAAAAAATATTTAAGTAGGTACCAACTATAACCAACTCGACATAAATTGGTTAAATAAAGTTAAATTAGAGAACGTTTACCAAAAGGCTTTTATTATTCATAGACATGAGTACAAATAATGAAAATTTAATAATATAAAAAATAAATTTTATCTTATCACTACTGAGTATTAAATATTTTAGAAAAATACGTACCATAATCATACCCAAGTATTGGAAAAAGAGATTTAATTACTCACTTTTTTTAGAAATAAATAATTAATATAAATATTTACTATATTACTATCGAAACGATTCAACAAGATCTACCTCCCAACGCAATAATAATCTGCAAAAACCATTGAAAACCTCCTTTCAAAAAATAAAAATGACGACTCGACTCCGTTTGCAAGGAAAAAACTTAAATATACGTAAACACTTGACATCTAAAACCAGCTGTTCAATGAAATTCGGCCATATTGTAACGATAACTACAACGTTTGAACGTTCGTTTCGTTATCTTTTTTGTCGATCACGATCGCGACAATAACGAACACCGAAAGTGCTGCTTGTCTACGCATTTGTATGGAACAAACGCGATGACGATTCGTTTCGTTATGATTTCGTTATAAATTATTACATTGTCTACCAACTTGCGATAACGATGACGATTGACCACGTGATTTAACGCGGCTTATGTCAATCCCATACAGTTGAGTCTTGTCGAACTTCGTTATCGTTTTGAAATTGTTACTTTGTCTAAGCCCCCAGATATATATCTGAGGCTCTGTTGCCTGTCGTATTTTTATTATTTTGTAGTATTTGTAGAAACAAATACTACAAAAACGTTCAAGGTCAAGCGCGATGGATACACTTATTTGTAAATCAACCAATTTGTTTATATCAGCTCATTTGCGCGGAACCCTCAGCGTCTTGGCCGTTTTTTCCATTCTACATTCTACAGTCGCGACGTTTCTGCGGAGTTATGAAATGTATTTGAAAACATTCGGCGCTATTATAAACTGTATCTGAATTCTCGACTGTTCTTGAGTTATTTCTTTAGAGACGCAAATTAACTTCGTTACTTTAAATGCTTTGAGCGGAAATCTCAGGTATTTCGTATTCAACTTTCAAGTAGATATCAGATAAATATATTTGATGTTTGAGAATAAAAATCTTGTTTTTTTAATTCGGTTTGTTTGTATTTCACAACCGTTTTGTATGTAACCAACAAGTTATTGTGTAAAGCTAGTTCTTGCCAGCGGCAGATTATTTACTATCTACATATGTTTAGCAAATTATTACTAGGAAATAAGTTTTTTTTGTGTCAAATTCAAAGCCTTTATAAAAACCTCTATGATACCTGACAGAAAAATTCGCAGGTGTAAAATATCTATTTAATTTACATTCTATACATATCAAGTTTAATTTATTCAAATCAAGAATTAAGACACTCCAAAATCTAAATCGTAAAAACAAGCAACTAGAAACCTTGAAATAAAATATAACTTCTATCTCCGAGTAACATCCAGTAAATACAGGTACACCCTCGTCGCAACACACACACCACTTAAAAAGGTCTTATATTTCACAGCGACTCGCAAGAATTCTCAACATCCAATAAACGTGATATTCACGTAAAGCCTCCCGTTACACGGTGTTGCATATTGCGTGACAATTCCTTTGAGGATTCTCCGAAGCGAAAGATTGAAGAGCAACACAATAAGTGTTCATAACTCGCGTCTTGAGAGCGCAAGTTAAACTCTCAAGAGCTTTCAGTCTTTTCAGTGTGTGATTTTCAAAGAACTTGGTTATTGAATTTGAATCTAATTCTGTTGGTGTGAAGATGCAATTTAATATGCTAATGAAATTTAATGCAATTTGTTCGATGAGGAAGAAGTGGGTGAGTGTTTGTTGTAAACAAGGTCATTGTTTTGGAAAATTATTGAGTGCGTTTTGTGATGTGTATTGAATGTTTTATGATGATGTTCATATAGATGTTGAAAAGGTGAATAGTACGGTTTGGTTCTCGTTGAAATCATCAATATTTTATTTGCGTCTAAAGAATATATTATAATTATTCTGCAATTAGCCCAAAGCTACTCTAATAACACAAATTTTAAGTCAGCAATATTTTATATACATATGTTAAAGTTGCAGTTTGCAAAGCATGGAGTTTTGTTCTATAATTTACTTTCAAAGCGTAGAGTTTTATTATGTCTTTTAGTCAGCTGACCGCTAATTCATATTCCAACACAAAATACATTTTATGTAATACAAAAAGGATTTAATTTTAGCTCCAATGTACGCTTCTAACATAGTACTGCACTTAAGTATAAGTCTCGAAATTTTCAGCGTCTTTACTGACGGAAATAGTTCTTAGTTCTTGACGAAAATTGTATTACGTGCTACTTTACTAAGGACCCGCCTTTTGACTTGACGTAGGAAGTCTCGTTGGTATGACGTAAGACGAAATATTTTATAAGTCCTTTAAAGTACTTTTTGTTTCATATAATGTGTTAGTCGATTTTGAAACGTAGGTTAAAGGAACAGTTGTTGAGTTTCGATAATGGGAGGGAAATAATCATTCTTTATATTATTATGTGAAATTCAGATAGCAATAGGACCTCACTCAACATTGACTGCAAATAAAAGTATTATGTGAAATAAATATCAGGAACTTATAAAAGCGAAATTGCTATTGTCCTTTATAGCTTGAAAAAAGGCACACATGAATTAAAAGATATTTTAAAAAAGACCAATTTTTAACTGTAAAGATACGTAAATACATCCAAGCCTATTTAAATCCGTCCTCCATTTGCCACCACTTGTTACTAATACTACGATATCACGTGGTTCAGTTAAAGATGGCCGCCTTAATAGCCTTCCAAAAAGGTTTTCGTGCTAATAGCCGCGCTAACTTGTTGCTGACGACCGATTTAAAACGGGAGTTTAGAAGTAGACTAGACGGAGTAACGGCTTTTAAAATAGAAGCTTTTTTATTTATGGTACTTAATGAAAGCGTGTTAATTAATTAAGTTACTTACGTTTGATAAATTGCGATGGTATATTTTTGATTTTTGAGATGTTTCAGTGAAGTTCGTAATTTTTTATGCAAAGATTAAACAACTGCCCCGTAGTAGTGTTTATGCAGTCTTGTTGCGCGTTGTTGTATGAACTCTGCTTACTACTTCACTACTATTTTATTTTACTACTGTTTGAGCGTTAATTCACTAAGTTTTAGTTTTTTTTTTAATTGCTATTTGACTACATTTTATTTCTTATTCCTCGGCAGATAATATTCCAATTCTATTTCTTTTTAGTCACGGGATCACTTCATGTGAAGAGACCCGGTCCTTTTTAAAAGCTTGCACGGGGACACAGGTCCAACATGTAGAGGCCTTGTTGAGAACTTTAATCTAAAATGTGATGGGGTATCTACCAGGGGCCATCCACCCCTGGTAGATACCCCAATTCTATTTATTATTATGAAAAGTAACAAAGAAATGAAAAAACTTCGATAAAAAATCTTTTGCTAATCCTACTCACTTAAAACAAAACAAATGCAATACTGCACTTTTCGCTCCGTACTTATTACTACAGCTGTGGATAAAAGCAAATCTTCGTACTTCAGACATAGCACGCGACAGTCTTATGAATAAATGAATGGAATGCGCATTCAGAGACGCCTTTATGTTGCCCTGAGGGCCTACTGGTATCTCAGTGTATCTAGAAATGAGACGGCACTAGAGTGGTGTCTCGCACCCACAAATGCAATGTAATACAATAAGAGATGACGGCGGGCCCCTGATGAGTTCAAAAAAAGAATATCTACTACTCCCTCGTTGTGGAGATTGTAAGTTATGTTTATATGTAATGTAGAGATTTTTTAATAAATCTGTATCTCTTGGAGATTTTTTAGACTACTTAAATGAACTTTGAAGTAAACTATGAGTGTTGGGCAGAGGAATTGTGTGTCTAGTCGCCCGTTTGCATTTACTACAAAGGATGTTGTGAGTCTTTTAAATTATAATATGTATAAAGACTTTTTGTCTGATGGAGAAACAAAAAATAAATAAACGAATATTTAAATTAAATTTACAGTCATTCAAAATTCATCTCTGTCCTTTCTTTTCAGATTACAAATTACAGTGAACAAATAGAACAATGGCATGAAAGAGAGCGGATCTGTGGTGTTCCGATAATGTCAATCATATTACGTAATTACGTACAGACGTACATCTGTCCGCGAATCCTCGTCATTGTCCGCCGCAGGCGTACGAAGGACAAAGGCCATTGTTATCTTATGACATTTATATAAAACCTACATACATGAAAACCTACTTACATCAAAGTGATAGAACCTGCTTAGTTCTAACCTCCTTTCTGTCAAAGAGGTTTCAAATGAAATCTGTGAAGTTTTGTGAAACAGTGAGAGTTAATAAAAGTACCTAAGCGTAACCTTTATCATATCAAGCAACTTTTTAGTTAGTTTGTCGTGACAAAATAATAATCTATTTAATACATTGTTCAAAATACCTATATTATTTAAACACTTTATATATTTACAATGTTTCTAAAATTCAAGCTAAAATAGACTCTGTTCATTAAATTTTATACAAATTGTTGTAGAAAACAATTAACACTAATCTGGAACACGTTTATTCAGCTCCATTAGCGAGAAAACTTCACATAATGAGAAGTGAATTTAAGGGACTCTGTATGTTTGCAACTTAAGCTTACAACGAAATTAATTGCTTTTCCGTTTAAATTATTAAACTACTACCTCTTTTAAATGTTGATACTTTTTTCTGTAGCATCTTAGAGAGTTTTTTTTTCAACTTGAAGGAAGCCTTGTGTTTTTCACGCGTATCCTAAAAGTATGTATAAATTCTATATTCCCTAATTTTTCTTGAACCGCATTTAAAAAGGTATACCACTAACTAACTAATCATTACTGTTATAAAAACTGTAAAAAAATACTAAATATTTATTTGTACCTACTAATAATTAGCCTGTTGATGTATGTATTTAGAAATATATATGTAAGTTTATCAGTTGTCTGGTAACCATAACACAAGCTCTGCTTAGCTTGAGATCAGATAACCGTGTGTGAGTTGTCCCAGGATATAAAAAAAAAATAGAGATAGAGATTTAGATTTTTTATTAAGTAAAGATTTCTATTTCACTTTAAATCTTAGTCAAATTAATATATATTAACAAATAATTACAATGAATCTGTAATTATTCACCGATTCCAAAATCTTAATATCAAAGTACAACGTCTACGTCAAATGACATTCACTCAAACCATACTACGGTTCCGCTACGCTGCGTAGCACAATTACAACTAGTGCTACATTTACCCGTAGGCAACTCGCATTATTGCTACGAATACCCTTACGCCCCAGGAGAGACAACTACTTATAACTATGTGGGGTAATCAGAGAGATAGGGTAACAACCTTTTAGCATTACTGTAGTATAGAATTTCTTTTTCCTTACTCTTCATGCTGTGGCGCTTTGGGGGAAGGGATAGAAGATGCCCGATACTTTATAGAAGTCGATATTAATAAGTCTTTTTTTAGACGAACGTTTAATGCGGGATGTATTAAGTGTATTTTTGCCCAAACCAATATTTAAATTGTTTTCGGCTTTCATTGAATGTTATTACAAAAGTATATTATATTAATATGATAGGACGACCCTTTCGATGCAAGATTTAAACCCTTCCCCTATCCCTCCTTTCTGCAAAATATTTTACTAAACCCTACAACTTGTAAAGCTTATAATACAGTTAATTTTACCATAATGTATTGTATTTTACCTGTTAGTGCGGAGTGTTCGGCGGGGCTGTAGCAGGGCGGCGCCACGCTCGCCTCGGTGGGACTGCACGGCGGGGGGCCCTCGTGCCGCTGCACACCTTTCTTTACCATGTAGCAGCGCGGCATTGCGGCCAACGCTGCAACAATGTGACATCTATGTTAATAGGTAAGTAGCAAAATTAACTTAATATGGAGTATTGAAATAGGTGATTCGACAAATTAATACAAATTAGACTGGTAAACACGTTGTATATATATGTTAGAAGAACAACGTTAGTAGCTCACACATTTCTGAGTTTTAAGAAATATTTATCTAAATCGCTTTAACATTGATCGAATAACTCAAGAATTTCAAATAAACGGATTTAAATAAAGTCTAGTTGTTAAATAGAGGTTGAGTGACTGATATGCTCTGTTTGTGGTATAAGGTTTCACAGTCGATTCATCGGTTAATTTAAGAAACTAATCGACTACATAGGAATTTATAAAGCAAACGAAAAATATAACTTTTATTGCTTACCAAAGAATTTTAAATACGAACCACCTTTATCATTTTCACAAACAAAACAGATCATAAATTCCCTCTCGATATTTCTCTTTAAATATACCATTATTATACAATCACAAAAATACGAGGTGGCAATACAGAACAACCTCCGGAACAACTAGAGAAAAATACTTCAAAGCAATTCACTTTGTTATCGCTTCCCGTTCTATTAAAAAAAAAACATAAACTTCACAATGTTCGACATTTAATAGCAATGCACTTTATTTCGTGCTTATTTGTACTGTGATTCAATTGAGCGAAAACAAGTCTTGTTTTGTTTAAACAACTGCCTATCAATAGCTTCGAAATAACAGCAACGTAATTGAATTTCGAGAAACGTTTCAATTCAAACAGCTTTCAGTGCGTTTACAAAGTCATGTTTTTAATACAGCTTTGGTACGTATGTGTAAAACTAATAAGGTATAGAGGAATTAAAATAGGTCCTTCTTTATGATGGGTGTTCTATCAAAGCCTAAAAATTTCGTTCGGTATGCCCAAAATGGCTTTTGAATTATTCACCTTATCTTTAACCACAAAAGCAACTTCAAATTTAACTGTACTAACAGCAGACAAAAAATAAATCCACTTATAAACAACACAAACAAAAATATCAAAAAAAAACTTCCAAGTAACATTCGAACAAAAATACTCGTACGAAAAAGAAAATAGTGAAAGATATCGAAACGACAAAATGTTTTTCGAGTTCGGTTACTGCGAATAGCTTGAAGTCAGAGGATCGCGGGGAATGCGGTCGCCAAGTTGCACGGAGACGCTCGCGTCGTCTCACATTCAACAGCACGATCTTGGATCAAAGAGATGCGAACGAATATCGCGTATTTAAAAGTCATGTAGTGTGCATGTAGAGGGGTATATCAAAAGTCCGGTGTTTGGTTGTGTTTTGAATAAGATATTTGTACTACTGGCTATATAAGTGTGTTTTATTAAGCCATGTTGTTAATCTTCTCGGTAAAGAAGAATGAGTGAGGCAAAAAATTCCAGATACCTTGTAGGGTAGTCAGTAATATAGGATTCCCTTCTCTAACCAAAAAAAGGCAAAGAGGAAGTCTTTCTTCCACCCTCTCAGCTAATTAATTATTGTAAGTATTTTAAGTAGCATATGTTAAACATATCCAGATTGGTTGGAAGGATCGAAAAAGCCCATCTAAATTATCGCAGGTGGGGTAATTTCCGTATCATAGAATCTTTAGTATCGTCAGGTTATATTAATGCCTATTTGTCAAAGTATTCCTGGTTTCCAGAGAAATACCTGTGAGTAAACAGTTGAAAACCGTAAACTAGTCATACGTCGATAATCTTATTCAAAACTCAAACTCAACTGACATCAAACTAACTGAAAGCTTAACGTATTTTCCAATTGAGCACGACGGATCATTTGAAATTACCCTCACCATGAAAATGTAAATAACAGACGCTTTGAATGTATAACCGATTGAACGGAGTTTCATCTCGCTAAATACCATTGAATTAAGTCATTTGCACGCACGTGCCCTTTGTCACTTAGCGCCGCCGGTAACGAAGCGCCGTTCGTTGAGCCTGAATTAATAACATGCGCGCTAAGCGGGAGCAATATGTATATTGACAGAAATATTAATCGCAATATCTAGACTGTCTGAATTAACTAACACTCGAGGATTTTGTGTTCACCTATTCTGTGCGAGCGGTATACATTTACTTTTATGTTTAAATGGTTAGAAATTCACATACACTGTCACATAATCAGTTTCCACTAAAATTCAATATAACCTTTTACTTGTATTAAACTATCGCGAATTCCATCGTCAAAGGCGGTGATCTGTAAAACAATTGAATAATGAACCCATAAAAGAGAAATAACTTTAAGGTTTCCGTTCACGAGTTTAAATTCAAACCGGCCTCGGCACATTAAAACCAATCTTCTAAAAATAATTGCCGACTAATTCAGGAAATTAAGATGAGCGCTACAGTTTTCTTTTTTATTTACTTAATCAAAACTGTAAACAGAATATGATTAATTAAATCTCCCTGAAACCAACAGCGCTCCCGGTGCACAACTGTATCGCGCAAACAACTTTCAACCTTATTTCAAGAGTGCTTCGCTGCAAATGAGCAGAACATTAATCAATAGCTGATACCGGGAATATTTGTGGTCGGTTTTTTTACTTTTATTCCTCAGCGCTCCGCCCGACCAATCATTTGGGAGCTGTCTGCACCGTTGTTTATTTTATTTCCGAATTCAGACGATAGTTAAAAGTTGTTTTTCGAGTCTTGCTACTTAATTGGTATTGACTTTCCACTAGACTGTGTAAAAAGTCAATTTGAGGTGAGAGTGCATACGTTTTCTCCGTCGTTTCGGTTTTAAATTTATCTTTGCTTAGGAAAAGCTTTTATCTGCTCGAGGTTCATAAAAAATGTAATATGTCGGGTGGAGGAATATAACGGTGCACGTAAAGAGCTTTGAGCGGCGCGGGCTTCCTGTGACACGACCGTCGGCACAATTACATTCAATGCACTCTTTAGAACTGTGAGCGCCGAGCGTGGGAGCCGCGCCGTGTTACGTGGGCTCCCGCCTCCGCAGGTCAGCCTTCCTGCACAAAGCCTGCATAACTTTGTTGGCTAGAATTTTACACTTATTTGAAATTCAAAAGAAGTTAGTTTGTTACGTTTTTACAACCCTTAATGAGATATCGGGAGGTAGCTCGAACTCGGAGGACATAGAATAGTTTTTCTATCGGAAAAACGGTAGGAAAACTTCGCTCGTTCAAAGTTTTCGACGAAAAGCCGGTTGGTTAATTAGCCCTCCACTAACTTTTGTTAAACAGTTTTGTTTTTCTATCTTTGGTATGTTTTGTTAACAGTTGTCTTGAAACGTAACTAATCTATGTATTAAATCGTATTTTTATGCTATAATGTTTAACTGATTATTGATTTGGTATTGGTACTTTCTCTTAAAAATAACTCTTAATACAATTTAAGTAATGTATTAAATTTCACTCAATTCATTAACTTTAAAATCAAATTATTCACATGAATGCAATTGACAACAATACTTGTTACCAATACAACAAAAATTGTGCTATGAATTTTACATTTTTCTCGTGCTTTGTGCTACCACGGCAGGAAATATGGGCTTGGCACAAATCCAATTCGTATCGACGGATGAGCAGAACTAGCACAAAAAAGACGAAACAAGCCACGAATACAGGCTTATAGGCATTGCTATGAAAACGGAATCTAGGTGAGGTTGGGTCTTAAGATAAGCCTGTTGGCGCTGTTAGAGAGAGAGAAATGTTCTACGCCCGTGTAGTGCTCTCTCCCTTCCACATCAGCAACAGTCTAATTTGAAGACGAGGTCTTAGGTTAGTAGGGAGCACAATCCATCTTACAAAAAAAACGTGATTTTTTTGACATCGAACTAATGACTGAAGATATTCTCGGTAGATCCTTTCATATATTTTTTAAGGAAGCAACCTGAGAAGTTGTCCAATTTTAGTCAGGTTTTGGCAAATTTTAATCCGCGGTAATAAATATAAATAGCATAGCTCTAAATGGTTAAATAGTAAATGAAGTATGTATATGAGCGTTTGTACGTGTTAGGATGGTAATTATTATAGGTATTAGAAAACATTCCTTTTTAACTCGAAAACTCTTGTTCAAACACCTTAAAAAAATCTCAGATCTTAGTTAATTAATTTGAAGAACATCGTGTCACAGTTTTCAATCAAGTCGAAGTCAAAAATGTTTATTTGCAAACTAAGTGTGAAAAGGTCTCACAAAATAGTTGGTACAAGACTTAGTGTTTTTCAAACGCTTTTTACTGCTTTATATAAGACTGAAGTAGTTAAAACTTGTCAAAGACGTCTTCGAATATAATTGATTTGGAAAACTACCTGTAACAATTGCGGTATGCAATTACCTATAATAAAAGTGGATTTCAATAATCGTGAGTTTTCCTTTCCAGTTCCGAATTCTTAGTCTAGCAAAGGCCAACAGTCGGTTCAACATCAACTTGGCTGGGAGTCTTCTTGCCATGCGAAATTGATTCTTATTGAAGATATATTTTTAAACAAAGTTGGCCACATACTTGTCAACAAGTTGCATGGATTGTAAAAGGCCGTCGAGGGCGCGGCCATCAAAGTTTATAAGTATCATTATGACAAAGTTGTTGAGTGTGAAACAGCAACAAGTAAGTTGCGCTATTCGATTTCACGAGAACCTTGATTGTACCCCAGGGAAAAATAATACAGCGAGTCTTGGAGTAAACGGTTTGCTTTATAAAATGAGATTTTGAAACAAAATCTTTGATTGATCAGATTTACTGAACGAATGTATTATTATGTAACGTTAGAAAATGAAAGCCGCAACAAAACTAACAAAACTAGAATTAATACTTAGAAGTCAGTAAGTAGTTTTAAGACGAATTAATATGGGCTGGCATTATTGCCAATTCTTATATGCTGTGTTGGCCTACTGGCCAACGCACACACGCCACAGCCTCGGCTGTGTTGCTTTTCCATGCATGTATAGTTCCAATATAACTCTTATTGTGAACAGTAGGGTAGTCTCTGCTTTCCTATTCACATTTGGGTGGTCCCCGATAAGCGCCGTACATTGCGTGACGATGCTAAAGCGAAAATGACAACGAGCGCCATTTTTTCATTTAGTTGTGTTGATGTTTTGACTGCTCATTATTGAGTGCATTACCTCTTCATTATATAAATATCGTGTGTCATTTTCATCCTTCATATCGCGATAATAAAATGCTTTTATGAACTAGGCCTTACAATATCATTCTAAATGCGCGACATTTCTATTTCCTAGGACGCAAATCGATTTTTATTCGATACTAATTCAATTCCTGACGCCCGTATTCGTCGAAGAGCAACATGAAGTCGCAATTTTCCACTCCACAATTCACTGAATTCAAACGTTACCTGTGCGATGCTAATCGACTTTTTTGTATCGAGTATGTAGATCTAGTTCGGGTAATTTTATTCGAGTCTGTAGCTTTAGAGTTCGGAAATTACTATTTCAAAGTTCAAAGGACATCAGACAGGAATAGAGAACGTTTATTTATATTGGGAAATACAAAAATTAATTTAACTCTTTAATAATTCAATGTAATAAAACCGGTTTACAAAGAATAAACGCATTCTACATTCCCATCACGATTGTTCCTAAACACCCTAATTTAATAAAGTACTACAGCGTAAACTATAAACTAAGTGAGCAAACAACGGTACTGAACAGCGAAGCTACGAGAATTCATAGCGAACCAAAATACTTCAAACTTGCAAACAAATAGCTGACGTCATATCGTGCGAGTTTCCAAACCAAAGACTGTTATTACAAAGTGCCGCCGCAACCACGTCACATACAAGCTAACTCAAAGTTTCACTTACTAGTACGGACAACAGCTGAAGTTGGTTACACAAACAAATACTCGAACTAACTGTTCACCATCAATGAGGCGCTGTCGCGGTTCTAGGTCACTAATAGTTTCGACAGCTAAACCTAGTATAGTTAAAACGTGATAGACAACAATTAATACACGTACAATAATACTGGAGTTATCACTTTGTGTGAATCGATCGCTGTTGCTGTCAGCACTGTAGTGGTTATCATACGAATCATGCCATTTCAATGTGAATTCTTGACTGAATGACTTCTGTCACCTATTTGTCTTTTTATAAATAATTTACTAGTACTTCTTAATACTGTACCCTTGCACCGGGTTTAGGCCTTTTTAATTAAGAGAAGGGAAGAGTTTTGAACACCACGCTCACTTCCTGGTTCAGTGATCCCATGGTATTTCCTTTAGCTTGTCAGTTTCACCCTAGAAAAAATAAATGTTCAAGGAAACTTATTTGTTTATTAGTTTGAATTCGCTTATCTGAGGATCTATCACACTTTGATTAATAGAAGTAGAACAGTAATGAAATCTGTAACAACCGTGGCAACGACACCTGCCCGGATAAAAAATTAAATTCGTTTTTTGTTATGACCAGACTTACAATAGTTTAAGAAATAACTTAAACTTCATAAAATCAATTGCCTCCATTAAGTTCAATCCTACAACAGCATTTAAACAAGCTTACCAATATACGACAAACTACCAAATACGAGAGATAAGGAAAACCGCGACACTATTCCTAATTAATTCCCTTAGATCAAAACAGCCGCATTCGAATCCATTCAACAGTTAACATCAATCACCGTGAATAACATTTGCACAACCGAGCATGTTATTTATGTAGCGATGTCTGTCTGTAGTCACTCAATATATAAGCCTCGTGTGATCAAACAGAACAATGAGATACCCTTTGACGTGCATGCGTCATGTCACAGGCAATCGTACGTCAAAGTAATGGCACTCGGTTATACTGATTAGTATTTCTACTGTCACCAAGAGAGCAAACACACTCGAAGGCGACTGCGACGAGCAAGTGAGAAAGCAATACTCTCTGTGTAGTCGCGTCTCGCTCCCGCGATATGTACATTCCTGCTTCACTGACCAAACGCTTTGATGACTGAACTCTGAATTAACCTAATCAATGAAGACTTGGTTATTCAAACGATGCGTGTGTGACTGATTCGGACAGTGAAGTGAAATCAAGTGTGTTGCGAGTACAGATAATGTTGGGACTGCAAACTAGCTCTGTTTGTAGGTTTGTTTATTATGGTTTCAATAAGTAATAAACTGCTTGTAAAATACTAAGAAGAAATATTGGATACTTTTGTGTCTGAGTTTTTATGTCATCTACCTAAATTATATTTGCAAAATAGTCATGCTACCCGTAGTATATATTTAACCTCACAATCTGTCATACTTCTTTTAATGTAAATTTTTGCTTACTGTTATTATTTACATAGCAAGCAATAAACCACTGAGTACCCACATTGAAGTTTCACATGCAAAATCCGCTTATTTAAATTCCATTGTTTAAACAACACAAAATGAATCGAATTTTCAAACAATTTGATTTAACCATAAATTTAATTATTACATCATTTTCCAATGTTCATACGTAACTTATTTGTATCGTTAATATTTTGCGGTGATGTTTTGTTGCCAACGCTAAAATAATATTTGTTGGTAAACAAAACAATTGTAAGTGCGAACAGGTATTGTTTTATTTGAATTATTTGGGATTAATTAATTTGTTATGTACAGTTGCTCAGAGGACGATCCTCGTTTGTTTCCTATCTGTCAAATACCCATAAAGTACTGGCACAAAACTTTATCAAAAATGTACATATTGAATTTAAAAATGAATTCTACAAATAATTCCTTATTTGAATACAAAAATCCTAGTTACCTCTCGATTCCTACGAGGCAGGAACATGTTTGACCTTAAAATGTCTTTAGAAAGTCGTCTTACGCTAAAAGCAAATCTTTTCAGTCAAGCTTTTGATGGAAAAGTCAGACTTAAGACCGCAAGTCAATAGAAAACGCTAAGTGCACCCCAATCTAAATATGTAGACGCCAGAAGCGTAAAGTTAATATGAAATTTCACCTAGAATGTAATTTCGTCTGAAAAGTATTTTTTTTAAGTTCGAATAAGCGAAAATGTTGTAAGTATATAACGCCAATCTTGTTTGCAAACTACTTATAAACTATGATACTAACGAAGTAATTTAAAAATAGAAGAATTGAAGTTTACGGCACAAAGGGGAGGTAAGGCGAGGCGCTAATGAAATTAGGAGTTAGTAGATCAGAAAATAAAAGAAGTTATTTTTAATGCCTGCATGCAATTTTTTTCTTTTCTACCCTAATTATTCTGTGAATTGTTTGTTTTTTATGTGGAATGCTTTTGAATAATTGATTTATTAAGTTTGCCTAACATATTATATTGAGCCAGTATAAAGCTCCGAATTCTAATTCTAAATCAAAATTTAAAATTATAGTTTGTCATGACAGTTAGCGCCGACGTTTATGCATGATTTAATTTGAATTTACAACTTACACTCTATTTTTCAACTATTTTGTGTTAATAACAAAATTCATTCTAATCTTAAAACATACATTTCAAAACAAAACAATCCAAGTAATTTGCTCCTAAACTCCATCTCAATTAGCCTATCAACGCATAAAACACGGTTGAATATAATGTTAGATCTATTCGCTAAATGAACCACCTCGCATCCGTATGCAGAAAGGATAGGCAAACAATTTTAATTGCTGACCAGCCTTCACCGCGGAATATTAATTGAGCGACGCCATTGTGAGACGAAGCTCAATTCAAATGGTTCAAATGATTTGGCACGACTGACGACTGCATGGTGGCGAGCTGGCTGGGGGCCTACTACGATGTCACAAAGTAATATTATTTTAGTTGCGAAAACGTGATAGCACGCTACTCGGTCTATAGCGCTGTCTCTCTAACACTGTTGCTATAGTAAAACTGTAGATACGGTAAAACGGGGTGCATAGAGGGGTTTATAGAAACAAAGGTTTTATTAAAATTTGTACAAAATATAAAGATTATACAATTCTACAATTCTCAAGCATTTCATGAAGTAATGTTTTAGCATTTTTAAGCAAGAAAATATACAAGCAACCCCCTTAAAAACACCATTTCCTATTCACCCCGTTTTACGGAATAGGTGGTAGACCCCTGAATACCTTTCCCGCGCGTGTTCCACAATGTTGTTTCGGTGGCAAATTACTTTGTGTGTGCCTATCAGTCGCTGCGCCACTGCATTGTTCTATGAATTCTTAAAATAGAACTGTTGCTGTTTTGGTAGCTAGAAAGCGTAATGCAACAATGACTATTATCCTTGTCAAAGTTATGCTTGTAGAAAGTCTTTCAATTACTTTTGTCTTTATATTAATATAGACTGATCATAGCTATAATCATATTGAATACGTTTCTGTTTTAACCGTTCGTTCAAAGGAATTTATTAAGAAGAGCTTTTTTTTATAAAAAGTCTCAATTCTACTGTAGATGCGTGTAAAACTTGGTCGTAAATCACTTGCCGCGTTGTTTATCTACAATAACATTTCAATTCAAACTATAGCAAAACAAAACCACTCAATTTTCCGAACATGTTGGCAACGTCCAGACCTGTCAAAGTTAAGCCACTGTTGTCAAAAATCAACTAAAATGGGTATTGCATTTAGGCCGACATGACATAATTTCGACAGCATGGATAGTTTAGTGGTTGAGGTCATCACGCCAAAAACCCACTGTGCGCTATGTGTCGCGGGTTCGTTCCTCACGTAGAACAAGCGTTTGTGTGATCCTCGAATGCTTGTTCTGAGTCTGGATGATCTGATCTTGAGAAGCGGTGCATGTGGATTATGTTCTCCAAGTGACACAATGATTTAATTCCTTAATGCGGTGGAGGGGAGGAGTTTTTTTTTAAAAGACCCACCCCCTGGCGAAATATTACTTAAAACCTGTTTCTATGGTGGGGTGATGTTCTTTCGAAATGGACCAACCACGAGAGTATTGACACACATTAGTCCAAACTAAAATTCGCCGAGAAATTTTGCGGGACCTTTATATAATTACCTGCAGTAGAAATTAAATTGTTAGCTGCAACTTAGCTTTATAGAATGTTTTCTAAACTTTCTGGACGCAAACACACGTTACGTAAGTTTAAATTAATGTATGGTGCTGACATCGTAGTTTAATGTCGTAACGGTAAATTATTGTTATTTATTTTATTCAGAATAAGTCTACATACACAGACCTGGCCACTAATAATGCTTCATTGTATACCTCTTTAGCATGTCCGATTACAAAGCGTTCTTAAAAAAATACATCCTATTCAAAAACAGATGACAGACAATTAATATTTATGAAAAGCCCAAATAGTTTTTGTAACAGACAACTAATCTGTACATTATTGAAACAATTCGTTGATTTCGATACACAAAATCGATATTCAATTCACCGCTTTGGCTCAACATGACGTATAATAGAGTTATGCACAGCACACGTACGTTCAATCGGCAGACACCAAGGATATTGGTTTCCCTTTGTGATAGATTCAAGATAATGACGTATTAATATAGCTAAACTAATGTACTGGGAACAGTGTTAGCTTTGACGCCTCATGCAGTTGTGTCTTTGTCACCGTATTAATTAATTAAATCAATGATACTAATAATAGCTTAGTGGTCTGACCTTAGATCTTTCGGGTTCATGAGAACATATCTAAGTTAATTATCAAATTAGTCAATCACTGATTAAGCTGCGCTTGGTACGATCAGTGACCATGATAAAACAAGATAGATTGTGGATGGGTAACCATCTACGCTCGTTGCCTCTTTTAGCTGTGGGTCCCAGCTGTTATTATATTTGAAAGTCGTTACGGATAGTTAAAAGCTAGACAGTCACACAACCAGTCTTACTAAGGGGTATGGTGTTGCTTAGGTTACTGGGTTATGGTTTTAAAGCAAGTTGTAATTTATCAGTAAAACCAATAGCGTCCTATAATATGCCTTTATTGGGCTGATCTTCCCATATAAGGAAGGTTTATCACCATGACAACCTACCGCACGTTGGCGATATTAGATTTTTTATTTCAAACCTATATTTCTTCACGCATTTTTCGTTCACCACCGTTTGTCAGTTATTTCTTAGAATAACATTATTTAAAAAAGCTCAAATCACTTCGAAAAAGACACATTGATACCGTTGCGGGATCGAACCTGGACATCTTGCAACCAAAGCTAAAGAGAGACTCCTTACCTACATATATTATTTGACTAGAATACCTTACAGTCAACAGTCTACGTACCCACACATAAAGACACAGTGGGAACAAACACGGGACATTATAAAACCGCTTCGCCGTATATTTGAGGCCAACAATTGTATATTCTCATATTTCGTAGAGTATTTCGTCAGTCATGCTATTCAGTTCAGTAAGAACGGCGCGGGGGATAAGCCAACTGCCGTGACTACTTTCCTTTTCAACAATTTATGTAGGACTTTAGTTACATTTTAACAGAAAAATGTTGCATTTATAGTGATATATTTTTGAATTCCATATCAGTTGTCGTGATCTTTTTTAGAACTTGTTGAACGTTCCTGCTTTTCAATTACTTCCTCATCTTACTAATTTTATTAATTATGTCAATGAAGGTTTATTTGTAACGCTGTTACGCGATAAATACTAAACCGATCTTCATGAAACTCGGCAGACATGTTCTTTAAGGGATAAGAAATAATATAGAGTTTATAATCAATAAAGGATTACGCTTTACAGCGATAGTCCACACAGGAGGCGCCGCGTGCTACCGCTAGTTTAAATTAAACGTGTTATTATTCATAATTTACTATCGTCTTTATACATGTAAACTTAAAGACCATTTTGTATAGCCCAAAGCTTCAAATTCTGTCTTCATAATTCCGAAACCCATTGTTTCGAAACCCGCTCAAAAATTGTTGCAATTGTGTAATGAATTTGTGTATTTGTATTTAAAAAAGTACCAACAACATATTATTGGTAAATTCCAAATACGTATTAAATAACATTTGGCATGACAGGATTATTCTGTAATATATCGGGAACGCGGTAATATCCCACCTATTGTTGGTACTAATGGAATCGAAAACAATTCGGACAATAAACATTTGTTCGATATCGCCAAAGGCACATTCATCTGATCTTCATTTTTTCATAGATATTCATTACGATCCTGCGGATATTAGGCCTAGGTGTCTATAGCAGCGTAGTATTGACTTTTAAAGCAAGGCAAATAAGGTTGTGTGAGAGAAACTGTGCTTAACATTGGGTATAACTGTCTCTCATCCTCAAGCCGTCAAGTCTGGTGCCTATACCAAAGAGTTCATTATTAAGGTTCCAACTAAACTATAAATTAATTTTGAATATGGATGTGTTTGTAAAATATTTTTGCTTTTAATTTTTATATAAAATACCTAGTTATATGCTAAAACCTTAAAAAAAACTGCATACAATTGAAGCTTGCTTTCCCGTAATCCTTTTTGTATCTCTTCTACATTTTGTATTTTTCATCAATCACTGAAACAATGACTGTCGAGTTAATTGTCCAAAACCATTTATCGTAGAACCTGCTACGCCGTAGCTCCGTAGCAATGTAGGGGCTACGTCATCTACATCGTTAACCCGTACGTACGTAGCGTGACAGTTTGCATAACACGAACAATGAAATGAAACGATGAGATTTAAAAATAGAATGTGGAGCAAACAGTTTAATTACGATAGAGGTTTTATGCAGAGACTTGTGTGATTATGCACTATATGCCTTATAAAGTAATTAAAAAACTGTCGACATGGATGGAGATTTTTTTTCATTTATTAGTATTTAAGTTATTCAAGCCTCTTTGTTTTCGACTATACCTTTGCCAACATGTAAGGTATTTAAAAGGGGATTTCGTATTATCGCGTTTTAATTAAGACATTATAATTATTCCTATAATATATACCTAGATATATTCATTAAATTCAAGGTATTCTGTAATATCCGTTACGCGTACAATGTATTGTCTATTCGATTATCGATATACACAAGGAGGCTTCTATTTCAGGCAATATGGCGTCACGCCTAGATAATTACGCCCACGGGCCTTTGATAAATGGACTTATTACTTTAGCTTGTAATTATACGCCTATCAATATTGACTGAGTCTTAGACAATATGTATGGCACATTATATAAAGTCTAAACATTTACCTGACAGTCGATAATTAGATATTAGATATTTTTATAGGTAACAAGTCAAACCTAAAGATAGAAACAATTTGCGAGTGCCTCCAATATAGATAAGGAGATATTAGACTAATTCTAAAAATAATGTTACTTTGGTACCTTTTAACATCATCGGCCTAGCCTTTTCCCATATTTTCCCATGTCGCGCATAGCTTAATTGTGATCGTTTCACTTCTGCGGTTATAGCTTAGCCACGAGCTCCTCCTTTGGTACCTTTTAACACTTAAACAGATATACCAATTTTGATAAGATTTAGCTTGAAGGTAACTAAGATCTAGGCTAATAGTTCACGAGTGACTTCATAAGGCTAAGTATATTAATGAAAAAACACAAATCAACTCTCAGGAGAATGATTTTAAGGCAATGACGTAAGAATTATGCATGAACTGTACTCAATCGTGACGTCACGCGATATTTCAAACCAACCTATTGCTGTGAAACCATGCATTGCTCACAAATAATCTTAGTAAATCGTAAAAAAACAACTATTTTAGTTGAATATTTTAATTTTAATTATGTGTTTCAGCGTGTAATAAAACAGTGAACCCTGATTGTGAGGCTAGAATCTAAAAATTTTGTAACTAGCTCTTATTTCATTTAACTAGCTTTAATTCCCTTCTTGGCATAGAAAGAAAGCATAAACAACACCTCCTCATTTGTTTACAAGCGCCATTTTAGAAACTGCCTTTATCACTGTATTCTGTGGCAGATGGTAAAAAAATAATATCTCTTAATCTTTTTTAAACACAAAAACATCCAGATAATCTCTAATATACGAAATACATATAACGAAAATTAACTAAATACATTCAATTACATGCTTGCCTATAAAACAAGGTTCAAATACAGCTGTCAGTGTGAATTGAAGTTATTTGCTAAATCATTAACTAGAAATTCAAATCCAATTTGGGTCCATCAGTTTTAGATAATTAGTTAGTTTATTAGCGAGCTTAAATCCCAACAATATGACGTACAATCCGGACTGAAACGAGTCCATTATTGAAATCGGATTTTCGAAACACTAGAGCATAGTAAAATGTACCTAATAGTCCTAATAGTTGTTGATAAACATTTCCAAGTTTGATAACGTTAATGAAAACTTTTTTGGAATGATTGTAAGTATTCTTTGCTTCTTTGTCTTTACACTAAGTGACGACTAAACGGTTGGGTGAAGTTAAAGTTAAAAGGCTAGGTGCAGACAAAAGTAAATATACGAAACCACGAAGGAATTCAGATTGAAATGACGATGCCTTATTGATTTTCTATTCACCATCTTTATCAAACTAATTTAAAGTTCCTCATCATTGCAACATAATTTTTTATTTTCTAAGTAAACTCCGTAATCAATTCAATAAATTGCATCCCACAGAGTTCATTTATTTCATTTCCAAAAAAGGAAACAATACATATTAAACTAAACAAGTGTTCCAAATACTTTTTAAGTTGCTCACACTAAAAATAAGGTCTAAAATAGTCTAAATAGTACAAACAAATGTCAAGTTTCGTATAAAATTCCGTTCCACTTTTCCCGGTACGCCGCACAAGCCGACACATTTTATTTAAGTTCAAACGTCTCTAAAACTATCACCTATATGTGGCCTGCGCTTGACACACGGAAATTACAAACTCCAAGACCGCACTGAAAATATTTACCGACACTTTCTAAAGCGAAAGAAATACCGCGTACCCTCATGAGGAAATTAAACTCACATGATTAAAAAGATTAAAAGTCTTTGAGTTCAACCTAATTTTATAAGAAAATGTAACTTTAGAGTATGAAGAGGGATAAAAATAAACCTATGGATGTGAAGTTTTCTTTGAAACTTGTAAGAAGCAAAACAAAACGCTTTATGAAGTTGATGAAAATGTATAGGGAGGTCCGTCGATAATGTTTCAAACTCGCTACTGTAGTGTAAAGTTTGAAGCCATTTCATTAAAGTTTGCATTTATGGGGAGATTGTAACAGTTTTGTATTTTACACCTACCTACTTAGAACAGAGTTCTATCGATTAACGTGTCTTTAACTTGTACGTTCAGGTTTACGCTTATTACGCGGAGGTAAACTATGTAGTGCTGCAGTTAAATGCTTATAATATTGGAAATATTAATGGGAGGAGAATCTGCAAGGTATTTTCGAGTTGCAGTTATGTATGTAAACTAAATTCAACGAAATCTTCAAATCAATTTACATAAAAGTGTTATCTTAACAAATTATTAACGCATTAAGAAAGCAATAATCAGAACTGATCATATTTTCTTTTTATTCGTTATTAATGACGCTCGAAAACCAAAATCTCAAAAATCACTTCAGGTACATCAAAAGCAGCCACAATTTAAAATACAATTTCGCGATACAAGATATAACCAGCAATCTATATCTATACTAATATATAAAGCTGAAGAGTTTGTTTGTTTGATTGTTTGTTTGAACGTGCTAATCTCAGGAATTACTAGTTCAAATTCAAAAATTATTTTTGTGTTGAATAGACCGTTCATTGAGGAAGGTTTAAGGCTATATATCATCACGCTGCGACTAATAGGAGCGATACAATGGAAAATGTGAAAAAAAAACAGGGCAGGTATAAATCATAACTTATATCTTCTACCCACGAGAACGAAGTCGCGGGCAACAGCTATATAGTTAGTAACAATTACGATACATTTTAAACTCGGAATCAAATTACTTCATCAATTTTAAACAGCTGATAACCCATGGAGGGTCATTCACCTCTGAAATACGGCTTCGGCAACACAGCTTGACGTGCTTAATTACACTGCCCTCTGCAAAATAGTATTCTATTGATCAACAAGGTTACATACGGAGTCTTTTTGAACTCGTCATTTTTTTAATAATATTACTTGTATCAACAT
The DNA here is from genome assembly GCF_003590095.1 of Trichoplusia ni. Taxonomy (NCBI): domain Eukaryota; kingdom Metazoa; phylum Arthropoda; class Insecta; order Lepidoptera; family Noctuidae; genus Trichoplusia; species Trichoplusia ni. The sequence goes on along the minus strand of NC_039478.1, from coordinate 1,840,109 downwards.
TTCAACTATCGACAGAATCGGTAGCTTAACAACAATTTATAATATCTATTAAAAAAAAATTTAAAGGTGTAAACAAGGAAAAAAAAGAAAATTCGTTAAGTTATTCAAACATATACCTAAATTAAAACTTCACACCAAACTTGCAAATAGTACCATCCACTTGGAACTTTTAAATAATTGTCTATTAACTCTGACAGAGACACGACATGTATTTGTAACAAAAAACAAAAAAGTGCCTGAACTAAAACCTAAGTGCTTCTTACGGCACGAGGGACCCCGACACGTCGCCCGTGTCTCAATGATCCAAAATGACACCACTTACTTACGATAGTTGCAATTTACTCACAATTACAGAGTTAATGTTCACTAAGACCACCTTTTGTACTCATCATATTTGTTTCTATTATAGACCTAAATTGTTTTTCCTTATGGTGTACAATAAAGAGTATTCCATCTACCTAAGAACAGACTAGAAATTTTACCAATTTATAAATAGCGTTATTAACTTTCAAAAACTATCTAACAAACAATAAATCAAACATTGAAAGAGATTATTGATAACTAATTTCGATTTAAGGATAAGGGATCGACCTGGTAATATTATTTTTTAACTATTTTAAGACATCGCCTATGAACGGTGATGGAAAATATGAAATAGTCAAATCGCAGCTAGCCTGCGTGATGATCAATACTCAAAAATCTCTTTTGGAGACTCTTCTCCAAACAAGCCTGTGCTTTTTCTGACCTGTGACAGTGCGACTTTTATAGGCTGGTTATTATGTTTATAATTAACTTGGCAACTAAGATTCTTTTATCAAAACGACCGCCATTACTGCTCTTAGCAATTGTCAGTTATGCAACTGCTATTGGCGAGTTAGAAAAACAATCATTTTACCTATACTATCCACCGTCAATCCTGTCACAGCCACAGCAAACAGAAATTTTAATTACAATTAAATTGAATCGTGATTTTCCGTCAGAAACAAAGAGTTGAAAGGGGTGGTTCAATTTACGCTGGTTAATATTTCGACTGCGATTTGCAGTGGGGAGTGGACATACGTGTATCCGACTGAAAACAGTAGACGAAAAACAAAACAAAAAACGATACATACGCTCAATCAACTATTTTGAGTATGCTCCAAAAACAAACCGGTCGGGCTAACATTGAAGAGCCCTCTGGGCTATCATGTCTGTCTCACGTAGTTTTTGATTCGATTCGAACATTTACCTTTAGCGCAGGTATATTTAATGAAAAGGTACCTGGGTTAGAATAACTTTAAAAGCGTCTAGATTGGAGAATTTGATACATACATACCTACTCCGTACTCGAGTTCAAATAATGCGGCTTTTTAATAGCAAAAGAATTTCCAGAATCGGTTGAGCAGATTCGGAGTAAATCCAAATTCACAAAGTTTTCCTCTTTACAATATTAATTATACTTATTTTCGATGTTTTGCTCAGCTAATGGAAAGTTTAACAAGCTGTAGTGATTTTAATTTTGCCACTCATTTTCTATTGCGTAATTTTGAGAACATTTGCCCGACGGTAGCTACCGGACGTCACGTTAGGTGGAAACATGTCGGATCGCATCGATGGCCCTTCAATATTTCGATACAAATTTCACAAAGGTTTATTATTCAATATTGAATTCAAAGCATATTGTATTGTTAGCTTCAAACATTTCTGTTATTGCTTTACTATTTGACATGTCACGTGGAGACGTTTTCTCGGTGTTAATATTATTTTTGGTACAATTTTCAACTTCGTCCTACGTACTTAATTTTTCATCTATTCTATCTACTGGTATTTTTTTTTAATATAACTGAAATTGTATTTTGATTTGGAAGAACCAACTATGCTATATTGCTTAAATGAAAAAAAATGCCGGTTATTTCTATACTTAATCGGGTTTCGTCAGTACACGTCGCCAATCGAAAACCGGTTATACAAAATGGATTTCTTTAAGCTCTGATAGCGAAACGATTCAGCGTGAAATCCGATTGCTGATCTTATTTTACTAGTTTTGTATATTTTGCTAAGCTAACAAAATAGTGGTTCAATTTCTACATCAGAATAAAAACTAATTACTACAGAACTTGGCTAAAATAGCGTAAAACGAAGCTTGATAAACAAAGAACAAAAATGGCTCACGGTTGTTCTTTCAACGGAAAGAACTAACTCATTTCATACTAAAATACTCGCAGTCAAAATTACAGTGCATACAAAATAATGCTCCGATTCATTTGTCGGGGAATCACAAAATATCCTTTTAAAAACTAGCCTTTAAAGTTCAAAATCCTTTGACACGTAAACTTGAAGTTTCCTTTACATATTCGTTAGTCGAGTAATACAAATAATCTATTGACGGAACTCAAGCTTGGTTCAGTCTTGTTTGCTGATGAATAAGTCCTTGTGCAAATATTGTCCTACATAGACGGACGCGATAATGTTTGAACAGCCATCTTAGTCGCCAACAATGCAGCTCGGAGAGAACTTAAATTAATTGCAATAATACGCGGTAAGTTTGATGCAGAACTTTAACAATTTGCATGATTCAAAGACTGTTATCGTAATGAAAATTTATGTAACAATGATATATGGGATATGGTATACCTACAGTGAATAAAAAAATCTCTTATAAAAATAATTAAGCTAAGCTAGTATACTAGCCTCACTAAATACCATTCCTAACTACCTTGATAAGAATCATCATTTTCCTAGCCTTTTTCCCAACTATGTTGAGGTCGGCTTCCAATCAAACCGGTTTCAGTTGAGTACCAGTGTATTACAAAAAGCGACTGCCTATCGGACCTCCTCAACCCAGTTACCTTGATAAAAATTATAAAAGATAAGCAATAGATTTTCTACAATTATTAAATGTGTGGTACAACGAATTTCACTTATGTATTTTAAATAATCATAACTTTAGAACTATTAGACATGGCACAAAAATGTTTAGTGCTCTTGGTAAATAATAATGCCCTCTGCTCCACACTCCTTTGGTCCACTACTTACGGGTCAACCTGTTGCCACCATAGCACACCATTAGGGTAAATAGTCGTCTCGTCCAATGATTGGACTATTGGTATTTCACATAACATGAAAAGACCTTACTTATACAGTGAAACGGTGCGCAAAGTTGATCTGAAGTCGTCTAAAAAGCCCGCCTTGATGTATTGCAACGGACTAAGGATCGCCGTACCAATTCTAAGTTAACCTAAAGGACCGGATAACTAATACGAACCAAGACTCAGATTGCGAACGTTGCTGAAATGGCTGCCAAATTAAATGGGATTCGACCGGACTTGTACCCTCTACCTAATGTTAGTAGAATTGCAACGAAAATCGGTAAACGGTTTCATTTCGGATATCTGGTTCAATAGTCAATAAATTCCTAAAGACAAATATTTAAACATGAACTAATAGGTGTGATATGTATATGTGTGTTATTCGTTTGCAGTTTTGCCTATACACCCTATATTTGGACCTTATGACAACACACAACACCACAGACAACAACAGATCTAAGCGTAGATTTAGATCATTACTAGATAGCTTTAATACCGTTTTAAAAAATTAGACAAGTTCCATAAAAAAGCAACGCAAACAATTTTACATCACGTCCATTTTAATTAGATAATTAAATACCATTTAAATTTTGGCTATCAAAAGGCAACAAGTAACGCAACCAAAATTAGTTGAGTTGGTGTTACATTTTACCGACAACTGGTTAACTGACGTTAATTAGAACGCAATTTATCCACTAACTAATTAACACGTGTTAACCGCTAAACAAATTAACCATCAGTCAAAAACATTACGGTACGGAACACGTCGGAGCCTTTCGTATTTCGTATACATGTACATTTTGGAAATGCATCATTATTATCAAACTTACAATTTTCAATTTATATGAAACTACTAGCTGTTACCCGCGACTTCGTCCGCGTGGTTAGGAAATAAGAAGTTTTCTCGTAATAAATCGTGGCCCATTTGTTAATCCAGGGTGTCAGCTAACTCGTATGAAGGACTGCAAATTGCCATACACCGACACAAAAACGCGGATGACGTAGCACGGTGGTTCAGGTTTAGTCAGTAAAAGTCTGACACTACCCATTTCCTTCCCCGAGGGAGTGGGTGTCCATGAGGATTTTCCCGCATTAACAAAAAAAAAAGTGGGTCAGCTAACTCCGTACCAAATTTCATTAAAATCGGTTCTGCCGTTTTGACGTGATGAAGTAATAAACATACACACTTAGAAACTTTCACTTTTATAACATTAGTGGGATAAAACATTTCCGAATTAGTTTTTGACTTCATTGTCGAATGCGTGGTAATTGTCACGACAAAATTAATATATTATCCTAATTAATTAATATGTATGATGACTATATGCGTCAAAAGTTCGCCAAGGTCTCATGCGAAATATGTATTTTAGATGCATTTTCATACTATTACTAATTAAAATGACTAGCAATTTACTAAGAAGTAAGAACTAAAAAATAATATTTAATCTACTTCTACTTAAAAAGAAAACAGTTATTTATTTTGTGTCCCGTGCTACCTGGTAATGTAATTAAAGAGTAGCGGTTGTCCGCAATGTGTTCGTAACGCAATATAGGTCACGTTTAGAGAAAAATAATTTCTAAAACATTTTCTCGTGTCTTTCATTGAGTTTCACTCCAATTGTCTGTTTCAATAATTTCATTTGGAGTGTATACGAAACATGCTTAGACAGTTATTAATAAAAATTTCTTGGTAACATTTCTATTAATTAATATCAGTGCTCCTAACCAAGTGAAAACTTCAGGTCTCGTGACTTATCAAGCGTAATGATGAACACGGATAGACGAGTGGTTGAGGTCACACCTAACCCACTGTACCATGCATGCAGTGGATTTGCTGGAGCAGGTTTAATCCCTGCGTAGGACAAGTATCCTATGACCTTGGTATGCCATCTCTGAGTCTCTGAGCTTGGACTTGAATATTTGTAAAACCCTGCACGACACAACGAAGAAAGCAAATAACCGAAGTGCGGAAGTGGTTATAAAAAAAGTATTGTATTTACGAGTATAGTTTAGTAAAATTTGAGAATTGACAGTGAATCAATCTTCATTTAAATGTAGACTGGTGTTCTATGCACATGACGTCACTGAATATTCATCCTTCAATTTTAGTTTCGGTCAGAGTGAAGTAAAATTAATAATACTTGTCCGTTACAATTCGTGTGGACGGATCGCAACAGCTGTCAGTTCAGTAACCGTGTAAAGTCGCATTCACACATCTCATAGATTTCTACGTCGCACAAGCGCAATCAAATCTGTTACTACCGTGTCCAGCTGTCATCAATAAATTGACTGACTATCCAATTTATGCATGACTTGTGCTCTGCTGCCGGCGGTTTAAATTCAATTTTAGTTTACATTAATAGGGCCTTTATTTTTTATTTGATCTTGAAGTTATTATACGAAATGTCACTTAAGTTACTTCTACATCGATCTATTTCTGAAAAAGTTTTCCTAAGCTAGTCTAAAGTTGGTTCCAGTTTTATCGCATATAAAACATACCAGATAATTAAATGATTAACATCTGTCCATTCTAGACACAATATAGCTACCTATGAACACGAATTATTCCTGAATATCGTAATTTAATAGTTATTTATACTATTAACATCTATAGATATTTAAAACGAAAGCAAAACAAGGCACCAACAGCTTCTCTTAGTAACAGTACACCCGAGATTTCTAGTCGCATGGAATTTGAAGAAACCATCCTCTTGACGTAAAAATACTCCTCTTAAGTACGTTTGAAGCATTCGTACAAAATTAAAGTGGCGGTGTGCCGCGAGTAAAGGAAAATGCTTTATTTTATTTTATTAAAACTTGGAGACAGCGAACTTAAATCTGTTTCGTGTCCTATTTCGTCGTGGAGATGAGAAAAGTAAAAGTGCTCTCTTCACTACTAAGAGCTGACTGGCATTTATTATTTTAACGGATATTTTAACTTCAGGTCTATTTCTGTGGAGCTCAGTAGAGCTGATGCCTGCTATGTCAGCGGGATTGTCCGAAAGGGTTACCGTGGCCCCGGTACACGAAAAGCAAAGGAAGGAATGTTTGTGGGCATCAGTTGAAGTCTGAGACTCCCTTCCACTCAACTCATAGAGGAAGGAGTCATTGATGACTGATGAGGGATGATTACCCACCCAAGAAAAAAAATGGTCTATTTTAAAGTTTGGAATCAGCCCCACTCACGCGCCATTACACCGAGGACATCCCGGATGTCGACCCGGGTGAGGTAGAGGCAGCTCTCAGACAACTAAAGAACAACAAGGCGCCGGGTGATGACGGAATTACAACCGAGCTCCTTAAGGCTGGTGGGACCACAGTCCTGAAAGAGCTAGCGAGTCTCTTTAATTCCGTCATTCACCAAGGCTTAACACCACAAGCGTGGAGTGGGAGTGCGGTGGTTCTGTTCTTCAAGAAAGGAGACAAAACCTTGCTGAAGAATTACAGACCTATCTCACTCCTGAGCCACATTTACAAGTTGTTCTCGAGAGTAGTCACTAACCGCCTCGCTACAAGACTCGACGAGTTCCAGCCACCAGAACAAGCTGGGTTTCGAAAAGGCTTTAGCACCGTAGACCACATCCATACTGTTCGGCAGATTGTGCAGAAAACCAAAGAGTACAATCAGCCGCTGTGTTTGGCCTTTGTGGACTACGAGAAAGCCTTCGACTCCATCGAAACTTGGGCGGTTCTGGATGCCCTGCAACGATGTCGTATTGACTGGCGCTACATCGAGGTGCTGAGATGCTTATATGACACCGCCACCATGACTGTCCAGCTCCATGACCGTAAGACGAATCCGATCGAGCTGCGTCGGGGGGTGAGACAGGGGGATGTTATATCCCCAAAGCTGTTCACCAACGCGCTCGAGGATGTCTTCAAAACTCTGGATTGGACTGGACGGGGTATAAATGTGAACGGTGAGCACATCTCGCACCTTCGATTTGCCGATGACATCGTCATAGTAGCAGAGTCGCTGGACCAGCTAAGCGAGATGCTGCATGGCCTAAATGAAGCTTCACGACTGGTCGGTCTTGGCATGAACTTGGATAAAACCAAGATCATGTTCAATGAACATGTCAGGCCGAGACCGATATATGTCGAAGGATCGTTGCTCGAAGTTGTTCAAGAGTATATCTACCTAGGGCAGGTCATTAAGCTTGGTAGAAACAACTTCGAGCGGGAAATTGATCGGAGAATTCAGTTGGGCTGGGCAGCGTTTAGCAAACTTCGTCGAGTCTTTTCTTCGCCTATACCGCAATGCCTGAAGACGAAAGCATACAACCAGTGCGTCCTACCTGTTATGACTTACGGTGCCGAAACGTGGACATTAACGGTTGGACTAGTCCACAAATTTAAAGTTGCACAGCGGGCTATGGAGCGAGCTATGCTCGGAGTCTCTTTGAAGGATAAAATTCGAAATGAGGTCATCCGACAAAGAACCAAGGTAACCGACATAGCTCGTAGAATTAGCTTGCTGAAGTGGCAATGGGCTGGCCATGTCTGTCGAAGGACCGATAGCCGTTGGAGCAGACGAGTCCTAGAATGGAGACCGCGGATCGGCAACCGTAAGGTAGGACGCCCGCCCGCCAGGTGGACCGATGACCTGAGAAAGGTCGCTGGAGGGGACTGGATGCGGAAGGCGGAGGACCGGGTGTTGTGGCGTAAATTGGGAGAGGCCTATGTCCAGCAGTGGACTATGATTGGCTGATTGATTGATTGATTGATTGAAAGTTGGAACGACTCCTCAACCCAGTTTGTTCTGATCATTTATTTAATTATCACACTAATCTACCATTACAGGTTACTTAACCTAATGCGGTAGCTAGGGCTAATCAAAGGTCTAAGTATTTATGTTATCATAATGTTATCTGTATCCATAGCACACAGACGAAAGAGTTTAAAATAGATAGATACGTGCCTTATGTAATAAGTCAGCTAGTCACCCAATAACCTTGGATTCACGCTCAGCAGATTTAGTGCACAGCATTTTAATAATCAGCTCTATAAACAACAGTTAGGAGCGAGTTTACACTTTTTAAAAATATATAATTATAGGTATTTTAAAAAATTAAAAACTCAAATGTACAAAACTGATAAGCCTTAGTCTTCACATGACCTATCAATAAGGAATTCCATTCCCTTACATTTACGTTTATATTTTTAATCTTAACTTAGTCTTGGCCCTTGGGCCTTAATCATGTCACAGTAAATGTATTACTCGTTAACTAGTAAGATTATTATATTTAGTTGTTTTTATAGGACACAAGTTGTTATTTTTGCACCTAACACATTATTAAGCTAATTAACAATTTACAAGTATAGTTAGTCGGTATTACTACTGTTGGTGTTCATAATTAAAAATCACTCCTAATTATGAATGACTGCAATCGTAGCAATTTTTATTCATGATATTCCTTAAAATACTTGATATAATAATGTCTCCAAAATGTTATGATACATGAGAAGGTAATATTCACTCTAAAACAGACCTAAAGGGCCAATCCTTCGGACACTACAACTCACTTAACATGGTTCAATACGCGCAGATTGGGTTCCTTCAAACAATGTGTTTGATCAGCGGACAATATCGCCTCTAAAGGCCATATTCCCTTTGACTCGGTCCTTCCACTTACTCTGCGGCTCTTGCTTTTAACCCTGCCAGGACACATTGGAAAATAGCCTTTAATATCTCCTTGTCAATGTACCTACATGTCCTTCACCTATTTACGTCATTACGGGCTCCATTCAATTACATCTTATTAATTTTTAATATCGTTTCGTTTTGGGCAGGCTAACGACTCCTGTAATCAAATTCCGTAGCTTTTGTTTTCATTTTCTGAAGGGACGGGCAGTGGACAGAGTGAAGGGTAAAGCATTTTTTAATTTCTCCCTTTCGGCAAGTATCAATATGCCCTGGGCCAGTGGGGGTCATTTTGTTGCTTGTTTTAGGGTCGGTCTCTTGCCTGCAATCGTTTTCGAGTGTTGTAAATTGTCTTTTGTTTTATAAAACAAGAATCGATGCATACGCTTTGACTTGTTTGGCATATTGGTTTCTTGTGTCGAGTTCAAAATTTTCGGACTCTCCTTGTTTTTTTTAATCTACGTGAAATATCCTACAAGAGAAATTCAATAAACTCGTCGCTCACAAATTTGGTACAAATCAGAAGTGCCTTTTACCATGGCGCCGTGCTGGTCACCGTCACAAAGCAAATAATAATTAATAGGAAGACAATTTAGGATCCTTCTGACTGAGAAAATCCTCTTATTCCACGTGTTTTGAGCTAAGAATAGTGCTTTGTCGACGGCAAAATAATTAATTAATGAATAGGAGCAATGCTTGCTCTTGGAGGATTTTGTGCCCGGTTCCAGTGTTCAATTCCTTTGTCACTAAAGCAAAGCTATTCCATCTTTTGTTCATAATTAGATTTAAAAAAATATATATGTCAAAAGTGTCATCAACAAGTAAATACTTTTTACAACACTGTGAAGTGCATTCAAAAAAGATGTTTTAAAAGTAAGAATTGATATTTTTAAAAGAACTTTATTAAATAATTGGCGGCTCATTAACTAACAAACCGCAAATAACCGTCGCCGCCGAACTCAAAACTGAGGTGAAATGTTAATCTGGTAATTAATCCACGTGGCTTCTTCACCGGACTGTGTTAATTTGAGGTAAATAATAAATATATTTAATAATATTTATATTTGAGGAAAACACCTAATTAGCCACTCTCGCCAGAACGACGATTGCGAATTTCGACTGTATTTAAAAGTGTGTAGGTTTTATTTTCCATTGTACCACCAGTAGACCAGGATGCTAGAACTTAGAAGTCCCAGAGATGTAAAATGGTATGATTATTGGGCTAGTTATTTTAAAAATATTTAAAAATCTGAATATTCAGTAGTTTTAAGACACAGAACACTTTAGACTGAACCGTTTAATGAGTTTTCCAAAGAGTAAATTTCTCAATATTGGAATCCTGAAATTACCAATTTTTAAGCCCAAGACACAATACAAGAAGACAAGTAAAAACGACTTCATCAAAGGGTATCAGACTAAGTCCGTGTCAGACATCGTTAACAGACAGACATGAAAGCCACCTTAATGAAGGGAATTATTTTGGAGCACTCGTCCAATCAAAATGGCGTCTATAGGCAAGGGGGCCGTCGTACACAGACATACATACGTACATACACACATGCTCTAATCCTGTAAACAAATGTACATTCCGTCGGCCGTCTCGCCGGCCACCGGAGCCCGACTAACAAAGGGTTTCCATCACTCGATATCAAATGTACCTCAGGCTTAACAAACCCATTCGAAAATTCATGTACCGTCACGATCTAAGGTATGTCTACTCGATCAAATATTTGCAATCGGTTTCCTATACAAGGAATTTTCGAATGAAGGATTTTCTTGACGGGTGGTTTGAATTATTGGTGGTTTTAACAGTAGTAATCCGTAGCTTAATAAAACTTCAGTTCTGGTAGAGACATGTTTTTTGCATCTCATTACATTGTCATCACATTTTTACAAAACAAAATTTCATACTAAGAATGGGTGAAAATATACAGTTCTTAAAAGTGGCGAAGTGGCAAGGAGTTGAAGTTTGAGTTTTCCTCTTTTGTTGTTGTTCGTAGCTCTCGTAGACATGGCGTAGCTTAACGCGTCGTAGCAGAAATGTGGAAATCTTAAGTTTTGCATTTTTCTGTAATATATTATTTTAGAGGAGAGGGTGAGTGAAAAGACACTATCTATATGAGTTTTTGTACATACAAGTGAAATTTTCTGTATTTTAAATGTAATCTAAAAATGTGCTACGCTGCTTGTTACGTATTACCTCAGCAAAAATTTTAATGGCATGTCAGCACTTTCATTCAGACAAGACAAAAGACGCTCAAAGCGTGTAGTTAACATTCTGTAGGTATTTTGTTCAGGTGAGAATGCGCTGGACACGGACCCTTCTCTAATTGGACACCGGATAGTTATTAGTGCATACAGCCATGCGGCCGTAGCCATGCGGATATTTAGCCATATAGCCATACGGCCTTACAACCACCCTTGCCGAGTACGCTCCCTTGCTTCGCCAAATTGATTACCTACACACGTTTGACTCAAATTAACGAGTACCTACGAACTGTTTGGTGCGTCCAGACGAATTGTTTTTCATTGGATTTCGTATCGTGTATATGTAGGTGGTATTCAGGGATTTAGTAAGATTTTAGGGTTTTATGCAAACGGTTTATGCCTGGCAATAAAACTCAAATTAAAAATGAGAACAGTTTAAAACGGTAATGTTCTATAATACAATGAGGTAACCTACATAGCTTTAGTTAAGTATTACATTAATAACTATAACAAATAAGAAACAATAAAATACAACAATCTAGTGCCTTGACATTTTTAAGATTTTATTTTATAACCTACTTTTACAACGTTCAACAAGTACTTGGAACCATCGTTTATACACGTATATATTGTAACCCTTCATATAAGACACGTGTAACATTATAGCAAGCGCTCCTCATTTAACAGATGTAATTTAATATCGCCCGACATTCTGCACGAACCCACTGCACGCTGATATTTCACGGTTCAACGAACGAAATAATCCCTGTTACCGCACCCCACTACAAACAACTCGGTATCACTAACATTATTCATCAACATGCTTCCCTTTACCTAAAAACTATCGGCGGACTACTAGCGTTTGATTGTTTAAATCGCATTAACTAATAAACTACAGATCTAAGTTTGTACTCAAATATCAAACTCGAATCAAGAGCGAAATGAAAATTAAATATTACTGAATGAGAGTTTACGAAGCGGTATCAAAGCGTACACCGCCACATGTGTTAAATATTCACAAGTACGGCACGTTAAACAGGACTCGTTGTAATATTAAGGAAGCGCGCCGTCACCTCGCATCGCGGCATCGCTTTGGGAACAACCACACCATCCCGTATTTGAATTGGAATTGACTCAAACGGAATGAATAACACTTCAATTCTGCGCCACGTTGAAGTTTTGCTTGCAAAAAGTTGTGCGCGGGGTGTCGCGTCGTTTCGGTGAGCCGAGCGCTGCCGACGAACTTTCCCTGGCCAATGTGCTAATACGACAAAGGACAAATGGATGCTTTATGCCACAACCGGGTTTAAATACCTCGTGATCGTCAGTTGTTTGTATTGCTATTCCTGCTCAACTTTGGTACTCTTCCTGAACTGTTTAATGTGGCTTTTGTTCGGAATTTAGTTTTGTATCGATTTTGTTACAGGTGGCTTTTCTATTTTGAGTTTTAGATATTTTAAGCTGGGTAGAATGAAGGTAATAATCAAGCAATGGAATTAGTTTGTAATAATAATCAAACTACATATGCCTTCAACAACATCATAATAATATTCAAATTTGAGATTTATATTGTCATTTTACAAGGCAACAAGTTCGTATCTTGAAAAAAATTGTACGGTCGGAATAAAATAGATATAAAATGGTCCGTATATTTCTGGCAAAACCAAAACAAAACATCTACCAACGCTGAACTTTTTAATACACTAAATAATGAGCAGTACACTATTCCGATGTTAGCGGAGTTTTAAAATGAACAGTATAAATAACAGCACTTATTTTTAAACATTTATTGGTAGCGGCAAAGCCGGTGAGTAATGGAAGCCTATTGGTTCATCGAAATGAATATAAAAGTGCAGTGAAATGCAGACTTATTTGTTAATTCAATGAAATTGTCCATGCCGCCGATTTTATAAATTTATATTGCGTTGTCTGTTTCTATTCAGTTAATCAAATACTGTTTAATATCAAGTAAATGCCGTGAGATTCCCGGTCAAGCATTTGTTTAAGAAACAAGTCGGGCTGTAATGTGCATGCGATTTGAATATAAGTAAAAATCCCGTTATTCAATTTAGAAAAAAAATATTTTCATATTTAGGCTGAGTCCTAGACTAGGTAATAATGGATACTGGGACATAATATGTATAGTAGAAAACTTATTTTGTTTTGACGGTCTCAAGACTATATTGTCAGTTTAAACATTTGAGCGATATGTTAACTGCCTAAATCCGGGTCAGGTGATAGAGCCAGAACTCTACATCGAAGAGACAAAATAAATCTTCACAAAAACTTTTCTGACTTAAAATTTTGGAGAGGCAGAAACACAGCTATGAGATTAATCTAATATTTCTCAACAAACACAACGCCATCTAGTGTCAAACTGAGAAAAGCTTGTATTTTTGTACTAGACAAAATCTGTACAAACTTATACATTTCTAATTACAAATAAATTGCAGATACACACATAGACCGAACATGACAGATACACATATATTTTGGATAAAAATCAAACCGAATAACTTAGATATACTCGTAGCTATGGACGAAGCAATGGATCAACAGGCCAGTCACAAAATATGATTTTATCGTATCAGGCATTAAATACATATGTATATTGTAAACATAGCATTCTACACGTATAAGTAGACGTATCTCTATAAGTCTATAGAAAGATGCTATAGGTACATGTTGACGAGTTTGCAATAATCAGATTAGGCTGTGGTAACTGTCTGGAGAACGTGTAGCTACGATGTGGCCGGTTATTGCTATTTTTATTGATGTTCAGAACAAAACCTCTTTGTCACTAGAATTGTCTATTTTAAAACACAATACATACGTTTTGTTGCTACAAAAATATGTATCCAAGTTTTTTTTAAGCTTTTTTGCTACGGGGTTGTAGACAAATTATATTTGCGCTAATGTTGATGACGTCATAATCCATTGTCGAAGAGGAATGTCATACATTTGAAGTTTCCTAATCTTTTTGTATTCTAATACGATTTAAAACGCGAACCACAGGTTCTAGTGATGTAAAAATGTGTAATTATTCTAGAAACGTAAAGAAAAGTATCTAAGTCTGCGCTCTACTTTATTTTTAAAAGTGTTAAAATTTATTGCCTGTATGACTTAACGTATATAATATCTTGCGCGTTGAATAAAGCCTCATTAAGGGGTTTATCTGGCCACAAAACAGATGTGCGGTTGGCTGACAAGCTGATGTCAGTGCTTGTCTATGGGTTACCGCGATGACGTTGACCGCAACGTCACAGCGTCAATCGTCGCCGCAATTACGAGTCTCTTGAATACCACAAGTCACATGAATCATCGTATGTCCGAAAACGGATCGTCATTTGTTTTTCTTCATCTTTATAATTCCACCTTTTCCCATTTTATCTTATTTTGATACTTTGATATATGTACCTTCTGGCAGGTTTTTACGCATATTCACAGCCACTTAATTAAAAAAATATTAGTATTACTGGTATGTGACTTTTATTTTCCGAATTACTCTTAATACACACAAACATAAAATATTAGAGAGGCTGTATTAAACAAAAAAACAATACAACAGCCAAAAATTAAAAAAAAACCTGCAGTGAAAAACAAACTTAACTACTTCATCCATCGGAATTGTACGTAGCCAATATTAGGTAATGAATTATTCCTACTGAAAGTAACCCAACGTACGTAAAAGTTTGATAACTAGACAACTACGCCTTCCCCAAACCTGAAGTAGCTTTATCTTACTTTCTCGCACTAATTGGGTAATAGTGAGGCCTCATTGTTCGTTAGTCGAGTTTGCAGGAAACTTTTAAGGGGAGAAACAATTGGCAATCAAGAGAAAATTATACCCGTTGGTATAATTGCTAATGCATGCATATTTTTGCAACGCTGGCAAATATAGTTTGCGTTCTCTACTTATTTAATGGTCAATATTGAACTTGGTCGATCCCGATCAATACTGGTGAGTAAAGCGTTGTGTCAATGTTTTGTTAAGCATATATATTTGTAGGTATTTTTATTCTTCATTTATTTGTTACTCTTGCAAGCAAAAACTATTGATTGGATCTGACGTGAAATATTTTTTCTCAAAGATAGTATTTTATAGTTTTGTTACCTATTAACTTTTAGGCGACACAAACAGTTCTGCGGACGTAACGCGGCGGGTTGCAGCTAGCCATTGATAAAACTAATAGATTTCAGTTATGCGAATTCTGTTAGATCCCTCACAAAAACGTACCCGGAACATAAAAATCAGAATCATGTGAAAACCCCTTCTTCGTAATATCCATAAAGCAAGACACGACAAAATTACTCAAACATTATTATAAAAGCACTTTTAAAAGAATTCAGATATTATTGTAAAAGGTATTTTAAAAGAGTCCAAACTGAAGAACCGTCTTATATTCATGTAAAGCTCAAAACTTGCGGTTCAATCCATTAGTTTGATGTTATTGAATTGGATTTGACGTAGGTATGTAGAGGTGTACATTTGGTTGTACATTTTTTGGTCCCTTACACAAAGGGTAAAATGGAACCGTGTTCCAAAGCTGCCTGTTCTTCTATAACTTGTTCTTCTGTGACCAGGCTATATGAAAAGTACCATAATAGTTTTATAAATAACTTTAATTTTAAAAGGTGACATATTTTTTTGCAAAGGATTAAACGACAAATAAAAACCGGAGTTAGGTTATTTAAGCCAGAAAAATGAGTGGACAATTTTTATGCATTTTTTTTTCTTGGATTTCGCTTTTGACTTCTTAGCGTCGCGAGTGCGTATTTCACTGTTTTTATAATTACTTTGTTACTATAAAGGTTATTGAAATCGTCTTTATACAGACTAGGTCCAGTAAATCAATTTTGTACTGAGCAGATGACAAATAGATCTATAATCTATATTTGATATTTGTGTACCGAGTTACTGTCGGTTTGAACTAACTAATGAATAGATTGAACGCAAATAGTTAGTTAAATTAACAATTCGGTTGAGGATTAACTAGATCCCTTGCCTCCGGTGACAGTATACCAGTAAACAAGTATATTTAACTGAAACAGAACGCTATTGGAAACCTTTTACAAATTCCCAACATTTAATATGTGAAGCAATTTTTTGATTAATAAAAATATTTAGCATATTCGTAACAACACGGCGATTTCCCAAAACGCATAATTGATTTTCACAAAAAAGTCAGGATTTTATAGTTTCAGTTATTCCCATCTCTTTATTGCCCTTAACCCATTTTTTTTTACGCGTCATGTCTCTTTCTCCTATACCTTTCCATTTAACATCATGACTCAAGAAACCCTCTATACAGCCAAGATATTATTTCCCATCTGCGATTATTAATGCAACAGTCATTTGTTCACGAGCCGAAAAAAATATTCAAATAGTTAACATAAAAGTATCATTAAAACGGAGTTTAACGAGGGGAGCACCAGTAGGAGCGGAACATGTCACAGCGTCACAAACGAGCGCCGGACCCGCCCCGGGCTACTATTATTGGCAGATATGAATTTCGCCATTGTAATTAATACCTAGCTAATATAGATAATAGATATAGATACCTAGATAATATAGTATCTTACAAAATGGGACATCAATTGTAGTATTTTCATTGATCCTGCGTTTTGACTGTAGGATTATGTTACAACGGGGTAGGATTGAAAACTTTAAGCTTTGGGCGTTATGTAAGGACCAATTTTAACAACTATTGACCAAAATTATCAAATATTTTTAGTGATTAGAGAAGAATAATAAATGCCAGGTTCTTTTAAAGCTTGCTTGAAAAAGATTCCTAATGTAAGAAATAGAAGAGGAAAAATGACGAACATCAGGAACATATCGCTATTATACTACTGCAAAAATATGTTATGCGTTATAAACACTTTTTGACAACAAACTTTTTCTAAACCTAAATCCTCTTGATATTTTTTTTTTAATAATTAGTCGCCATATTTTGTTGACTATTCCTCATGTTAAGCTTGCATATCACTAAAAGGGCATCAAGATCTAACTAGGTACCATACAAAGCTAATAGTTGATCAATCACTTATTTGCAAGTTTCGGTACAACACGTGCCTTTGCTAATCAATGCACTGACGCCAGAATCACTTTAAATTAAACGTCTGACCGGAGTCCATGTATTTACCTTAGTACGCTGTTCAACTGGGCTAGCATCACGAATTGCTTTGAGCTTCAATCTAATGGACTGAGTATACACTTAAGTTCCAATTGGCAAACATACCTAGTTACTGGGTTTTTCGTAACTCTTTCGTACGTGTGCAGTGAATATCTTTTTGGATTTAGTGTTGTGAATAGAATAGCTGAGGTTAAACAATTCATCATAACATCGATAAATCACACGCAACAATTTTGTACAGGTTTCTTCTTTTCCTGCCACTCCTTTCATGAAGCATGATCCTCATCCGTGCAATGCCCTTACCCCAGAAAATGCTTTCAATGAACTATTTTCCTATATCAACGTCTCTGATAATAAGTCTTTTAGGCCTTGTAACTGACTAATGACCGATCGGACTCGGTTTTGAGGTGCCGTACCCAAATGTAAAAACTCAAATACTAAGATTCCGCTGTTTGCCCACCGGACCACCTATGCGTCTGTACCTAGATCCATCATCAGGCTGTCCCAAAAATTGTTCAACTAAACGTCTAACATTTACATAGATGATGAACGTAACTAGCGTTATACTTAGTTGTTTACCTATGTGGAAGAGAAGAAAGTATGTCAGCGTGTGTGATTACTTGTGTGAATATTTGTTACCTTTTCGCGCACACACGGCTTTACCGATAACGTTCAAATTTTCTATGCAATTTTTTATCCGACTTCGTTAATTGAGGGTAATATTTTTGCATCTTTAATCGTCATCTATCCATGCGAAGCCGCAATCAACAGCTAGTTATTATTTCTCATATAGATATCGCTACTGTCTAAATCCATTTCATGTAATAATTTAAAAGTGCCAAGTTACTCTGAGCGTAATTTCCTGCCTGGTTAATATTTAACTTGTAGTGTTAGCACTATGCGGCGAGTATTAATATCGAGCTTTTGGCCTTGTGTACACAGAAAGTTTTGAGTTCGAGACATCGGAGTCAAGATTAGAAAGCTATTTCAGTAAGTAGTAGTGTTTTAGCTAAATTAATAAACTTTAGTAAGGTACTAAGATTTATGTAAGTGAGCATTGCTATCGTAATAAAGGTGGCATATTTTTAACGTCAATCAGCCCCTTTGTTTATCATGTAATTTTGTGTTTATTTTTTGTATTTTATTTATTTATTTATTTGGATTTCCAACAAGAATAACATAGTACAAGCATACTTACATATGTAGCATATTAAACAATATTCTATGCTTTCTTATTTATAGGGAATCACATCATGCGTAATAACATAGTCGAACACAATTAGAATTGAAATAAACTTTATTTTACAAACGTAAAATGGAAGGAAACTTCCTTGTGGCGTCACTTCTCAGTCGATTCTTTGCGTCACAAACTCCCATTTTGAACTTTGAAACAGTTTATTTTTACATTTCAATACAAAAACCGCGTCAAACATTTGTTTTCTCGTTGAAAACAAACGTATTGTTAAGAAAAAATGGGCATCGAAGCAACGTAAGATGTACGTCATGAATAACTTTCATTCCGAGAGAATTACTTTATTAAATAATTTAATTTGTTTTCTTTTAAAAATACTTTTAAAAACAATTAATGGAGTACCATCTGACCCATATAAGCTACGACTCTAAAAAATAACGCAGATTCCTGTTCGTAAAAAATTCGTTTCACTAGATCTTAAGATTAAGAATGACTGCACAGATAGCCGAGTGGTTGAGGTCATCACGAGGCCAAACGCACTTTGCGCGACGTGTCGCGGGTTCGATCCCCGCGTAGGACAAGCATTTGTGTGATCCACGAATGCTTGTTCTGAGTCTGGGTGTCCTTGTGCGTGTGAATTATATGTTAGTGAAACACCCCGCGACACAAGGATTAAATTCCTTAGTGCGGGAGTGGATTTTTTTTACAAAAAAATACAAAAAATACGACACGTCTTTCAGACAACGCCATTTAGTCTCAAACCAAGCAAAACTTTTATTATGAGTACTAGAAAATTGATAAAGTTAAACAAATAAGTATTAGATAGATATAAGCTACACCTACAACCAGAATGAATATGCTTGTCACACAAACATCTCTCCTGGGTGAAAATTGAACCCATGGCTTCCTGCATCAGGCTAGACTACACCACTAGTCCAACCGGTATATCTAGCATTATCTTTTACAGTACCATCATCATCGGCCTAGCCTTTCCCAACTATGTTGGGGTCGGTTTTCAGTCTAACCAGATTCAGCTAAGTACAGTGTTTTACAAGGAGCGACTGCTTATCTGCCCGCCTCAACCCAGTTACACGGATTAGCTCCTTATGACAAGGATGGTCACCCATCTACGGACCAATCGCGTCGAATGAAGCTTAACCTTTTATCAGTATCTTTTACAGTGCCAAAAACTCAAAAACTTTACCTTTTCAGTAGTTTGAATAACAAACATTTGAAACACGCAATATTCTCGCCAACTTTTATTCAAGAGATAATATTCCAGTAAGCTCTTTAGAATGTTAAAGCAATGCTAAGAAAAGACACTGGACAAATGTAGTGCATTTTATACGAACATTCAGAGCCAAATAACATACTGTACTTTCAAAGTAAAACTTCAAGAATGCGTGGTTGTGCATGGTAGGTTGATTTAAATTAATTTAGTCCTTAATGCTTACTAATTGAATTAACCCCAAAATATAGCATTTAAATAACGGTTTGAGTAATTGAAAAATACTAGTAAATATTTTTTTTAATCTATACTCTATACTAATATATAAAGCTGAAAAGTTTGTCTGTTTGTTTGAACGCGCTAATCTCAGGAACTACTGGTCCAATTTGAAAAATTATTTTTGTTTTGAATAGACCATTTACCGAGGAAGGCTTTAGGCTATAAACCATCACGCTGTGACTAATAGGAGCGAAGATACAATGGAAAATGTGAAAAAAAAACAGGGCAGGTATAAATCATAACTTATATCTTCTACCCACGGGGACAAAGTCGCGGGCAACAGCTAGTCTCTCATAAAACTTTGCGGACTTATTCATCTGTTTTTAACCTACTACAGAGAGTACGATATTCACAATTCGGCCAATATTTTATTTACACTGAATAGAGAGGCCGAACGCCAAAGCTAAGGCTTCGGTGCATCACAACAATAACCACTTAGTACGCGAAACTTTAATGTATTAGATACCTACAATTTACGTCAATTTAACGACATATCTCTAATCTTCTATAACACTATTAATATCGATAATCCCGCTCACTACATCTAAGTACTCTCAAATTCTTCCAGTAGCAGTTGTTAAAGCGAGAGGTCACAGCTCGCAGTGTATTGCTGTGTCCCGCTCATACAACGCAACAACCGGGATTAAGCGCTTATAGTTCAGACGTGCTCATTAAATATGCATGCGACTATAAAGCAGGGCAACTGGATAGGCAACACACCTCGGGATAATCTCTCGAGTGATGGATACACGGGCAGATAATCTTAACGTATAGGAAGACACTATCGGTATCCGCTTCCAGATAAACGATGATTAAGCACCGTTTAAGAGCTGCTTTGTTCTTGTCCTTTCAACGTTTTCGTTCAAGTTAAAATCCGGTCAAGTGCTAATCGATTTAAGAAGTTCCGTACTATAGCTTATTATGTACTTTTGATGTCGTGTTCTTGTAACAATAGAAATACTCACACTCAGTCCTAATTACGCCACGGCGCGAAAAGAGGTGTGCTAAGTTTGACGAGTCTGTCTATCTTAACTTATGGCATCACAGCTTTCGAACGGATGAAGTGATTTCGATTTAGTTTGTTTTGCTAAATATTACGAATGAATTATCCAACATTTCCTTTCATTTAAATTATAGGACATGGAATACGTAGTTAACATTTATGATGCAAAGAACATCAACAGACCACTCTACGGATTGAATCGTGTCAACAAAAAATAAACTAATCGTATACGTAACACAGATCTAGTGTATCACTTTTTGTCTAGCCTTTGTGAAATGAATACTGTTGTTGTGTGTACACTAGAGGATTTTGCATCACAAAATTCTGTCGCTTTGGTAGTTTTTGTTCGTCCTATTCGTAGATGCATCAATATGTATTATTCAAACAAACCTTATTCGGATTAGTGTTCTAGTTGTTTTCGTTAACTCGAAAATTCTGGAGAAATTCCATTGTATTTTGTTTTAAGAAACTTTGGTAAAACATTGTCTTTTGTTTTTACACCTGTCGAAAGTGTATTTTGTTTTTGATTTAAAGCGTCAGAGTAAAGCCATTTTCAATACAATTCTGAACAAACATTTTACTAGAAAACTTTTCTATGTTTCCTCTTTGGCGTGAATTGTGCATTTTCTCGTATCCTACCGCCGGCCATACATAAAAGGCATTGTTCTGAACTAAAACTCTTTTCAAATTTCTATACATGCAGTGTTAGACTACGCTTCAGCAAATTGTTCTCTCTATTTCTATTCCTAGTTTGAATTGTTGAGAAATGTAGCATTTACATAGACCTGACCTTTGATGTTATGGATGTCCAAAAATTTATGTTAACTCTGTTAGTAACTACTATTTTTATAGCAACAGGTATGTTCTTTAAGGTGTACAACTCAAAAACGGAAGCTATATAAAGTTCCTTAAAGTGGACACGATTATCCTCTTGAAGTCCTTCATAATAAATTTCTATTAACATCACCTCTGTCCACAATAAAGCAAACTACATCCTCAAAATATGAGATTTGCATAATTGGTAGGTGAGCGGGAATTCCCGACAGAAGTTTGTGCCGCACTCGTTAAACAACTCTGCGTTGCGCCAGTTATTGCTGCAAACCCAATTGCTTCACTAACGTCGCTCATTTGCAAGTTAGACGCTGAACAGGACGCGTGGCCCGTGGCCCGTGCCTTTGTTCCATTCACATACGAATTCACGCGAAATATCGTTCGAAAACAAAACACTCGCACTGCACGTACCAGTACGAAACAGTTAAATGAAAGGGCCATTGTTGTAGGTCGTAACGTCACTTTGTTAAACGTTGTCACCTTTGCTGATTGAGGCATTTTGCAGGAAATTCACTAAAACTTTTGTAGTTTACGTTGTTCCAATTCAAACGGGTTTCGTGTATTATTTTACGCTGCGGCTGTGTCAGGGATACCGGATTTACATGGAAGTGTACAATGTTTTTTATGTTTTCACATCGGCGGCGGATGCGGAGCGGTTGTTTTGCGTTTGCCGGCGCACGGCTGCAGATATACCGCGCATATTTTAATTAACTCATCGTGGAATAACAAAGTTTTTATATTTTAGATCAATTTTTGCGCATATTTTTTTACTGGATTCACTATAGATACTTGGTAAGGGTGATTTAAAGGCAAATAGTGAAAATGTTTCAGTCTACCTGTTGTCTGGAATGCTAATGAGTCTGAGCGTGCGAGGGTTTCATTTAAAATTAATTAAAGCGCACTCATTTGGTAGGTTGACTTAAATTTGTTAGGTAACAGTTAGTTGTTTGTCGTATATGTATGTTGATTTTAATATGTAATGTTTTTTTTCGAAATCGGTACGTATATATAATAAAAGACCGGTAAACAAGAGAACTTCCTCCTTTTTGGATAAGCTTAAAATGCATCCCTAATGTAGTGTTTCATAAATCTAGCTACAATACAAACTAATCATTTCACTCCTAGACCAAGGCAGTTTAGTTAAGGAGCTCATGGGTAAGCTATGGTGCACTAGTTGGTCGACCACACGCAGTCGCTCCTTGTAAAACACTGGTACCCAGCTGCAACCGGTTACACTGGAAGCCGACCCCAACATGCTGGGAAAAAGCTAGGCTGATGGTGACCAAGACACTTTAGTTCCGCATTAATCTTTCAAAAGAAAATGTATATACTAATAAACAACAAATTAATAACACTTACTGCAACAACCTGAACGAAAAAGGCAAGTGCAAAAAAGTTGACTAATTTCACAATGAAAAAAAATGCTGAGAAAACTTGGAAAAGGAAAGGCTTATAATTTCCTTATCGTAATAATTTTCGGCCAGTAGGTAATTGCTCCATGGAGTTGAAAGTTGAATTAACCTTATTTTTATTTTAAGAGTGCTTTGGGACCCGGCGGCCTGTTTCTTTCGTGTTTATTACGACTAGTATTCTTGTTACTTGAAGAAAGGGTCAAGTGAGAGTCGGACTTAAGTGGTCAGGCTTCTGTTATATTTTTTTTCCTACAAATACTTTGTTGGCTTTCGGATGTTAGTGCTATACTTATGCTAAAAGATATTGTCCAAAGACTCCTAATAGGTTTTGGTTCCCTTTGAAAATGTTTAGGAACTGCAATATAAACGGCTATATCTTTTGATCTCGGAAACCTAAAGCTTAAAATTTTTCACGACTACAAATATTTGCCGATCGCAGAATTTCGTATTGATATCAATTTTCTCTGTAACTTTCAGCGTTCCTGAAAAAAAGAACGATCTTTACAACAAAAATTAAGTGATCTTATAAGAGTTCGTTTTTCTTTAACCCTAGAACCTTTTATTTTATTGCAAGGCTGATTTAGGCATTCAAGAATAAAATATTGCTCCCTACTATAAGCATTGATATTACGGAGACAGCATGAGACTCAGTACTTTATTTTTGACATTTTAATATTCCAATTTTCAAAACTTTATTGATGCTAAGATCTTTAAAACGTGAAAAAATAATACGTGTACGAAACGATTAATAACAATATTTTTAGGAACAAACTATAAATTTACCTTATTTCTAAACACTGACATAATAAATGCAGAATTATCCATTAACTACTAATAGGGACAAATATATATTATTTTTCTTCCAGATAGTAATTTATTTTTCTTTTTACCCGCAAATATAAATTGATCATATTAAAGTGAATGGAACTTACGCAGAGATTTAATTTTGGCAACTTTTTATGCCATTAGTAGCCTCTCCCAAACATTAAAGCATGTCATTTTATATTCTTCAGATAAAGGCACAAATGCAGTCACGAGTCTCATTTTATTAAATCTATCTAGCGGTCTAAAATATTTTTCTTTGTTATCATCACAAGCCTCATCTCTATTGTGTTCCAAATCGGGAACAGAAATACACAGTATCTATGTATGTATACGTATAAATACAACGAATCGTGCAACATGATAGTCCCCTCATTAATATAACGAAAACTAGAAATTCTCTCTTTAATTCACACCCCGAAAACTGAATTCAACAGCTCTAATTCTCCATCCTTTTCCAACCACGTTTAAATGACAAAGACACCGATATCCTATAGATACAAAGCTAGTTGAACACAATCAGGGTCAGTATCAACGTATAGATTCTCGGCGGTGTGATAAGGCTGCGGCAACTGTGGCCCAGCGCGCATGTGCTGTTGATAAGAACGCGCCAGACGCAAGACAATGTACACGGGGTAGTGTAATGAGAAATCCAAGGCTTGAAAAGAGAAAAAAAATTGGCAAATGTATGAGTAAGAAGAAGAAAAATAACAATTTGAGATTTTGAAGAAGTTGGACTGAGGAATGTTCGTGTATTCCGTTAATTTAAATCGAAACTCTAATTCATATAGAATTTGAACTTGTTTAACTGTTTACGACAGCCTAAAATAAATGTTTGAAAATGTTGTGTCTTGCAAAAATATCCTATAGGAATTAGTCAGAAATAAACATTAAAAAGCCACGAAGCTTATAACACCAACATTATTTCGGAAGCAAAAATTACAGCACATTTTGAAAAGAACATTAATTAATTAAGCAACTCATCCGTTTAAAACTCAACCAAAGCTTGGCAGCCAATGAAAGAAAAAGAACAATATAAAATAAAAACAAGGGCTACCAATACTTCATTATTCCCCCAAGGAAAAATGTGAACGGCACAATGAAAATATTTGTCTTTTCTGTGCTGCAACAACCCTAGTTAAAACTTTTACCTCGATTCCTGGCTAGAAATGTTCGAGCTGAAAAAGTGTCGTTAAAATGCTTCTTTTTATTTTTTTTTTCTTTAGTTGCCTGCCTTTACAAGAGGAAAAGAAAGTAAATGTGGTCTTTGTGTGGGATACTCATGTTAAACTTTTTAATATAACATTTTCTTGTGGAAAAAATGATATTATGAGATTAAAAGAATGCGAAGCAGTAGTCGGATCTCTCGTGCTAAAGATTATGTCATTATGGCATTAACATTGTTTAGCTACGTTGTGCATTCTTCTTCGTAAGATTTTAATAACATACGCTTTATAAAATTGTTATTTGTCTTTGTTTTTTTCATTACTATATTAATCTTAAAATATTTCGATTTTTGAGACTAACTAATATAAAAATAAATAAATAAATATAAAAAGTATACCTAGTAAAAGTGTACAAGAGAGTTATTTTTATTACTCCTATCGCTGGTTCAAATATAAAAATATTTAAAAATGTAACTGGTGTCGAAACGTATGCAACAAAAAGGCCTGCAGCCAATTGAAAGGTATTTTGCCCTTTTTTTTAAACAATACAGTTTCATTGTGAAAAGTTCGAGAAATACCTATAGTTTAGACTTGTTTTTCATATTTTCAGTTTCGACATCAAATTGAGTTTTATTTGAGCTGCAACGTTTGCTAGGATTAAACTGTAGCTGTATCGGACCAAAAATATTTTTTGTATGAAACAATGACTTAAAAAAAAAAGATTGTCGCAGTGTTTTGCCTGTATATCTTTATTCAATAAGGCATGGAATATTCTAGCACGAGGAAATTGTGACTGAATGGCAAATACACAAATACAAATTTATGTGTTGGTGATTTCCATAAAAAGTCTTGTAAAATAACAAAACAACTTCAAGCCATACAAAGTTGTACTTTCATTCACAATTTACGTTTCATTAATTCAATCGTTACGTAGTCCCGTACGTGTCTTGCTCTGAATAAATAAAGCTTACCAACAGGTCGCTTGTAAAACGTTACTTATGTCTGTGACGTCACTAGAGGCTCCTACTAAATGTATCGTTTGTAGGCAGTGACGTCGTATCGTATTCAATCGTCCGAACGAACACGCATTTATGTCAAAGTGATAAGGTGGGTGAGACAATGGTGAGTTTCTGGCCCCATTCAACAGGCTCGCACCGTACGTAGTCTTGCAAAGTCATCTCGTCTCGTCCAAGCTGTTAGACATGTTAAGCGTAGCACGCATGTAGACACGTGAACACAAGTGGTAGCGCGTGGAACTATTATTATAATTACCTTGAATTATTATTATAAGTTTGACAGGTTTATAACTGAATAGCATGAATAAAAAGTTTCACAAAACTGGCCCCAGTACAACGATATTGTAGAAAAAATTCTTTGTTTCGTGGTAGCAGGTTGAAAACCAATCCTTGCAAATACAACTTGAATAAACTGTTATTCTGAAAATGCAGCAAATATTACGGCTAACACGACAGGCGACGAGTTCCAACATTTTTCAGCTAGGTCTGAATGACAGGAATATATTTTATTTGCGACTGAACAATGTCACTCACTGTCATATCGCGTTACGCTTTTAACTCAATAAGGCGCGGAAAAATGTAGAAACATTTTTAAAATTGTAACAAAGGATTGCTTTAGCTTTTTGGAGGACGTACTTGTGTTGAAAACTTTTTAGTCGACGGGTCGGTAAACGTGAATACAGTGTAAAATACTACGGTTTTTATTCGACCATGTCGGTGGACAATGTTTTCGAATAAATAAATACGTGTTACTTTAAATTCACTCCGTTAAACGAAGTTAGAATACAATTCAAATTGTATTTCCATTACGGTGAGCTACTCATCCACTTAGTCTAACAGGCCACTGTTGCCTTTGAGCTCCGGGACAGAAATTCGGTCACAATGCGACCACCAATCTTCGAAAGTGATTAGGTTCTAAAGCGCTGGTAAAGCTTCGTTTAAGCCCCGGACAAAAGGCGCTAGAATAGCGTCGGAATTCCATTCCAAGAGGCTCGTGCGCGATGAAAAGCGAACAATTCAGCCTTAATCGATCCGTGCTTAGTAAAGGAAGTCCTTGAATAAATAAATCTTAACCAACAGGTTGCTCACTGTAGCCGTTTGTAACTCCTACTTGTGGCTTGCAGTCCACTTTATGGTGAAAAAGTGATGTACCACGCGGGGCTCTGGCAGTCGATTGAGACTTAATACTTTTTTTTGTTTTCGGATTAATTACTGATAAAGCCAATATTTTCAATTAGTCGTCAAATATCGATTTTATTCGTTTACAAAGGAAATGGTCGACTTTAACAAACGTATTTTAAGTAGAACGTATAATCACCTTTTACCTAATAAATTACAGTTACTGCTTGGGAATAAACGACCAAAGAAAAGAACTCATTTGACAAAGATATCACGAACCTATTCAGATGACAATTCAAACAATTATTTATTGATAACTGTGATAATACATTCAGGGTTTCGCTACACAAATGTTCGGAAACAGCTATGTATTTGCATTCCATTCCGCATAGAAAGTTGTTGAATAAATAAAAGTTAATCAACAGGTTGGTGTGTCTGGTTGCCCACTCGAGGTAGGAATTATCTTCATGTTTTTACGCGTACTACGTAACACTCGTAGAGGGCTTGTAAAAATTATGAAGCACTCTCTAACTATACGGATCCCAAGTTTATTCGGTATTTATTTTGACAGCCGACCGTTGCCGCGTTGTATTAAGCGTAAACTTTCACTTGTTTTTATTGTTTATTTTTTGTTATTTTTGTCTTAGCAAGGGTTAGTGTGTTGCAGTTTTTTTCTCAAGAGAAATAAACGATTAGAATGATACCTCTAATTATTAGATTAAAGTTAGAAGTGAGTTATTAATTAAACAGGAATCTCTCATATTCTGACGATAAAATAATTAATAATAGTAAAGCTTCTTTAATAGACAAGCTAAAATACAAAAGCAGTATAATATTAAATTGTATCGAACAACGTATTTCACCCCACAGTTAAACAAAGCCTAGAACGTCAGAAACATTATAAGGTAGCGTCAAGAAGCCATATGACCCCTCCATAATACGCTCGAACAACAGGTTAAAGGTCAACGAACTCTCAAAGTCAGCTGTTGAACTCGTAATTGTCAATAGTTCGTTCTGAATGACGACGGTACTACAGAAATAGGGAGTTTAATAATAAATAAGCACTATTTACGTATCGTCGTACTACGCCGGCATAGCCTTCAATTCTGAGGAAATCGGTGAATGGCGATCGGGATTATTCTTTTTTTTTAATTTATCAGCTTTTTATATATATAATTTTGGACTTAAATATAATATATGTATTTAAATCTTAACTGCATTAACACTACATAGTATTTTTGATACCACATTCGTGATTCGAGCACTAGTTTTATTAAATAATTAAAGCGGGAAACGTTGTTCTGTGATACTTGTACACGTATTTGTGTCACGCAAGCGTGTCGCGTGCCCGATCGAACCAACAACCCACAGCGCAGTACTCCGATCGTGAGCAACTGCGCCATTTCTGTCCCCAATTTATAGATTTCTCCGCCGAATCACCCTAAATAGTTGACCAGTTAGAGGGTCAATTTCGTAAAGCTATGCGTGAGATGCGCAGTAATATGCGCGGGACTTGGCTTGATGCCTCTTAAGGTAAGACTATGCAGCTGTGCGAGCAAGACAGCATGCTGTACAGAGTAGATTGATGTCTCTCTTACACATGCAGTAATATTACTTTAAGTCTTGTTGTTAATAACGACAACATTACAGTTTTATGTAAAGCATTATTAATTGCAACAGTAGCACTAAAAGCTTCAAAGATAAATTCAAAATAGGAGATGGTCCATGGCAAAGAATTCCACTGTTACCACTGATGGTATTGATCATAGAGGACAGAATTTCTTTGACAGGTATGAAACCTGGATAAGCTGCAAGAAGTGCCGTCACGAGTAGGCGGCCACATCGACGTTACGAGATGATTATCATCATTAAAAGTCAGAATTCAAAATCGACCTACATTTTATACCAATCTCAAGATCAAACTTATTTTGAAATTGTTTTTTCAAGTCAAAATCGATGTCATAGACCGAACAAAGCAGATTTTAATGTTTTACCAATTTATCTACCAAACAGCATATGGGTATAAGTACATTAGTAGACTAAGTAAAATATTACTTTAACTGTTGCATTAACTGATGATTACCTGTAAAAATGAATAAATAAAAAATAAATATTGTAACTAATTTCAAAACAAAAAATATGAAGAGGCATTTCCATCTAATCCTCTTTGATCTATAGTCGACGGTGTCGGTAACAGACAGCCTTCTTTAAAAATCCAGTGCCTTTTGTTTGAACCAGTGTGCAGACTCGATTTCAAAGGAACTTTTAATAAACAATCTATACAGTGCCAGGTCTCGCGTGAACGTAATAGAATGCGATATTTGTTTCCAAAAGATTCAGTGCAATGAAGTGTATACGAAAATTAACTATTAAAGCACAACAAAAGAGTTTAATACTCGATGAAAATGTATCGCTGGTAATTTCAGTCATTTTCAGCCAGCAATAGGTTTTTGAAACAATGAATGTTTATTAAATACTCTGTAGAGGTAAAATTTTTAAAATATTAACTCTTATGAAGTGCAGTTTTTTAGCCGATTGAGAAAGAATAAAGTGTATATATTTCACGGTATTTGTTTTTTAATAAAAAATCCTGTTATTTATTAGTTATAAAGTTTATTCATTCTAGCTAACTTTAAAAAGATCATTGCTAGATATCTATAAAATATTCTTATACACAAGAACAACGTCTTAAATTCTGTCATCATGTGCCTTTCCTTTAATTATGAAACCTCCTTTAATGCCACTGTAACTGTACCTGAGTTTGCAACTTACCTAACTAGTCTTGCTAGTTAGGCGTATTGGAACAACAAAGTTTTGGTCTAATTAATATATAGTGGAGGACACTCGGCGCTTTGAGTATTTAAAACGATACGGCTTAGAACTCTGGAAGTTACGTAACGGGCAAGTTATGGACACAGTTGTCTCCAACAAGTCTTACTGAAACCTCTAAGGAGGACTGTTGCAGTTATGTTAGAGTGAATGCGCAATACATGACAAAGTAAGGCATCTCTTTCCCACAACTGCAAGTCTCACTTTAAGATGTCGTAGTGAGTCATTTGTTACCGGACTCTTAGTAACAATATATCGACATACTCGTAAAGTATGCTGCTAGCAGATTGTAATATTAGATAGATGTTTTAGAAGTACAATACATATTTTAAGCAGTAAGAGTCGGTGCTTTCTATATATTTTTGTTTCTTTTCAATCCTTAAATCAATTGAATAAGGATGTGTGAGTGTTTTAATGGCGAATTTAATCACCATATATGTATTGGTTTTTCAATTCCTAAATTGATGTGCTGTGTTAAAAAAATCTACCCAGTACTTTTCTTTTCAGGTTTCTTTGATAGTAAAATCAGTTTTTTCTTTAACTATAAATTATTTTTATCCATTAATTTAAACTTTGTAAAAAACGTACACATTATTTACAATGAACATACGAGGAAAATTCGATTCTTTTTCAATAAAAGGGTACCGTGAACAAATACAGACCAAAAATATGTCTGTTTGGCCGTGAACGGTCCGGTACACGCTCAAAATTCACCCCTTTTGTCTATAAAGGGTGCAAACAAGCATTGTTATACGATCAACGTCCACACACAACATTCTGTACATGCAAAATAAGTAATTACTGGGATTTCGCAAAATTGTAGAAACGTTTTCTGCTTAGCAAGCCACCGTTGCGCTTTCCAGGTTAATATCATGAGCGGATTTAAACGGAATAAATACTGTACTTGATTCGAGTTTATTTTATGATGAGTCTCACAAAAGCGGATCAGCGTTTTAGTTGTGAAAGCTCAAGTGAGTACGTTTGTGCTTTAAATAAATAATTAGTACCAACATTTTCTCGTATTATGAATTCGTGTTACTTCCTACGTAACATGGTTTACCTAAGTTCATTTCGGCGCTAAGAGTATTAATGTTGCTCGAGTTAAGATATTATGATGTATTTTCTCGGCAATGCTGCAATTAATTTAATGACCGTGCTCGGTATTCCTTGCTTTGCTATTGTTTGTAATAATATTCAAGTAAAGATTTTGTATTATATTACAATTCACTGAATTATTCTAGCTTCTTCTGCATCTTTTGTAAAACGGTATTGGGATTGGCTTTCAGTGGCACTGAAGTCAATTCAACGCCGTACCTGGATCAAAGTTTATTTTTCTGGGAAACTCATAGGAATCATAGGTCATAGGTTAGAATCCCAGTTTGCATCCTTGTCATTTTGAATTCATGTTTGTAATAAAAGTAATGGTGACTTCCTAAAACGATAGAGAAAATATTTCAGGAGGAAACCAGTACATGTGAGATTCTATCGAGGTTTTGCCTCAGAATCGCTCGGGTTAATACGTGTGTACCTAACCTAAGAGAAGTCTACTCAGCGACGGACTCGTCTCATAGTCTTTAAAAAACTTCTGTGCTGAGAGTACTACTGCCTGCACTTAAACTACTTACATCATACAAAAATACATTTTTTTATCAATTGAGGAGAATTTTGTTACAGCCCAAAGTAATTTTTGACAGTTAACTATATTTTTTTAGAAAAGTTGTTCAATTTCAAACGCATCGAGTTTCCATATTGTTTGCGGATGGAAAAACAAAAGAAAATTGAAATTGGCAGTTCTTGTTGCTTGTCCACAAATGCTTCGAAAATAATATTTTAAAATGCAAAACAGAAGATAAAACGCGAACGTGAATTTATATTCAACTGGACATTGAGGCGTGAAATTTTAATTTATGGGCTCGACGATAACAGTTTGACGGACGACCCTCAATTTTGTCATTCAAAAATGAATGGTGCATTGCATCCGGCATTAAAATATTATTTTAAATATTGCTTTTAAGTTAAATCTTTCGGTTGATTAACATTTAGCAGTATTAAGTGTTGATGAATAATTATTTGTACATTAACAGCTGAGTACTTTTGAGTAAATTAAATGTGACATATCTTAATAACATCCTAGTTGATGTAGATGTTGGTGTAAGGAATCCCTACTTATATTATGAATGCGAAAGTAACTCTGTCTGTCTGTTACGCTTTCACGTCTAAACCACTGAACTGATTTTAATGAAATTTGGTACAGAGATAGAGTTGACCTTGAGAAAGAACATGGCATAGTTATTATCCCAGACTTTTGAAGAGTTATCTTGGAAACGCGATATAACCGACCTCGACGCGGGCGAAGCCGAAAAGCTAGTAGCTTTATAATCCTAACGTAACTGTCGAGTAACACTGACCTTGTTGTTTTGATTTTCTGTGCCAAACTCAGTATTTTTATTGTTTGATTTAGATTTTGTCGTCAACTAAAACACAATTGTTATATATGTCTAGGCTATAC
The DNA here is from genome assembly GCF_003590095.1 of Trichoplusia ni. Classification (NCBI taxonomy): domain Eukaryota; kingdom Metazoa; phylum Arthropoda; class Insecta; order Lepidoptera; family Noctuidae; genus Trichoplusia; species Trichoplusia ni. Next base: position 1,807,646 of record NC_039478.1, on the reverse strand, counting down.
AGAAATTAAACATGCGAATTTGAACTGCGAAAGTTCGTCTACAATTGAAATAAGTTTGTAATTATGCAGTTTTTATACAAGGTTTTATCACAAGCTATTTAATTTTCTTCCTAAACGTAATCCCCGTCACAACGCCCTCTATTTCAGAATATAACTTCGAAATGCTACAGAATTATAAACGAACATGAAAATATAAATTCTTGCTCTCATTTAATATATACTAGCTTCCGCCCGTGAACTCGACCGCGCGGATAATTTTCCTGCGGTTTTCCCGAGGTTAAGAGGAACGAGGCCATTTGGACTTCAAACATTTTCACAAATTCATTTTAGAAATACTTTATCTGTAACGTGTTTTATAGATTTTTATTTTGGAACCTTTTTTAAGGTAATTTGAAATGAGTTTAGATTCGACTAACAAGATTCTGGTCCTTTGACTCTCTATTTTAGGCTACTATCGAAGTTAAAACCCAATGGACGAAAAACACATTGGTTTCGTTACTATAATATGAAATGCCAAGTAAACCTTAAGTTTTAGCCCAATGTGTTACAAAATTGATTTGCAATGCACGAAAAAAGGTAAAAGGTAACTATAGCACAAGTATCACGGATATACATATGTAGGTACAAAGAACACGTTTTTCAAACATGTCATCAGGGCCGAGACAGAGCTCATTCTTAACAAGCATTTTTCCATAACAATTATGCCGTATTTAAATACACGGGGAAAACAATACAAGAAAGGCTTAAAGAAAAACTTTAGGCTTCGGAACAAATGCAGTTCTGTTAAGTTAGTTAACAATGTTCAACGGAAACTTGTTTAATGTTTTAGTAAAATACTTTATTTGCATCTTAGCGAGTTGCATCCGGATTAAAATAGTTTCATCGCTGAGCCCGCGGCCTTCAGTAAAAACTTTATACTTTACACAGAACCAGGATTTATGCATTAAGAGATTTAATTTTCAACTTAGGCCTTTTATTTGAATTAATATTTTAACTTGATACATTTTGTGTCAATAAAACCTAGTTATTAGGACGGTTAATAAACACTTTATGATAATAATTACGTTTCGTTTCGATCACACACGTGGTCTTAAAAATTGCTATTATAACATATGGTAGGATGTACTAATGATTTGTAGTTGTTTGCAATTAGGATCTAACACAATATATTAAGAACTTTTTGTATGTACGATTTCCCAAAAAAAATACATTTGTTTTCCTAATCTTAACCAATTTTGTCATATGGGATAAGTTACGATCTTTATATGACTGCTAGTGGCACCATTTTTATTTATGAGACCATAATCTTGTTTTAAATTTTGTGTTATTTTCTTATTAGCACATGGACATACACACACATCTGCGAAGATCACTGCCTATCATTCAACTGTTTCCAAAACACTTCTTGACCAGAAAACTATGTAACTCTATCAAACTTTTCACATAATGAAAATGAGCCTTATTTTCCGTGAAATAAGGACTACTATACTACTAAAAGGTTTCCTAATGAGATTATGTTTCGAGACTGTCTGTCTAATAAATATTTTATGTGGAGGCAGGTCAGTGTACCGGTATATATTATTTTATATTCGACTTCCTTAATATACTTTCCAGTTTTCATTCTCTTTTTTATCATCTAAATTATTTCAGATGATTGGGAAAGAAGAGTTATTGAAGAGATATATATTTGATCTAATGAACGATGTTTTTAACCCACTTAATAAACGTTAAGGAGGTTTCGAAGTTGACATGAAGGAGTCATTATGCAACATAGTTTTTTGATTGACTAAATGACAACGTAACTTGTTATTTATTTAATAGTTTAAATACACCAACAATAGAAAAACAGAGTATGGAAGAAAAGATAACGTATTTTTTTTCGTTTGATAAAGTATAGGCACTTCTAAGACGGTCTCTCTAACCAGGTCAATGTATGATGGTGAGATCGCAGAAGATCGAAGGGAAGCAACAATAGGAACGAGGAAAATTATTTTTTGTATCCCTCGTGTTGTCTTGTATTTAATGCATAATAAGGGAATCGTAGTTTTTCTTTTGTCCCGCAAACATAAATAGATCAAACTATTAACCGAGAGACTGTATAAATACTTTTTATACCCCATCATAATTAAAATTTCATAATTCATTGAATATCAATATAATAACATAAAATTGATATCTTTAGTTCAAAATTTATTTAGGTATTTTAGCTATTGTTGTTATAGTGTGCTTATTCGCAAACCGCAATACAAAGTACGCTTTAAAAGATCAAAACTAAAGTCATTACAAAAACGTTTAAAAGTGCCTATGTGAATAGAAAAAAAAAAGTTTTTCAGTTTTTACTAAAAGCCTTAAGTTCTGTTAGTATTTTTAGTTACCTGTCTTATGCTCTATTTGACAAAACTGTCCCAGAATCTACTGCTCCACTAAAAACACAGCAAGAAACAAAATCTAACAATTGGTAACATTTTTTTCTGCTTAGCAATTATATTTTTTATTGTTTTGCTTTCTTGAATCTGTCATTCACCGTATTAATAAAGTAACTTCCTAACTCATTTCCCATCAAACAATATCTCGTAGTAAAACTGTTAGTTGGTATTATAATGACTTATTAACATCAAGGATCAAAGTTAGACAGTCAGGAACAATGGCACTACAGGCTTCCCTATACCCGGTGTGTTTACAAACGGTAAACACATCTCCGGTCCCACCGCGGCAAGCGTGGATCAACATTCATAATACCTCGTACAACTAAAACTTAACCTTTACCTAATCCACCTCCAAGAAACTCGCTAAATGTTACCTAAGAACATAATTGGAGAAAACTATGCAAAAACCAACTTTAACGTTCGAAACTCCGTTGAAACTATTAAAATATGAATGGAAGTTTGCAATGAGGCGTGACTACTGAATAATCCCACCCACTTCCTCTGCAGGGAGGTCTATGTACAGCTGTAGGTATATACCTACCAATATACCGATTCTATATTTCATTTTACAACCTCCAATAGCCAACCTCCCATTTAACATTTAGGTACCTGGAAACGAAATAAAACAAATGAAAAATTCTCGCGGTTACTTAAATCACTGGAACGTTTTCGCTATAAATTCATTAAAGCTCGGTTTGAATAGAATAAAATGATCCTGTTAGTACTCGAAACGCAAATAACTATTCCATACTTTTATTTTTTATTCGCACCGCCTGGTACCGCGCCAATTGTAAGTAATGGTTGCGGCTTTGTGAAACAATTTGTGTCGATACAAAAGGGACAATATTTTATTTGACAATTATTTATCAAACTGTGGTAGTTAAGTTACTGCAAGCCGAAATGAATGTGACAAAATCTTCAGGACGCTTTTCGTAAACACATAAACACATTCTTCGACATCTGACTTTATCGACTAGTAACCCTCATACATAAACTTCTAAGAGTTTGTATTGCTCTAGCCACCTGAAAACAACGCCGCCCACTATCGTCTCAAGACTTATACACGACTAACCTAAGCTGTTTAGTTCATCCAATTTAGTATCGGACTTAGGAATTTCATCTAAGCTGAATTGAATATTTGATTGGTCTAACCGAGGCCGTGTTCGCCGAGACAGTTGCAGCGTCTCAATGGAACTAAACGCGATATTGCCAAACCAATCTACCACAAACTGTTTAGTCAGCTTTGTTAAAAGGATTATTGAGCAATTTATTAGTAAGCCTAAACTACCTTGCTCTCCAATTCATTGGTAATTGACTGTACAAAGGAACTTTAGAACGTCTAACGATGATAAAGGAACTTCAATGTTCTACCTTTCCTACATGGCTTCGACTAGAAAGATACCAGTTAACGTGCGTACACCTATAAACCTTATTGAATCTAACCTCATCCTATTTTCATAAAACTAATCAAGAATATTTACCAACAGACAGTCCGACGGTAATTTTACATTTATAATTAGCCTATAAATCTCATATTAGTTTTCTATAAATTCAAACCTAATTTACTATATTATTTATCTATAAATGCAACAACTACTATATCTAGCACTATCTAAACTGCGAAAGCGCATCGCTCATCCATTTGTATATCATTGTCTGTACTCAATTGCTACTGAAATCCCTCACAATACAAGGTAGACAGACACTTAGATGATATAAAGGATGAATGGGTTCAGTAAATGAACACAACGTAGCTCTCAACCAAATACAAAGGTATCTGTGTGAGTATCTGTGACACCATGGAGGATCACGCAATCTGTCTAGTTTAGTACAGTTACTAAATTGTCTGTGACTTATCTTTCTTAAGTTAAATACAAACAGATTGAATTTTATCTGTTTGAGAGATTTTTTAAGTAAGTCTTAAGTTATAAGTAAATTTTTCATTAAAATATACAAACGATTATATATCAAAAGTCTAAAAATGTCAATAATATTGTTCATTTCGTAATAAATAAATTACACGCCGCGTGTTAGAAACTCATTTGTTCAGATAATAAATGATGTAAGCTCGATTCCCTGTCCACCAGTAGCAGCGGAACATTTGGACATTTCAAAACAATTGCAAAAGTCTCGCTTGACGAAAAACAAGGGAAAAACCCCGCGAGCATTTCCACATAAAACTTTGGAATACCAAAGCGGTTCACAAACATCCCTGCAACCTTTGTGCTTTTACAAAACTGTCTACATTTAAAATTTACCATTTAAATTATTTTAAAATACGGATTTTTTTTTCGAGAACAAAATTTATCGAAATTATTTTTTTGGAGAATAAAATAATTGTGTATTAAATGTATTATTTTTTAAACAATGAAAATACATTACTTTTCTTAGAATCATTATGAAAAAACAAAGCCCGTTAATTTGTATGAAAATTGTGATCAAAAGACGTGTGAAAACGTATGCTCTTGGGTAATAATTAAGCACCAATTGAGGGGCAATTAAAACCGTTTCGTTGCTACAACTTAACACCGAGAATTTGAAGTTAAATGCTATTAATAATAAGCATATTACCGACACCAGGGACGTGGCTTTATAACGATAAAAAGAGTTTTAGAAAAATTCTATATAAAATTTAATTAAATAAGAGAAAATATGTATGAATCACTCTGGATGTGTTTAACTTAGCATAAAATAATAACTAAACATGACTAAGTTAGTTTAAAAGTTCAGATATTAGAAAGATACCTATTAGAAAAATAAATAATACAAATAATGTCAAAGATAAGAAGACCTGCTGGTTCAATTTATCAAATTCAAAATAAATAAAATACCAGTATGAAAAGCGCGAGCGAAATGTTTGTAACAACTCTAAGAAGCACAGATAACTTTCGTTAAACTTCCATTCTTTTTTAAAATTATAAATAAAACAAGGATATATAACTTCAAAAAAGCAAAACTCTTTAATATTTTTTTAATTAAACTCATTTAATAATAATTTGGAACAAAGTTACTCACACTGACAATTGAATAAAATTATAACGTAATTATTAATTAAATTTCACCAAATATAACATTAAAATAAAATTCGCTTAATCATTCGCATTAAACTTATGTGCCAATAAAAATAAACAATACTTCTTTACCCGAATAGTAAAGTAAACTTACCTACGTCGTGACTTTTTAAACTTTTTGGAAGTTGTTAATTACTCAAACATTTTTATTTTAAAAGAATTTATAATAAACAACAATTTTGAAACGATATTTTTTAAATTAAATCACTTTTAAACTTTTCCCGACACTTTCAAAGTTTTTAAGTCACTTCAAAGTCAAGTACAAGGACACACAAACACTTTAAAACTTTTTTGACAACACTAAAAACTTCCTAAATATTTATTTGATTATTTAAAATTGTTAAATAAATACTCCACTGGTTAGAAACGCGGAAAAATAATACGCAAAGTTTGTTACGTCAGTTGCGAAAGCGCGCGACTTTTGAAACTTTTGTTTGCAGGAGCAAAATTTTCGAAACTTTTGGGAATTTTTTAAAAAATATTTCGCCGCTAGCTGGACTGAATAGAAGTGTTTGATAAAACTTACCTGAGTTTCAGGGTGCCCCCATGAGTTAACAGGTGGGGTTGGCAACAAGTCCGACTCGGCGCGTTCCACAGGTCGCAAACGTGCGACAGCGGCGACGGTTGAGAAGCGACACGCGGGCGGGCGACCGCGGGACGCACGCGCGACTATATCCCTCCCCCCGATCGATTGTCGATGTACGCTGCCTAAGGCGCGGTATTTACTAATGCAGAGAACTGCCGACTCGTGCTCCCCTTCATAACACTTTTCCCTAATTTAGAGGAGCCTCTGTCCCACAGCCGATGACGGATCGTGTACGCGGGGCCGAGCGCCGCGTCAAACGCCGCGCGCCTCACTCGCTGCGTCGCTAGTGGGCAAGGCTGCGCTGCGCAGACACCCGCACTCTAGCGTCAACAACAACTTTACAACTATATTTATTGCTTTGACGTTTCATAAAGTATGAAATGCATGGAATAATCTACAATTCTATGTGTTAAAGTTTTTATAAATTTCTAAACGCAGCTTGTTTACGTTTGAAGTTCACGGCGCCGCGCCGGAAAACTTTGATGAATGTAGGTTAGCCACGTGCGCGCTTTACTCATGTTTTTCAAAATAAAAATAATGTTGTTTATTTTAAAATCTTTTCAAAAAGTTTTAAATGTAAAAAATAACTATCAAAAATCGGTTATTTAAAGCAGGTAATGAAAACTTTTATAAATAAAGTTGTTAACAAATTAGGGTCTGACTAGGTTATAATGAATATATAATTAGTTTTCTAACTTTTTTCCTGTTTAGTTTTATATTTAAAGGTATTTTTCAAGTATATTGAAAGTTTGTTAATTTTCCATGTCCCATACAAAAGACATCTACGCATTTCCCGCTCAAACTGCTGATCGGCTGAAGGTCGTTAGTTCGAATTTTCTGTTTTTCTTTGGTTTTAAATGCAAAAAGTGAATCTTTATTAATTCGGCTTCATAAAATATAAATTTAAAACCAAAAAATAAAAATATTACGCAAAAAATATCCTTTCTTTTAAATGTATAAGGTAGATTTTCCTTGACAAGAAATTCTTAATACTAGAAATAAAATAAACAACCAGTAATAAATTCTTCCTTTTATTTACCAAAGCACCTTAACCTCCTATGGTAAACGTCCCAGTGACCTTCCCATCTTAATACGATTTGTAATCAGCTGTTCGCCCTACTTTCTTCGACCAAGGAGAAACGAACTTTATACTTTTACTGATAAAGTTGAGATTCGCGAATTGAGCATATTTAAAGAAATGCAAAGGAAATATTGGAATAACTGGTGAAGGAATGCCGTAATTAATCGAACGTGGTCGTAAGGAGGTGTGAACCTTTGAGTACATACGTGTCTCGATGAGAAATTATGGAGCGTTTCTCGGTTTCTTTGGTTTTCTTTTACGTTGACAACTGATTTTATATTTATGCCTTCGTTTCGTGGTATTGTGGTTCTTGCTATCAGCTTTTTTCTGTGAACACGTATATTTTAATTAAGCGTCGTTCGCAGTATTTTATTACGTTTTTATTCGGTTTCGTGTTTGTTATTTTCGTGTATGTGTACATTTATAAATAAAGTCATGAAATTTTACGTTATTCTCAAGTTCATTTACTGTATTTTGATAAGTTTAACCTTTTAAGTATGAAGCGTAGATTTTAGACATGAAGTTTAGTTAACACTTATAAGTATTTCTCAGGATTAATAATAAGATACTTTAACATTCGAAATATAACCAAAATTAGCTAAACCAATATATTTTGCTAAATGAAAATGTAAAAAATATTAATGATAATTAAAATTAAATATAGGTATTATATTAACATTACCATTAAAATGCTAAATTAATATTAAATTACAAAAAATATGACTTCGTTTTGTAAAGGATATTTACGTTACACGGCGCCGCCTCATAAAGATTTCAACGTGCGCTGGGAGCCTTTGGAAAATATGCAGTTTACAGGTACAATAAATAACTTAGTTTAAATTTTATTTATATATATTGCAATATAATGTAATTAATAACATAACATATTGGTGTTAATTCGTTGTTTGCTAATTTTCAATAAACTAATTACATTAGAATTTAGAAGGCAAAATACTTAATTTAAGCAAGTTTTTTATGTGTCATCACGCTTGAACGGCTGGCTCGATTTTGAAAAAAATAGCTATTAAACTTTGGATTAGTAAATAAAACGAAACTGAATGGTGAATATTACTATATTAAGTATTAATATGTAATTTTATAAGAATACATTTTCCATAGGGAGTTAGCAAAAAGCGCTTAGTGTTAGTATACTTTTACAACTATAAGAATTATATAATAATATCACGACGTATCCAGTAGACCCCCTTATTTATCACACAATTCTCAGGATGATAGTATGGGCTCCCTCGCAGCGTGTTTGACGAAAAATCATCTTTCATTACCTCTCCCAATACGTTTGACTCCTATACTGGAACTATTAGATGTAAAATAAATTACTCTCGCGCATTTATTACAGTCGGCGTTCTTATTTTCCTCGGTTGGGAAATCACCAGATGACTCCTCCCACTTTGCGTTGAGCCGGTTGAGCGAAAGGGAGTTTCTGTCTTTTACTGACTCAAATCCATCCATGTTCCTTCCTTTACCCTTTATGTACTGGTAAAGCAGACTATCCCGCTGTCCCTTCTGGCATTAACCTTGAGGCTCCACATAGCCTGTTGACATCTATTTAAGGTACGCATGGTGTCCGGCACGGGCACGGTCCTGATCGGGGAGCGAAGACCTTGATCAGAAGCCGACGTCGCCACCGCATGATGAAAATCACGACTTATCACAATTAAAACTAATAATTTGCACACATCTTTCCATTGTGCTTTGTATCTTATTCCGCGTTTGAATTAAACTTCTTGGTTTAGTTTGCAAGTTGATAAAACTGTTATATCACACACCGTTTGCCCAGATGTGATTGTCAAAAAATATTTTTTATTCAGTTCCACATTTGTTGACGTCCTTAATGGATTTATTTATATCGTCAATCATAACAGTTTCATCAACATAATAAATGTAGGATGTTCCTATATCAGAATCTTAAAATCTGCAGTTTTAGATTTTCCCTTGGGTGCTTTTACCATATAACTTTGCTGCAACAAACGCTACTAAACTAGTGCGCGGGAGTCAGTGCGGCCGGCGGCACGTGATGAATCATGAATTTATCGTAAGCGCTTGTTGTTGACAACCGGTTCGCAGAGTTTAGTCGTCCTGCCTTGTATTTAAAATTTAAAAGTACCCCCCATTATTAATAATGCAATGACGGATTGTTGATTGTGACATGTTCTGTCATTTAAAGTAGTAAACATCTCATGTTTATTATGCAATCACCGAGTATTAACATCATCAGTGTTTATTCCAGGACTTTTTTGTGATTTTAGATCCAAAATATTTTTTTCGAACAGGCAACAGGTAGAAGTTTTGATAGATATAAAGAAAGAAACACTTATCATGTTACGTTTCCTTGAATAGACTATAATAATGTTATTGAAAGTCGTTATAAATAGAATAACAAACACTGACACTAAAAACACTTGCACTTAATATTCTTTTAGACATAAATAAAACATATAGCACCATATTAATACTCGCGAAGCCTTTATCAATCGTTTCTGTCGCCAATATTCGCGTTAGTTTATTAAAATATATATTAAGTTCAATTTTAATTAATAAAATTCAGAAATAAAAAAATGATAAAAATATTGTACTCACATCTGTTTCCCCGTATAAGATAATTGTATAACGTAAATTGCACTGGCGTACGGTGACGCCGCCTTCCAAAACCAATATCACCAGTCACCTCAATGGGTGTAGTTAAATACGAACACTTACCCTCAGCTACTGAGAAACAGATCATAACAAACATTGTGGACAACGTCTTAAAAAACAGTGAAAGTGACAGCGTACTATGACGTCTACTACCTAAATAATATAACTTTGGTAGTAACAATTCTTGTGTGGGTATTCTTTTTAGTTTCTGTTAGTGTGTGTTAATAATCAACAGGTGCACGTGGACATTGCTTAGGAAACAACATAAAAAAAAACAATTCTATATTTTAGTTTCGAATCATGCCTTCCTTCCTTGTTCATCTGAATGTGAGTGACCGGTATGATACGAGATAGGGGGTCAGTACGAGGTCAAGGTCGGAGGGTAGACTTCATAACCAGACTGGGAGGAGTCTGACCGATGTGACGTCACGCAAATTAGGTCCAGTGAACTTTAATAAGTTTAGGTCATTGGGTCACTGTGGGAGTACTGCCCCTATGGACAAGAGATTTTTCTACAATCGTTAACGTTTATAGAAAACGCTCAAATGTATGAAAATTACAATATTTCAATTAATTAAGTTACTCAGGCCTTTTTCTATGCATTAAACCCTTTCTTTTAAAGTTAACGAATATATATAATTATTTCTTTCTTTTTGTAACATTTTAAATTCTATTTTTTCGTTGTTGTCGATATTTTTCTTTTCATGTGTGTATTTAGAACATTTTTTTAAAGTAATTTTAAGTTTTAAATTTCTGTATTTACAATTTTTATATCTATAGGTACATGTAGAAGATATGAATTCAGGAGAGTTACTCGAGAAAAGGCAAAATATAATTGCCCATGAGAGTAACACTCTTTTCTTTTTTTTTTCGTGGTGAAACGCTAAGCGAGCAGCCGAAGATAGATCTCGATGGCGTGCAATTGGGACTGTGTCCAGCAGTCGACGAATATGGGCTGATGATGATGATGAAACGCTTATGACTTCAACCTACGCCGAGGGCATGGCGTGGAGATATGTCGGACTCACACCTACTAAAAGCATCGCGGGCCCCTTCAATTGCCTGAGCCAGCGCCACGGGATCCCCCGCGCGTGCTCAGCGCGTCTCTGGCCGGCCTTTGTTGTGTTGGACTTCTTCTCGAAGAGTTGATTTAAAAAACCAACCCCTCATTCCTCGTAGAACGGACGCTTGGCATCCATGCCACTCGCTGGCCGCGACCTTAAGCTGGTCGCAGGTCGTTTTGTCTTCGACGCGCAAGCCGCCTGCGCCGCGACGGCTTATCAGCAGTTGACTCGCGCTCTGGTTCCGACGCTTCTCTTACTAATATGAGGGTTCACAGTAGGCGGCAACCGCTCGCCAAGCTCTCTCTCCGGACGATGCGCATGAGTTATTCCCTGTGATTCATTTCGGCATTATTTTCACAGATACCTGAAACGTTTTAAAGGAAAAGAAAGAAGGAGAATAATATTTGTTAGAATAAGGTACAATGTTGGTGGTTTACAATATTATAAGACGTCCTTATATGTATTCTACCATGTGTGGTGTATAAAATATTTAACTTAACCTAATATTATATACTACTTACTTACTATGACATCAAATAAACATTAGGTACATTCGTATAAATATAATAACGAAAATGAACTTTATATCTATAGGTAACATAAAAACGTTTAGTTATGATTTGCGGAATGTAGCCATCTGTCAATCCACTAGTGCAATAAAAAAATATTGCTGCAATCAAATTGTATCGTAATTCCTGGTCCAAAAGTCTTGTATCTACGTACATTGTACCTACACATCTGAGACTATTTAAAATTCTCGAGCCTCCTTTTAATTTTAGATCAGGGCTTGGCCAGATGGCAAAATTGAAGAATTTAAAATATCTAAGCTTATACACGGTGACAATTTTTTTAACAAACAACGCTATCTAGTCTCGCAATAAGCGAAGCTTGTATTTTGAGTGATAAAAACATTTATAGAATACAGAATAAAATAAATGATAATGCTTCTTTTGGGGATGCGTCAGAGTTTCATGGTCACCCACTCCCTCGGGATAAGGGATGACTGTGGCACTGCTGACTCGGCCTAAATCTTCAAGCAACGTCATTTGTATCGCTGCATGCGTTGTAATCCTTATACACCGACCGCATGGGTTGAAACCACCTCACGAAAAAGTTTAACTTTAATAATTAAAAGATTGATAATAAAAATTTCGGACGACTCACGCCGTTCATTATTCCTTTCCATCTGCTCTGTGTAGAGGCTCATTCACAGTGGTGTCACGAGCTGCGCGATTCAGCCTCTTTCGTTCCTTTTTATATTACCTATCACTGTATTTCATGGCAACGTGTCCAAAATATCTATTCCAAAAATTAGAAAAATATTAAATTGGTTCTTGGCTTTGTTTTAAGTCACTGAAACATTAATATCAAAGTAGGCGTCAAAAGATATTTATGGCTAGACCAAAAAACGAAAATGACAGAAAATGTCAAGTCAAACTTTGTCTATACAATAATATAATACCTATAATAGAGATTTCTGCTTTTTCACATAAGCCATGTTTTTTTAACTGTTCATTAACTTGCTCCTGAAAATGGTGGCGCCTAAAAGCAACCCAGTCGGATTCAACTCGAGCGCTAAACGGTTTGGTAAAATAACCGTTCATCCTAATCTAGACCCCAGCGGGCTTTATGTCACAAGACCTGATGGGTGCGATCCCTGCCTCTATTCACCAAATCTGATACAAAACATATGTGAAGCGACTCATTACAAAAAAATCGACAAAGATCCTTGGAGGTACAAAAATGAATTAGAGGAATGGGCGAAGAACTTGGGCTATAGAAACCAAAGAGTTTTAGAACAAAGACAGTGGCGGCGATCTTTACTAGGTCCTGCTTGGCATACGGTTACAGAACTACCCAAATATGAACCAGCTTGCATGAATGTTGGATTTAGTAGAATATCTCGAACGATACCCTCGCGAAATAATGTACCGGGTCCAGGAACCTACTACAAAGCCGTACCTTACAAGGCACCGTATGGCCCACACTCCACTCGGCCTACTTTTGAAAGAGAAGACTTTTGCCGATTTATGGATAGATCACCAAAGTGGTCACTCGCCCCAAACCGATACTGTTACCTTGACAAAGACTCAATTGAACAAAAGTCCAAAAAGGTAGTGTCACTACGCGGCCCATACGATCTATTTACTGGGAAACGAGACGACAGTACAAAGAATCACTTTAATACATCTATGAAATGCAGCGCTGCCACCTGGCCTATAGCACTGAAAGGCAGTCTGGAGAAGTACAAGACATCTCATTTCGGTAAAATGAATAAGACAAGCAGAAGAACACCTTGCAGGGGCCGAACGGCACTTGTGGACTTGTCAATGTGCCCGAGAAGACCAGAAGACCCTGGTTCTGCGCATTACAATGTATACAAGCCTCGTGTGTTTGAACAAAACAAAAATGCATTTAATAGCTCTTATGATAAGCCACCTGGGTATATTAAAGTGGTGGTATGGCCTGGCGTAGGAAGATATCGGTTGGCAGGCCGAAGAGAAATTCAGGGCAAAGGTCATAGGCATGTATTCTTAAGCAAGCAGGGCCGGTCCATCGGTGCTGTGATACCTCAACCAATGAACTCGTTTTAAAATTGTCTATTTTAGATTTCTTTATTTTTCTAGCTATATCAATAACTTTTATCTAATTGAAATAATTTACTTCCTTCATTTAATTTAAATATAAATACTTTCAAGATAGCAAATAAGCGGCATTTTCAAAACCTTAACCCGTACAATAGCAAAGTACTTGGATAATTTTTGAATTTGTGACAAATCTAATCATCATATTTTAACTCCGAACTTTACCAGAAGTTGCAAACCATCTTATTATTTTAATTACATGAGAATACATCGGAATATTTAATTGCTTAATGCGTTCAAATTCGAAATAAATATCAATTTAACTTAAACGTGTCTTCCAACTATTGATTAAATTATTTGTGGACTAAAGCAGAAAAAGTTGCAGAAAAGCCACAAAATGTATTAACTTTAGTCCTGAATAAACTCATCTCTTTCAGAATGTATTTGTACTCTTTAAAAAAGGCGACGTTTATAATTGTAAACACTTGAAAAAAATGGCTAGTTAGTGCTTATGGCTAACTAGCTGTACCAAAATTAAGGAACAAGGGCAGTACCAAATAAAAATAATGTTTTAATGGTCATTTTAATTGAGGAACAAATCTAAAAGCATTTTATAAATTCAATGATTCTTTTAGCAATGACGACGTATTCACATTTTACCTAATATCAGACATTGTCTTAGTATACAGTTAGTTTTGCTCCCCAATAGTTAATTATTCGTTTATTGTAGCATCCACTGAGAAAAGTTGTTAAATACAGTAGATTACAAATATTACATTATAATGACTATTCATAGTGAACATTTGGGAATACTTTAATTTTATTTCAGTGCTAACTAAATTAGGTAATTTCCAAATGCGACTAATACGTCATACTGACATAATTACATAAATTTAACTATTTACATTTTTAAGAAAACTTAATCTGAAGCAAAATATGAAAAATCAATCAATTAACAGACAAAAAGTTTCATGTCACATTTCATTAGCGTTGCTTCAGATACAATTTTTTTATAATCGTCGGTTCAATAGTTTTGCATATTTTGCAGTAATATAGAGTCATACATCTAAACTTATATTAAAACATTAAGAACTATTTAAATTAATTTACTGGCGATGATAATAACCCCGTAGTTACTTTATTTATCAAAAAAATGTAACTTTGATTAAAATCAATGTTGAGAAATTAACCCTTTGAGTTTAAGTATCGCATATTGAAAAACGAATTTTCTTTTAGAAATAATATCCTACATAACAATTAGACCACATACAACTACTTAAGAAATATTAGAAAATAATTTGGCTAACGTTTCAAAAAGACCAGCAAACATAACGTAACTTAATATTAAAGGTATTACATATACTTAGCTTATATATAAACATAATGAAATTGGCACATGGAAGTACAACTCCAATGTAGAATAGTACACAAAACATGACCATCATTAATTATGATTTCGTTTATCATTGCCTAGACATTGAGGTTTGTACATAATCAAATGCGATACTAAACATCTATTTCGGGATTATGGTAGTGTACATTTAAATCGTCCGAAGTAAAATGTGTTCAGAAGCAGTGCAAACACATACAATCACCGTTGCAGTGGCAGACTAGGAAGGTGATTCGCACCACCAACACCACTACCAATTCTTATCCTTCACATTTCCAGTAACTTTCCATTAATTCACACAGATAATATATCAATCTTCTATAAACCTTATTCCTGTACAACTTGCCTTATGATTTTGAACCATAATGGTGTTACCACAAGATACTGTTTGACGTGCACTCGAGGACACCGTCTTGCGGTAACAATGGATTTACTTAGTAAAATAGTTAAGAAAGGCCAGCTTTCATTTTAGATAAGTTCTCCTACTTGGCTTAACATGTTAAACACATTTTAACACAGAATTCGTTACAAACTATATCGATGCTTGAAACTAGTATACAACAGTTGATTTTCAATTAATGACTTTCATTTCAAAGTCTGGGCTATGTTTTTATAAAGTATTTACTGTTAAGAAAGAAAACAAATACAAAACTTGTTACATTAGCTGTACCTAACAAAGAGTAATTTATTCTGTCATCTTCGTTACAGCTTCTGATTTTATTATCTGGCCTAAATTATCAAGTGCCATGATGGATGGGGAACTATAGACTGTAATGTTGATGGTTTCAGTCCTGTCCGTACAAAGGAAAATTATACAAACTAAATAATTTCTCAAAGTTATCAAGTATTAAAAAATCGTGCATTATGTAAAGAAGCATTTCATCAAAATAAATAATTTAACTGTCTGTACGATAAAATAGCTACGATGAAAACAGAATGAAATACTAACGATAGCCACAAACAATTGAAACAAGGTAACTAATATTTAAGAAAGACCCGCTTTCATTTTAGATCAAAACTATCGCCTACGCGGAATGACATGTAAGACATAAAACACGTGAGAAATAATTACACTAGCTTGAAAATATTATACAACAGTTAATTCTGTATAACTCTTTCCTCACTGGTCGCCAACAAAAGCTGCGATATTATACAAAATATTACAAATATTAATCGAGTTAAAAAAAATCAAGTCTCGCAAGTTTTGAAAATCTACAGATTATAATGTTTATTATTCTGACTACTGTTCTATGATATATGAATAGATTAATCGCAATTCCGCTCAAATAGTCTAAGACGTAAATGTTGTAATGAAATTAACAAAAAAATATCCTAGAAACATTTATTCGAAATCTGAAAAAAGCGTGATGAGCTTTTTATGGCCCTGCAAATTACCTTTTGAGACAAGTTAGAATGATTTAGGTGCGCATGTTTATTTTGAGTTATCATATCCCATAAATAATTTGATGTGATTATTCCAGAGCTAAATGTATTTTATATATGTATGCTTTACCAATTTTTTCTGACTTAGGGCTGTGATACTATTTGAGCCGAAGCGTGTAGCATACTTAATCAAAACGTACAGATGTACTATATTGTTTTACTTAAAATGATTATACAGGCCTGTCTGTAGATAACGATATACCAGTCTTGTTTTATTAAGAAGAGGAGGGAGTATATATTATTTGGAATTAAATTAGTTTATTTTAGACCGTACTTTCTCGACTATAATAATTGCCAGTTGTTAGCATATCAATCGTGGTGATTATGCATTAACGCCGGAGTTGTTTTGATTTAAACCAGCAAGACTGTTTGGCTATGGCGTAATTGAAATACTTGATGAATTAATGGTTACATTTAATAAGCAAATAAATTATTCACGTACAGATTTATTTGATGATTGAAATTCAGCAGTTTAACTAATCAACAACTTTCATTTAACTATCGACTTAATTAATAAAAAGGAATATCTGTTCAATTAATAGATCTACATAATAAGAAATTTGAATAAACACAATTATTTCAGTGACACTTACAATTTTGACTTTTGTCAAGATAACTATAGACTACGGTGAAATATGATTATCAGTACATTTATTTTGGTAAAAACTACTTGTTTAATTCTATTTTCTTATACATGCTAAAATTACATTTCATTACGTATTAAAAACATATTACTGATATTTTGACACTAACAGAGATGAATTTAAGTTAGTAATCGCTATTGATGTATTTTAATATTTGTTTAAGTTAAAAATGTTTAATCATATTCTATTGTTTATGTTATTCCTAAGGAATTTATTTCATTTAAAAAATTAATTCGTTAAATCTCACTACCCTATTAAGTTTAATAAAATTGAAAAGTAATTAATTTTTAAGCCATAAACAAGTAAAGGCAATGAATGAATAATTTCCTTTCGAAATGTGTATATTTCTTTGTATTATATCGAATAAAACGCGTGCTATCCTGATTAGTAGTCCAACCAATAGCCTAAACTGGAAGCGTAAGAAAATAGAAAACTGCTCAGCAGACACTTTTAGATCTACTTAAAAATTTAGAAAAAATGAAAGCTCTCGTGACAGGTCCGTCGTTTCCAAAGTTAAAAGCGTTAATATAAGGTGTGTATGTATAGAATTTACACAAGCACCGCGCAAAAAAAGATTGACAACTAATATTGTGTTTTACATTTGAGCGTTTTACAAAGTGTAATAAATATATATTTTATAATAAAAGTAAATAAATACAAAATAATAGTTCTTTGCCGAAAACTGTGCTTTTCTAACCTTCGTGATTACAATTAAAACACTGTCTACAGTGCATTTACAATCATAATACCAAAAGGCCTTGTTTAACTCCAGTGCATATAAAATACATTCTTGAATTTATGTTAGTTACATGCCTTCAATGTACATTTCTGTTCAGTGTCTGGTATAAGTTTGCCACGGACACTCCTCCCGTCACATTAACACCACGCCACGGCACACGTAAACGAAATTCAATCTCGTGTTGATGCAATTATTGTGCCGTCTACAAGGTTAAAATAGTGTGGATTGGTTCCAGCAAATTTATTTGCCGGTTATCCATAGAAACTTGTATCTGATATTTACATATTTTCTATACTTCATTTTCACCTTTATCTGAATAATATTTTAAACATTTTGTTAGTCACTATTGTAAATTAAATTGTTAATGTCAAATTGTTTGAAACCAATATAAGAATCAGGGTGCACTTTTGGTATAAAAGAGGTATTGGGCCCTATTTTCAATGTTTTGTTCAGGCCAGCCTTTTCAATAAACGAAAGTCTTACTGCGTCCTAGATAAGACATCTAATGTATCACATCATAGTATTTGGCCTATCGTTTAACATTCGTGATCTCGCATGCCTACAGTCCTCGTGGAACATATCACCCTGATTACCTCTCAGAGTACTAATCACATAGTATATATAACAAGTGCTTTTTGATCGTCAAAATTCTATATACATATATTCAGCCTCCTTTTACGCAAAACTCAAAATGTTATCGACTTTGAATTTTTTCATTTTGGTTTCATATACACGTTTGTTTTGTAGACTGTGCCACAGCGTTTGCATGAATTTAGCTAATGTGATATATAAATAATAATATCTATATATGCACTGCAACAGAGCCATAACAAAAAACAAGTATCAAATAAAATAATACAATCATACACTTCGACCCAGTAAGTTATTAACTCAAAAATATTATCAGCTACCTTATAATTTAGTCATAATTTATTCATCCTTGTAATTTCCATACGGATAAACTCGGTTAGGACACTTACATCCAGTCCATAGTGTCCTATAGGGTTCGTTCTAATCATCGTTGTGGGTTCCTACGCACCGCCTTACGAACGCGTCGGACGGCGGTATTGGGGCCACTGCCCACTGTGAACTGAACATGCGGAGCGCCGGCGGGAGTTCCACCGAAACTGTACACGCCGCTCGGTTGCTGCGGCGAATGCGGCAGCGATGGCTGCTGCTGCGATTGCATTGGATGCTGCAAGAAACAAAATCACAACTTATTTAATATAGATCCTTTATTAATAAAAACCTACACCTTTTATAATATTGTATTTTATCCTGTTCCTCTGACGACACCGTCGAGTACTATGATAATTGGCAAGAAAACAAAGCATTTATAACCAGCTTGGCTGCCCCACTTCGTAAGGCTGTTAACATTTTTACTGGAATATACTTAGACTACGACGCTCAGAACTATCTTTGCTTTGTATTACAGATAGAATTTTCAAAATCTTTTTATTTTGTCCGGAAATTATCTCCTACATTGAAACAAACATTGCCTCTTTATAATATTAGGTTAGATTTATAAAGATGGATATGCATTTGTTCATGCATATGTTTTTACTATTTATATTGATCTGAAAACTAATTATAAATATGTGTGGGTTACAGCTATTTCTAGATATATGCAAAAAAGTGCTGTTCACGTTTTGTGTCTAGTCTCGACAAAGGAAGAAGTATGTAAGGGTTTTAGAGCATCTTTAACTCTTATATTGTATTTAATTTAATATGGCAGCCTATCGGTTGGTTGAATAAGATATATATATATATATATATATATACATATCCGTTCTACAAATATCACTTATAATCATATATTGGAAAATAAACGTAAATAAATTAAGTAAATAATTATTAGATAATAACAGCGATTTACGAGAACGCAGAAACAAAAGTAAAAAATAATCTAAACCTTCGAGTCTACCTAAGTTTAAAATAACTAGATATAACATGCAGGAATGACATATAGATGCAGAAGGTACCATTTTAGCAGGTTTGGGTACATATATTCATTTACGACCAGCTTCTCATGTGCAAAACTTCAAGCAGATCGTAAACAAAAACTATTAGCACCGCTTAACATGCTAGAACAAAGTACTGGGTGAAAGCTTCATCACAGCCTTAATTGACTAACAAATAATATGCAGCGGATTAAAATATACCAGATTTCTTAATTACTATTTGAATGTGTATATACTTTCTAATAACATCACAATACATAAAAACATTCCAAACATTTATAGATATTATAATGTCCTTTTCACCTTTCTTTCAATGCGTTCCCGTAATCATTTCCTTTAGTGCAGTTACATGAACAATACCAATAATATTTACCTGCTGTCCAAACCCGAATATGCCTGTTGATTGTGGAGCCCCGAAGTTAAACGCTGGTGCAGGCGCAGGCGAAGAGGGCTCAAACGTCGGTATAGAGGGGTTAGGCGAGCCAAATGTAGGCGTTGCACCAATGTTAGGTGTTCCAAACATGCCCATCTGTGGAGCAGAGTTACTGGGCGGCTGGGGTGACCCGAACAAGTTCGGAGTTGGTTGACTTGGCGCAGAGCCCGAAAATAATAAAGGTTGATTGTTATTATTACTATTATTCTGGCTGCCCATACCAAATATTACCGGAGATTGCGCGTTGTTGTTACCAAACGCAGGTTGAGATGGATTACCAAATGACGTTGAAGATCCAAAAGTAAATGTTGCAGGTTTTTGCAAGCTACTTGTAGCTGTATTTGATACAAACAGGTTTGGAGTAGATGTGTTGTTGGCAGGAGTCCACATATTTTCATTCTTTATTGGATTCCCAAATATGTTCGCTGAACCGCCCGTCAACGTATTTCCCCCCGTAAGTGGGTTTACAGGTAAACCATTTGCACCCAATCCAATGCCAGAATTTCCACTTGGCAAGCTATTTCCCATAATTGAGTTTCCAGGCATTGTAGCCATAGCATTTCCTGTAAGACCGTTAGGTGTCGACAGTCCGTTAGTTCCTCCTAAAGTACCCGAGGTAAGGGTATTTGCTGATCCTAAAGTTGTTCCTTGCGGCATACCAAAGCTGTTAGGCGTCGCATTGTTGTTCTCAGTAGAACCAAATGGTGATTTAAATAAATTGGGAACAGCCTGTTCCGATTTTGGAGCAGAATTACTGCCAAAAGTAAATTGGAACTTGGGTTTTTCTTGAGTGGATGGCAAAGTCGAGTTATTCTGTGCATTGGCACCAAAACTAAACACTGGAGCTGGGGTCACAGCAGGGGCAGTACTATTCGTTTCACTCTTTTGGAACAAGGGCGTGGGCGTTACAGAGCTCCTATCCGGTGGCTGGAATAGAGATGGAGTAGTGGTGGTACTCTCAGGTGGTTTGAATAGCGAGAGCGTAGGTGCGCTATTAGCTGGTTGCGCCGTAGTTTGACTCTGCGGTGTAAATAGATTTATTGGGGCAGCTGTGGAAGCCGGAGCCTCGAATAAGTTAGTAGCTGGCTTTACTCCAAACGTGAATGCTGGCTTGACAGCTGAATCGGCACTTGTCACCGTTGGTTGAACAGTAATTGAATTAGTTACAGTTTCCTTTGTTCCATCAGTTGGAAGTGGATTTTGGAAACTAATTCCGCTTACAGGAGGTGTCTCTTTCTTTTCTTCTTTTGTTGTTTGGAGTTGAGCTGGAGGCGCCATAAATATGTTACCAAATGGCTTTGGCTTCTCATTCAAAGAGTTTTGGTCAACACTTGGTACCTCCTGATTTTTCTCAGTGTCTACATCTTTCTTAGGCTCTGGTGTTTTGTTTGCAGCCACGGCGGGAACAGCAATTGGTTTTGGTATACCAAAAGCAAAATTTAATTTTGGGGCCTCTTTTGGAGATGGGGATGTTGCAGTTTTGTTCTCATTTACTTTTGTTGGAAGTGTAAAAGTAAATGATGGTGTCTCAGACAGCACATTATTATTTGTTTCGGAATGATCCTTTAATTTTGGTTCCAGTGTAGTTTTTACCTCTGGGACTTTTGCAGTTTCTTGTGCTTTAGGATCAATACCGAATTTGAATGAATTGTTTGGAACAGTACCAAAGTTGAACTTGGACTCTGGAATTTTGTTTGCACTTTCTTTTGCTTGTCCGCAGCATGCACATTTAGAAATATCGCTATTGTTTCGGACTAAACAACTGGAACATTCCCATTTTGCAGATTTCTGCGATTCTGCGATTTTCTTAAATTTATCGTCAGTAGATCCAAAGAAAGACGGCGCTTTAGGTGCAGCCGGGATGTTATTAGATTGTTTGGAACCAGGCTTAGCACCACCACAAGCTGCGCACTTGTCTACACTGCTCTTGTTTGAGATCCAACAATCTTCGCATTTCCAGTTATCACTCTCAGAATTGGCGCTGCTTGTGCTCGTAATGACGTTTGTGGGTGCCCCACCAGATTTAGTGGGTCTTTTGGCACCACAGCAAGCACATTTAGCAGAACTATCCTCGTTACTGACCCAGCAGTCCTCACATTTCCATTTAGAAGTTTGACTGTTTCCAGTTGTAAGTGTCGAAAGTGGTTCTGCGCCTTTAAGTTGTGGTATTTTCTCACAATTGACACATTTGTCTTTCTGAGATTGACTATCGGCAAGCTTGCAAACTGAACACTTAGCATTTTGTATTGCGTTTTGCGATGACTGTTTATAACCACAACAAACACAGGACTTGCTCTCAGCTTTATTTGCGACCCAGCACTCGGGGCATTTCCATTCCTTTGATGCAGGAGTTATCTTTTGAATGTCATTTGGTTTACCTACAACAACAGAAGAATCGTCACGTTTGTTGTCAAGTTTCTTATCAATCTGTTGTTCAGGACTCCCAAATGTGAATTTCGGAGGCGTTATATCACCTTGTGGGTTATCGCAAGACACTTTGACAGGAGATGCAAATATGTAGTCTTTACTGTTGAGTGTTTCGTGTTTATGCGTTTTTCCTACTGTAAATATGTTATCAGAAATTGGTTTTGGTGTATTGGAAACTGGTGCTTTATGAATCACTGGTATACCAAATGATATATTCGGTAATTGGTCTTTGTTTATCTTCAAAACACCAGTAGGCAGTATCACTGGAGTGCCCATTTCCTCTGCATCTTGGTTTCCTCTTAATTTGGTTATCTTGGTTTTCATTTTTGTTGTCAATTTGTGAGATTGTTCATTTTCTGTTTCGCTCCTAAAACCATAAAAACATCAAATTAAAAGGCGAACTGATTGTCGAATCCAAAAATAACCTTTATTGTAATGGCAAGGGAGTATTACTAAGTTGCTAAACATTCAGATTATATATTTCAGGAACTGAATTATTGTGGAACATCTCGAGAATCATCGAACCAAGCGAATTTAATAGATGCCGATGAAAACAGAGAATGGAGGGAACAGAGAGACAAGACTCACACCGAATACACTAAAGGTAACGACGTGTTGGTAGTTATACTCTGTCCGTTAAATAATCAGCCCTTCACAGTAACTGATTTTCATACATTTTTTGTACTGATATTTAAATTATTCCATTTTAAGCGATCTAAATATTAAATGGAACATTTCTATTGTATTTTATTTGTTGTAAGTTGTAATAGTTAAAATATTTTTTAAACTTTAACGACTTTAAGCTACTTTAAACTCTTTCCTTTTCTAGGGATCCAAGTGACCTATTCGGCTGCGACGGGTCTGGACCACATACCTGTCTGCGAGGGTTTCACCGAGAACAGAGCCGTTAAATAAGTCAGTAAGCTTAACAGTATCGTTTAAATGACTTCAAAACGGATGAGGTGCTAAATTTATGATCCGATTTACGTAACACTTTTTTGGTCGGTGCGGAATTGGTTAGGTTCCATACATTGATTTTGATGCTTTTTATGTTTTTTTATTTAAATAAAATTGATACAAGAATGAAATTCAAATTAAAAGTATAGTGTAGAATATTAAAGAACACGCTGCAAACGAAAAACCAAGGATATCTTTCATATGACAAATAAACCAGTGACAGCACAATAACAGCATTGCCACCATTTCAACGAAAATCCACCCATTAAATCTTTTTAAAATGTTTCCATAAAATAAAATCTAACTTGTAAGAATTTGTCGGCCGGTTTTGATTTATTTATAACGATCTGTCAAAAAATAGTTATTTTAACGAACAGAGTATAGTAGGTAGTTACATCCAGGACACGCGTCAAGACGCACAATTTATGTTCAGGACAATAATGACCGTACCGCGCTACTGGTTATTATCTGCCAGTTTGTACCAATAAAGCTCCGGCGGTCAGTGTGACTATCAATACTCAATACTTTATTAACTATTCACAATGTACAAAGGTCTTACTAATATAGCGAGCAACAACATACAGTGAACCGAGCCAATAGTCAAGCGCGGATATTTCTGCCCTGCATACAAATTTTAATGATCTTTTGCTAATAGTCGTGTTGGTTTGCCGTTTATCAAAACATTTTGCTTGTTAACATGACTAACATAACCAGATTGATTCTTGATCTGTTTTTGATCTAAATTGACACAACTGAGCATCAACTCGGTTCCAAGAGGGTTCTTGGAACCGAGTTGATTATTGAAAATGAAAACCTCATTTGTATTGAGGAATAAAGGACTAAGGTATAGAACATAAATTTAGACTAGATTATAATACCATGACTCTAAAAGGACATATATTTAAACAATTTGGTTTCATCCGTTATAGCACCATTGGCGCGTCAATGTTTAACCTTCAATAAGAATATTAATGATATAAGCATAGCTGTACACCGTTAATAAAAAGTTAACTTGGTTAATTTCAGGTACATTTCAGAAAATTTTATATAATAAAGTTAATCCGTTTGGCTTACTTTAGTCTTGAAATATTTGTAGCAGTCCAGAATAGGTGTAAACGATGAGAAAATACTAATTACGGAATAGACAAAAATAAAATAACAAATTTAATTTCCCATGAAACAACCCCTCCCAAAACAATCTAGTTTTGAAAGTACATAAATTAAAAGAAGTCTTTTGATTCACATATAATACTAGCTGACCCAGCAAACGTTGTTTTGCCTAATAAATTATTTCTGTTGTATGTATTTTTAATGCCACATTATAAAAAAAAAAAAATTCGTCCAAAAAATAAAATATTTTTTTTAGTGTGAGCGACCCTTAAAACTTAGGGGTATGAAAAATAGATGTTAGTCGAATCTCAGACCTACTGCATACGCATTTAAAATTTGGTAAAAATCGGTTAAGCCGTTTCGGAGGAGTACGGTAACTAACATCGTGACACGGGAATATTTTATATGTATTAGAAGAAGAAGATGATGATGTTTCTTACGGAAAGAACCGTAAATTACTATGAGATCAGGTACAACGCGAGTAAAACCGTGGAAAACAGCTAGTTTCATCTAATTTTCGATAACTGACGAAACTGTGAAGACTCAAGACTAAAGCTTGTTTACATATAATGTAAACAAACTTATAATTGAGCACATTGAAGGTATATTCTAACTGACTGTTGGAAATGAAACGGATATTATTATAAGTTAACGAGTCCTTTAACCTTTTTTGGTTAACTTAAAATGTTTTAAAAATAAGCCCGTTCCTCTATATATTAACTTCCTTAAATAACGAATAAACCAGCTATGGATGTGCAAAAACTATGAATTTCATACAATGACCATATTTATACCATTTTGATAAATTATACATTACCGTCTCGTTGAAGAAGGATAACTAGGATAGTTAGAAGTACTGCTTTGGGAAGCAATTATTTGGCGCGCCGCATTCGTGGTGTCCATGAGCCGTGACTTCTTTTTCAAACGCAGTATTGACGCGTAGTTTGGCACATGGAGTTCTTGAGTTTTGTACGCTGAAAAAAAAGAGACATTATTACCAAGCTCAAATGTATACCAATTGTATACTTGTCTGTAAACATATTATTAGACTTACAGTAACTGCGGTTTCCGGAAAGCGATTGATCGGCAGGCTTGAAGAACCTGTCATTCTTAGGTCTTGTGTACACTGGTATTCTCCTTGCCTCAGTAAGTGGGGAAGAGCTTTCTAATATTTCTAAAATCCGCCTGGCAGAGCTACTCATGGCAATGTCTTCATTGATTTTAGACTCATTTACTACTGCCACTCTGTGCTGCGTTATATTGGGCTGATTTATATAGGATGATGCCGCTCCCCCATACATAGTTCTCCCTGGGTAGAATGGTGAACCAAGTAAACTAGGTTTGAAGTTAGGCTGTTTTGGCTCATTTTGACGACTTGAATTTGCTGATGGTTTTGCTGAAAATATTATATTTTACTAGTAAGAAGACAGCTTTAGTGTGAGAAGATAAACATCTCTATCATTTTAAAGTCTATACAGAAAGCACATTTAAGATTATATTTTTACTGGGGGATTCTAAAGTATTGTTTTTAGAATGTTTTACTTGAACATTAATACTTGGGCTCAAATTGTGAACTGGAACAACTCATAAGCTATTTGCTTATGAAATGTGCCTGCAAAGGAGAATGAATACATTCCTTGTATATGGTGCAGATAAATAATTTAACTTGTACTATTTCTATTGCTCTTTACCAACACTGTCAAAATGTTGGAAAAACATTGGCAAGAAAATGACAGAACATCCAATGAAACTGCACATGCATGTCTCACCAATACAAATATTTAAGTATACTGTTTCAATGAGATTACTAATTTCTTTTATATTGTGCCCATTCTCCCTTGCTGTTCTCCAAACTTGTCAAATGCTGCCAAATAATTTCCTGGTTTCACTAAATATTTCTACAGTTAATCATTTTTGTGAGTTCATTATATATTTACCATACAAATTCATCTACATTGGTAAAACGTCAAGCAAATTAGTGGGCTGCATCTTATTACAACAAGATGGCAAATACTGTGCACAGATAAATAATAAAAAAACCACCAAACTACTCCATTAATAACATTTACAACAGTTCATGCAGTTTATAGCCCTGTACAATATGACGTGAGTAAAACACATACAAACAAAAACTAAACTAAATAAAGCTAGTAAAGATGCATTGTCTTATGATATATATATAAAATATATATGGTTTATAGGATATCTTTTGTTAAAAAGTAGCGACTGGTTTCAGGTGACACATTTTCAGTTTTATCCTTAAACAAAAATTATGTTAATATGACCTGCTATGTCCATGTTTTGTTTATTTTTCAGCATATTACTTTAATCACTTTGATATTATTGATATATTATGTCAACCATTTTTCCTCATTGTTTGGGAGCGTAGCAGGAACAGTAAATGCGCGTGCTACAACCCTTACATACTCTTTTTTGTATTAAATAAAAACTTGAACAAAAATGATGTTAGGCGTGAGACTGACAAATGCAACATTATTTTCGATTTATTGTTTAAAACTACTTGGTCATGACTGTGCCAAATTAGGTTTGAGCATTCGATACAACTTATTCTCAGATGATATAGCATACAAACTAACAGCTTCACCTAAGGGTATTTGTGATTAATATAGTGGACCAAACAATATTTCAAAACAGGATATGGTCCCCCCCGAATTACAAAATAACACCTAGTGAAATTGTGCCTTCAAATCATATTTTGATATACACTTAAAGACTTCTGTTTTTTTTCCAGTATACTCTTCCACTGTATAACTGGAATGAGAAAGTATTTTATGTGCATAGTAGAATTATTTTCATTAAATAGATCATCAGTTTATATAGTAAAGATATAAGGATTAAGGATATATAAAACAATGTTAAAATTGTTGATAAACCTCATACTGCAAAATTAGTCAAAATATTTTAAATACCCCACCGTGAGCTGTTTAGTGTACCACAAAACTAATCTTGGAATAAAAAATAGTATTAGTTATCTTTTTCCAATGCAGTCTAAAGTAATCAATTTTAATCTTACGGTAATTGTTGGAGTCCTCATCTTGGTTGGAAGTTGATTCAAAGATTGATTTCCTTTTATTGGCAATTGATTGACCTATGCCAGCAACAGTGTGTTGAGTTTGGAACATTTTGGCTTCCCTGTCAAGTCTTTCCTTTGAAATATCCTCATTTGAGGAGCGGAAGCTTGGGAATGTGCTTCGGCTCGTTTGAGGGTAATGAGGGTGAGAGCTGTAAGAGCTATACGGGTGATCAGATATATCCATGTTACTTGTGGAGCAATGAGCCTGTAAATACATAAATATGTTAAATCTCAGGTTTTATGACATAAATAGCATTTCAAAAGCATCAACTTCTATCTCAAATATGTCTTAAAAGCTGCTGTTATACATTTTAAACAAGACCATAAATATAACATACTTCCTGGGACCCATAGTGGTTGTAGGAGGTTCCCGGTGAGCTGTATCGCATGCGCTTCGCTGGTGGCTGTGTTATTACTGGAGTCTCACAGGCTTCATCTTCAGTGGAAGAATCCGTTGCATCTGCCATCTGCGCAGAGCCATTGGCATTTGATGAGCTTGGGCTACTGAACCACTTTGTTATTGTGGAGGGCAATAAGCCTGAAACCCTGGATGTAACATTCTTCACAAATGAAGACTGAAAAGAAAAAAAAAAAAGAACTAAAGTATTGTGCAATAACTGTTTTCTTTGCATGCATCATACACAAGCTTAGCCATAATATAAGGAAATAAATATTTTTTGGACAGTTTATCATTCTGAAATTGTATGTTAGTCAATGAGTTTTATGTGTTAATGTTACTTTTGAATGCAACATCTTATCGAACCCTATCTTGTAGGAGTATAATTAAATAAATAATCCTTGTGTGTTAATCATTAATTATTTGAACTGCCAACAACACAACACAATATTAGGGATAGATACCATCAGAATGTACAACTTAAGTTATGTGTAACCTGTAATAGTAGGTTCACAAAGCAATACAACATTACGCTAGCTGATATTGTTTTCCATTAGTACTTATCGTATAATATTCATTCATTTATTTAAACTTCTATACAAAATTGTTTTTTTTTTATGTAGTTATATTTGTTTTACACTATAGCACTGGCACTTAAGTACAAGAATTTCATATACTTTGAGCATGGCATACACATCCAACTAGCACCACTTCTTACATATAATATAATTATACTTAGACTTTCGCTTTGTTGCTTTAGACATTTTCATAAGATAAAGATAAATAAAATAAAAGATTTTTTACTGCAGAGCCAAAAGATTCATATTAAAATAATGGGAAACCCATATTGTAACTATTTCCAAAAATAGATCTTTTTTTTCAAAATAAGTCATCAAATGCCAATCGTACTTTCAAATCTTTGCTATCTACTACAATAGTTTTAAAAATTCTAAACTTTACCACGCATAGTAAAACTAAAAATATTACCAAAATTTATAAACTAAATCCAAGCACCCTACCGAGGTTGTACTGAAGCATGTATCATAAAAATATTTATCCTTAATTTAAAACTTTTTTGATGATAAGGATGGTGTCTGTGGAAGGTGTATTGTCCTCAGTAGAAAATAATTTACTTATACTCGTGTGAACTATATCGCTACTTAAATATGTTTACTCTGAAACATTATCACTGGCAATAAATAAGATAGCTGCTGCTTAATAATTGAACAATAAATTGTGAATTTATGTCACTCCAGTTGTTGTGTTTAACTTTCTCTAGTCTTATTGAGTATAGTATTATTTCATGATTTATTATTCCAAGCTACGATTATTTAAATAAACCATTGTAAACCCCATGGCATTTATAAACACTCTCTCTAATGATAGGGAATCAGTTAATTTCCAATGACTTGGCATTCATATTGGTGAAGAAGGATTTTGAGACTAAATTTTTAGAAAGCAAATTATGTGGTTAGACTGATCAATATTATTTCACATACTTTTGTAACTGGTTGTTCATTAAAAACTTTTTTTTTTATATTTGTTCATACACTCCACATTTGTTAGAGAATTGGTGTTAGTATTATACTTTAGAGTCCAGAATTGATCTTAAAATCAATGTATTTGTATATCATTATTGAAATTAGATGTATATCATGTTTAATTCACTTGGTAATTTGTCTGCTAGCAGAACAAACACTATAGTTATTTTCCACAATTTATTCAAGTCCAGTGAAATATATCAATTTATTATTAAACTGTATAGACAAACTACCAAGCAAATGAAATTCTAAGACACCCAGCAACAGAACAAAATAGGTTTTCGCTCAAGCAAAAAATGCAGTGATTCATACAGCAGCAATAAAAGTAAATGCTTTGATTTGTGATAATGGAGTAAAACAATAAGAACAATGAGTAAGGACTTCTTGTGTATAAACATATATGCTACATGCTACTTATGTGATATGAGTATGTTAAGCATAAAGAGTACAGATATCTTACTCCACTTGCAGGTATTTATAACCTAAGAGTAAATGATACAAGTACATCCATGGCATCAGGCTATCAGGTAGACCAGTCATACATTTCAAATTATTTCAATTAGTCACATTTCAGGTCCTGTTGAAACCTGGTATTTTATAGACTATTGTATTTATTGAATGTGGTGATGGATTAGGTAGACTTCATGGTTTAGATTAGAAAAATATTTAAGAACAAAATTTCAGCAGCCCTATCACATAAATAACTTGATTATTTTTTAACTGCTCTCAAAATTCATAGATCTTAAGAATAGAACAAAGCTTAACATAGCGAGGGCAGACCCAGTGGCTCGGGTAATTTAACGGCATGGAACATCCCAGGTAAGTATTTCGCAAAAGCAAGTCCCACTGCTTTTATACGAAATAATAACACAGTCAGGTGAGTATTCAATAATAACTCGCCATGCATGATGTAAAATCTCAAAACTACGCGTGAGGCCACACATTTCATGAAAAACGCAGCGACATTGTCGCCGAGAGCGGGAATTTAGTGCTACTTACGTTGTTAGCTTCGTTTGAAGAAGAACGTGGCCGCTTTTCCTTGTTTTTTGTGTAAACTGAACTCATTTTGGATTCGATTTAGATCACTGAACAATATTTAAAAGCAATAACGCTACTGCAAATTCAATCTTTAGCTAATTCACAACTGGCAAAAACGTGACAAACATGGCGTCTGTTAAATGTGTCAAAGAAACACTTGGAGGGAGGCGCGAGCACTATAAATTGTTTAAATATCTAAGAATTCAATTATGCAAAAATGGATACATCCAAAAATTACTATCAAACTAAACTATTAGGGAATTTACGGATCACGAGATATTTGTAAAATTGAAAATCCGTATTATCGTCGTTAACGCACAGCGCACAATGTTGCAATGATCCAAAAATTTGACTGTGAAACTGAAAAGTTCACTGGACAGGGTTGGCTGTGCATAAAATAAGAATATTTCTCCTTTTTTTCTACAGAAAAGTATCAGAACTAAAAATAAATCTATTTTAGTATCTTTTAACTCGGCTGGGTCTGGTTTAACGTGGTTATGATCTAAGAAACTTTGGGACTACATCGTCGGGCAATGTAAAGCCAACTCGTAAGCATGCAACTAATCTTCAAACATAGCGCCACACGATTCATCACTGGCGAGTGAACAAGCGCCTAATGGAACAAATAAAATATATTTATTTGCGCAGATAATAACGTAACGTAGTCACGATAAAATTAAGTACCCTTTTTTTCTACCATTTTGGATTTCAAGCAATGATGCAGTTCATCATCAAACATAGGGTAATAACTACACAATTATAACGCTACACATTAAATAGAAGGCAATATAAAAGTTGAAATTAATGTAAACAAGCTTCGAATGATTACTATTATCTTGTGGCAATAAGTTTTTGCTCTCAGTTAATGACACTCTGTGTCAGAAAAAATGTTTTGACTGAAAGTTGACAGTTGTCATTTACTTAGTACTTACAGTTTTATAAATAGCTTCAACTGCGCACACGCTCATAATGTACGACGCCAAGTAAAAATATCTAAATTTTAATATTAGAAGACCCCACACAAAGATATTCGTTAGACTATAAATGCTTAAAATAACTGATTATTGCGATTGTTTGTTTCGTGAACTTCTTGTTTTGTAGTACCCATTGTAGTTCTAATTCAACGCTAGCATATATATATTTTTATTTCTTATTGATAGTTGTAGTTTTCAAACGGAACCAGTATGGATAGAAGATTAGGAAGATATAATTAATGTAACCAGAAAAATAAACTTCAACACTTTTCACACTACTTACACAATTGTAATACCAATTTTAATATTATTATGACCAAAAGTAAATACAAACATTGTTTGTTGATTGTATATATCACTACATACTTGATCATTGTATAATATTCTGTATTTATATTAAATTCTAAGAATAAGCTTGGTTTTAGTTTTGTAACTTATCTTGCTTAGGATCTATTTCTAATGTTTTTGTTAGTATACCCTAGACACATTTTTGTTAGGAATGGACCATAAATATATTATTAATGGTCCATTCATAGTGTGTTGTAAAAAAACATAACAAAAATGTGTTGTATGTAGAATTATTTACGCCTAAGCTGATTATTGATGGTTGGATAAGAAAAAAAAATATATTCTCCTGCCATCCTTCCCGTCCTAATCTCATATTAAATTAAGCCCTAATCTAGTATTTATTATATCAATGATAAATTTTGTAGAATTTTGTTAATACCTGATATAAAGGATATTAAACTTTAATAAAGAGTATAAGATGGAACACTTGTTTAAAATTTATCTCCAAAATCAGCACGCCCTAGATATAATTTTAACTGAGATGGTTGCTAAAAGTTGGTTTAGCAAAATACCTACTACACAATTACTTTTCTTTTATGTAAGTATTATCATGTAACAAAGTCAGAAAACATGACTTCCTGGGGCCATGAATGAATGGCAATTGGATTAAATTTGAAACTATTCCACCCCATACCATATCAGAATGGTTGAGAATAATACAAAGTGCTAATTTAATCTAAGTATGTAATGATTCATTCATCGGCGATTGTAAATAGCAGAATTGAGGCCTCTGATCTTTTCTGTTGTAGACCCCTTTACCGTCGAATATCATCAACTCAGCGCTGCTGTGATTTGCCGCGCCTATTGGATCCCGCTGTTGATCTTAGACTCGTCTTGCTCAGCGACTGTCAACTGGTCTTTACTTTAACTGCCATTATGTCCGTAAATGGTTGATTTTGGGACTTCTGAGTGACTCTGAGCATTGCTCTCTCCATAGTCCTCTGCGTGTGTCTAAACTCCTCGACAGCCTTCTAAGTGAATGTTATGATTATGAGCAAGGGGTCCACGCATGAAGGACTCACTGATGTCAACCCAAAAAGTTTTTGGCACTCAAAATTTTTTTATTGATGCCGAATGCTGCCCACGCCCGTTTATATCGGGTTCCACATATACCAAATGGTTGTATAAGTAATCTTACCTATGTTCTATATTGGAATGAGTTTAAGTAGTCATGTTTATAGTTTTCAGCATTTCCATTTTAGTTAAGGTCTCTCCGGATTGACCTACCTAGCTTTGCTATCATTGATGCTCTCCGAAACATGTACAAATTTTACCAAAAATCGATAATCGGTATTTATTTACCATGTCTACCATGAAGCCGATTCATCTAACTTCTGGCCAATATTTCGCGCAGCTCCAGGAAATTTAAATTATATTAATGTCATCCAGTAGTTATTACTAGTTAATTCCACAAGCCAGACATTCGACGACGTTGAAAATACAAAAGAACGAAAATAACGTTGCAAATATGTTGTAAGACTAAAATCGGAAATATAGGTACGTCGGCAGGTAGGTACTTACTTGTGATAACAATAATTATAGCAGTAGTTTTTTGTATGGTATGAGGCAGGCGTGCTTTACTTTTATTTTTATTTAATTCCTATTCCACATGACCATTTACGCTGTAGCCGTTTGTAAGCTCTACTTTGTTCCTAGACTTGTAACTTGTTATGTAAGTGCGCTTCCAGACCATACTGTAAACAACAAAAAGCTTCAAGGCATTTAAACGTCACAACAAGATATCAACAAGTATTACAAGTAGTGAAGCAGCTGAACCTTGTCCTTGAGGTTGACCTAGTCTCGCCGGCGTTTCATAATGGCGCCATTTAATCGCAACGTGGGGCTGCGTGCATCTACCAAAATCGAGATACCTGACAACACTCTGCACGTTGTTTGAGATGTAAGTAATCGGTCTAAATACCTGAAAATACTTTCTTGATTTATCTGAATTTAAGGAAAAACTCTATCTATTTACTTTTTAATTTAAATAGATTTAATAAAAGTTTAATAAAAAGCAAATGTAAATACATAATTATATTTTTCGTTACCTAAATATAAAAATGTAGCATAAAAAACGGTTGTAAATTACAGAATCATTAGAAACTGGGAATTACGCAGTATACTTATTGAAACAAGTTGTAAGACTTCATCGTGTAATGTTTGGAAGTTGTTATTTACGTTTGGCAATTTATTCATCCCTTAGTCCCTCCCCCAACCCCGGCCGGGGTTGAATCGATAAACCCATTCGGCAAAATCCAGTCGAGGCGCGTCTTGGTTTTTCGCTATGTGGCATCGTGTTCCACGTAAAATTTTAAAACGGGCTAAAAGCGCCGACGAAGAAAAGCTGTGGCAGAAAATGATCCCCGTGAGTATAATAGACAGTATTTTACTTTATGGCCTAGGGAGCTATAGTAAAGTGCAAAGTACGCTGTAGAGATAGCTAGCGGCATGATCTTGCGAATCATACTTTGAGATTACATTTAGCAAACGATAGGATAGCTAGTAAATACTTGTCAAATCATTTCTGCAAATGCATAATCTATTAGGCACATCAATTATTCTTCATAAAAGTCAAGTACCTACCTATCTACAAACCCCAATTTCGTTCATTGTTTGGGTAAAAAATAAATAAATAAAATAAGTAGGTATTTATTTTCCTAATAAATTGATTGAAAGACCATTTAGAATTTAATGTGGAAAGAAGTTTTGAAGTTGTGTTGTGTGGGTCTAGAAAAAAATAGATATCTATATTTCATCGCTTTGCTATACCGACTTGAGTAAGGAGAAAGTGCGGTATTTTGTAAAAATTTCATTTGGTGTTTAGATACAGTATTATAAGCCCTATAACCACATAACAGTATCAATTATTCCTAGAGGTTTGCTATCCTTAGCTGTGTTCAGGTGAGAGTAAGCAAGCCCCGGGAGGGGAAGGGTAGCCAAACGATCGATAGGTACTGATTGCATTTTGATACTGTATTCAGTTTGGTTTAACTAGTGCCGCTCTAGTCAATTCGGTCCTTAGGTACTTACGAGTATAAATTTAATAATAAACACATTAAATATTACCTTCCACTGGTCATTTACCAATTCAGAGTTATAGGTACGTGTTCGAGTGGAGGTGGTTTTTGCACACTAAAGTACTTTGAGAAGACAAAGACGTAGAATAGATTCTTTGATACGTTAAAGTCAAATTTAATTTTGCATTTTAGTTAGGCAGGTGTGTTTGTTCCTTTAAAATAATTTGATCCCCTAGGAACCATGAGAGTTACCTACGTGTAACTTGATAATTAAAATATGGTTTTTCTTTCACAGATGAACGCGCAGGCCTCAGACGATAGCAGCACTTCGACGGGAGAGGAGACTGATTTCCATGACGAGTCCAAAACCCGTGAGAAATCTAAAAGGGCTAATGCCAGAAAGAGATTTATCGCCCGCAAGAGGTTCCTTGCCCGCAAGAAGGCTGCTGCTAGTAAGAAGGCAAATTCCCGCGGGAACTCTGATGGCAAATGGGAGTCTGTTACCCTTATAAAGTCCAATACTTGCGAGATGACTGCTGAAATCATTGAGCCTGAAGATTGTGTACCATCATCTTCTGCACCGATGGAGTCTAAAGCCTATGAAGAGGCGGATGCTCGCAAGGAGACTGATGTCGTTATAGAGCCTAAAGCGTGCGTCGAGGCTGATGTTGTTAAAGAGCCTAAGGCCGGAGGGGAGACTGATGCCCCCCTGGAGCCTAAAGCCGGCGAGGAGGCTGATGAAGTCATGAAGCCTAAAGCGGGCGAGGAGACTGTTGACGTCAAAGAGCCCAAAGCGAGCGAGAAGGCTGATGTCCCCATGAAATCTAATGCATCCAAAGAAATTGCTGGACCCTTGGAGTTGAATGCCCGCCAGGAGTCGAATGCATGTGAAGATTCTGATGGTCCTAAGGAATTTTATGTCCGCGACAAGTCTAGTGCCCGTGAGAGAGTCCTTTCCCGTTCGGGACCCTCCAAGCCTCCGAAGGCTGGGCGCAACAAGAGGAAGCTTCTCCGCAACCGGCTCAAGAAGATGGCAAGGAAGCCAAAGCCGCTAAATAGAGACCCACATGATGTGTTTGGCGATTATGTCGCTAAAGAGTTGCGTAACATAAAGTGTAAGTACCACAGGGCTCGTGCTAAAGAGTGCATCGCCGCTGTACTGTCCCGTGCTAGGGTCGGGCGAATGCATGGCTTCTTGCTTGCTATGATCAGCGATGACGATGTGCCACAACCGCAGCTCCCAGCGGGAACTGACGATTGCGAGCCAGATTCTTACAAATCATCCTCCACGTCTGAAGCGGAAACCGATGATTGGCCTAAGATTGAGTAATTTTAGAATTTTAATTACTTATGATTCACAATTTTTGAAAATTTTGTAGTGTCATGGTTGTTTATACGTGTAACTAATATATCAATTTTATTCGATACTTTAGAGCATACTAACAAAACTTATATATCAATCATGAATGTTAGACTCACTGTACTATCCATCTTCTCGTCTCATAGGATTATAGTATGTAAGACTAATTTGGAACGAAACTCCAGTCCGCTGCTTCGGGTATAAAACGCGACGCGTTAGCCCTGGCAGGCAACACGAATACGGTTGTAAGTCTGTCTCATTCACAGGGTTAATGTGAAAAAAGTGAACGTCCCAAATATTTGACTAGGACAACTGAGGGTAAATTTCGAGTTATATTATATTTAGTGTTTGGACTGAAAATACCAGTCCTTTGGGAAAATAATGATTACTTAGTGTTTAAGAATTTTAGGACTGACTTAAACAACTTTGTTGTTGTAAAATATCTAAGTATGATAAGAGCTTGATTGGAAGTTTAAAACAAATGACTGGTAGCTAAAAATTTGACTTAACCGACTAAGTAGTTCTTGTATGAAATTATCCCAAGTAGGTATCTATGATAAAGAAATTGAATGTTTCAGAAACTTCTATTTAGTGCTCACTTTTTATAATTCTGATCTGTGTAAGGTAAACTGGATGTGTTATTTTTTATATCAATATTTTCTATTTACACACCTATACTCATTGTAGCTGAAAAACCTATAAATTTTTGGATAAATTAGTTCACTTTCAAAAATAGACAAATGTGTGATTATTTTAATACTGTTATTTGATCGTTGTGACGACGTTGGGATCATTTAAACTTCTGCCTAATTTTGTGATAATTTTTGAAATTAAATTTCTATCCAAAATGTTGTGACATTAAAATGTCTTCTCTTTATTTATAAGTACTGAAATTAAGTATTATTATCATATTTTAATGGTAGGTATAATAGTTTCAGGAGTCTTAGGAGTTATTTATATCTACATACCTACTTAGGTATGGTGAATTTTTAAATTAATAAGTATACTAATTGTACGGTAGGATAGGTACCTATGTGTCAAATATCTGTGTCAATCTATAAAATAAATGTGGAATAAAAATGTTGTTTCATTGCCATTCTCTCATATATATACTATTTTACTTGTTCAGCAACCTTCAGAACCTTGGTGCTCAGCTAGTTTTCAGTAGATTTTGAGAATTATTTATTTTATGGCTCGAATATGCGACTTGCATTTAATGTGACATTGTTCATGGGCGAATGTAGCTGACTGTATTAATTAATACTAATAAGTGTTTAAGCGACTTGATAAAAAGTAGCTTCTCAGTTCGATTGTTTGTATGTGCGTCCACGATTATCTTGCACCTGCCTGAAGCAATTTGGATGCGGTGTTTAGATATGTTAGTGATTTTTAGACAAAGAGTTATCAATATATGTTAATTTATGTTATTCCATTATTAATAAACAGAGATATCAAAAAATATTCCTAAAACTATCAATAATTCACCGAAAACTTTAACTTTTTATTTGTGTTGCCCATTTTAAAAATTGTAGTCAATCATATTTAATATTTTTAAATCATCCTTCATTTTATGACGCCTATTTATTTCATATTATTAAAAATAAAAAAAATGACTTGCCGTTTTTATGGCTGACATCGAGACAGATTTTGCATGGGCGTCAAAAAATAAGTACCTACCTATTAAGTATAAGATACATAGCCTCGAGTAATATAACTTAATAAAAGATTATTTAATCTGAGATCAGTTTCTTATTTAAATTTACTCTGAATTTTACTAGGCAGGAATTACACTAAAATTATAAATGCAAAAGAATGTGTTTATATGTGTGTTTGAATGTCTGTGAATTCGAGGGAACTGATTTCTGCTATTTACAATGGCCGATGAATGAATGAAATTTGGCTTAAAATGTCAATTTTCGTATTATCTTAAGCATTTTTCTACACAATAATCGGAATTTCAGTACGGGCCGGTGCACTCAATTTCAATACAATTAACTTCCAATTATTGTATTGGAAAAATGCTTAAGAGAATAGGAATAATTTAAAATTGAATTCATTTATCGTTCATTGTTTAATAGCAGAATCGGGGCCCTACGCATGCTTGCAATAAATATTTGAAGTTAGATGACACCTTTGTTTAATACATTGGCTTTATAAGTATACTTTAGAATGTTAATGTTTTTGCAGTTGTGAGCTACATAAAAGCGGGCTAAGCCGCAAGCAACACATAGTCAAATATAATAAATATTGCATTCAAGTCTTGCATGAGTCCCAGTATCTTCAATAAGTTTAATTTAGCTGCCTTTTAGTTACGTACTTTCGAAAACGCCTGAGGCGTTGAACTTGTCTTTTTCCAACGGCAGGAGACAATCAGGGAAAGTTAACAATTAAAACAACATAAATTATAAAAACACTTGTTTTATTTGTAATATTAAGTTAATTAGTCCACTCCATAACCAATCAATAAACTTACGCAGTGGGATAATTAAATAATCATATAAGTATTTACATAAAATCATTCATATTTGGAATAAGTCATCCAATTCGTATGCTCATGTGATATGATGTTGCATTTGTCCTCGTTATTGCACTTCAGTAAAACATTAGGTACTTGTACTCTCTTGGTATTGCTCATCAAATAATTTCAAACCAAATAGTTTGATGCTTGTACATTTTTATGACAATAATTTGAACTTGACGTCCTATATCTAGAAAACTTTAAAATAATTTTACATCATAATTGATAAGTATTACACACGTAACGAAGATAAATTTGTAATTGAAGGCGGTTAACGGAACGCCCTCAGCAGTAAGTTAATATAAGAACTGAAATGTTGCACAAGGGTACAAGAACTTTTCACAAAAGAGTTGTTAAGGAAAATATTTCTATTGTTACCAAGCTGGCACGGTAAAGACATAGTAGTGCGGTATAAACAGGTCAGTTGCTACAGTTTCACAAAAAGTTGATATTTTTCTGATCATTTTCCTCCAACGAATATTATTTCATGTTTTTTCAGGCATACCACTACCATCATATTAACTTACTTCTGCGGTGCGTAGTTATAAGCAAAAATGTCAATACAAATAGCGAAATCTTAATAACAAAAATGTACCAAAGGTACCATATATACAATAAAGGCGGGAATATTTAAACAGCATTAATTAAAATATTGTGATCAACAACCATGTTATCTATTTATGAAGAAGTCCATTTACCCTTAGCAACAGTACTTAAATGTAGTATTCGTTATAAAGGCAAACAGATAATAGTATTTACATAGAAACAACGATAATATAATTAGCTCTAAACAATAAACAATGCATATATCTTTATTTCGCTATGTGTACAGGCATGTTGCCTTCAGATATTTTTGCTAATAACTCGTTACTTCGACAGTTGAATGTTTGTAGTACGATACGAGTGTCAGCACATGGTTTTACTGAATTCCGATGTAAATCCGTAGCATGTCATTTGTTTCTCTCGCTACGTGGAACATACGAAGTGCCTTCGTTAAATTACTTACAACTAACGCACTAACATTACAATTCTGATTTAATTACCAAAGGGAATGGAATTACCTTTGAAAAATACAAACATTCGACATTTAGATGTTAATACAGAATTACAAACACTATAGATTAAAAATGGTATATCTCTGTATAACTGTATAAAAAACTGCGTCCGATCGCGGGAGCCTACATATTTTAGAGAACATCCAATGATACTAATATACAACATCAATCGATTTAATAAATTGTCTCTGCTCACAAATGATTACAATTGACAACACCACAAATCAACTTCGCGCCGTCCTATCCTGATTGGCCGCTGCTGCCAACAAACTACAAATTATATACCTTAAGAACAAGTCGATAAAAATGTCTCGTAAATATTTGTTCAAGTAAAAACAAGCTATTATGCATTTACAATTATCTCTTTAAAGTAGAAGTCAAATCATCTGTTCGTATAGTCAACGTTTCTTACTCTGTATCTGACATCAATGTACATAGCTAATAGAGTTGAGAATAATCTTCATAATTTAACAATAGGTCGAGCGAGACTACTCGTCGGAAGCCTACATTACTTCAATAAACACACAATATTCTTTAAACACGTTGAATTAGGTACAATAACACACTTCTAGTTATCTTGGGACGACTACAGACAGACAGTACAATATGTATGACGGCCGCGTTCACTGAAACGCGGACCGCGTCGACGAGGGAACAGATTTACGAATCTAATTTACAATATCGACTTCTCGGGAAATGTCTACACTTATTTATCCGTATCCTAAAAAACTGTTACAACCAAATCAGTTGGTATATATGTAATATTCTAGAGCTTCAAACTACTTAACGCAATTACTTACAGGCATACAATATAATATGGAATTAAAATAACCAGTCCGACTTGTGAATACGCGCATCGGAGTGGGACGAACTGTTTTCAAGTACTTTTTTACCGTTATAGTCACAGATGATATAAGTCGTTGCTTCGCAGGCACATACATGTATACGCCCAATACTAAACTAATGCAGCATTAGAATCTTAAAAAGTAATAAAAATATTGTATTCAAACTTTTGAAGATTATAAAAGATTTTACATCGATGACATATTAGTGTTAGTGGGAGATGGACGACGCCAAAGAAATGTCTATTTACAAATTGAACAACGCAGGAAAATAATTGAGATTAGTTTTTGTGTAAAGGCCGAATCATCGTAAAACGAGGTCACCAAAAGGCAATGAAGTCTAAAATTACAGGAGCTAGATTCAGTCTCTAAGTTTTACTTGTCGACGAATACATTATATTATCATATTAAGTGTTTAACAACTGAACGTCATATAGAATGCGCACATGGTTAATTTTCTTTTTCATAAACAACAAACATGTATTTGTACGTAATTAAAATTAGAAGTACTTAGTCGCAAGTGTTCACTG
The DNA here is from genome assembly GCF_003590095.1 of Trichoplusia ni. Taxonomy (NCBI): domain Eukaryota; kingdom Metazoa; phylum Arthropoda; class Insecta; order Lepidoptera; family Noctuidae; genus Trichoplusia; species Trichoplusia ni. The sequence continues at coordinate 1,766,360 of NC_039478.1, read as the reverse complement.
GCGGTTGACATGTAAATAAAACTACTATAAATAAAAAAGTAAAGCGCTTCGCTCGCCACAGCGGCTCTGACTCTGGAACAGGGCATACGGGACTTTCAATCGAGTGCTACAAAGTAACTACAACATGTCTTTATAAAATTTACTTTATTGCACACAACTTAAAGAAATAGTTTGAATGGCAAGTTATTCTGCGCCATCGGAGCCGCTGCAGCGAGCAATGAGCTGTACTCCACTAATATGTAACATTACACAAAAGTATGAAATCTACGTGCTTACTTATCAAAGTCCTTACGCATGTAGTAGTAGGTCGTAGTAGTGTGTAAACACCGTTCATTATATACAAACTCCAAATATCTTAACTTCCAAGGATTCCAATGTCGGAACGAGTAAGAAAATAGGTGCTTTACTGATGTATCATATCAATATTTTAAAAACTCACTCTCTCGTCACTTATCCTAGCACGCGGCGCAGCGCGCGGGGGCTCGCGACGCACTCTGTCCGCGGGCCTCCGCGCGCTCAATACTCAGAACTTAACCATGTAACATACACATAATCTTAATTTAACAATTAAAGGTACAGAAGTGCTCGTTCTAGGGAGACGTGTGCCAAGGCCGTAGCCAGATATATGTACATATATTTCAGTATTGTTGAAGGTTTATTAATTTATAACTTAAGTACATTTATTTTTAAAATTTGGTTTATTTAATATTCATAGAAATAGTTTCATAATTCACAACCACGTATAAATCACTGTAAGTAAAGCATTAATCTTAATAAGTTTGTATTGTTTGATAAAATGAGTTCGGAGCGCGGCTCCGGCCACGGCTGGCTACGGCCTCGCTTGTATCAACCTGGAGACGACGCGTGTGTCACACTTGTCGTACCCCAGGCTCGCAGACTTACCACGAGTTCTTACAACGAGCTGCATACATCATATTATGCATAAAGATTTGGTATAGCGTCTATGGAGAAGAAGGAAATAGAAACGACAACAATCTGCATTTAAATAACCCATGGCGGCGTAGTCGCACTTAAAACTATACGATTACAGTAATGAACAAACACAATAAACTTACAACAATAGCTGCGATTTAATTTCATATCACAGAAAACATAGTTTACAAAAATAAAAAGTACGGCTCTATATTTTTTATTATGCACAATAAACGGAATCGGAACACTTAACAAAAGTTTAAACTTACGTAGTTGGTAACGAAAACATATCACTACAACTTCAAGTCCATATAATAATATTAAATAAATGCTCCTTCACGATATTACACGAATATAATCTAAGAGGTAGGAGTCAGGCGTCATGCTCGTGGCTTGAAAATCTACTCCGTCCATTGACGGCAATCGTCCCAGTATCAAGCCCTTATCTCATCCAGCTCGACCGATCTGGACACGCAAACACGACATGTCAAACTGATATGCGGACTCCTCACAATGAATGTCTTCCGAGAAGCATGATGTAAAAATAGCATTCAATCGATAAATGAGTGTGAAACTGAATAGCAATCGATTCTACGAGAGCAATCGATTTTAATCGATACAGCGATACAGCAATGTAGCGATAACTCGACTGATGTGATGAGCTCAATGAAACTAGGCGTATGCACGCACTTACAGCTTGATGTAGTCGGGCGCGCCGATGTTGGCAAGGGTCTTTTTGATGCGGAGAGCAGTGAGGCGGGCGGCGGGGTTCTGGTACCAGCATTCCTTCATCACCTTCGATATGGCTGACAGCACCTGCCAAAGGCAATATTCATTTATAATAACTAAAAGCGCCTTAAACTTTCGATATGGAATACAAACCAGAGAGATATGTTCGTTGGGCTGCTAGCCCAAAGGTCGCAAAGATGACTTTAAGAATGGATTGCGTAATACATAGTAATTAGCACTAGCCAAAAAGGAAATCGCAGGCGTTTGGGACCAAGCTCCATTAAGGGTAAATACCCATGGCAAGATAAACTTTGACACCAGGGTGTACATTCACTTAACGATAACAATATTAATTTGCTGCTTTAAAAAAAAAAGAAAGCCCATAATTAATTAAGATCGTCTAACATCTTGAACTATTTTGATTCGCGTGTAGCAAGTAAGATCGTCCGAAAATAAAAGTAATGAAAAACGAAATAAAAAGTATTCCAGACATCAGACATTCTAACAATTCTCAAAATATCTCCGTCTGGGCGTTATGTAGGTCTTTTTAATTACAGTAAGTATCGAATGTAATACATTAGCGGATGCTAGAAACCCAGTCGTAGACGTTTCGAGTTCTAATAATATTTAGTAATATATCTAATATTTAAGCAAGAAAATTCATATTAGGAATATGTCCTTAGAGGATAAAAAGTTGTGATTCGATCATCTTCTTTTCGAATCTTGTATATAACCATGTCAAAGTATAAACGAAATTAAAAATGTTAACAATTCGTACCGGATCAGAGTGCCATCGGTTCGGTAGATTAGGCCGTCGTTTCTCGATGCAGACGACTCGTCGCATGTCCTCGAGCGCAGGGTCCGGAGATACGCAGTCAAAGTACGGGGGCTGGTACTCGTCGGGCATGACGCCGCAGCGACGAGCCATCTCCCAGAGAACGAGCCCGAACGAGTACACGTCAGAGCGCTTGTAGGGATCGAACTGCCGAGTGTCCATTGTCTCATCCAACACCTACAATTGTTCATAATTGTTAATCAAACAAGTATTCATTCAAAGAAGGCTTCTGTTTATTTGAAGGTCATAATTAAATACAATGGATAGAATCCAGATTTGGTACTCTTGCTGCAGATGAAACAACGCATCTTCGCAGCAGCACGCTGTCATTCCGTTTGTGATAAATAAGATCCATATCAATAATAATATAACTAGTAGTGCCGGAGTCCTGATGGGAGTTTATACGTAAAGTTAAGAGTGACTACGATTTTATTAATAGGCAACACCTACAGGGAGAATGAAGTCAGAATATTTTTATTGCACGTTGCTTATTGGAATTGGAACGCTAATTAAACTCCAACTTTAAAACATTCTCACATTAACACGCTTAAATGATAATAAAATAATACCAACACGAGCTATTTTCTGTCATGGACAAGTTTTTCACATAACTCAATACCGTCGTTATTACTCCAGGGAAAAGGCCAAATTGCTGTTGCGTCCAATAATTACCCTATTCTTAATAGAACGTAATGTTATTCTGACACCATAAGACCCGGAGCGAATTTCCCAATAGAAAGGTGCAATGACACCTTACCATCTAGGTCGTATCCTAGGTGATCGAGGCACCCACAACGATGGCACTAGCTTTTTACTTAAAGCTGTCTTAGACGGTGTGTTAACTATCGTGGCAGTTGCCATACATTGCTGGCGATGTATTGTGACTTTTGATACTAGAGCTGCGCGTCGCCGCAATCTATTGCAACTTGCTCGTTATTTTCCATCGTCTAAACGAGCCTTTACAGTACGTGTATTAATTGTGTGAAATGACCCCAAATAGCAATCGACGATATACGACGGAGTGACTGACTCTTTGTAGAAAGGGGATCGTTGAAAGGGTTTCATTTAATTAAATATGATTAGGGCGCCGACAGGTAAATCATATATCAAGTAGGCAATTTGATACTTAATTATACGGCTATAGAATACTGTCTAGGTGTCTTAAGGATAATGTTAAAATAGACGCTACAACTATTGATCCAAAGATTGTAGCAGGACAAAGGAAAGTTTCACTAAAGGATATTCTATTAATAATCTCCTTTTCTTATTGTATTTGTACGTGTAGTTGCGTATCCTGTTGGAGATCCTTTCGATAATTAAATAAACTATATTTTTTTACTTTGCTTTCGGCAGAATTCGGCGAAGCCGAAAACCGCTTGGGGGTGGTTGGAGTCTTATCACAAGACAACTTAATCTTCTTATAATAAGTCACGGGATTTGATAACAGAGTTTTATATATTTTTTTTAATATTCATTCCTGCCAAAAAACGCAATCTTGTCTGCTACAATATTTCTATCACCGATATGGTAATGGTAGAGGTGTATTTTCGATAGAATAGAATAGAACAAAGTAAGTAGTGTAGTAGTGGTTTCATACCTCAGGTGCCATGTATCGTTTAGTCCCGACCCTGTTGGTGGTGGGGACGTCGACGGAGTCGCTGGCCACGTTATGCCGCACAGCCAGCCCCAGGTCCCCGATCACGCAGGACAGGTTGCTCTTCACCAGAATATTCTTGGACTTCAGGTCTCTGTGGGCTATGGCTGGTTTACCTGGGTATTGTAAAGTTAAACTTGTTAATCACGCTAATACTATAAACATGTAAAATTGCAAGTGTGTCATTTGATTCAGACTTTATGGTAAGAGTGGGTAGAGTAAGCAACTTTTAATTTTGATATTTAGAAGTTCAAAATTCAGAATCCCTTCAAGTTTTTATTTTAGAGTAAAATAATTCATTTTCCAGTTTATTTGAGAAACCGTGGGGCTCGGCTGCAAGGTACGGTTATAAATAGGAAAAGATGGAGAAAGCATTTAACTTAAGCATTAAAAATTTGTAGTAGGTACTAGGAAGACTTAAAAAATATATAAAAAGATTGGCTGATTGCTAAGTGTGGTAACACATGTTTTAGGAACAAATGAAAGCTACAAATACGTTTGCAAAAAGGAAGAATTCCAAGAAAAAAACAAAAAGATACTCATTGTGTAATCTTTGGCTAATGTTTACATACGGGAGGTAAAAACAACGACATTTCGTCAGCTTGAATGTGAATGAGGAGCTCGACGACATGACAATTATTGTGAGGCCATCTTATTGAGAATTTCCTGTGTAGTACTTTACTCTTTGCTGTTAAAATGTACCGTAAAATGAGGTTTATAATGCGGACGTTAATAGAGACAAGATTTGGAAAAACTTTTTACCAACACTTTATACAACGATTTCTAAGATCCAATTTAAGGAGCGTTTGTTTTGTGATAATTAGGTATTGCTGCAAAACAGTCATTTTGTTTCGTCAGGCGGCTCATGTTGTCATTAGAAACTTCAAAATCACATCAGATAGACTGCAAATACTGGGACCATCTTAATTTAAGCAATTAGATCTTTTACTTTATTTCATAGCGACAAAAACTCCAATTGCAGCTGATTAACAATACCACCAATGTACAGTATCTGGAATTAAGTACCCTTGAGGGTGCAATTATAGAAGCTAACTACACTGAGTGAAAATGAAATAAATGTACAATTGGTTCAAATGGACAGCGGTCTGTAATCAATACACCATATGAGCCCTTCTAGAGAGTTCAAGACACAAATAAGCGAATCCGTTGAGTACCTATCAATCATCATAACCGTTGCCTGACGACACGTGGATGTAATCCTACGCACACCACGATTTATTCCGTGTCAAGTTTCCTATTTGTTTCCAAGAAACGTTTCTTATCTCTAATTATTTCCATATAACGTTTCATGTTATTATAGATATTTCTGCAGTCGTAATACTATATTTAGAGTAAGTACAATTTTTCCTTGTTTCATGATTTGTTAAACAGCAAACAGGCGAGATTTATTGATAAGTATAAACGCCATTTTATTAATATTTTGATTGGTTGTCGAGTAAGGAGACATCGAATACCCAGTCAATAGCTCATTACAGGGACAGACGTCAGATTTGACCTTCGTCAATAGAGATCTAAAAGAAATAATGTTCGATAACAACGTTACTTAGGTTGTTTGATCTGATTAGCTGTCCCTTGTTACTATGTATTGCTTGTGCTAGACTTGTTTATGATTTACTAACAGCCTTGTGTTGTTATAACGAAATTGTCGGAATAATATAATAAATTTAATTAGATACTCCCTATGCGGCCTACTTAAGGTATATTAATTTGGATAATAATTTGAAGGCTTATATATATTATATTTTACACGATAGGTTGACGTCTGGGGTTTTCAGGAGTCAGAGTTCGTCAAGCGCAATCCCAACATTTGTCTTGTTGCATTCTAAGATAATAATTTAATTATGATGCTATTAAGACTATTTTAACGCACGAGGACCTTTATAATCTCGTGCGCTGATATGAAATAAGTTTACGATTGAGACGATTGAGATAATAGGTGTAGGTATAGATGCGTATTTATTATCGCGGTGGAACTTTAATGACGTATTTTATGTATACTCACACCCGGTCGAAATTTTATTTATATGAGTTCGGCCGCGCTTGCAGTACAACCACGGTTCTTCTTGAACATTTTCGTACCTTTCTGTTTCTAACTATTCGACCTCTTTCCAAGTCAGTTTGTTGGCTTTGGGTTGCCGCGGTCAAAGATAAAACCCTATTATTTAGTCTATCCGTCAGTCACCAGGCTGTACAGCTTCACAGATGTTGTATTTCCGTTGTTGCTATAGACACTACCACGAAAATAAAACAATTTGTGTTACCCTTTCAATAGATAATTGTCCGGACCTCGTGCGTGAGTTAGACTGTCATTTGGCCTGTATTTACGTGGTCAAGTTATATTCCTGTAAATTGAAATGTTAGTTTATATTGAAGGGGTTATATAGGTTCATGTACTTGCCTTTAGTGCCGACAATATCCATGTGCAGATGTGCGAGCCCCGTAGCGACGGACAGCGACATCTTGACTAGTGTGATCGAGTCGATAGTGCGAGCGCTCAGAAAGTCGAACAGGGACCCGTTCTCGTGGTAGTCGGTGATTAGCCACAACTGGGTCCACGTCCCGTTATCTGTGACAACACAATTAATTGATCGTACGACATTGCAGTATACGTAAATGTAATGTGCATCACGCAGTCGTTTGAAATAGATTGTAGATATTATTTTCTAAGCTTTCAAGTACAAGTAAGATTTATTTACACAGAACAAAAATTAAAATGTTTTTTTTTTCTGATTGGGAAACAAAATCGCTCTATAAAAGTTTACACAGCGTTAAGGTGTTTCGTAAATCTGATTGTGCTCTTCAACTTTTTTGGTCCAACAATTTAATTTGATTATGTTCGCAATGAATCGTCACTGGCGCTACGGCAAATGAACAACCAATTAATAACAATGCATCAGTTACTCTAGTGACGTACAGGACTTTATGCGTTTAATTCTAAATGCGTCAGTTACATTAGAAAGATATTTACCAGTAAGACTTTATTCAAATATAACTTTTAGCTGGGTTGAAAATCAAGACACATCATCGATCATACTTAATAACGATGGGTTTGCGGAGGACCATTAAGTTACATTGGCCAACTTTTAGCTCCATCATCATAACCAAAGAACGCAAATTTTATTATAATTATATGTCTGAAATCTTCCAAGAAAACACATTTGCACGTGGTAGAAAAGCTCATAAAATATCGACTTCCTATAATATTGAACTCGTCTCATTCGTATAGCTTCGCAGAAACAAAACAAAACGCTCGACGTGCGTCGTAATAGCAATTCTTATGTCACTCATAATAGACGTATCCTGTAGGCACGCGTTATTCGATGCATGTTATAAGTGGTTGCACATCGCTTTAACGTACCATGACACCCTTTTTCTACAGCTGAAAGAGCACGGGGCGACATAATCACGTGGCTTCTCTACCGTGAACTCTCTAGTCATCTACTTGGCACTTAAATTTATAATAATGGGCATGATACACAACATAGTAGTTTTCACACAAGACAGAACTTTCTTATATTCTTCACGCCCTAAGTTTCGTCGAAAACTACGGGTTATAGAAGCGACACAGCTTGTAGAGTCAAGAGACCGATCCCTTTGACGTTTCACGTGTAGTTTCGCTCTTCGCTACTAAAATGAGCTAGTTTATTGAGAGTACTTTAACGCACCTTTATTGTCAGCGGCGATAAAACCAAGAATATTCTCGTGGCGCAGCATCACGGTCTGGTATATCTCCGCTTCACGGAACCAAGAGGATTCCTCTCGGGAGGAGAATATCTTGACTGCCACATTTTCTCCACGCCAGCGTCCGCGCCACACCTCGCCGAAGCGTCCTTTCCCAATTATATCTACCAGCTGGATCTGGCGAGCTATGGAGCGCTGCACCAGGAGTGGCAACCCTGCCGGAATGAATTGGAATATAAAATACCTGAAATGGGCCGTGAACATAATCTGACTTAATGATAAACGATTCAGTAACCCATTTACGTAACATGAATATCTGAAAAGATAAAATCAGAAACAGGTTAGGTTACAAAACCTCAATACACTGAATAAGAATGACTCACAAGAAAATATTACAACAACTGAACAAGATCCTAACTATATTGAAAGATGATTACAAAATGCGACAGCGTGGACACAAAACGATATGTAAAATCATGGAAGTATGCCACTATATGCCTTTGTCGCTTGTACAAGTCATCTGCTTCATTGCCTCCTTTCAATTTATTTGATGCCTCGCTGCAGATCGATTTGAGGCAATGATGGCTCACTTCGGTATTTAAGTGATGTATGCGTACGTGTAGTTGTGCGCTTACAATATGAAGACTACAATAGCGTATTTGAATGAGAGCTCAGATTATTGAACTGGTGTCTTCCTCAATCTAGATAATGATTGGAATAAGGCAGAAGCAGTTGCCTTAAACGAAAAAAATATACTTTCTTGTGATAATAGTTTTAAAACATTTGTAATTACTCTGTCTTTATGAAATAGGAAGTGAACAAAACTACTATTTACCGGATCCAGATCCCGAGGTGGTGAGTTCAATCATATCCCGGATCGTCGTGGTCCTTATCATGGGGTGTCTCAGTTCACATACCGAGTCGTCGGTGGGGTATGGCGTTCTTGACGGGACCCGTTTCTTCGGGCCATGGGATCGTTTTGCCCACCAGAAGCTGATCGCAGCGCACACCCCGAGAACCATTAGCCCCATCACCCATGGCAACACTTTCCATGCCGTCGCTGTAGTTCCAGTCTCTTTATTTGGAATATGTGCATTAGTTTTTGTAATATGATAATTTGGATTTCTATGATTACATGTCGAAATCCCAATATGAAAAGCTTTTGACCAAAATTGTAATATTGATATTCAAAAACAAAATCTCAATTTCGATATTTAGCATGGTAATATAGAAACAATAACTAAAGCTCCAGTTCAAACGCATGCATTACATTAATAAACCTAAGGAATGAAGAACAAGATTTTTTATGTGAGAGGAAAAAAAGAATTGAAGTTTATCTTGAACTTGTGCCACACGTTGTAAATGATGTTAGCGTTCATATGCAATACTTAATGGACTTCAATTGTATGTACGGATACAAATATTCATAGTGCATTGACCAACTGTTCAGTTGTCTGTGGCGCAGGAGATACATTTCCATAAAGAGTTTCTCTTCGGAAATTACTCGCTCGCAAATACACGTTACAAAGAATTCAACATGGACGACACATACTTGCACCTTTAACCAATATCTGTATTTTTGATGTAAGCATGGCATGGACTGCGATAATTGTAAATATCATCATTTAGAAATTTTATTATTTTGTGATACATTTTATTTTGTTAAGCTGTCTGCAAGATCAGCTGAATAAACAAGAAATTTAACAGAAAAAGAAACAAATTTTACATACTTTAAGCCGAAGAAGCATATATCTTTGGTCAACAGTGTGCTTTATAACCCCTTTTGAAATACTCACAAGTAAACTTCAAAATATTACTTTTACGCTACCATGAAAGCATTTGAAAATTGGCATTTGCTTTTAGCGTATAATACGTTTTCAGTTTCATACAGTTATACAACATATAAAACCTGTTCAAATAAAGCTAACATTACTCCGTATAACTCAGAAGCTGAAATGTTTTGGACCGCACAAGCGAAATAAAACTAAGAAGGTACAAACTAAAACACATGCCATAATCAAAACCAATCCATGCAAATAAACATACATATAATATATACCCCATAAATTGATCGAACATTATCAATACTAATAAAATGTACCCATTTACCAAGTAATGAAATCTTATTCGTGATAAAATTGAATACAATCATACATCATTACGTTAAGTAAGTTGTTTGACCAAGTACCTGTGTATTGAAGAGAAATAATTTCGAGTTATTCCTATTAAAATATCATAATCAAGGACGCCTTACAAAAGGCTGTATTCAGCCGACGGTCGCTAATGAAACCATATTCAAAGCCGTTTGTTCAAAACAAAAGCTATTCGAACAAAGGAGAGCAAAGCGTTTGGCGATGTCTCGGCTCAAGTATATAATTTGCAAATAAACAGGAAGCCTTAATAGAATTAATCGCGTTCATGTACTCAGTAGAGTACATACTCGCATTATATTACATTTATATTGTACAGGTGTTAGTATCACGTGTTATACCGTAGCCAGTTATCAAAGTACAAATTATAAAGTGCGCCAATGTGGTTAGCAGTAAAAATAAAACAAAATTATGGTTACTGACATGCTGTAAGTACAAAAATAAAACATGCTTTGATTCAAGTGAAAAAAAAACCGGCTAATGATCACTTACGGCATTATTTTATATCACCTGTTGTAAATGACAATACCTTCCATTTAACTTTCAGTATCAAGACACTCGAGCGACGTATTAAGGCACCACTATCGCGATGCATCCCCATCATGCCTTTTGTGCAATGGCACCCGTTGTTTTAATTCTATATGTATAGCTATAATGTAATGATGTCCCATTCAATATTTTAAACAACATATTTTAGTTCAGAAAGATGAAGGTTCCCATTTTCCTAGTCACAATATCTATCGGAGTCAAACATTTCGGCTGCTAATTTAACTACACGTGTCGCTTAAAATTCAAGGACGACCAAATCCCGCTAGTCTTATTTATGTGCATACTTCGAGACATTCGCATGCACGATTTTTACAGACCAGCATTATACGATATGGGTATTAGGATCCTCTCATGAGAGCATTACTTCGACATGGTGACTCAACTAAACTTTGGATGAGGACATCACAATGTAAGCTACCCAGATAGCGCGCCCCGACGACACATTCTGAATTATACTGTACCTGCGAATAGGTCACGGTTACAGTAGTCCGTAGAGCAGCAAGATATTTTTTCGGGATCTTCGCGGCACCATATAGGTATGTCCCCGGGAGGAAATACGTTCTCTCTTTCCCAACATCTATCATAAATTGTGAAATTAGTATTCATTAAACTATTAGCCCTAAACCGTGATCAGTGCCGGTCTAAGGAAAAAAAACTGGGTTATATTAGAACAAGTAGAAAGAAAAAAAAACAAAATCTTTACTCATGCAGTCTCGCACCATATACCAAGGCAGTAGGGCGGCGCCAGCCGAAGCCTGTCTACTGGGCGCGTGGCGTTCGGTATGCGGCGGCGAGTGTCAAGAGCAGGAAGCTAAAGTGCAGTAGTTAGCGGGGCACATCGAGGGCACTACCTCCACGTCGCTCCTACCTGGCGGCTTCGGTTGCAGGTCCAGACGCAGGCCTTCATTGCACATGTCATGTGACTTACAACATTTTATCACCACCGATTCATTTTTAGTTTTCGTCGTGGAGCAACTGAAGGGATGCTCGATGGGTATCAAGGATTTGAGCTCGATACAGCTGCGCCGCAAGTGGAACCACCATACATTATGTTTAGTAGGTTAAAGCAAACAACGCACACTCGGAAAAAAGAGTTTGTTAGGGAGGACGGCACATCATTCAAATCATACTAATTATATCTGTCGGCAGCTGCGGCCGCTCCTTCTCTTCGCTTAGTAGGTACATATTCAAATCACTAATTCAAAAGCGTTTGTTAGAGTATTGGCATCTCAACACAAAACTTATAGGAAATGGCAATGCAATTATATGATTCTAACAGTACATCAAACAAACTCAAAATCTGCATGATCAAAATAGATATAGGACACGCCCGCAAGTGCGCAGAACTGCTTACCCATCACTGTGGCATGGAGCACTTTGGACAATTTCTCTTGTATATTCTCATCAGAATTGCAGAAATCACTATTACAGCAATACATTGTCGATTTTTTGCATTCTACTGGGTTTTCAGGAGGGAATGCTCTTTTCAAGTTCATACAGCTTAAGACCACCGCACTACACAGGTTAATCGTTTGATAGAAATAGGTTAGAATTATACCTGTGAGCCTCAGCACAACAACAGATTTGTGTTGGATTTGAGTTTGCCAATTGTTTTATAATTTCGATTTATTAGCCAACATAATAATTTTGTTGTTGGGAATAGAAATATGTACCTTTTTAATTCAAAAACTGAATTTACAATACTAAAAGGAATGCCTTGTATGGGAAAAAATTTGGAAAAATAAAAACATAAGAAACAAAATTTTGTATAATAATTAAGAGGCAGTAAATGTATACTCACTGGTATGTAAACTTTTGCACTTTATTCTCCACACTTGTTGAGGCATAACAGTAGCCATCGGTTTCACATGTTGAGTTCGGGCATATATCACTGTTGCAGAAGCATTTCAACCCTACGGCCAATAATATTCTATGATAATGTTGTACTATGAATAACAACAACAATATACACAAACACAAATAAATACGTAATACAAGATAGTTGATAACACATTTGATATATCTACGTAATAGCTACATCTTTGTTGCAATCTCTGGGTAATGTCAGTATCATATTGTTTTAGGGTTAGAGAAAGGTCTTTTCAATAGAAATTGTATAGAATGTAAATAATAATGTAAGTGCTTTGTTTTGTGAAGATCAAATGCAGTTAGTTACGGTGGTATGGTTGGTTTTTACTGCTTTATCTACTAATCATCCATAACTGTTCTAAATTTTATTTTCACCACCTGTAACTGTACATTATGGATTGCAATTATCAAATTTTTGATTTGATTTTATCATGTGTTAGACGAATATGATTACTTTGTGTTGCATTTGCATTATGATCATCCTGAATTGTATCTAATGGTCACATATGCAGGCAAATTCAATATTTTACTGAGATTTGTTTGCAGTAGTTAATTTAACAAACAAAAATTCAATTGTTATAACTATATATTATCTTGGAAAAATTTACATTTTTAAAAGCACATTCTTAAATCTTTTTGATGTTATAGTGGATGTTATTGAAATTCACCATCAAATACACAACATGTATGTATATTTTTTGACTTGAATATGGTAAAGGATAATTTAATTTGATCATCCATTAATGGTATCAATAAATTAGATTGCCTACAGAATATGCAAAATTTTATGAAAAAACTTGAACTTCAGATATTCATTAAAATTTGTAATCATGTTCTCAAATGTGATACAACAATGTGTTACATAAACAAAGGGTTAATGGATTTTGTTCTATCTCGAAGTTTGTGTTATAGCAAAATATTATATTCATAGTTAACACAATGAATCTAGTACAATCAAAGATTTATTGGTATTAGATTCATGTCCAGAGGCTACTAAGGATACTAAAGGTTTTGAGATGGGCAGTATAGCATCATGAGTTCTTACATCTCAACACAAATACAAACAATGCATCGGACTCAAAATATTTGGCGACTGTTAACTCGCTTTCTTCTTCTGATTGCTGCTTATGCCGAATTTTTAGCAAAGGACCCAGGAGTTCACTAAACATATTGCGAATAACTCCACTACAACAACACCCTCTAAACATTCAGTTCATCCAAAATTACATCAGAAACACGCAATTAATTCTGTATTTGTGTTTAGATAATATTATAAACGAACATACGCAAATGGGCAAGTGATGAAAAGCACTCACCATCGACCATGTCTAACCTCCGGTACACTGCGAAAATCAAAATAAGAAACCATTTTCGCCATTGAAAACTATTCATTATCACATTCCTTGTTAGAAACATATCAGTCTACAGTTCCGGAACAGCAAAACACTTAGTATTGACACTCGAACAGTACGGCCATTGAAGTGTTTCAGAAACATATGACATTTTTATTATGTATACGATTGCAAAAGGCTGTTTATTCTTCTTCCAGCTAGACAAATTACTGAACAAATACTAGTTACACTGATGTACATAAACGAAGTATTTATTTAAAACACTAGCAGTAAATACTAATTCCTATCAAGAGGTGAGTAAATACTATAGCTTGAACAGCTTCGCGTGAGTGAACTATCTATGCCACAGATAACAAAGCAAAAACAGATTATAATTACTGTTTCAACTATTTCTAGGAAGGGACAAATCGATATTCCGGATATTCTCGACAGCTCACTGATGTTGAGATCAATTGTTACTAATGGTGTAAGATTTTTAAATAAAAGATTTACTTTAATTATGACTTATTTAATATTTCTACTAAAACTTTGAACATAGCTGCATATAATACGTCTACATTAGCATAACTAAGAATAAACAAAATATATGTCACAGAGCATATTAATTGGGTTTTTGTGACGGTCATTTTATTTTCAAAGGCATATAATCGGTAGGTACGTTTATCGTAGAATTTGTAAAGAAACACAATTTAGATTTAGAGTTTCTAAATTTTTGGCTGATCATATCTTATGAGCGCGCTTTGCAGAAATACTAACGGTAAACGTACCTATGTTATAAAATTAAATTTTGAAAACTTACCTAGCGGAACACCAGGTTCTATAAAAGCATTGCAATATTGATCGCCTAATAAAATAAAGGAAAAAGTTGATTACATTAAAATTGTCTTACATAAAACATAAATATTCTTAAATATCATAATATGTAATTTACTACGTAAACATGCAATTTACTAAATGATTTATACGTAATTATCGTATTCAATATTATAACACATATCTTATATTTTTAACAACAATCTCGTAACGCGAGCTCCGAAATATGTGGCCCACTGGGTAATTACAATAGATTTTTTCTATTGGTCAGCGTTGACCGACTTATGTATAAGGACCTTAATTGGCCGGCTACGTATGTTTTACGTACGTAGCCGGCGTACGAAAAAACCTTTACACTTTATTCAATAATTTTATCTCATTATCACTCTTCAGAAATTACTAGTATGTGTGTAAAATGCAATCGCTTAGACAATTTTTGAGTAAAAAGGGTCAAATTTGAATTATAAATATAATTTAGATGAAAAGTTGGTTTTAAGACATCGTTTTCTCTTGCATACCCGTTACATACGGTGACTCTTTCGGATAGTTTCTGATTAGAATTCCTCCATGCTCTTATCCCATTTAGTTGGGAACGGTGCAACAAGTATCTTGTTTTCCAATTAGAAAATAAATAGATTAATCGAATTATGTGTTAAACAATAATCACTTCCCACTCGCGTTACAAGCTACTACAAAGATTAACAATATTACTAAAACATCCAGTCTAATAACAATGTGCGTATTAATTTTAAATCATTTCTACAGGAATTAAAGAATTCTATAATTTAATACATTAAAACGTGTATAAGATTATATAAGTTATAGTAGATATTTATGTAGGGATAAAAATACCGCCTTTGCGCAACAAATGTTAAAGCTAGTAATACTTTAAATTAAATTTTGTATTTTTTATAATAGCAACACTGAAAAATCAGAGTGGAAACTATATTTAAATAAATGCATTTGTTCGGATATTAAATGCACACAGTGACATAATGTGTTAATATAAATATAATGTGTAAGAGAGCAAAATACATGATTATTTCATAAAGTAACTGTATTATTAAACATTACAGTCTAAACTAAAACGTGTATGCGCAAAATCAGTATTTTATTTTATATTATAACATTTATAATTTAGACACCTAATAAACATAATTGAGGGGTACTTGACTCACAATTATTTTAAGATATTTTTTATTATTATTTGTTTAATTAGGAATTGTATTTGGATTTTTAAAATTAAATTAGATGATTGGCCAAGCACTGCTCACATTTTAAATATTGCTGTGCTCTTAACAATATACTTTTAGAAAACCAATAAACTCACGAATAAAAACAATTCGTCTCTCTTTACCTAATTTGTAATACACTGACGTGAGACCCCACATTCTTTTGGGGAATATACTTTTTTATCACATAACGCCATCTAGTCACAAACTTGGCAAACCCAATCAATAATATGAGTGCTAGACAACTGATCAACGTATTTAGTATTTATTACTATAGGTCAGCATTTCAAAAAGTCCATAAAGTCACAGAATATATAACACAGTGCTGGCTGAACATAAATAATGTAAAGAATGTTCATAAGAATACCAAATTCGGGCAGTGCAAGTTTCGATGCAAATACTTTCGTTTGTTTTAAAAACCAGTACACCGTATAACATTATCAAGTAACACCCTCTTATCTCCCTAAACACCTATATAGTGATTATTATAACATACTTATTATTACAACATTATGCTAAATCAGAAATACATTTATAAATGTCAATAGAGTAATAGTAAATGTGTAAAATGTTTTGAGATTAGATATATTGAGATTGTTTGTTCGTTTGTAACAATATTGTTAAATGTTAATAATATGCAACGAGATATGGTAATGTTCAGTAATTCTATAGATACCTATATACTACTTCAGACCAAGGAGGTCAACAACTTTTTTTGAGGACTTTACAAAATTATCATCATGCAATGAAAGTTTTTCTTATTGATAGGTGTAAAGACTATTGCAGCTTAGGGTCAAGTATTTCCTTCCATAGTCAGAAGTGGTATTTAAGAATACGTTATAGCATTTTCATATACGTTATATAAGGTCAAAGTGCAATATTCGAGTGTAAATATTAATAATTTGTTCAAGTTAAGCTAAACATCTGAATAAATTAAAACTACAAGGAAAGTGTATACATAGTCAATACGTATATATAAGTATTGTTTTTTTTGTTCGAGTGTAAAGGTTCCCAAAATAATTGGAGTGAAAGAACTTTCACATAGACTAAATGCCATTGATTGCCCACTCTTGGGAAAATAAGATATAATATACTTGTCGCGTTCAACGCTTACTATAATTTATTAAATTTATCTTATATTGGCATCAATAATTTCCAATAGGTATACCAGATTTTTAAAATACCAGTCTTACTAAGCTCTTATTTGCATTCTCAGAATCCCCGAGCACATACTAAATATACCTATCTTGTAAAGCACTGTTCTCACTTTTAAGTTCACAAAGGGCTACCCTTGTACATGATAAGCTTTACTATATACCAATCAGTCCAGTGCCTGTACTACGAGCTTATGTAGTTTGCCGACATCTTGTTACCGTAGCGGTAACAGTTCTGCTCTTAGAGCATAGTACAGGGTCAGTGTCTGGCAATACGTATTGGGTGCAAAAGTTCTTAGTCTCATCATATCACGCTTGAGCTTCATAACCTACTTTTCAGTTCTTTGATGTGTCAGGGAGGTTGGCAGCTTTTCTTGTTTTCATACTTCTATAAAATATATTTTTGTCAAAATGACATGGGTTTTATGTACTACATTCACTTGGGACATAATAGATTACCTGAAACCAGGCTGGCAGATATTCAGAAAGTTTATGACACTTCAGAACTCTCACTAAATTAAATCTTGGCAGATTTGCTTGAGCGTACGACAATAGCGTAGATGCCTCGGAGCAACATCTTTTAGAAGAATACTTTTCGTCTAGCCTAAAAGATATTAAATGGTATATCGACTTTCTTTAAATTTGGTCAAGCTTACCTTGAAAACATTGATAACATTTCCCCCGCAGAAAATTTTGGGGTAAGATTTGCAAGGTCTTTTGCTACGAAATTCTGGAGGCTAATCTAGGATAGGCTTCTAAGGAATTGAAGATATGGCTAATGTGTTTTTACCGCTCTATCTATAAATATCATGAATTGAAAATCCCCGACTACTAACTACCTTATACCGATATACATCCTGTATACATAATAATCAAGAGTTCGATATTTTTTCTGAAAACCTAAAATTTATCAGCCTCTAATGATAGAGGTTATTTTCCAATCCGTCTAATAGTAAACGCTGATACAAAACATAGATAAAACTACATCAAATTCATACTAAGATCAATAATAGTACTTCATTCAATAAGAATTCCAATAGAGAAGTACCAGTGTATAATTTGTATAAATGTAGATATAACGTCAATTATAATAGGATTCATAAATATTTAAAGATATAATAATTTTGCCTCTCTATAAATTTTTGACTCATATTTAACTAAATTCGTTTACCTTAATGAGTAGCCTGAAAATTTTTGGTTAGAAATAGCATCGCCCAGCTGTAGGGGGTAACATATTTGCTAATTTTTCTACTTGCTAGTGATGAGCGATATATGGACCAGGAGAGAGGACAGCTCTAGTTCCTCAGAGTAGCCGTTACTGAGGGGCACGCTTCTGTAGCCGGTGCGCAGGCACTTGACCGGGAACGTGGCCTGGCCGATGAAATTCCTGTCGGCGAACATGTCCTCGTCTTGAACAAGGAAACGGATCAGTGCCAGCTCAGGGTTCGCCAGTTCAAACTCGCAAATGTCATTCCAGATCGGGTTTATTCCGTTGTCAGCTGAAACAGTAACAACCATGTTACAACATTGTTGATTTACTTTATAACATTGAATTCTGTGACCGTATCATGTAGTGAGTACTAACCAACAGTTTTGGTAACGAGCTTGATGCCGCTGTCGTGCTCGGCTCCGATGATCTCGACCTCCACCGAGGGGCTGGTGGTTCCGCGGCCAGACTTGCACAGGTGTCTGGCACCGATCACGCGGAGCATCACCGTCACCGGCTTCACCTTCTTTTCAATGCTCTTCTTCGAGTATGGGTTGTAGCTCTCATCAAACATAAAGTCCGGCTTCAACACGTATCCGCAGCCACCATTCTCCTTGAACTTCCCCACATTAATCTGCATCGGCTTATCCGGAGTCTGATAGTTCAAAGCAACCATCTGCGAGCCTGAGTTCCAGAAAGGAACGGGGTTGTAGTTGGAGGAGTCGATCCTCTGGCCCTTCGGGTAGATGCGGCTGAGCTGGATGGTGTGGTACTTGAGGAAGAAAGCGGTCTCCTGCTGGCACATCAGCCTTTCAGCTTTAGTCTCGGGGAAAGAGGACATCTCATTGAATATGTATCCCTTGGTGCGGATGCGGTCCTGATTGAAGGTGACGGAGCGGCAGTAGACGATGAGGTCGGACATCTCTTTGGCGATCCTCCAGGTGCGCTCCATCTTCCTGTGCTGCAGCGAGCGCGCGCTGGCGCTGAAGGCGGCTTCCTTGATGGCGGAAAGCCACTCCAGCGCCACCTCGCGCGTTGGCGCCGCCATGTCGAAGGGCGCGCACATCTGCGGGCTCTGGATGCGCACCAGCCAGCGAGCGGAGCCGCTCTCCTCGCCCACTACTAGTTCCACCACCGCGCCCAACACATCAACCACACCTTTCTGTAATGAGCCCAAAGCTGCGGTTTCGTTCTCGAGACCCTAAGAAAACATATAAGCTTTAATATCACGTCTACAAAGCAGAACTGAAAAATACAAAATGAAAATAACATGAACGAATTCAGTAAAAAAATATAGAAACCAAATTAAACTTGAAACTAAATACAGAACCAGAACAAAAGCACAACAAAAATCGAAAGTCAAAATGAACATTTAAATCAAACAGCCGTGCTTTGTTTTGATCCGTGAGTCCCTCGACCACCACAAATCAGTCCAAACATACTAACAGTGACTTCGGAAATGTGCGGAACCTCTATTTCCTGCACGTAGTTGGCGGGGAACCAGTGGTGCTTCTTGCCGCCGTAGTCTCCGCGCCACCAGCCTTCATCGGGCTTGTCCACGTTAGTTATGATGGCATGTTTGCAGAAGGACAGCTCGTCATCTTGACGGGCGCGGTAGTCGTACAACGCCTTCACCGTCACCTATGCAAACAAAAACTTCCGTAATGACAGTAAACTGATGGTAGCGACCTCTGTGAGTATAGGTACAAGGGATAAAACTTAACCAAGCTTGCTAAAGATAATTTTATAGTAACTATAACTAGGTATGGTATATACAATAAAAAAACTATCTAAGAATCCGACGCAATTTAAAAGGATAAGTTAGTAAGTTTGACACTCTTATCCCATAACTTCAATGCTAGTGTATCACACATAAGTAAGTTTTATCTGAACAAATTCTTCTAAATCTGCCGATTTTTTTTTAAATCTAGGCTGAAGTAACTAAATTAGGACTAGATATAAAGTTAATCTAATTTTAGGGCGTTATTATAGTTACATACAAAATAATGTTAATAGCGCAGAGAGACAACCTGTGCCCAGTTCCAATATTTCTTTTCACCTCCAGTATCTATATAAAAAAGTATAGAGATCAGATTAAAGCATTAATAAGTTAAAAAAGGCGTAAATAATATATCAAGTCGATATCATGCTTAAACTTATACTAAAGTACGGTCCGCCAAGAAAGTACCCAGAAGTTCAAAATTATACCCGAGTTTAAAAAAAAAAAGGTTGATTCCAATGCAAAAATATGCTCACGGCTACAGAATGTAAAAAGTTTTATCAACACTGGTAGACTACTTTCTTGGCCGAGCGAAGAGAGGAACCAATAAATGCAATGCGGCAACAATATCCCGCTTCCATTTATAATTATTGCAAGATACATAACCCTGGCACCGATAAACCTGTATTTTCTGTAAAATGTTATTAAAAAGCAAACGTTATCCAAATGTTAGCTTTTATAAAACCAACAGCGTCGCCGAACATTCGGATTTATAAAAGCTTACAATATACATTAGTTTGCAAGAGTATACTATACAAGTGCCCATAGCTGGGCAGGGGTAGTAAAGTGACGTAGGGTTATTGGTTACTGAGCGAGTCTGTTACGAGGCATGTGTGGTGGTGTAATAACATATACTGTACCTTAGAAGTGAACGCGGTGGGATCCATGTAGCCGGGAGTGCCGTACACGGAGTTGTCGTCTGGTTCCTATATGAATAAATAAAATAAATAAGTAAAATTATTTTAAATTATAAAAAAAGATTTTTCTTCTTGCATGTTGTTTCAAACTTAAAATTTTACGAAAAGCTATATAGTTCTTAAAAATGTCTTACAAGTTAAAAACTGCTTTATAACAACCTTAGTTCCGTTCTGAATAGTTTGTAGCGGTATAGTAAAAAATATTCAAGAAAAATAATAAAACTTTTTTGTTCGGCAAAAAGAAACCAAATTATATTCCACAGATAAATAAAACATTACATAACAAGTACGACTCACGTTGCAATCGCCTTGCATGTAACATTCATTGTACAGAACCCCACTCAATGACAATTTATCAGAACAACAATCTGTCAATCATAATTCATTGAGCTCACAGTGCTAGTGTTAGACTGCGGATATTTCTAGCACGCATTATCATATAACTGCAATCGGATTACATTGTAAAGTAAGTTTGTTTTTTCCTGCATCTAAGTATCGTACGCTAAGTACGTTAAGCATCCTTGTTAATATCATCGATGTGAAAGTGACTCTGTTTGTTACGCTATTTGGTATAAACTGCTGAATCCAATCTAACACATTTTGGTACAGGGAAAGGTTAAGTATCGAGGTTTATTTTTGGAGTTGCCTGTGATTGTTGCCTGAAAATGATTGAGTACATGCGAAACGTGTTTTTTGCATTGCCCAAATAAGAAATCATTAGATAAGGGTAGAAGTGGGTTCTTATAAGGTCATAACTTTTCAACTAAATTTATTTTTATATCAATGTGTATATAATTTATATTAATGTAAATTGTACTTGTAAATAAATAAATACATCGAACTTTTTTACCAGTAAAAGAAACTGGTATAAAAGTCCCATTTTGCAATGTTCAATGTTAGGTTATCAAGTGTAGTCGCTGTTGGCTGTGTTCATGTTCATGTTCTTTACTTACCGCATATACGTGGAATTCTTTCCATCGTGATGGCTAAACCATAAAAAAATAGGTGAAATGACGATACAAATCTACGATTTATTTTTTTCTACTTAAAACTGAATTAGAAAATGTGCAAAGCTCCATTTGCCCTAAGTATGCGTTCTTGGTGAAGAATCATGTTTTTTAAGTACTATTAAGAAAATAGCAATATGTTGGGGCAAGGCTACGTAATGCTATCGCGGTTGTTTGCATTGCGTCCCCGTGGTCTCAGTTACAAGCGAAGGGTGAAGCACTCCGGTGGTTTCAGCCGGTAAGGGTCCGGCACACCTCTCCGCCTTCCCCAGGGCGGAGAAAGTCCATGAGGATTTCCCCGGGGGAAAAAAAGGCTACGTAATGCTATTACATTGGTTTCTAGGAAACACATGTCCCTATTCTGCAGACGTCATATAAATCGTCAGAAATAGACTAAACAATACAATAATGATAGCGCGAACCTATTTATTTTCCACGACTGGTTAAATTCATCTTGTCGTACAGAAATAATCAGCAATGATCTAAGAAAATCACGATCACATTTTATGAAAGGATCAATTAAACTTTGAATCGCTGTTGGTGACAGATAGTACTTTCAATCATTACTTGAATTATAAAAAGGCTGTATCTGGAGCGCAAATGATGCAATAATAATAATAAAAATATTCCCTGTCTGCTTAGAAAGGAGGTTAGAATGATACTTACAGCGATAATCCTCCTGACAATGTCCTCGCTGATCGGGAACCACAGCTTGACCTTTTTGTACAGCGGGTTCTTCTCGTAGTAGTTGACCAGCTCGATCAGGCTCTCGAACTTGACGGTGCCGATGGTGTAGAGGCGACCTTCCAGCTTTATGCGGCAGTGTTTGATCTCTTTCTCCGTTCTGGAATGCGATCAGCACGTCTTGAATATGGAAGATTACGTTGTGGTATTATTGTTAATTATTGATGTGGGTGTGTAATGTAAGTTCTAAAAAAATAAGATCTTTCTGTAAATAGCTTTTGCGCATTGACTTTTTTACTGTTTTTTTGATGTCATTATATGAGAGAAAATTATTGGTTTTTATTATTTACTTAAAGTTATTTTGGGTAGGTATCGGTCATTACCATGCCGTTTGCCTTCATTGGTCATCAAAAGACCAAGGAAACAGACGCAATACTGAACGGTCACCAAATAGTTTTTCTTACAAAGAACTCGAAACTTATTTATCGATATAAACCCAATCATAAAATATTGATGTCGCTTCACTATATATAGTCACACAAACCGATTCTCTGGATATTCCACCTAAGCTTTACGGTCCGCAATGCCTATTTTTAACTTTTACTACCTAAGAATTCATATTGTGGAATGCTATAAAGTATTTGGGTATTGAGTTAAAAACCATAAACCATATTGATCACAAAACAACACGTATGACGAAATGATTTAATGATTATTGTACAACACACATTATAACCGTAGTTATAGTAAAGTTTGACAGCCATTCTATCTAGTTCAATTGTAATTTTAAAACTACTACTAATTTGCACTACTTTAACAAAAAACCTTCGTAGATAAATGACATAACTACAGTTATTACGTATAAAATCAAATAAAAAACAATAATAATATAAAAAAATATAAGAGACAATTCAAAATTCAACAATAACAAGGCAAAAACAGACAAATAGAAAACGTCTTACTAATGAAATCGTTTGAAAAAATAAACGCATAAGATACTTACTGATGCAATCCAAATACATTATATCAAAATATGCAACGTGTGTGAACTTGGTCACCGATCTTACCTTTCTATTTCTAAGTACTTGATAAACTATACGAACATTAGGTGTCAGATGTCACTCGATTATGATTTACAATACTAAGTTACCGTCGAAACGTCGCGATGTCCATGAAACCGGATTAGTAGAGTAAACAAAAGCTTACGCGGTCAAATTTCGACACACCGTAGCACGTACATATTCAAGTAAAATGTTTATAATTATTGCTTATTTCATTACTTATCCGTCACTAAAATTCGTGTTTTCAAATAGAACATTTATTTCAAAAAATAAATTAGAAAAAATTGGTAAAATACCTAATGCCGTCTATCTATGTCGATATCCGCGAGTTATGTCAGTTGCGCATGATTTACGAGTTCTGAAATATTACCCGCATTGTTAAGCACTCAATGGTGGAAAATAAATAACTCTGAATACGTTACATTGTAAAATGTATAAGCTTTACTCCTGATAACAATCTACAGGTCTTAGGTCGTTTGGAAATACTTCAATGTAACGTTTTATAAAAGGGTTAGATGGCTTCTTTGATACACTAACCCCCGGTTTCCGGAAAACTAATGAATTTAGTCTATTGTCAAAGTTACTGATCATGACTGTGATTCGTGACTGTCATACATCCAACACTAGCGTCTAACTTCAGATTTTGACATCCGAATAAAATTGTTTTACGTCTATCAACAAACCATGAACCGGCTTGAAATGTTTGTAAGTCTGTTACCTTTCAGATTCGCATATAAGTTACTACATATAATACATATTAAACTTACAACTTCGCTCCGCGCACACAGATGCAGCTAACACAGCAGAGTCTCGATAAACAAATAAATCACGCGATAGATGCACTAGATAACAGCAATTTTCAATTTGATCAAATCAATTTTCCTATTTGTTCTAGCACTTCTAGTTGCTTGAAGGTCGTGGGGGGATCAGAGCGCAAAATATTTGATTGCTGTGATTATTCTGCAGTTACAGTTATACCTAGCACAATACGATCACAATAAATATCGAGATTGGAATCCTAGAGAAGGTTATTCAAAGCAATATTCGTTTGCGACTTCGAGGTATATATTAGGCTATGTGTGTCGCAATTCTCTAAAATATGCAACAGTAAACAATTCTGCAAACATGTATAAATCATGAACTGAAAAGTTATGCACAATATCGATAAACTATAAACAGATAAATATTGTGTGGGAACAAGATTTAGTACTAACCTAAAACTGATAGCAAATGACGACTGATCTTTCTCGCTGGGTCTGATCAGGAACGCGCCGTCTGTGTTCGCCTTACGCAGCAACTCTTCGGCTTGGGCGCGCGTGCAGAAAGGGTGGAACCACTCTTTGTCCTCATGCTTATTCGGCTGTGGTACGGGCTCCTTCAGAGTTATCAGAAACTCCTAAAAAAGAGAACATTATGTATAGACAAATAACAAAAATCATATGAGACATTTTGTATATTTTACCTGGCTTCGGAGAGGATGCTGTCTGTAATGAGTGATCAAGCTGTAGAGGCTATCAAAGCATACGGTGTCAATCAAATAATACTTTGTGATTCCCCTGTCCTGCTTCAGCTTTATGCGGCAGTGGTTCACTTTGCCCTGCCGCCAGAAGGACAGGCAGTAGTCACCCACAAAGGTTACGCTTTCTCGGACAAGAAATGTTCCGTCTCCGAGGTGTGCGTGAGATCGTAGGAGCTCTTCGGCTTCCTGCCTGTTCCCGGCCAGCTTGCCATGGAACCAGCACTCGCCGAAATGCAACTCGTCTTGAGGCACGCAGGCTCCTTCGGCCTCAGCTTCCCCGTCACTCTCCGCGTCTGTCTCGGTCTGAGTACTGTAGTGCTCAGTGTAGTATAACTTGTTTTCAGTCAGCACAAAAGCATGAGGATTCCATTCCTTATCGACGGGATCTTCTAATAAAAGAATACCGTTTTTTATCGAGTTTCTCAAGTCCAAGTCCTTTCCCTCCTCCTGACGTATAGCGAAGGAATTCTCCTCAGCTCCTTCGGGTAGCTTTTTGTGCTTTAACAGTATCTTCCTGCGTAAATCATGGGGCGAGGGCAAGTTAGTCTCATTTTTCTCGAAGGGCGCTACTAGCAACATATCGCCAAAAACATCTTGGAAAGCGCTCGCCATGCGGCGTTGTTGCGGCAAGGAGCAGTTATCCTCAATAGAGAGTACCAGGGGATAGTCAGAACAAACAAAGGCGTGCTCTTTGATGGTACGTAGTACGTCCATGAATCGTATCTTTGTGGTGAGCGTGTGACCGTGGTAGATGAACGGCGTTCCATCCGGGCCATCCCAGCAATCAAGTTCAATGCAACGACATCCAGCCCTCAGACATCGGACGTAAGCTTCTAAAGATGACTCGCTCGAAAATTGATCTCCCGTCAAATAACTAAAAGTGGAAACAGAGTTATTTTGTGGAAGATATGTACAAGCAATTGCTAAATAGTAAAGATTGAAAATGACTTACGTATTGTGCGATGATGATATCCAGTAATGTGAGAGTGGTCTGGTCATATTCTGAGTGACAGTATCATGTTTGCTGTCCCAGATTGTATTTTGTTTCGAGAACAGCATCTCAATAAACTGCAAGAATATTTAATATACAGTTTACTGCCTTTAATTTTGCCAACAATAAGACAAAGAGTAGTAGAGGTTTACCTCATGAAGAGTAAAGTATGGCTCGTATATGTCCCTCTGTGGGTCCCTCAGGTAATCCCTGATGAACTGGGAAGCAACTGCTTCGTCATCGCCGAGCTTATCATGTTGTTCGACACGGAGGAAGCTTTGGAACTCCCGTAAAGTTATAGTAGAGCCATTCTTGCAGTAAAGTGAATATTTGTCAAAGATGTCGTGAACATTCTGGTAGTAGAAGCGTGGCATTAGCAAACAGGAATTAGACGAGGCTATGAATGATATTACTTTATTAAATAAATTCCACCAGATATTGTTATGCCGGAAGCTATCGACTTCTTGTCTCGTAAGGTTCTAGAACGATGAAGAATAGTTTATTAATCCGTTCTATAACACATGAAGTTTTATATAAAATTTCATGAAAGTAAACGAAAAATAAAATGCAGCTCAACATAAGGCGTAAAAACAACATTTATCTAATTTGGCAAAAGCTTGTGATACATAATGACCAAGTTAAATTTACCTGCTTATAAAATGTAAAACCAATCCAATATCTGAAAAGACCTTTAACTCAAGTGTAAATTGAATGTTACCAACTATTTATTGATCTAGTTGTAATAGCTCGATGTCCTATTAATTAATGTGGGATTACATTTAATATTAAAGACACCATGTCAATTGCAGGCCCCTCCTTGACACACTTACCTGACTGATTAGCAGGTGATCAAGGTTTAGCAACCTTGAAAATATGGAAGGCTGAGTAATAATAAATGATCATGTCAAGGCTTATCATTGATCATAATATGTAATTGTCACCCTCACACCCTGACACGATTTCATTAGGCCGACCAATGGTATGAGATCTGTCCTTGTTAAAACTGTTCAACATATGAAAGCTCTAAGTACTAGGACTGTTCGTTTGGTGCAGTTAAATTTAGTAAATAAGACTTTTGTGTCATGGGGATATCATTGACACAGTTTAATGTGTTGAATGTCCATCACTATGGGAACTAAAGGTACCTTAGGCTTCAATTAATAGATCAAGGATAGTACACCTGCATACCACCTCTTTTCCTTGGCACAATTTCAACAAGTTTAATTTAAGTTTCATGAATACCATATGGTAGCAGTGATTGCTGTTCTGTATTGAATTTTATATGGCTTCTATTTTCATCACGGTCTTGCTGGATTTTCCCTGACATAGTTCTCATGTGATGTACTGACTGATTTGACTCAGTACGCCTCAAAGAAGTGGCATGGTTGTATATTTAGAAGATCATGTTACCAGTTCCGTAAAACACCCATGCTTAGCTTGATTCAAAATTCTAATATACTTTATGAAAATCAGATGATTATATTCCGCACACAAAGCCGAGTGGCGCTGATTAGCACAGCAATGACCACTGCGCTGCATGCTGAACCCCGCGGTAACGAACATTTAAGCGAACCACCAGCGCTATTTTAAAGATTGAGTAGGTGTTTTTTTCACGTAATTTAAATGGTTTTGAAAAAAATATTTACTTTGAAGTAAGGAGCAAATTTTTTGAGGGTCGTAAATTCCACTATAAAGTGACGGGAAATTCTTAGTGATTCGATTTAAAGTGAATCTCAATTTTATGTTGGGAGATTATTCAATCGATGTAATGAATCAAAATAATGTTTTGCGGTCGCGCTAATATTAAATGATAATTTTGTGTTAATTGAATTACTTGCAAGTAACGCAACTTGACGCATTTAAGCTTTTTTTCTAGATAATGGACATGTTGGGGGCCTACCATCGATTCTTTTATCAAGACTTGGGTAGTAAAAGAGAGATGTCTCTCTTTCACTCCAGTTTGACTATGAGAGGTATCTTTAGGCCCTTTACTGCGTATTGATTGTGGTCAATGATTTTAATGTTAGGGAGAGAACTTACATTGGAATTTTTAAATATTAGTCTGTTTTTAGCCGTCGTTTACGTACGTAACGGATTATCTATGTTCGTTGACAGGCCTAATTTACGTGTCTTCTAAAATTATTTACCATTTCATATTTCAACCGTACATCGCAAATGTTCTAAAAACTTTTTAATCACTAAATCTGGGAGTAGGTAACATAATTTTGTTAACCAGAGAGTTTCTTGATAAGTGTTTAAGGTTTTAAGGTGTACTCACTGGTCTAGCCAGTGGCATAATCTATAAAAATGAGTTTGATGTAAAGCCCTTATTAAACGCAGTAAAATAGTTTTAAAATAACAATACAAACTCAAGTGCAACATCCTTCCATTGTATTATCATAACAAAATTTCTGTAGATCAGATTACCATTTCTATGAAGACTGCATTATTTACATTAAGTGTTGTAGGATATGCAGACATTTGATATATTAATAATTTGCTGACCGTGTATAGGTACATCTATCAAGACTACTGTGCTAAAATATTATATGTATTTTTTTTAAGTTTTAAAGAGTAAAACCTGTTTTAAAATAAGTATTTTTTTTTAAAAGAGTTGCTAAGACACATTATTGTATGAGATGAAGAATTATGTGTATAAATATCGATACAAAATTTTCGGAATTCCTTTTTGTAATCAGTTTAGAATGGATTAATAAATTATGGTGTTAAACTAAAAATTCAGTCATAGCAATGCTTTGCAATTTACAAAAGACAAGTGATAGCTCACCAACAAAAACTCAATAAAATAAAAATAATTTGCAAATAATATAACATATAAAAAAACAAAATAAAAATACATTTTAACTTACATTCTCGTCGAAGATTATTTTTTGGTATAAAAGTGAGAAATCATCGAACCCTATTTCTCCCCTCTTGCTTGTATCCACTTCTTGGAACAAATCTCTCAATTTGCTTGTTGATATCTTGCAGTTGATTTTTGGAAGGAACGCCTTCACTTCCTTCAAAGTAATACTAAAAAAAAAAAATACATGTCATTTGCTGTTATTTAATTTATGTCTACATGTTTAGAGGTATATCAGAGTGCCTTGCAAGTAAGTGAATATTATTTCCATTTCCTAATTCAAATATGAAAAATAAAATTTGAAAATCCCATCAGAAAAAAAGTAAATATTTGCTTAGCAAAAATACAATTCGCAACTTCACACCCACTCGCCTTAAGTGCTTAATCACAATATAATCAATAAATAAATACATGAGATAACAGTGCCAGTACAAGCTGCACTATATTCAAATTTTAGCCGAGTTTTATTCTTCAGCGTTCACTATTGATGTCCTTCTGAAGGTTATGAATACTTTAAATAATATTCATGCACATAAAATGTTAACAACTTACTTTTCATTTGCATTTTCTATAGCATAGAATTCTTTCCTTAGCCACCTTTCTATTTGGAGCGGATAGGATGCTGTAATAGCCTCCTCAATGAGAAACCTGACACCCTTCACCCAGGCATCACACTCCTTATCAGTTTGAGCTGCAAAAGGGTTAATTTCGCACAATGACTCAAAATTTCTAGATGTATGTACACATAGAAATCAAAACAATTCGGCAATGCACTTCAACAAAACTCACAACCAACCATCGATTTATGTGACAATTTGCTGCTGCCGATATATTTAGACGTGTTTACAAAATATATATTACCTGCAAACGAAGCTGCACGCAGTTTGAACTCTGTGCCATAGTAGATGGTGAAACATTTGGAGCTCTCCAGCCGCTTGGACTCCTCTGGCCACCGCTCGAAGTCTTTTGAAGACTTGCCGACTCTAACTTCTTTGATATCTCTTATGTCCAGGGCTCCTTCGTAGGCATTCTTTTGCGGTATGCCAGTTCTAGACCAAATCACCTGATGGGTTTCTCGTCTCACAGAGAGTGAGCGGCGTTCGGGGCGTTTGCGCGGATAAAATTTGAGGATCATAGAACCACGTTCGATGTGAGATATTAGCTGATCAGCCTCATGAATGAGTCTATCATGGGCTCCCCCATTGTAGCACACCGGATTCATTGCACTGCCGTTGTTACCGCCGGGTGTAACAATACTGTGGCGCTGCCTACTACTACATGAGATAAAATACTGATTGAATGCAGCTATGTATGAGTACGTATATTCAAACGAATAAAATATACCCGTTACCCGTGTCTGTATTTTACACACACTTTGCGCTATTTTGTTTGTTTGACATTTCCAAACCAAATGAGAACTCAGACTGACTGAAGCAAACGGCTGCGTTCAGTTTTGTAGCATGTTTAGTCCTTCATTTTCAAGGCTGGCAATTGCGTTCACTTAGGAATCAATAAAACTGAGTTTATTTAAAATACAGTGATATTTATCGTATTATAACGTTATGGAAGGTAAAAATTATTAAAAGAAAAAGCATTATTCTCAGCTGAATCTGTATAACTTTTATTTGTAAGCAAAATAATATTATTTTTAAGTTTAAGTCATCATTACCTAAACATGATTTCATTTTTACTTTTCTGAAAATTACCACCTCCACGCATATTATTTATAGGTACTTTATTTATTCTGTTAGAGAGTTATGTACCTAATGTGAATAAAATATATATTTTTTCATACTTCCCGAATTTTTTCCGGTGATAATAAGTACCGTTGCATTCAATCCTTTGAAGGGGTCATTTAAATAGGTAATTAAAGAAATTTTCTTAAGTTAGACTAATTCTATAATTAATATTTTAACATTGTATCTACCTTTACTTTAAAGCTAAGCTACAATTATTATTGTAATTGTTAAAATTAATTATTATAATTGTTTAAAAACTACTTATAACGAAAAAAATAAATAAGTAGGTAAAGAACCAATGGAAAAAGAGGGCTATCACTAAGATTTTGTTGTCTGCCCATCTTTCACCAGGCTGTAACTCATGAACTGTGACAGTTTGACAATGTAGCCATTGTTACGGAAAGTAGGCAGATCACAAACTATGGAGAAGTTCTAACACTACTTAGCAGTTAATGAAATATGGCTTGCTCTAGGTCAGGATAATTTAGGGGCTCTATATAACTATTATCCATTTACATTCACATCCGCCGTGCAAAGATACCTAGCGGCAAGGAGAGCTTGCAAATAAGTAATTAATATTTATTGTCTGCCAATATTGTTGTACTGAGGATTACAATGCAGGACAAAATGAATAAAATATGACTCTTGACAATAACAAGTTAGCAAGTCAATATGTACCTACAAGTTTTATTTGAAACATTGTTATTTCTTTTGTTAAAAGCATGGAAATAACTTTAGATGGCTTTCGATAATAATTATCAGATTTTTTCAAATGCATTACCATTACTAAACAAGGAATGGCAAAGGTCTTCTTATTTAGACATCCAACAGGCATTAATTACCATGACTGTTCAGTGGTCTTGAAAAAGTCTTAAGATATTCAGATATTTAGTTACAAGTTTAACCAGCAAGTAGGTTGGCACTACTTTTTAAATTTTAAAAGGTTCCAACGATAGGCACCTACTCGTAGCAACTATGTCAGGACTCAGGTTATATACCAAGAAGTTAGGTAAATTAAAAGAACGTGATTGAGGGCTTATTACAGAATAAACATTCCACTATGGTTATGGTTGATGGTTCGATAGCTGAACCACTACGCCCAATTTGATAAAAAAGTGTTTATCGGTATAGTCTCTTCAGAACTGATAAAAATATTGACAGACTAGGGGAGCCGAGGGTTGTAGTTGCTACTTATTATTACATTTACAGCTATACTTACAACGCGGATATTCCTCCTACGTCGCTGTCGTATCCTTACAGGCAAAAAAGCCGGTAAACTTACTTCTGCACCACGTAATCCATGCAAACCTGTCTTTTTCTCTTTAACTTTCCTTCTTTCCTGTTTGCTCTTAGATTTACTTTATCGACAAGTAAGCAGTAAAAGAAGAGCAGTCGATCACTGCCAAGAATGCGTAAGAAAGACTTTTATTTCATCTGCATAGGTATATCTTTTCAAACTTCAATATTTATTGCGATCATGAGTAGATACAGATGTTATAAAACTTAAAGGTACATACATGATACCCAGTTAGGGCGCCGCAATACATTTGAGGATTCTAACATTACTCTATCCATGTAGAAAATACAGTTGTTGAGATACGATTATTTATTTTAAAGGATTGAATAAAATAAAACCACTAGATAATTAAAACGTTTTATTTGTTAGAAAAAAATATACACTTATAGTTATCTCAAAATATTTTTATTTCTCGTGTCCATCTCTACATAGATCGGAATTTGCAAACACATAATTCATTACCATTCAAGACCGCAAAATTGACCAATACATTGGAACTTGAAAATTTCCAAATTGGACAAAAAAAGATAAAATAAAGCTACCCTAGTAGTTAATGAAACAAAAAGCTTGCCCGGAGTAAAAGTTCTAAGGTTTCCGCAGACACTGGTACATCATTCCAAAAATACGTATTGATTTATATTTAAATACATTTATGGGTGATCACAATAATAGGATGGATGATTTGAGCGTGATTTACTTAATTGAAATAGTGCTTAGCAAAATAATTTAAAACGTTAAAACTTAGCCAAGCTCTGTTCTCTTACCCTGCTTAACATCTATATAAATAGCGTTGACTAAATTTTAAAATAATTTACCATAATTTGATCGATACTTATTAATTTATGTATATAAATTCGATAGATTGATGCATGTATCTGCGGAACCCATAGGCAGTACAGCGTGCCTAGCAATGTTTGTAGAGTTGTGGCGTTGCTGGGCACGCTGGCGGACAGGTTGTGGCAACAGTCGTGCCAAGGAAAATAACCAAAATTATAACTGCAAACTTGATTTATTATGAGGGTAAGATTGCGGCAGTTCCGCGGCCATATAAAAAGTTATTTATTGCCATGTATTTATTATTGGGATCTCTTTGATCCGCTTAACATCAAGACCCGGGTGACCGCACCTCCCTACCCTCCCGCGACATACAAATTCAGATCTACGTGACGTAACAGTTACTACGCTTACAACGTTTACACAAGTGGTTTCAGATAATTGTGCGCAGACATCGCGACGGCATCGAATAAAATCAAACGGTCTATTTTATAAAAACGCCGTATAAAAGGTGATTCTGAGTTGAATTATCAAAACCACGTGTGTGAGCTTGTCTTTCGATACACATAAGGGCGGCGCCGCGACGAGGCTCGCCGCGCCGCACAGTACCAACTGCTCAGAATTTAAAACAGTCATTTGATCGCTCCAATCATTTGTTGTAGTTAGTTTGGAATGTTTGTGGCGTTTGTTCAGGCGGCTGATCGTAACGGTACATCGATAAGGCCCTATACAAAACTATAATCGGACACTTAAAGCTTCAAGTGGGCGTGTAGTGTTCGTTTAAAAAACCACATTTATAAAAATATCGAATCATTTGTAATGTGGCGTAGATATAGCGAAGCGTCCTAGGGATCGAGACCGCTTCGGAAATGAGATCGCGTTACAACCCAGAGTCAGGAATTGTCCTTGAAAAGCAATCTACATATTGTGACGGCTCTTTCGAGCCGCAAATATTAGGGCTGCGCGAGCCCTCCTCTTCTCGAGTTTGCTAGTTCTGGTAATCCCACTGATGTATGGTACCCCAATAGGGGCTCATGTAACAAATATATCGCCACTATTTCAATAACTGCCATCAAATATAACTTGTACGAAACCAGCACAGAAGTCGCGATGCACCTACAAAAATATTTTCTTCGCGGATGACAGAATTGAACGCGCACCGTGGCGGCGGCTTCACATTACAATATACTTTAACATGTACTGCTTTTCTATACTACTAACATCCTCATAGAATGCACAAAAACGCACACACATTTACACATAGAGGGATTCTGGACATGCGACCGACGGTAAACAGTCAATACGATTCGATGTTAATTATTGCCTGAGGTGAATCGTGTTCTTGTGGGTCGCAGGTGGAGAATGCCGGTACATGAGAGCGACATCGATGAAGGCAGCATGTAACGTTATTACTTGTGTTATTGCAATGTGTAGCCGCCGCTGGCGTACGCGGACGGCGGCGGCTACGGGCCCTCGGCGGCCGCTTGCATCACTTCGTCGAAGGCCTGCTCGAGGCAATGCTTCAGCTCCGCGTAAGACACCACCAGGACGCTTTGTTCGTCGCGGGACATCAGCTCCACCTGGATGAACCAACAATATTTGATTTTACCTCTAAAATTGTGAATGTAATTTTTATTGCTCTTGATAAAATAAAAAAACAAAATAAGCTTGTGACTTTGTACACCCGACGGTATTAAAAGAAAATCTAAACAAGACTCTGTAGCTCAATTTAAGAGACAAGTGAACAATGTAACTGATATTACATTTAATATTGAAGAACCAATAAAAATTTCATCTAACATATGATTTCAAATAGCTCCACTATCATGAATGAAAACGTTTTAAAGTGTTTAGCAGTGTAACTGGGCCACGCAGGTCCTGCGGTTCGTTCAATTGGATAAATATAATCATAATAAGGATCTGCACTGGAGTGCAATTGCTCGGTGACAATCATCCTATTGTGTCATGTAATCTTCGCATCAAGTACTTGCGTCTTTCGGCGCTTCGGTAGGCCTTTGATAGCCCTTGCTCTACGGGATTTGGCAAATTAGAGGTAAATTGCAGTACATACATATGTTTGTAGAACATATTCTTCCAAGGTTTACAATTTTTTGTGAAGACTAGATTTAAAAGTCTCTCTGAATCTAAGTGATACTAATGGACACTTTGTTTAGCGATTTGCTTACACGACACCATACACGAAAAACATGCTCAATATCACTACTCAGCGCCAGATGCCTAATGAGCGCTCCACCAAATTTGACTATTCAAGCCAATAGATCCGAGACTCTTGATATGTAGTCAGACGTAACCCGGCAAAAAGGATTGGATCTCAGCGAACTACTATAAAAACGAAAAGAAGAAAAGGTTGAAAAAATTTCACCCTCCTTAACTACTCTAATGATCGTCCTCTGGAGTCTAGTTCACAACCCTTAATTTGACGAGTATGAATTGAATTTTGTTTAGAAGAAACATTTGAAAATTTCTCACCCTCGCCGTCGTTCCGCCGTCCAACTGGTTAAGGCAGTGCGCGAGGTGCGCTTGGTCGAGCCAGGGCCGCCCGTCCGCCGTCACCGAGTGAAACAGGTAGTCGCGGAACAGTTTCAACATGTAACGGTCCCCGGTCTCCGACCACGACGCGTCTAAATTCAACCTAAGGATAAATATGTTTTAGTATCGTGAATTGGAAAATTAAAAGCATCTGGAAGAGGTAGTTGGAAGAGGTTTACCTCATCAGTCTCGGTCTATACACAGGGAACTAATAGACAAATGACGACACGTGTTTGATCATCTGAAAGCTGTTTGAACAGAAGTAGAAGCGATTCTTTACCTTTTATTTTATTAGCATCCAATAATTCCTAAACAAATGTCCAGGATGTCCCTCTATAGACAAATGACTAATGTTAATCAAGCCAGTTTAGTTCTTAAGTTCACAAGACTCTGCTACTCAATTATTTTAGAATCCAATCATTTATCGTTGAACAAACACAAAAAGATTCTTCTTTAGGTAGCCGTCGTTGGAGGTTAGTCATGCGGTTTGAATCTCCATAGTCCACCATTTCTGAGTGTAGGTAATTCCCCGAGCCTAAGCTCACAAGCCCATGTTGCACAAGTTAATCGATCACAGGTTAAGCTACGCTCGATACGGTCGGTCTATACATGGTTCACCATCTATACTATTTTAACATGCTTCATGTTTCGCAAGGCACGTAAAATTGTATGTCCTGGCTGTTATAAACTGACAGTCGTTAAGGGTAGTTAGAAGCTAGAAAGTCTGTCACCAGACAAACTCAGTTGCCCAGGTAACAAGTTTGCCAGGTAACGGGTTCAGGAGGTCAGATAGGCACTCGCTCCTTGTAAGCTTGGTACTTAGGTGCATCTGATAAGACTGAAAACCGATCCCAACATAGTTGTGAAAAGACTAGGCTGATGATGATATCCAGTTAGTTTTTGAGTGTTAGTAATTCTAATATCATGCATGCTCATATAACAGAAGTTGACCAAAAAAACCATGACAGTTACCGTGACAATCAAACGTCAGAAAATCACACGAACTCCAAGTGTCATTGTCAAGTTATGCCAACAATGAACTAGATTAGAAAGCAAACATGTATGTATTCAGTGAAAGTAAATTTCACTTATGGTATCGCGACTGTCCTACTTAACGTGTCTGTCGAACAAAACGTCACATTCACGAGAATCACTGAAAATTTCCATTGCCGTTTTATATAAACATCAATTTCGTTATAATAAATGTATAAATACATACATGATGATGTTTTACCACTTACAGGTATTTTTCAGCTCCGTCGCGGGCAATCGTGATGCAACTTAGAAAAGCTTAATACAATGTTAAATAATTTCAATGAGTATTGTAAGTTTGATCTTCGATTGACGAAATTGTTTAAGTGTTATAAGTTTGTTAGCAATCTATAATTGGTGAATAAAGCGTATTAGTATTGCAGAGAAGTGGTCAAAGCGCGGAAGCTTGCATGCGTAAATATCAGCGTCATGGTACTGCGCGAACATTTTAAACAAATCATGCTTTTATTAAAGAATATCAGGGAAATGACATTAGTATTATCCGATAGCCGATATCTTATTGTTTCCACTGCTTCTAATACTCTATTTTTTATACTAAATGCGGCATCACAGCTAAATCCTTTAACTACTTTAACCATCTAATACAAAATTTCCTAAGAACGCGTAACATTCGATTTAACCTGCCTAACCCAACGTGTTCCTTTAGCACACGTTCAGACAAGCATGCAAGACGACTTCTATTGTTACTTACTCAGGTCTCTCGTTCACAACCCCTAATTTGATGAGTATGCGTAGCAGTCTTCCGTTATCGATCTCGCGAGCCAGTTGGTCTTCGAAAACATCCGCGCGCCGCTCCAACGCCTCAACCTATTGTAATATGACATAATATATTACTCTTTTAAAGAAGAAATAGGAGGTTATAAAATAATAAGTTTAGCGAGACTCACACACAGTACTAACTTCCTGTGAATTTTTACAATGTTCTCGTGTTGTCTAATGAATTAAAACCTTATCGACGTTTAAATTTGGTTCAAGTTCCTCTTTCGTATTCCCAAAGTGCTGTTTGTGAAATTCACGCTGTTTTTCTTTAAGCCAATGTTTTCTACTTACAATTAACCATCTATCGTTCTTAATGAAGTTACCCACGTTTTAAAAGAAAACATTTAGCTACTAAAGGGGTTTAGTTTTATAGGAACTGTTAGCTTCATTCCCCAAATTCTCTGGTTTAGACGTCTGCTGTTTAAAAAGAACTCTGGATGATGAAAAAAAAGTTTAAAAAAAGTGTAGTTCAATACAACGGCTATTAGTTAACAAAATACTACTATTAATTATATACTGATATTAAAAAAGACATTTAGACATGCTAACATTACATGCTTACGTAATTATGTAATTTCTACTTAAAACACGCCTACTAACATCAATCTACATGGAAATGAGTGATTCAAAATCAACGAGTATTTGACTCTAGTGTGAAAAACAGTATTTTTGTATCGTAGCATATTCCTTAGTGAGTAAAAAATAAAAACACTTTATTTAAGTGAAATTTCCACCGAGATTTTAACCATACGTCATGTAATTGCGTCAAATACTCGAAGACAACGTAAGATAATATTTTACCTATGCAATTACCTGTGAGTACGTACAAAACTACTTTCACAAGGGTAATGTGAAATGTTTTTAACATGATCTAATGTAAGAAATAATATTACCTGAGTGTAAAACCTCGCACCTATCATCGGCATGAGATCAGTGACGGAGCGGCGAGCGGTCGACGACGATAATAAATACCTAGATGGAATATTAACATAATACAGATACAACAATCTTACGTGATTCACTCAATGATGCACGCACAGTTATAAGTCGACATTTAGAGAGCACGCAAGGGATACATGGGATGGAAACATCTAAAGCTCTCGTTGCCGATCCGACGCAAGCCGTGCTACCGGTCAACGATAAGTACACAGATGCTAGCGTACAAAAAATAAATAAAATAAATCAAATTCTACATCCATTCAGTATTATACATAATTATATCTGAAAGGATAATCAGGACATACGTATTGTTTCTTTGCCAACTCTGCTTGTTCCAAAATATTGAACGCATTCAGGTGAACTGTTTGAATGATAAAATCTTCGTGTTATAATTCTGTGTCGGATATTTATTTAGCATCTGATGTGTGTCCAGTAACATGATAATATATATGATAGTGGCCGCTTATTATACTATTCTAAAGGTACAGGAATATAATATATTATGTAATATTATAACTAGTTAACAAATTGGTTATAATTTCCCCCTTATACCTAAACATGAATTATTAAGGATGGACATGAAGTATCAAAATAATAATAAAAAAACTAAGCCTATCCACCCTTTACAGATTTTCCCAGCACCCAACACTCCTTGAAAGAATAAATAACATACAATTGAATAACCTATTATACTATAGATAGTTGTCGAACAGATCTATGCAGATTGACTGCTTCACCAGACTAGTAAGGACTTCACTGTTAGTTCCCAAGAAATGAACCTATTTATAAATGTTAATGTATATAATGATATAGTAAACTATGTATGTAAGTGTGATATTAGATAAATATTTGCCATACAGTATGAGGTTCTTAAGGTCGGCGGAGTATGTTCGGGCGACGAGTTCCATGGAAGCGGCGAGGTTGTCACAGTGGATGGTGCGGCAGGCGAGAGCGAGCGCTAGGCGACCCAGGGCAGTTAGGTCGTCTTGCTGCGCCTAACATACAATTGAGAAATTAATGTTACAGCTAGTGTAATCTTAGAGACCAAATGCATTGTTTTTCCTTAGGAATTATGTATGTAAACGCGCAACTCCATTCACTTATAAGCTAAGCTAAGAGTAAGCTACTAAAGTGACTTTTTCGGAGCTAAAATAAGTAGTTTGTAAAGTAAACTCAACTTTTGACTCTTTGCTATTTTTTGATCTTTGATAGGTAGGTGGGTAGTTAGGCAGTTACGTAGTTCTTACCTGTCCGATATCGTTAGTGTTTGCATGCAGGGCGTCTATCGCGCCGCACCACGATATACGCACGCGGCATCCGTTCATCACTACTTTCGTTGGATCCAAGCTGTGAACAAAAGAGGTTTTTATTTCTTACACTATTTGTTTGTAGTTTAGTAACCTTTAGAGACCTGATTGCATGAAGCACATTAACTTTCATCAAGAATTGTAAGTCTTTAGGTTTGAACAGGGAACCTGCTTTATTGGTATGACAATTCATTGACTTCAGTTGCTGACATTCCTTATTTCAAACTCGAAGTAGGTATACATATATATATTTTAAATTATACTACTAACTAAAAACTCCGGCAAAACATAAGAACTAAGAACCGTATGCAATGATTAGTGATGTTCTTAAACTCTTGTTTTCGTTTTGGTTTCCACAAAGAAAGAACTTTGTCCATCGAATATAAGGTTTACTTTTACTCAATGACTTTCGTCAATATGCAATTCTATTCGTTAACATTTTTCCGTTTCCAGTCACAAATGGTATCTAAAAGCGTTACGAACCTACTTAACTTTAAATAGTTATAAAGCAGTGTGGGTTTACCTGCAAGCGAGTCCAGCGGTGTGAACAGCCCTCAGTGCCGCCGTCAGCTGCACCAGCAGACTCCACAGCACGGCCTCGGGCAGCAACGCTCCGCTAGCCACGGCTCGAAGCATGGCATTTTTCTGTACGTTGATACTTTGTTTTGAGATGAATACTAGCAAACTAAACTTATGTTAGCAACTGTCACATACTTATATAGCAAAGTTTTTTTTAATAGACGTTGTTGTGCGGTTCTATGATCAAACTTGATGGTCATTTGAACTCAACGAAGGCAAGTATCAATGTTTAATTTATAGACTTAAGTATTTTTATGATATGTGTAATATAAAAATTCTATATTTCCTGCTTTCACCATCATCTTGACTACAAGACGATGAGACAATTCAAAATCTACCTTATAATTATGATACCTCAATATCGACAATAATCCTACAAGGAAGTCGTAAGTATAAGTCTTTTGCGTATACGTATCATCCGATAGAAAATCTGATGTTATAATTTTACAAGAATAAAATAAAAGGTGTAAGATATAAAATATAAACATACTAAAATATTATTCATGATTCTTGATCAACAGGGACATATAAATAATAAGCGTCTGCGTCGTCGGTCATTGAGGACGAACGAATAATAATCGTACTTCGGACGATGTTTATAAATACATTAATGCATTCAGGACCTTTTCCAAGTGACATATTGTGTACCGATATTTTGCATCTAGAATTTTCCTTATTCTGTAACAGTGCTATTGCAATTTTATTTCTTTTTTTCTGCGTTTCGTTCACTTTGATATTGAACAAATTGGCTTGTTAAGGCCATGTATAATTGGTAGATTTGTTTATATATTTTAGCACGAACATTTTACTAGTTAACTTGGTGCGGGTGATTTGAAAATTACTTTTTTGTTTTTATTATTATACCTTTTTTGGGCTTTTTATAAAAGCCAGGATCATACTGGCACACATACATGACTTTTTATGTAGTTGCAAAAAAGAATCAGCGGTCTCCAAGGCGTAAAGAAGTATCTAATTTCCACAACTGCAATACTTTTACTATAAAGTGGAAACTAATCATGGTGATACACTAGGACTTTCCCGATAAGATCTCTGTACAGCGTAATGCTAACAGCTATAAGCAGTAAACTGTAACATTTGTCGTATTTGTTGAAATATCATGATCTCTTCATTTTTAAGCCAGCGGTACGCTGTTCAACAATACGTTTCAGCGTATCATCAGCATTAGAGGTGCCGGTAAGTCTTCTGGTGTCAAATGTGATGTTCTACGAACCTGGTGGGTGTAGGGCCGTGGCGCATCGGGGTCGGAGGAGAAGGGGTCGTGGAATGCGCCGTTCGCGTCGTTCGAGTTGGTGCCGCCGCCGCCCGACAGGTACTTGTTCATAAGGGTCACGCAGGCGGGGTGGTAGCTGTATACCAGTACCATTGCTAATAACAAAGAAGGATTATTGTAAACTTTAGTAATCTGCAATTGAAAGGTATTTTTTTTAGTAACATAACTGTACTAATACCAATTTCTTAGCGTATATGTTTAGATACCGGCAAAACATTCTTGGAGCTAAGTTCAACATTTCCCTCTTTCTCATGTAGTTAGTGTTTTCATTAACTTAAAAACAAAATCGAAAATGCCAACCTCACTTTTGCTAAGATGTCGATGTGTCTGTCATCAAGCTGCAGTTCATAAACCGTGATGGCTAGGTAGATTATATTTTACAAGTGATGTATTCTGTTGTCGCTAAACAACTAATAATGGAAATAAACATCAAGTTACGAAACTATTGCGACGTTCATAAATTTGAAGAATGATCCATTTTTGTTTTCATTTGAATATTTGTATGGAATACTTTGTGTCGAGAGTTCGACTCGAGCTTGACCAGTTTTTTCATATTTTGATTTAAGATTTATTGCCATAGCATGTAATGATAAATCAATCCAAATAATTTAAGATTAAATAAAAAATTAAGTGCAAAAATTTTAGTTATTGCAATTGTAAATAAAATCATCGCAACGTTTTTCCAGATATTTGATTCCTGTTATCCTGTTTGACACGATTGAATATGGAAAACAATTTGAAATTAAAATTTTATCCAATTTAGCATTTATGTTTGCGCCACCTTTGGGTTGTATACATAATTTATTTGTTAGCGGACAATTTTAATGCATAAGGTCAAACCACGTGCATCTTGCATCAATATTTAAATTAGAACAATCTCAACGTTGTTCGGAAACTTATTAATGCAGGCAATTGATATTGATATGAACGCAAACACTTCAATTACCATTCACACAGTGATTGCAGGGCAGTGAAAAAAGGTTTACATTATTTTCAATACCTAGAATATTTAGATAAACTTAATAGTTCTAAACTCTAACATCATTAACTTTTACTACCAAATAAATAATGTTAGTTCTTTTTAATATCTATTACATAAAAATCTCCTAAACGAATCGACCTACTGAGACTAAAACAAAAACTATTTTTTATAGCCTCATTTTTCTTCTTTTATTCCCTTGAACTAATTTGTATGACAAAACAACGTTTGCTGGGACAGCTAGTCTAAAATATAAATTTCTTGATCACGGTGTACTTAATTTAACTAGTCCGAAACGGTTCGACAGATTCTCATGTAATTTTGTATGTGTTTGGACATCGGAGGTCTGAAAATCGGACATCCTCCGTTTTCTTTTCATACATTTTTTTCGCCTAACACCTTTTGGTGGGACAGCTAGTATGACATAAATGATACAACGCAGCAATCCGCGTGTTCAGACAGACTATTATTGGTGTGGGAAAA
The DNA here is from genome assembly GCF_003590095.1 of Trichoplusia ni. NCBI lineage: Eukaryota > Metazoa > Arthropoda > Insecta > Lepidoptera > Noctuidae > Trichoplusia > Trichoplusia ni. The sequence goes on along the minus strand of NC_039478.1, from coordinate 1,723,609 downwards.
TAGCACAATAGTCAGTCCCAGTGAACAATTTGATACTCAATTAGTAACAACCTCTTCTATAGAACGGTGAACAGAAGTACAATAAAATTGCCGGAACTAATGCCATTTAATGGCAAGACAATTGCTGAAGGTTTTCTTTGTACCTCAGTACTAATTATAGTTGTCATTTGGCGCAAGAGAATTAAATCAATTAACTGTTGCAACTATTGGTCGTAATTAAACTGATCTCGCTGTTTCAATATTTGGAAACCAAAAAGTATTTGCTACCCATATAACACAGCATGAATGGTCTGAGGGTAAGCAAAAATTCATATTAAGTATTAGTTAAATTGAGTTGATGAGATTGTTCTTTGGAAATGTAAATTTAAAATCCTGGCACTTGGCGCTGGACTGAAAAAAAAGCAATACTTAATTATGTGCGAGTGAATACGCATACACACAGTGAATACAATGCGTGTTTGATAAGAATCGATCGGGCCATTAGATATCGAGCAAAAGTAAAAGGAAGGGCAAAAGAGCTTCGACTATCGTGAAATTTTACAAATCCATCTAGATACGAGTATATTATAGACAATGTCGTCTTATTTTTGTTTTCAAAAATAGCTGGCTTTTGTGCATACCAAAAAAAAGATACCGAGCAAAGCCCAATCATACAGGTACTAGTTAAAGAATGAGCCGATCATACTTACAGTGATCTCCGAAAGCCTTGGTCGTGAACCAGTCGTGGAACCTAACTATGTTGGGGTGGTCGATTTGCTTCCACATTTCCAGACGTTTCGTTGCTGATGTGGTGTAGGAGTGGAGGCGGCGCAGCGCGTACTGTTCCCCCGTGTGTCGGTGTAGCGCGCGGTAGGAGGTCGCGATCGAATGTGGCGCTGATCCTTCCAGGGGGATCAGTTCCGAGTACATCTCGACGTTTTCAGGTAAATCTGTATAGAGTAAGAGTTATAGCTTAAATAACTAGTCTAGTAACCGAACATGCTCGTCAACATTTTTGTGTGATGAGAAAACCGATGCAAATTGATAGAGGATATAAGCAAAAGTCTAATGCAAGCCAGATCTTTAAAATAGCCGAAAAGTCACTGAGCCAATCCCACCAAGCGCGATGTTCCGCGTGTTCGATTCTAGCGTAGGACTATAGCTTGACCACAACCGCTGTACCGCACCCTAGGAAAACATGGCGAGGCGGGGGAGGGGGGGGGAGGAGTTTGTGTTATGATTATCATTTGACAGTTTAAGGTGGAACTGTTGTAGAAATTCTAAAATTATTGAAATTCTCTATTTAAACGATTTTGACTTTATACGCCAATGATTAAAATGGATATTTTATATTAAATAAGTATACCTGAATGATTCATTTAATTAATTTCGTTCATAGTATTTGCGAAACCTGTGCTCGACGACAGACAATAACCGTGATAGTATAGGAACATAATATTGAAATTAAATAAAATTGATACGCGATGCAATGGTGTTGGCGTTGTTTTAAATAAAAGTGGTTCATAAAAGCATAACTGACAATTCAATATATTTTACAAAAAGGAGTAACGGTTATTCTGACATAGATTCTGTTTCATCTTCCTTTTCGCCATCGGAACTGGAGTCGGAGTCGTTTTGTAAATTTATAAAAGGTTCGATATTCCATAATGTCATCGAACTTACTATCATGATCCCAGTAACTGTTTTAAATTTTTTGGACATGATCTTCACATCTCTGCCATTTTTCTGATTTGGTCAATATGCTTATCTTTTTTTCGCAGTACCCCGTAGCATCCGCTGCCAGTTTTGCAATATTAGCATCACTTTTAAATTCAAAACTTTCTTTGTCTGCTTTTCTTTTCTTGAATTCCTATCTTGTAATATTTACCTCATGTGCATCTGACACACAGTCCGAAACAAACGACACTAGCTGCCGCCGTAAGCGTTGGCGGCCGACTGACACATCGTGTCGGCCGGTTCCCTCCCCCTCCTCGCCGCGCACATACCTAAGGCGCAGTATAGCAGTTGCGGTCAAGCTATAGTGTTGCGTGATTCACGAATGCTTGTCTTGGGTCTAGGTTTCTTGGTGCATGTGACTTGAATGTTTGTGAATTCCTCACGATGCAAGCATTAGTCGACTTAGATCGGGAGTCGTTTAAAAAAGAAATTGTTTGTTTTGATTGTTGCTATCATTACACCATACCACGGACTAGCACAGTGACAATTCTGTACTTTTCTTGAGTTGATATTAGGCTTAGCGGTACGTAAGATTAGCCAAGTAATTGCCTAAAATAGGTCAGTATACCTCGTAAAATAATGTAGTAACATACCTGGGAACTGTCGAGGGTCGGTCTGCAGGAACACATCGTCATTCCTCTCGTATATCTCTGACCGGATCGTTTCTGGCATGTAGAACGATGCGGCGAGACCTTAACAAAGAATAGAATACATGTTTATCTTTACCATGTCAACGTAATATCGGGAAATAATCACGTAAGTGACGTGAAGCCCAAATATCTTGTCGTCCCAATTTTATTACTTAGTTCTTTAAGCAGATTTTTAAATGAGGATTGGAATTTTCTGATCTTGTTTCATTTGGACAATATTAACAATGGACCACCATTGTTTTTGCTATCCAAAATAGAATATATACCATACATGGATATCAGACTTTGATATGTAATAAAGTCGCAGCATATGTCACACAATACATTTTTCGTTGAGTTAGTATCGATAAGCAGAATGTATAGGAATTTGCTTACATAATTAAAATATAGCATTGGTACAGAAATAAAGTTTTCGAAAACATTCACTTTTCACACGTAGTATTCGAGTTTTAATAAACACAGATTTAAACAAGAAATTGATTTCATGAAGGATTTTTTTTGTCTTTACCGTTTAAATCCCTCTGTAGGTTTAAAGGCTGATTTTGTACTAGAGAATTTATTGAAGGATTTAAAATCACTATTCATATAAAAAATCAGGACTTGAAACAAGAATTTGTTGATGACACAATTCTTTAGAGCATACGGGAATTGAAACAGCAGCACTTGATTTGTCCATTCGCACATTTGATGCCAATTAAACGACCTTCAAGTCAAATCAATCATTATACTTTGGAAGACGTGTCAAAGACTATATTTTAGAACAGAGACATATAAAAAAACTAATATCTTTCGCAAAGCATTTACATACACAATTTTCACCCAAACTTCGACTAATTAACAATAATTTACGCTAGCTTTAACTTGTACACATGTCTTTGTATTTTGTGTTCTCATGCGAAAATCGAGTGCGTTCCACGTTGCGAATGCAGTAGGGGTAACTTATTATTCCACTCCGTCATCCGTGCAGTCAAAGGCGTAATTGTATGGGGGAGGCTAATTACAGGTAAAAAGGTAATATGAGACTGTGATTAATAAAAGGTTTGTGACTATGTGATTCAGTGGGAATATGAAATTAAAACCAGTAGATGCAATCCAAATGCCATCTGTCTCAGTCAAATACATCACATTCAATATTTTTTTATTGCGCATATACTTCTTATTATAGAGTAAAGCCTCGAAAAAAGATTAAAGCTATTTATTACCACATCACTTGAAGAAAAGCAAGGCAAGCGAAACTACGGGGCACAGCTGATAAAATTACATGGGTAATAAACCTAGCGTCAGCCAGAGAATTCTAAGAAATATTTGATAAGAAACTCTTAACCGTAACAATGAGCGCAGCAATTTAAAGCTAATTCTACTTAACACTATTAATTTGACAACAAAAACAAATACATTGTTTAGAATATAGAAGGAAAAGCGATAAAGTAAAAAGAAATGCTGAGCACAATAACAATTGCATTGCAAGGTAAACACTTAGCAGGTGCTATTGGCATTTGATAAGTCGACACAAATGCAGCACAATCGCATCACGTTAATTACCTAGCAACATTTTATGCTAGACTTATATGGACCCGTATATAATAATTACATAATATACGAATTAATTTAGGGCAGTATTTGATACAGAACAATTTTGTATTGACTTCATTTTTTAGAATATTTTTCTTTTCAATTGTTTTCGGCCTAGCGAAGGCCCCCCTCTTTAGTCTTTTTTAATTGTTTCTTGACTAACATTGATGATTCTGTTCTGTTTATATTCTTTGATTTTAGTTAATGTTGTATGTATAAAATATGTTTTTTGATATAATTATAAAAATATAGATACATAAAGAGTAAAAACATCAACAGTTTAACTTATACCTAAATTTTAATACATAACGTCAGACCGTCTGTAGGTTTGAATTAAGCTTTCAAAAATTCAGGATAAAAAAGGAACGATGTTTAAATAATGAATAATATATGTCTAGCAAATCTTTTGAATACCATAAATATATAAGGAGAGCAAAATACATAATACAAGAAGTTTCTTGTTGAAATAAAAACAATATTGTAATTAATATCAACATGAAGTTTTGCGATCATTTGGTATTCAGTATTTGTCGCGCAATTTATTTACACAATACTGTCGCATATCAGACCATTTTTGTCATACTGAATTTTAGTAAAATTCAACAACGTTTGTATGTTTTGGTTGATAGCCCTGTTTCCTTAGCAAACATCCGATACAAGACACTAGTTACAAAAAAAAATGAGATCTGTGGGACGCTATTTGATGTACTTTTATACTTTATTCAGATATATTTTTCTATAAATAAATTGTTAAAAATCATGCCACGCGAAAACCTTAACGATTACTCAACATTAGTCACGGTACTAAGGAACAATCATGCATGTAAAATAGTCAACATTAATCACACGTGGATAGGAAATGCTAAACAAAAACAATGGATATAAACGTCAGTATCGATCTAATAACTTCGCAGTAAGCAATACCAAACCATGGCCTATCACAATTCAGTATGACGTAAACCTAGAATGGCATATGATAATGTTACACGTTATGTATGTGATTTTCAATCGTGACCGCTAGAATAGCAAATCGACATTGAATTTCTAAGTTCTGCATATTATGTTAAGTTGGTGTGATTTGTTTTATGTTAAGCGGATGCTGTCTGGACTGTTACGGGATGACATTGTCCACGCGGTGCCTTCTACACGCGTCCCGTCACGCGGGTATGAACTCGCGTGTACGTAGTATTACCAGCACAATCCGTTTACATGCATCGCGTCTTGAAATTACGCGAGTACTTCACTAATGCGAGATTATTATCGCGTCACGATACGCGCAGAAGCCATGGTTGTTGTATTTAAACAATAAGCGTTAATAGTTGAAACAGCTGCTTATCAAGCCAATAATATGTTAGTCGCTTTTTACGACGTTTTTAGTAAATCATGTTTATGAAGCTTGTCCTTCCTTGAGAAATATATAATTCTTCTTAAATAGGACAAGAGACCTAAATAGAATAAGTTCCATGATCAAGAAGAACGCAGAGTTTAGCATTGAACATAACATAAACATATCCAAGGCAGGCAGGAATGTCTACTGTATTCAATAGATTGTCGCTGGAATTGTTGTTATAAATATACAATTAAAAATTAATATGAATAGGTAAACCTATTTTCACAAGTACAAAATAATAAACATTTGAAACATTCTTAATAGGAACGCATATAGGTCTCACGATTCACACACACCAGTGCGTAACGGAGGGGAATACTTGAGATTTAACACGTTAATGCATACGTGTCACCGGCTCACAAGACAACTACGACAATTTGCATTTGATTCGCAACCGACGCCGCTAACAACTGTAATTTTCCAATTTCCGTTTAAGGAATAACAAGGTGTACTGCGCTTCATTTCCTCCAGGCACCCCAGACGTCAATCAAGATTAACTGCATCATTTTAGTATTAGCAATTGTTTATCTTGTCGGTATTGCGGCAATGCGAGTCGATTATTGTTCGACGGCAAGGTTCGTGTGAAATATTACAATCACATAATTTTATCAGACTTATAACTAAGTGGCACGATAAGCAGGCGACGCAATGTTTCATTTCAACTATATCTATCGATCTGCGTGTAGTTTAAAGAGATAACGGAGTTAACATTCCCGATGAGTTATCTATCGATCTTGTGCCTTTTGTCGTGTTTACATAGCAAGCAACTATTCTATAATTTAATTAGTGTATCATTAAGTCTAATGCGATAGCTTAGATAACCGTCTACGACGACGTTTGTCTTTAAAGGAATGGAAATAATTGTAATTATAAGAAAATAAAAATCAAGCAATCTAAAATAGAATTTTGTAGATGGTTGTCAGTACTGATTGAAATAGTCCTAGTGTTTGAGGTCGGTGTGTAAAATATGCAAAGTGGTGCTTCAGTCGAAGACGGCCCAAGTTAACGGTCGATATATTATCTGTTGATACAAATATAACCAACAAGCTACAATATTAAACAAGATTTTTGTAGAATTTCCACCGTAATTATATATTTAATTGGAAAAGGTTGTTATATTGACTATTTAAGAGATAAATGCTTCGAGTGTGTTCTTCGCATTATCTTGCAATACAATATTTGCTGATACGCTGTGATTATAATATCGTTTGTTCAACGTATGCGTCAGAGTAATTGACATTTCGCACAGCTTCTAATGATTTAAATTGAGCTCGTTATATCGAGACATTACCGAGTAATAAACAACGGTCGCTGGAGTCAATATCGCTAGCTTGTACATCTATTGAGCACTAAATATCGCTATTACTGCACAAATTATACACTACTTTTTAGTTCGCCGGCGAAGATTTTCGCTCAATCGTTAGCAAAAAGACAAATTAAGAAAGTGACCCCTACTGCTTTCAAATTAAGGTTGATATCAAAATGTTAAGACCAAACGCAGCTTAGTACTACTACACGTGTACAGCTGACTACTCACCTCATTAACAAGGCTTTACATAATCTCTAAGAGTGACAGTCGAGGATCAGGATACGATGTGGGTTAATTCGCTTAAAGGCTATTGTAATTTATTTATAACATATACTTACACATTACTTTCAAATTAAGCCTATAGTATGTCGAAATATGTAAATTAGTATATTACCTGATTTGGAAGTCATGGGGCCAATGTGTGTGGGTGTTCCCGAGTATATCTGTGTTGCGTAAGGCGACGCTGCACCAGCGCCGACCGCCCCACTCATACATGCCTCCGGAGGACCTGGAGAACATAATCGAAGACTATGTAGTTGAAAACATTACTTTCATTATGAAGGTGAGTATATGTGGAGGAGCTATGAGATCTTTAGAGCAAGATGGTGGACTACACAGCTTGTAGAAGCTTCTTACTTCTACATAGACTTACTTCAAAAGTTCATAAAACGCCATTTCGAGTAAGTAATTTGCCAAAAAATGTTGACAGCAATTAGCTAAAAAAAGCGCCGTGTATCGGCGGGAATCTGCATTGCCTGATTCACGTAGCCTTATTTTTTTTATAAATATCATAAAATAACTTTTCATTGCACATATTTGTTTTTCACTCGAGAAACGAGTGGCTAGGCTCTGAAGATACTCGTTGTTTAGCTCAAAACTGCTTACGTAATAAGTAAAGAGCTATGAAAGTACGATATATACAGATGCTTTTACTTTGTAGACTGTAAACATAGTAATTTTCTAAGTAGGCAATTGAAAGCTTTGTGTGTCCGTTCCGCCGACATCGTATATTATAAATAGAAATACATAATGACATATTAGCGATCGGTAGTGGTTCTATTTCCGATGTGAAACGTGCTTGTTGTTGTTGGGCAATTTATTGAATACATTACTACCTATTGCCTTTGACTCCGCCCTCTAACTGTTGGTTATCGTGGTAAAAGTCACTTATGTTCTTTCTTGAGATTCAAACTTATCGTGGTTCCAAAGAATGTGTATATTTTTGTGAAACGATACTCATTTTTTAAACCGAAAGCCTTATTAGCTGATGACGCGTCAGTGATGAATATGACAACGTTTATGCATATTAATTAAATAAATTATAACTTTATAATTAATCTCATAAATGTTATAACATTACTTTGTGTTTTGTAATCTTGTAATGTTACATACATTACACCAGTCATTTAAAGATAAACTGCAATAGTTTAAAACCGATAAGAAACTACGCCCTTATACTTCAAGGCGTAAATTATAAATGGCTACCATATCTAAAACATGGTTGAATTTCAGATAAGAGCCATGTATTGAAAATTACTTATTACTGACCACAGGTAATATGTACTGCAGTAACCAATTATGTCTAGTAAATTCTTAGATGGTTGTTGGTATATTTTTTTTGCTATAACTTCATAACATAAAATTCATGATCATAATTTGTAGAAAATTTCTATCCAAATAACCTATACTATATTATATTGGATAGGCTAAAAAAATCTTCTATTAAAATGCAATAGTAACTTACCAATGGAAGTGGAAGAATTAAGTGCTCCGGTTGTGTTTAGACTGTCTGAGTTTGTTGAGTAGAAGTATGTAGTTCCACCAACATTTTCCTATTGAAAAACCAAAGAGTTTTTATGAAACCTACAGCTCACTCATTCAAATACTTACATATACTATTAGTACTATATTCATTACATAAATTATTAATCAAAATACTATGATATTTTTGTTCTTTTCTCAAACAAGGCAGTAATACCCTCAGCTAAATTAATAACAAGATTAAGATCAAGTTTTGAAAGTTGGTCATGGAAAACAGGTTGTTCACAATGTGACTTACAGTTATAAGGATAATACCCTTTACATTTAAACTCTTATACACTCAAATAACTTGAATTGTCATTTAATTCCCTGCCCTACTTAACAAACACAACATTATGACTCATATATAACACCTCAATTTAAATTTATATAAATGTAAATCTTTTAAACATTCATTATTCATTTATTATACTTAACATTAACCATTTAAGGTACAGTTTGTTTGTTTGGTTGCAATTATTGTTTTTAAATCTAGATTAGGAATTTAATATTTACCTGATGCACTTGTGATGTGTTTGGGACACCAGACAATTGTGAAGGTGATGAGCTTTCAGGGGATTCAGGCAGAATGGCGGGCTGAGCAAAATAGTTCATGGGAACAAACTCAGTGATCACCACCTGACACAAACACCAACAATATAAAATATGTTTACTAAGCACAGCAAGTGACATGTCTAATGTAAACAAAATGTTCATAAGTATCTTACCTTTTTAATGGCTGTTGGTGAAGACTCCAAACTAAGTTTTCCAAGGGCCTGGTTCAAGGACCTTGTTGGAGTCGAAGTGGACCGATTCTGAAACATAAACACGTAAATTTGGCTTCTAAATTTAATGAACGAACTACACACACAAACTTACGAAAGTCTACTCACCATGTAGGTCGCCAACTTCGACTCCTGAGGAAGCCCATTTGTAGGAGGGGAATATTGTAAAAAAATAGAAGGGTCCATAGTCTCCAACTCACGATGTAACCAACTCATGATGAATAACAAAAAAGACGTGCGTATGTAAGGTAACTCGGTTGCGGGTATGTGACGAACGGCTTGACGTTTGATTGTAGCTACGCGAAACGAACTTCGTTCACCTCAGTGAACATCAACAACCCATCTTCCTCGCCTGTCACATAAACCTTACTAAACTCAAACATCACAACTGCTGACCGTGATCTCGGACATTTTCGCTTTCTTTTCTCTGTAGATACTTGATACACTATTTAACAGCCGTGACAGACGATCAAGCCATACACAAATATGCGATTACTAATCTCATTGTCACAAAACTTATGTGTAATACATTCGCTCATCAATCAATTAATTCATACGTAGGTCAGTAGACTTTTTAATAAGTATAAAACATTTAAAATTTCTAAACAAAAAAACAGGATTGGGACACGAAGACAAATACACAGTAATAGGTATTAACTATATCTACCAAAGAGTAAAGTAATACAACGAGAAAAGACATCTAGAGTTTTTGTGTACACAATTTGAAGCGCCATCTACATTTTTGTACGAGAGTAGCATAGAAACTCACGCAACTGTGAATTTCTTATACAGACCAGATTATTGGTAGACAGAACTAATATTGGTAAATTATTTGAAGTTACAAATAATTTACTAATGTCAGTTACGAGATTTAATCAAAAAAACGGTCCCATTTTTGTATCTGCTCTCGCGGTTGACTATGAATATATTATAACTAAAAAAAAGTCATGCAATCGGCACCTATACATGGCTTTAGCATTTTTGAAACCGGTACATTAACATTTAAAAGTGTAAATGTAATCATTGCGTACGCTATTCTATATTTTGATCTTTTTTAAAAGCACTCTGCGAGCACGGTGTTCGTATCTAAATTGAACTTGGTCTATGGAAATTAACAGCAAATTGGAACGTTTGAGTGTACTGTTCAAAATAATAGATGGCATTGTAATCGGAATAATTTTATTTTTGTTTCTCATCTATAACAACAAATTATTAATTTTGTAAAAGTATGTTAGCCAATAATCTGTTTTGACATTTCATTACATAACTTTTTAAGTAAATAATGAAATTCTGCTATAAAGTTAGTTGTACATTGTCAGTGTTAAATCCAAAGAAATAAACCCTTCGGTTTGTGATGTAGCTTACGAGAATACTTTTACTTATTTATTTATCCTGTTCGAGATATTATAGATAACAGACAATTATATTCATTTTTGTAAAATCAACAATAAGTACTATTTAAGTGCTCATTCAAACTGAGGAGTGTCTTTTATTTTCTTCTCAAAACGCGGATTTCCATTATACTGCACTTTGTGAAAGCATTAAAGTACTAAGAAACCTATTCTTTAAGACATGACGTTATAAGGATATTTAGAGAATACTATTTATGATTACGAGCCTGCAAAAAAATACGTTTTACCTTGCCTAAAAATCTTTGTTATAATGTTTCATAAGTAATCCAATCAAAAATATGTGATCAACAATGTGTGACATTATTGTGACAAGTTCATTATCTGTAGGCAGTGCATGTAGCCCCAGCTTTAATAAGTTTTGACAGATAAAAAATACAACCAACTGCGGCGAGTCGCTGACTGACGTAAACGTAACGTACAAAGTGAATTCATTCAATTCAGTTTCTTTCTTTTTGTACTAGTTCTCTCGCGAAGTCTTCTAAAACATTAAGGTTTCGTTTTATTGTTCTTTGATTGTATTAAATCTGTTTATTTTCCTTGCTGAGCGCTTGCAAGCTAAGTTTTTATGATAACATTACTTTAGGAATTTGTGTTTTTTATGCGAAGGAAAAACGGTGCACGTCACAATTTAATAACTTCTTATTAGTTTAACTTGATTACAGGTACATCCCTACTGCTTGTAGGCTTGTTAGTTGTTGTGCTATTTCTGTAGATAAAATTACGTGTGTTGACTAACAGTTTCGATGTTGTAGGTCACAAATCAGGATGGAATCCTCGTATCAGGGCGGAGTAGCGGACGAAGAGGCTGGGAATAACTTCCAACGCCTCTCGCAAACTATAGCCAGCAACATCAAGAAAATATCACAAAATGGTATGTGTTTCCATTGTTCCTATTTACGTAGTAACTTTTATCTCTGATTTATCTTGTACAGCTTTCTTGTCATTTGTTTATTATTAGTCATCGTCTATTATGTCCGTTTTGTTACACTGAAGTAGTATACATTTCGTCGTTTATTTACCGCGAATTATCATCAAAGAATGGAAAATTTAAGATACAACAATGTCAAGGTCTAAGACAGAACTTTTTCTACTTTCATTCTGGAGTTATTGTAATACCCACAGACTTTCCTTCCATTTTAAAAATATTTGCCAGTTTCCTAATATTTGGATATTTCATCATTTAGCTTTATGATTGTTAGGTTATTGACACTTTATCATATCCTGAATGTCTCTTTGTAAATGCATAAAAAACAAACTACTTATTGATAAGTACCTTTTGTTCAAACATGCTACTGTAATTTTTACGTCATTCTTAGACACAATAGTAGGTCTCTTAAAATGTGGGCAGATGACATGCTCTAGGTCAACTATAATGCTGGTGTACAGATAATTAGGTCCAATCAAGAGGTAGTAGTAGTAGATTACTCCTCACTATAACTTGCTATGAGTATTCCTTCTATCTTTTACTCACTTTGTCTAGTACTTTGTTTTATCAAATAGGCTAATAAACTTTCTACTTGGCAGTGTCATCTATGTCAAAGATGGTCAACCAGCTCCAGACTCCACAAGACTCACAGGAGCTTCGGAACCAATTGTAAGTGTTCCTTTACTTACTCAGAAAACAACAAGCATTACATAAGTTTATTTACAATTCTCACTAAGACTACTGAAACGTGGTAACTGTAAAGTGAAATTACTAAATTTTCAATGCCATTCACCTTAACCCTTGCCATATAGTGACCAAGGCCAATACAGTCTAACAATCAATAATCCATGTATGTCTGTTGCTTGTTTAGGCGGCAAATACAAAACTACACACAGAAGCTGGCTAAGGACACATCTTCTCTTATCATGGAACTGATGAAGCTGCCAACCGATCAAACCGCCAACAAATTAACAAGAGATCGCCTCAGTGATGAATACATGATGACTCTCAACTCATTCCAGGTCAGTAATACAGTTATTATTAATTTAGAATAGTCTTTTGAAGTTCCTCATGACATTAGATCATTATGTCAGAAAAAGGTATCACACTTTTGGTTATTTTTTTTGTCCTGCTCAAAAAAAGATGAGGTAGTAAGAAACTCGTACAAGAAATGAACTTGGACATTTTTTTGGCTTACTTCCGTTCAGTACTGAACCTTCAATGAAGCTGAGCCTTCCTTTCTCTGGTAGAAATAAAAACCTTTTAAGCAAGTGTAGTCAGTGCCTCAACCACAGAATGTAGAATAGTTGCCTAAACATCGTTTTTATGTAACTGGACATGATAGTTATCAGAAACATTAAAAACAATCTTGCCCCAAGGTGAATTAATTTTGGTCAGTCTTGGGAAATTCAAGGAATTAACAAAAGGATGATTCTTTATCTTATAGAATCAAAAGTAATTTGTATTATAATAATTTGTCAATGTAGGGAAAGCCGTTAACATACAGCTAGTTTAGAATCACTGCAGTAAATCAATAGTGAAAACCAATCTACACAACAAAGACATCATGGTAATATATAATTCAATGAAAAGTTTCTATTACTGTAACACTGCAAGGGCTAATTAATAATAACATGCTAGCTTGTATTCCCACTGCTATTGATTATATTATGGCCTCAGTCGCCTGTCTCATAGCAACTATATATACACTAGCTGTCCCAGCAAATGTGGTTAAAAAAGGCGTTATGAAAAAAGGCGTCCGTTTTTCAGATCTACCGAATATTTATACAAAATTTCATAAGAATCGGTCAAGCCGTTTCGGAGGCGTTCTATTTCGTACAACGTGACACGAGAATTTTAAATATTAGATAATTTTTTACTCAATCAAAGTCTAGAGATTAGTTTGGTTAGTTGGTTAGTCTTTTATTAAAACTTTATTTATTTAGCAGTTCTCTACAATATGAGTTACGCTTTGTGGTTGCTGTTATATATAGCATTAACCAGTCAAAAATAGGTTTGTTACCATTGAAAAGAACTATTTCAGATTCATATGCAAAGTCTTATTAAAAACAAGTTAAAGACTATATTACATTGTTTTTTGCTTAAAGAAGGAAAGTATTACAACTATCGAGAATAATTAGCAAAAATATTTTTCTCTAACAATTTCTAAGTAATTCCTTTTCTAAATAAAAGAATATGGAATGCAGACGTAATGATTATTCATCGCTATTGTGCTGTGACTATGGTATCCCGTGTATTTGTAAATACGTATGTAAAGCGTCTGTAGAACGTTTACCGCGAATGAATACCTACTCAAGAGATTTTATCACGAGGACCCACATACAAAACAATTGGAATTGCAGTAGGTTTATGAAGCCAGAAAGTAGCATTAGGTATTAATCTTGTTTTGTCCTACCAAGTTCTATGTGCGAGATATAGAAGCCTAGTGGACAATGAATTTAAATTCTATGCAGCTACTATCAAACATTTCTAATTGTTTAAAATTTGTAAAAAAATATAACAGAGTTCTTTATTTATAAGCGTTCATAATGTTGATGTAAAACTATGTCAATGCTTAATGATGTTTTAAAATACCTTTCAATGACTTGATAGACGAGTAATTATAGAGGGGCTATTGTGTCCTTACAAGTCTACCAGTAATTATTTTGTATGATACTATTCATTTACTACGTAAATAGCTAAATTTGTATGCCCAAGTTTATTTAAGAATGTTTCATCTGGAATGTTTACAATACATAGACAATGAATCATCCCAAAATGCTGATACGAATTTGTGTCACAAGGTTTTATTCTCGCGGACTCTTTCCATGAAACATAGAGTAAATATAAACCGAGTAAAAGTTGAAAATAGCATCGGTACAGAAAATAAAACTCAAAGCAATTAAACTATAAAAGAAACTCGGCATTAATTACTTAAATAAGTCGTTAAGCTTTTAAAGTTAGCTCTTTCGTGAGCTGGTTCCATAAAGCGTAGTGCTACGTCATTTATTAGGAAAAGTGAAAAGTATTCGTAGGGAGAAAAGCGGTTGAGTCAAAAGTTTCAAAGTTTTTTTGCCGCTTCATTAAAGAGGTCTTAATTACTGCCTTTATGGACTAAGCCGCTTAATTCGCTTCGGCGACTGAGTTCGCTTTGTTTGTTATTATATTGGTGAAAGAATTGTACAGTTTGTATGGAATCGTGCTCATTAATGCTTTAATACAACTCATTTTTGCGTTATCAGAATAATAAACACTTAGAACTTATATCCATTAAATACATTTTGTCTTTTTTTATAAACGTTCTGTAAACATTGTCTTACATTTAAGTTCCTGCAGATCTCAAATCGGACTGTTTGGTCAAACTAAATGGAACTACTGTCAAAGTTAGTCAATAATGAATAGTTTCTAAATAAATGTTATTTAATTAATTGTGCATTTTTTCCACGTATTGACTGATAGGTATATTTACTGTTTCGTGGGAGGAAAACCTTGTTATTTACATATGTGGCTTGTTAATTTAACAAATGATTCTTACGTCATTACATTACGAGCTAATCTGTGTCGCCCAAACAAGTAGAAATTCCAATTCAATTCAAAATTCGTGTTTCTCACGTTTGAAACCGGTATTAGCGCTCAGTGCATAATTTATGTAATAATGCGGTTAACATTATAAGTTTATCATTAGACATGAGATTTAATACGAGACAAAATGGATGTTTGAAGGTTGAGAGGTTGGGTGAATAATAAATATATGAATTAATTATTCTAGTAGTGTATAAATAACATGCCAACCATTTTGTACGAATCAATTATATTTTTTTGATAACGTCGTTCGATAAATGTTGTATGATAAAGTGTGCTAATAACACTTTCCTACAGCAATTTAAAAATAAAGTCTAATTTTGACTATAAGTACTCTTTTTTAACTTTATAGCCAAGCCTCGTATGCCAATTAATAGCACAGTTATTTTTATTGTAACCATAAAAATGGTTGATTTTTTTAAATGGTTAATTTAGTTTTTGCTTTTATACGACTGCATTTATAATAATGACCTTAAACTAGCAAAATGTAACCTTGTATCTTAAATAATTACACAATATTTAGGTATTCTATGTTTACTTGACTTTATTTTTAAATTCCTAACGACAAGCTTGCATGCGTCAGGCACGAAAGATCTCATCATATATTGCTTTTATTGACTTTCGATCGATTCGAATAGCTCACAAGAAGTGTACTTTAATTACTTAATATACGAAATAAGCTTATTATTCTACAACCCATATAAGTAAACTGGACATTCTAGAATACTTTGTGAAATGAATATCTATACATTACCATCGATTTTGACATATCTACCAAAGCTAAGCCAGAACACAACAAGCAAGTTACATTATTCCGAAAGCTAGAGCTGACGAATCGCTCAAATACATATATTAAAGTGGCAAGACACGTCATTTTTCAAAAAGGGAATTACCTTCCCTTACTTCCATAGCTCTACATTCCAAAGCGATGTAACATTTTCTAAGCCCTCTGTAATTGAAATACTCTTACAACGATGTCCCACGTAATGAGCTGGTTAACATCTCCAATCACGTACTTATACGAAGACGATGAACTTTTCGCTGTTGAGTATTAATTTACTTGCTATAAATACGCCATAGTATAACCTATTGTAACTTCTAATTGCTATCGACAGGCGACACAGAGGCTGGCCGCGCAGAAAACAAAAGAAGATGTGAAGAAGGTCAAAGCGCAGTCGGTGAACATTGGCGACCCATTCTCCATAGGTGAGTACCATGCAAATTTATTTTTCTTTAAACGAAGCCCTTATATACACCTTGGTTATTACCTTTAACCCTGCATAATTCACTACTTGGCATGTTTCTGTTTCCTACCAGTCCAACTCATATACGAATCACTCAATATACTCAATCAGAATGTGATTTTGTTTTTTTTTTCACTTTAGCGTTACTCGTGCGGTGACCTGTGCTTTTTTAATTGGAGGAGAGCATTATTTATAACAATGTCAGTTGTGTCACTCTTCTTATTAATGAAAAAGTTTTAAACAACTATAAAGTTTATTCAGAAAATAAATTTTAATAAAGGAATCGTGATTATTCAGCATTCCTCTGACCTTATCCCAATTTTCTTTTTTATTTGGGCTCGGCGCAGTGTGCCTATTCTTCCATACTTTCGTATCTGACGTTTTCCTACAACTAGCACTCTTTGCAGCTATATTATCTTTTAAGCAATCTGTCCATGGTTTCTTTGGTCATCCTCTTTGCTTATGTCCATTCCCATCAATGTTCAATACCTTCCTCACCACATCTATCCGTTTTTGTAACACCACACATTTCTCTTAAAATTT
This sequence comes from Trichoplusia ni, assembly GCF_003590095.1. Classification (NCBI taxonomy): domain Eukaryota; kingdom Metazoa; phylum Arthropoda; class Insecta; order Lepidoptera; family Noctuidae; genus Trichoplusia; species Trichoplusia ni. Next base: position 1,706,681 of record NC_039478.1, on the reverse strand, counting down.
CATCTCCGCTATAGGTTTACAATGACATAACGTCACTTGTCACACGTATCCCTAAAAACTATTTTTGTTTACCAGGTACAGGAAGTAATGAGTTGATGGAAATGGGTGAACCAAACTCTAGGAAACAAGAACAGCAGACGATACAGATGGAGAGGTCGCTCGTCGAGCTGGAGGAGCGCGAGAGAGATATCCGAGAGTTGGAGGTAAGGAACCATGTCGCGTTGATGTCCAAGTGACGTTATCATGCCTTGAAAAACGGCATTGGAAAGTGTTGTCAATAGAAATGTGATCACAATTTACTTTTTTATAATAGCGGCCAGGTATTTTAGCATAGAGGTCGTCGTCATTTCGTGGTCCGTGCGTGATGAATTAGATTGGAGAAAACGCAGAAGCCGTTGCATGGCTTTTCATATTTAGTCAGTAAGATACTGAATCTAAGTCCGAGGATGTAAGGATTCGTGAAGAAGTATCATAGTAATTTGCGAGGGTTATATCAAATAACTTTCATACTTTTTACGGAAGTTTGAAGATGACACTTGAGGAGAAAGGGGCTCATGATGAAGCTGCATTGAATGGAATACACCTTATTGCAGAAAACAGGAATTGCAATAATTTTATATTATGATATCCGCAGTGTGGATCCTAAAAGCTATATTTTTACGACAATCATCGGATGCACCAATGCCCTAAATAATCGATTGCACGTGTCAACGGCTATAACACTAGTGTTTTGCGAGTAGTAAGTCGAACGAGGTTAAGGATCATTAAAAAAAAGTAACGATGAATTTGCAACCATCATTGTAGACTTTAAAATAAATCAAACAAGTTCATTTTAATGAGTAACATTCGGAATGCGCGCTGTTATCAAAGAACGAATTAGTGTAACATATTCGTACGGAGCGGAACGAATCGATAAGATCTATCGTTGAAACTAATAGCACGGCTCCAATACACAATTTGACCGATATATAAAGCCGATCACCAATTTATAGTACACAGTATACATGATTTTTGGATGACGTAAAACATATAAACATGAAAATACATCAAATACATGACATAAAAACTTTTGTCGTAAGTAATTCGACTCTCGGACTAACGAATTTAATCCTTGTTTCGCGGGGGGCTATGCGCATATTTAAGTCATACGCGCAAAATACCTAGACTCGAATTCAATATTCGTGGATCACACAAATGTCGTACGAGGGGATGGTACTCTCCATACGTCGCGAAGACAAGGGAAACTTTGCAATAGGTTCAAACTTTTATTACAACAAAAATGGTTATAACATATATGGCGTTAACATTAATGGAAATGTATGTCTCCTTTTGTTGGAATTGGTGTTTATTATTATTGAACTACTTAGGGTTTCACAAATATTTAATTCGCATACAAAAAGCTTCACCGACTGGATGTGTGGATTACACAAATGTTTGTTCTACGAGGGGATTGCACTTTCGACACTGCAGCTCTGTGGCCTTGGCTAGCTACACCACTCGGCTATAAGTGCAGTCGAAGTTAATATGTCTAAACTATGCAAGGTATCAAGTGCATCAGCAACACATGAAATTGTATCGTATGTAAAATTGTATCGCACAAAGATAAACTCTTCTTAATCCGTGGTTCTGATGTTACAGAGGGACATTATGGACGTGAACCAGATCTTCAAGGACTTGGGCACGATGATCCACACGCAGGGCGAGGTCGTGGACTCCATTGAGTCCAGCGTCGAGCACGCCGCCGTCTACGTATCGAGTGGTACACAGGAACTGAGGGAGGCTAGCAATTACAAGGTATAAAGCTGTTATCTAATATATATTTTATCATGCCACTGGCGGTATCGTCGAGGGTCAATCAAGTCGGTTGAACTGCATGGGTTACATGGAAGATGCGTGCCTCTTGACAGCGCAAGCTTGCTGACTGATCTGACTCTTTCTTCCAAAGGGCGCAGAAGAGCCCCGGAGGCATTTATTTACTCAATATGAATCTATAAAGTAAAAAAACTACATTGTCTGGACATTAAAAGAGGCGATTACCCAAGAGTTTGATTCGACATTTCTTCTCAGGATAGCCAGCTAGGAAATGTCCAATCCAGCTAGCTTAAAAAATGCCATGTCCTAGTGATGACGTCTGTCCTATTCGCAGAATAAATGATTTCATTATCAATATTTTTAAATTCAAGTCTATGATATAGCTCTTTGACCTAAAAAGTTGAACTTAGCGACGACGGTTAAGGTCATCCAATGAGCAAATTGACGGCCAATAATAGGTCTGTTGGTTACAGACGACAGATGACATTACGATAACAGATCTAATATCTCATTACGATATCAGCACGTCACTATCAGCTAGTCTTAAGCCCCGAAGTATACCATCCGAATAATGAGCTATATTCCAATTAAAAAGTGTTAAATTATTTGTCAAACATATACAGTAAAAACACTTTAAGTTATAATTATGTACCGTTGCAATATGAGTTGCCGTAATAGTTAAGGAGTAATTGTATAGGACAATAGCGGCGTTAGCAACGACCTTTGATGTCCCACTACTAGCCGTAATAGCCGTAATATTCAATCAACTGACGTCCCTTATCCAACCTAAACCCTACATATTATTTAAAATTTCAGAACAAGCTGAGGAAGAAGAAGGTGTACCTGTTCCTTGCACTGATCATCGTCGTGTCGATCATTCTGATTATCGTGTTCCACCGCTGAGCGCCGAGCCACCAGATCACACCAAGCACCTACCACAGGGGAACAAATAGGTATCGTCCTTACATCCCCACTTTGTAGCAAATGTGTATAAAATGTTATATTATATCATGTATAAAGGGCAAAGTGCATCGAATTGAATAGACCGTATTCTAAATCAACAAAAACTTCTAAAGAAATCTAAAAGCATTTTAAATGTGGACAACTTCGCTTGTAATATTGTTTATGTTGTGATGGCATCACAGTTTGAAGATTAAATTGTAATAGTTAAGCAAAGAGGTGCTCATTTAATTGCATACATGTGTAATACGTATTCAATTCGTTGCTAGTATATCAAGGTCTAGTATTATAGATATTGTCTAATATTGTATTGATAAGTAGAGCTTTTTATCTTTATTATATTTATAGGACAGTGTACGGATACCTAACCTCACTTCGTATGTCTATACCCTATCTTTAGAAATTGCTGGCAACAACCCGATTATTGTTAATATTGTTAATGCAACATTGCCTGCATTTTTCCCAAAAGTTCTCGTCACTTAATTCCCTTCACCGTTTAATGAGTACTCAATATAATCTTGCCTAATTACGCAGAAATTCAAACTTTCTGCTTTAAGACTTTTAGGGCGGAGAAACGGTATTCAATCTTGGTATTTGTACATCATTGCAATAAATTAAGGTGGTCCTTGTAATTTAAGCTTGCGTTCGCCTATTGCCTTATTGCTCTAGACCTAGACAGTTATACATCAGATAAGAGAGATTAGTTTAGTGTCAAAGGGTTTAAAATTAGCTAATAAGTTTTGTGAGAAATCTCTGTAACACTTCACTTTTAAACTTGGTAGTTTATTTACTTCCAGAGTTGAGGAACATTTGGTTGCCTTATTTTAACTTCTTTAGAATTGGCTTCTTATTAAGTCACGTAGCAACATACCAAGTTATGTATGCTTGGGTGTTCCACAGTATTGTTATTGTTCAAAAATAGGATGACGACCGGAAAGTAAAAATCGAATTAGTCCGTCAGATGGATTATTATGAAATGTTTAACAAGTATTATAGCGTTCATCATGAAAATTGACAAAGCAAAGCTGCTTAAACGTTTCAGAGGAAAGTAAAGACTAAGCAAAATGTATACAAATCAGTGACATTACGCAAAAGTTCTATTAACAGTACTTTGATCAATGAACTATGACTGTGGGTAATAATAAAAAATACGTAGTCAGTATTATCTCTTAAATCACCTGGTGGGCATTAGGGCAAGTTGTCGTCATCCTTATTAAAATATTTTGTGCGACACTAATTTCTATCGTTTTGGGATACTCACACACATTAACATATCCCTTATTATGCGATAAAGTTAAAAGATCATATCATCAAACTTATCTGATGTCGTACAAAAAGCTGCAATAATATATTAATGTTTAAATTCTATTCACGAAACTAAATTAATATTTGAATAGTTGCTAATCATCTAATCATAATTTAAGGGATTGATGTATCATTGTTTTATTAATATATTTTTTCGGTGCATCTTTTGAATTTTTGAATGTTACTGTGGCACAGAGTCACAAGATCATTATTTTGTATCTCGCCTAGTACCATTATTCTTCTTTTCAAAGGAATATTAGTCAGTTGCTGTAACGAATTTACATTTATCTGTAAAATTTATTTTAAAAGGAGTAAATTGTGTGTCGTTTTTTAGAAATTGTTAATGTCTGTATGAGGACTGTAGCTTTACATTATATGCATTGGTAAATATACAAAAAATAATAATTATAGAGTGATTCTTTATTGATTAAAAACCAGACATGAAGGAAGACATGCTGTGCTAAGTTCTTCGAGTTTTTTTTATAGGTTCTTTTATTGGAACTAAAAAGACTACGAGTGACAAAAATAAAGAGAAATATTTAATCAACCTCAGAGATCTCATGTTTGTGTGCTGTTGAACTCAGAGCAAGCTTTGATTGCTTTACCGGCCTATGACAGGTTTATCTGTTCTCTTTTATATACGTCTTTTTGCGCACTGTCAGTCTTATGTCTTGGGTCGGTTATGAGGACATAACAATGCTTGTGTGTCTTGCCTATCCACGAGCTACCTTCAGCCTTGCTTAACAAAATACCAGCTTGACAACAAATTTGTCTGTCTCCAATGCATGTAGGTAGATGTCGGTACAATACAATCAAACAGAAAACTCGTTTGCTGATGCATGATCACAAGTTATGCAATAACAAATATACAGATAGCAATACATAGTGATTCTAAATGTGTGTGTCTATTTTGTTGTTGTTGTAAATGTTATTATCCGCCTTATATCGGCGTTACTGGTTTAAATTGTTGTTGTAATGTTAGGACCAATGTGCCACCGATGCCACCGCACCGTTAACCTATGGGTGATATGAAATATTTTTAGGTGATCAAATTGTCCGTCTGATTATTTCTATGGAGAAGGTACAAATAATTAGAATACCTTTGTTAACGCTACTTAAGATGCTATCGTGTTATACTTAAGGTTTATTTTACTGTGCACCGTTTTGTTTGATTTCTGTAAGCCGGGCCTACTTCTACTTAAAGAATGCTTTTACTTATGTCATGAAGTGTTCTAAATAAGACTCGTCGTGTCGCGTGGGCCCGCCTTACCCTCGGCGTGTCTTGTGATGCTACAACTGGCGGGAAGGCTTTGTGTGGTGCACAAATAAACTTAAACATGTATTCAGAGTGGGTTAGCTACTATAGGATATAGTGATTCATTATTTATACTATATTTTTTACACTATATTTACATGCCATTGTAACTAAACTTCTTTATTTTTGTAAGTCAGTCTTTCCATTATTTGCTTTAAGATATCTACTCTATTGCTAATCATAAGTATCCATGTATAGTTAGTTTAAAATTGCAATATGTTTTATTTAAATGTAAAGTTGTCCATTACTTAAAAATAAATAAATAAACACCGTAATTATAACTTATATTTTTTTTTCTTTCACTCTATTCAGATGCTAGTGTAAGGATAAGGGTGATGCTAGAAATAAAACGCCAAAACCTTTATAAAACACTTTTAATAGACCCATATTAAATTCACACAAATTTCGCGGTAAACATAATTGATCTATTGAACATCTACACTTGATTGAAAACAATTTATCAAACATTGATATCTATAAACTAATTGATTGATTGATTGTACGTCTACAAAGCATAGAGGCGAGCCGAGTGTGGTGGCCGCGTGTACTGCGTGTCTCACACCCGCGACGACGGAAACAGATCTACTGACACTCCTACTGATAAAGTTCTAACTATTAAGAGAAATCCATTAATATCGTAAACACTGATTCAAATATATAAAGTGTGGCCGTTCTAGTCCAGTATTCAACATAACGCCAGATGTTCACCATCCATGATACAAACATTCAAACATGCATCTCGAGTCTCGGCCACCTTAGTCTTCCATTAGAAGCAGCCGCCCAAAACATTCGTTAAATATCTACCGGCTGGGAGTTACCTGTGCGTACGCGATACGATATAACGATAAATTCGAAGACTGTAAACACGCGCTTGTCCCATATTATATATCACGCCAGGATAACCCCCGCCGCATAATGCTCCCTTCCACCGGCTAAATCTAAGCACAAATTCATCTATAGTATATTCGTAAATTACAGTTATGTTATACTTATATATAATCAAGTATAAAGTAAAATCCTTAATAAGCCGTTGCACGAATGTTATAACTTTATTGTTCTCTAATTACATTAAGGTCGACTACTAAAAGCGGTGACATAGATACCTACTTATCAGTTATAAAATAATTGTAACTTATATAACATTAATACTGATAAAACAACAGAAATAATATTAAAAAACGTATCACAATTCAATAAATTAATCACAACTTACAATTACATGCCTTAGAAATTATATAAATAAATAGTTAATCATTCTGTGTAAGTATTATAAAGAAGCGAAAATCCTTCCAAAACGACTTTCATCAATTTAGTTCAACTTCGAAAAGTATCTTGGTCTTAGCATAGCACCCAGCGACGTATGGCGTGCGCGCGGTGCCGCGGCCGGTGTCTGCGAGCCAGAGCCAGCTGGTGACGTCACTCGGGCCGCGCGAGGCCCGGCCGCGGCACTGCTCGCACTGCTGCCCCTCGTGTCTCAATTTATTACTATATTACAAATTAACCATGCTAACTAACTCCCTTACACAGTCGCGTAAATAAATAGATACGTATAATATACATACGTGTACATTAGCCTAACTGAATGATATAAACGCTCGATAGTGGCTCATATATGTCTAATATCAGTGGGGTTCTAATAAAGTTTTCTTAAATTATATAATGATATAACCTCAACAGTGCGACTCACAAGTTGTGAGGAACTTAGCTAGATGTTGTCGACTTGCTCGAGCTCACCACGAGCCTTTAAGATATAAAAATGTAGAAACCAGGCGAGAGTAGACGGCGCCCCTGACGCGTACAAAGATACCTTGGGGTGTCATAGGTATGAGAAGAAGAACCCGTTTTATATAGTTTGGTGAGTTTCGAGCTTGTGTGGTGGGTGTTTAGCAGACCAGGGCCTCAGAGATGGGGTTCTCGGTGATGCGGATGACGGGCGAGTGGCGGCAGGGGCGGCGGCGCGCGCCCTCCGCCCGGCAGCCCGACATCTTGGTCGGGGACAGCGGGGCCACTGGATAACGTACAACCATGTTAACAATGGCACACTCTGTAATTTGCACTTTAAATGTTAATATTATTCGTAATAATGTAAATCTTCAAAATTTTACAAAACATTTATTGAATTAGTTTCCAAAATACTTCTCAAATATTTAATCTAAAACTATGAATTTATTAGCACTGCACAATGGATATAACATAGATGCAATAAAAAAAATATCCATTGTTTAAATCAAAATATAAAATCTTTAATTATAAAACTTCTTTATATGCTTGCAGTGCATTCATTAATGCAATAAAAAAACATTGTCGGAACAGATCCGGTTAAAAGTATTTAAACAACTTACACATATATTATGTATATTTCTAATAACATATAACATAAAGTACTACTTTTCAAACTACACATCAAAGTTAAAATAAGTACAGTAACAATTCACGCTTATGAATAGTCACTTGAATCAAATGCATAATATAATTTATTTATCTACAATAAAATATTTAAAATAATGCTAAATATATTTTTGTGTGTTCTTTGTATGAAAATTTTGAATGAAGCTATCAAAACGGCACAATGGTTAAAGACCAATTAAATTCTTGTGAGAATTTGTTATTTAAATTCCATTTTCCAAATACCGTCATTCATTATTATCAAATAATGTCACACAATTTTGATAGCTTCAGAACAACAGCCGTATGCAAGAACGACGACGACAAAATGACTCAGCTATCATTCTGCCATATTCTTTTTTGAACATACTTATTACACACTCATACACACACCTTTGGTAAGTGTATGTAATATCGTTCTTACATACCAAGCTGGGTTCAAGGGACACTTACTTTGTCTAAAAGCTGGTGATATCTAACAGCTTAGGAGTTCTCTCGTAGACAAACGGAATTACGGCGGCTGGAAAGTTTTTGCAGTGCTAACACAGCTACCAGTGTGGAGGAAACAAAATAAATTAAATAATACATTTACATGAGCATTATGTCTATATGAGCGTCGCTGTATGTTGCTTTCTTATACTTTAATTAGGTATGTAATGGAGATATAAAATCATGTAAAAAGCTATGGCTACATTCCATTGTTGGTAACTAAATATAGAACTTTATTTCTGTAGGTCAATTTAAAAATAATTTGATATATTGAATTGACAAACAGAATTGGCAAAAGATAACTGCGGTGTTTTGTTAAATGTGTTGCAGTTAATAGTAACAGTTTCAAAAATAAAAATGTTCTTTTGAACTAGTTTAAGATGTTACCGCACCAAAGCAAAATACAGCGATATCTAAAACAAACCCATTCTACATAATTTTATAGGAAAATGTAAAATGTTATGACAGCGAAAATAGTTACAAACATAATATTTATCAATTTTAAAACATTGCTGTTGAAGTCATAAACATATTCCACCTTCTTTAAAAAAAACTACGTGGGTTTGTATCATGCACATTCTATTAGTGAAATTTAATATTAATGAATAAACTGTTTTTTTAAATAAGTAGATATTATCCATACCATATACCTGTGTTCGTAAGTAAATACCTACTATTCAACAGTAATTAAAAAAAACGTGTTAAAATTGTATTACAAGGATTAGTAACATTGTAAAAACGAAGTCGCAAATCTTAATAATTTCTCAGTGAACTTTTAATGGGACTTGATTTATTAGCGATATGGTATTAAATACACTCAGAATGTAAATAATGCAGTAACAAATGACATCAAAACTACACAATAAAAGGTTTTATTATAAAATATATCGAGGGACTATCTACACGTCACTACGGAATATAGCAAGTAAGAGTACCACAGGACTGAAGCGGTTGTCTAGCTCTACTAGGGGAAAGCTCCCAGTACATACCAATTGTTAGGTACAGCATAACGCTATCGCATATCCAGGCTCAAACCGAAAGGGGACAATAAAAATAAACTGGGCTTCAGACAAGGTAGAAAGTATAATATAGCTTACCATTAGGAAAGCGCATAACATAGTACGGTCATAAGGTCATATCATCATTAGAAAAAGAGCGATAAAACAAGGGACAGTATATCGTATAGGGGCAAACATCTCAGGGGTAAAGATCAGACAAAATAAACGTAATCTATAAGTACTTAATATGCAAGTAACTATACCCACGGACTTAACTTATTTGGTCATATTTTAACATTCAAAACAATTATCATATCAAAAATATTTACATAAAGCTGCAGAATAGATGCAATATGTTTGTAGTTGCATATATTGTATGCTGAGACACAACACTGGTTTGGCAGTTATTTCTGTGCTTTGGGATATAGAACATTTTATACTAAACATTGTTAGACATGTGTAACTTTATGTATAAAGTAGTAAACCCTATCTAAGTAGATTTTCTTTATCGGTGGGTTTATATTTTACACGATGACTTCTTAGTGGTTTTAATTGTAAATGAGCACTTCATTTTATAAAAAAGTTCGGTTGTTTACACTTTTTTTTTACTATGCTTATTCTATACAGTACCAAATTATGAAAATACATTTTTTTATAGTGCTGTGTATTTTCACTTAAAAGTCAACGTATAAATTGTAAAAAAAATGCTATATTGCATCTATTGAGCGTGGCGTGTTGAGTGCAATCGTATAACATTCGAACTGCAATGCAAAGCTAAGCTTGCATCGGTACACTGCTACAAAGGTCTTCGTTGAGTGTTGTGACGTCACGAGTTCACTTACCGTAGCCCTCCCCCTGCAAGAAGAGGCGGAAGGCCTCGGAGATCTTGGCCGGCTGCTCCTCCAGCACCATGGCCGAGTCGGAGATCTGGAATCACGTGATTATATGTTTTACCTAATTTGAAATTTCCCAGTTATGTTCGGATCGGCTTCCAGTCAAACCAGATACAGCTAAGTAAAAGTGTTTTACTAGGACTACTACTTCTTCTCTCCTACCATAATGCTGTGCCCTACGGGGTCCATAATTGTTCATTGTACCAAAAATTACCACCTTTAATTACATCATGGAAGCAATAAAGTATTGAGTATTGACTGTTATCGGAACACCTCAACCCACCTGGGCAACATGATTCCTGGTTGTCAGACTTTCTAACTTCAAACCACCCGTAACGACTGTCAAAGAAGTATAAATAACAGCCGGGACCCACAGTTTAAAGAGTCGTCCGAGACACGGAGGAACTCGTTATGATATAGATCGACACTTATTCGTGTGATCGTATAAAGCGAGCTTAACCTATGATCGATTATTTTGTGCAGTTATAGCTTAGCCACAAGCTCTTTTTACAAGATATAAATAATAACTAGTATTATAAATGATAATTATGTATTATTTTTTGTTTCTAAAGCGTCAATGGAAAGCTTCATGAACGAGTAATTATTTGCATTGTATCACTGTATTTATTTGTATAGAAACATAATCTTCGCGGGTGAATATCCTATTAAAATAGTAAAATTATAAATAAAGAATATTATGCCATAAAATATGTCTGCCATATACTGGAGTTAAATATTAACCGATTATTACATTTTGATAAATGTAAGTGTACAGTCTACAGAGCTTTCTTTAAGCCATCAAGATCCAGTTTTGAACGCAGTTATCGAAAAAGTTTTCATTGTTTTTTAATAACACCGCTTAAATTGATTAGACACCGTGATGATAATGGATTTTACATTTTAGGCCAAGTAACGGAGACTGGCATATTATATTTATAAAATTTAGAAAAAAAACGAGAATTTATCTAATACTTAAAGTCAAGCATGCCATCGCATTTTCGACCACCGCGTCACCTATGACGACAGTGCAAACTTTGTTTCCCACGTGAATAATGTTCAGGTAGAGTTCTGAGACTGCACTCGTCGGGTTTGTATCCGTGTAGTAGTTCTTACGGTTCCTATGCCTCGGTTAATGGTGTGTTAGTACTAAATAGTGAATGCAACAGGATAGATGGCGGTAGAAGCGCCGCTTGTAGCAATTGCATAGCCTTCACGTTTCAGAGCGGCGGGATTTCGTTAAAGTTTGAAAGTTTTCACGTATAGAGATTGGCGGTTTTGATGTATTAGGCTTAGAATTTCATCGAATTTACATGGTCTCGAGTAGTTTTTTGCTGAGATATGTAAAAATAGGTAGGTTTTCTTTAAATTTGTACATTTCATACCAATTTATTTCATATTATTGACATTACTTAAGTTTTGTCGTATACGCTTTTGTTACAATCATTATTTCTCAATTTTATTGGTTTGTAGCAGTTGCTACTGAAATGGATGTATTTAAGTCTGAAAGTATTTTGAGTAAGGACTAGTAGGTATATCCAGACTACTATCTTACAATTTAAGTAAATAATATTTCAATAGGGACAATAGGGTATTTGTTGAGAGAAAGTGCAACCATCCGATCAATGTCCAGTCAGTTTATGAATGTATGGATGTTTGTTCAATTTTCGCGAAAAACCCACAGAACGGATTTAGACGAAACTTGGTGCATTGATAGTTTATAACCAGCATTAACACATAGGATAGTTTCTGTATTAACACGTAGCACAGTTACTATCCGGATTTCGTGTGAAAACTGTGATTTCGGTTCCTGTGGGATCTATCTGTTCCGAAGACCTACCTTCATCCAAGTAGAGTTGTTCGGGTTGAGACGGCCGTTGAAGGTGACGGTGTCGTCAACGTGCGGCGACAGAGCCCCGGTGATGTTGAGCACCGGCACCTTCAGGGTCTCGCTGTCCCGAGTGATGGACAGGTCCGAGCGGCGCACGTAGGCCTCGATGAACATCGCCAGGTTGGTGGGGTTCACGTTGCGGGAGAAGTGCATGCGGTACACCTGCGTCAGGTCGTGGCTACGTTCCTCGGGGTACTGCAAGAGATTACCTGACTTCATTTAAAGTTGTGGCTCGAATTTGTGATGTGAGTGAATTTGAGTTATTCGCAGTCCAGACTGCCAACATTATACGTCTTATAACTAAATAGAGTCCAACATTAACAGTTAATTAAGTATTTCAAAAAATCATTTTGCAAAATGTTTTTCTGATTTAAAAAACCATATCATTCGGTAACGACTTTAAAGGGAATGTACCCAATCATATTTGACGCAGCACAATTTTAATTTGAAAAGTAATCAAAGCTACATTTTTGTAGTTTTATTGGATGTTCAATTCCAATATCGATAAAATCGAATATCGTACAAAAGCCGGTAAGAGTCACACGATAGTCGATCCGATTTGCATTCAATAGGAGCAAAGGCACGGAACATCGTAAAGGAATCGGTCACGGTCACAGTCACAGTCATTCCTGAACAAATATTTAATGTAGGCATCGCTTGCACGAAACACATAAACTTCGCCACGCAATACAAGCACAGGGCACCCTGACTTACGAACTAAAATATGTTGACTGAAATGAAAATAGTTCTGATGACTGATTTTCGCATGAACAGTTATTTGGCCTGGTTATAATGAAAAAAACGATTGTAGAAAGTAATCTAATAATTTAATCCGTACTGTCCTCAAGAACTGCGCTTAATATTGAGATACCTTTAGCCGTTTAATATAGCATTGTCTGCGGCGTCCTTGAGACATCTCTTTTGTAATGGAGGGGTGTACCAAATATTTGCTTTAACTTCGCTTAGCCAAAACACAAAATAATAAATTCAGAAATTGTTTTAGCAAAAACATCAACATAATTTTGATACTATCATTAACTCAAAATTCACGATATTAGAAGGACGACAATAATTACATAAGTAATCGCATTAGCCAATCGCTGGAACACGCCGTAAATTAAAATACATGGAATTGCGCTTACATAACCTAGTTCGGGGAAAACCTACCAAATGTCATTATTGTTATGAGCTGAAATAGAATTAAATACATAAATATACAATTATTGTACTAGGTTCTATGAATAGCTGTAATTTCGTACCCGTCCAAAGTGGTGCCACATCAGGTAATCAAGCACCCCCTGGGTCAGGCCCCGGTTCCTCAGAGTGCGAGCGTTCAGCTTCTGGTAAGCCCACTCGATCCACCCGGCCTGGCTCGAGCTGCAGTTGATGAGGACCAGAGCATCCACCTGAAAAATATTCGAAATTTAAAGGGCCACCATGACAAGTATCAAAGAGACAAGGACACAATATAATACAGATCTTCAAGGATCAATATACCTATTTCACTTTATTCGAATTGGGCATCAGCTTTAACAATTGAGTGTTTGTAAAAAATCATGTCTCAAAGTAATAAGTAACTCATATTTGATTCCATGAAGGATAATCCGTGGGGATTAGGAAAACTTCCCTTGGTCGTGGCACCGGGAGACAGTGAGCGAAAACGCGACGACGATGGTCAAACACCCCTCTCTCCCCGCAACATCATCATGTCGCAGGTATAACATGAAAATGACGGTGACTTGCAAAGTGGGTAATGAACGTTGTCGTTAGACAGAAATTATACTTAGATACCTATGTCCAGTAGTGGACAGACAGTATCAAAGTCGTTTAAACAAGTTCCCATATAAACGATGGTAACGAAGGAGTAGTACTATTGTCGATTCCGGGGAATGGAATTTATAGATGAACGTGTGCAGTAACTCTATCCAACAAAAAAAATCTGAATGCGTTTGTACGAAAACAACACACAGATCAAATTTTTAAAAAAAGTGATGCGAACAAGGGAGTCCTAGGGTTTCGGTTAGTATTCGCGAAATTCATTGTTTACTCGTGATGCATTGATCCTACAATCCTGCCAACCAAAAATATTTATACATATTTTTGGACGGTTTCACATTTCCGCTTTACTGAGAATAAAAACATGTGCGTTTTTAAGTTTTATTCGTAATTATTTTTAACGAAATTCGACTGATATGAATTAAAAAAGTGAAGTATGGACGAAACTTGTTGCTGTCCAATATAATTGATCTTGATCTTCAAGAAGGCTAGTTCTTAATAGCCTTATATGAAAAAATGAAGTTTGTGTCTGCTTTTATTTCCTTATGGTATAGACCTAAGTCTATCATTTGACATCTATTACTGGTTGGAAAAGTAAAGTACGTTATGGCAAAAAATAATAATTTTTCATTACTGTTTACACAGCTTTTTGCTAAAAACTACTTAAAAATAAATCTTATAACAATTGACACGAACGCTCAAAAGGAAATGGACGATTCATTTTTCATGAAAATAATTCCGAATCGCGGGAGCAGGCAGCAGTCTGTAAATAAATAAGTTTACAGGTCGCGACAACAGTAGAATCATGTTGGTTACCACCATTTCTTCATAAATCCAGTTCAGAGGCGGCGCTCGGCGTGTCATCATTCCATTTACACTCCCGACATTAAAATGAAGATTTCAGCTCACTTTGGAACGTATTCCATACAACGGCTAATACAATATTTAGGGCCGAGTTGAAACGCGATTGAGCGCAGCCTGCTGTTCCCACAATTCGTGCATATTCATCATTAGGAGTAATCAGACACAATTACAAGGGAAATGTTTCGAAAATGCGTTTGGTTAACCTTGTTACCTCTATCTGTATCCATGCTCATACAGACAGTAGTGACTGAATAATCGTGATATGGTATTCTGCTTTAAAACTGCTTAATGCCTAACATGAATTGGAGTTTAATTGTATGAGTAGCAGAACGGGAAAGCAATCATAAAACGATTTGCGACCTTTTCTACTTAATTCTAATAAGCTGCCATTAACGTGACAAAAATAAAATGAAGACATCTTTATTAGACAGATTTCAAAAGCTGTCGAATCCGGCATAAAATACGCCACTCAGAAGTATTTGCGAGTAGTCCAGTAGGTACCTCGACATGTCTAAGAGCACGTACGAGGTCCAGCATCTGATATCCCCGTCGTGTCGTAACACTGTCCAACTGGACTAGGAAGATAGAAAACACCTGTGTTTGTGTACCTTGTGTGTATACTGTAGTGTGCTCCACTGTACACAGTCCAGTCTTTGTTTGGCTGTCGACATCGGGGTTCTTAGGTACTTTTCTATAACATAGATACGAAATTTCATTTTATCTATATTAGGCTTGCCATTTTTCTAGGTTAAAAATAAAGAAAAACCATTTACAAAATCTTAGACTTTGTATAGGGCTATAAAACTATCTTACAAACAATAAATTAAACGTGTATATTAAAAGATTTAAGAAAAAGAATAAATAACGAATCTATTCATAACGTCCAATGGATTCTCGGTAATCGATTCTAAAAGGGCTTTAAATGTTTTTTTTTAATAATATATGTGCATTTAATAAGTAAAAGCCACAGCATCACAAAATACCCGCATGACGTGCCAAAGACCAAAAATTTACGGTATGCAACCATACATTTTTGATATAGAATTATTTTCGTTCGTCCTTTTAGAACGATTGCATTGAATTCATTACACAATCGAAATAGCATCAATAAATCGTTGCACCATTTCGTATGTAACTAGAAAATACCTAATAGAAAAATCTAATACATTTTCCGACTGCAATGTCGAATGTCGAGTACAATTATTGTTCAAAAGTTATAGTAATCGATACGCTATTGTTGTCTGTGTTGCCTTGGATTAGGGTTCATGGTACCACGCCAACCTCTTTCGTTCGGAAGTATTGAAAATCAGCATTATAATGGAACGGAACAAAACCGCAAGGTGGGTTTAGTGTGTATGAATCGTTTGTTAAATCGATCATTTTAATATAATCGATTAAATTAATATGACGCATGGAACGGTAAAGCGGGCTGAATAGTTTCAGGAGATGAGCATGACAAGGTGCTCTTTTGAGACTACTAAAATACAATTATTTTATTAAACGTTTGAGAATCATTTTTTGGCTCGTCCCCATGTCAAAAAAAAAAACTGAATGATGACTGATGTTTTTATCCACTCCGTAAATGTGTATAAGTTGTGTACATTTAGTTGTGTATATTACTTTTAATTTGATTGTGGATCCAAAATAGACTATCTACTACTTCCGATGCATTTTAGTATTAAAACGTATGGTTATAATTATAAGTAGATATTGAACGTAACAAACCGCTCGAACAATGTTCTATTTAACCCTTCAACATAATATCGGACTAAGTGTCCTCTGCATCTAATTAGCCTAGATTCGCCAAACTAAAGGCAGCTTCAACATTGCACTGTATCTGCAACCTACACCGCTATGAGCATATACATTAAATTTATTCTTCTCCGCCGTAAAACTGTCCGGGATAAATATATTCAAATCATAGAATATGAACAAGTAGAAGGAAGTGCCTCTACACTGTTGTAGTATTGGAACATTTGTCGCCATACCCACATATTTAAATCTATATATGTAGGTACATTTATTTTTGATGGGTGCGCATTGGCTTACATGAGTTTTTAACTTCTATTACCGGAATTCCAATTACTTTTTTCTTAAAAATTAATAAATAAAAAAAAACATTTGACTTATTAGTCCTTCGTCGTTCCTCTATATTTTGCAACTGCCTCGAGGATATATAATTTGCTTTCTGCTTGTAGTTCTTTTCATGTCAAAACCAAACAAAACGTTCAATGTTCTGTGATAGATGACAAAAAGCGACAAGAAATGTGCCAAGGCTGATAACACTGAGTACCACTTCCTCCCACTTCCTTACAATCCGTGACTAAATCCGTAACATATTTTATCAATCTCGAGGAAAACAGTTGTTTTATCGTGTTAAGGATGTACACGATTACGTGTAGAAGCAAAGTGTAGGTGAGGATTATAGCAAATGAGAATTTGTGGCATCTAGTTGGCCGCCGGCTTTGTGCAAGCTGCAAGGTTAATGGAAAGTTCATTTTATTTGCGCCAACTTGGATAGTTCTAAAGCAATCTCATAACACGTGAGGTGCTATTTGAAATATGTGAAGACTTAAACGAGGCTTGCAGCGAAACTGCACAACGGAGTTATGTTCATCAGATATTTGAATCACCTCAAATTTTCAACATAGTTTATTAATTAAACAGCCCGCACACATTTTCTGTAGCGGGAAATTATAACATCGTTTTAATAAAACAATTGCTAGTCCTTTGTTGCTAGGAGTGTGTGAACGAAGCATATTGCTTTACCGTCCTACTTTATGAAACACTTGATGTGATGCGTAAAGCCAGCGCCGATAAAGGCTTACTCAGCGAAGTAGATCAGAGCATATGAATAAAATAGATCACCATTCACCTGTACACGTGCCGTATGTATAGTCCGGTATAATACGTATCGTCTATTGATAACCGTTCGTATTCTCTCTACGACTCGCTGACGTGACTATAGATATATTATTTACGCATTGTCTGTGCGTGGATAGGCGCTTTGAGATTAATATCCCGTGATGCAGATAGGGTGTTGATTGAAATGGGAGATATTCCGTTGGACTGTTATTGTATTCTGTCAAAGACTTTTTTTTAATAGAAGTAAGTTTGATATATTAGAATTACTACAAATATTCTACAGTCTATACAAACATCTATTGCGACAATATATGTATAATACATTGTAAATGCCAGTACTTTCAGTCAGATAAGTATCGCTATTAATTTTGTGATGCCATGCATTTCACATTAACAGGCAACTTATATGTCAAACATACAATATAAACGACCCTTGATAATACACCGCCTTGTTCCCATTGCTATTGCCATTATTAATTAATTAGACGTGCCAACTAATCAGTACCCGGCGCTCGCTTGCATATTATATTCCGTTCATTTTTAATAAGTACATTTATTAGCCGACTACAGTAGTACAGAAATATAGAAATTATTGTTTTGTATAATCATTTGTATTACGGATACGAAAACAGCATAAAATACAAAAGTGATACAAAAGCAATAAAATTTCAAGTTTGTTCAGTTTGTGGGATTTTTATCTGATCCAATTTCATCCAAACTACTCGGTGAAACTCGAAACTATACGGAAGAAAGTAATGCAGTATCGGAGAGCTGTGTAAACGTTAGTAGGTTTATACCTAGTCGAGTGAATGAGCATGCTACATCTAATTGGTGCAATTGGAGAAGGCCAAACTAAATGGCTGGATTGAAAAATTAAGCCTCATAGTACTCAAAAGGGGTTCAAAAGTAGATGTTTTTGAACATTTCAAACATATCTACATCAATCTACTAATACTAAATGTTGAGGAAATGTAGATATATCGATATCTGATTAAAACCACGTCTTTTTCGCGCTGTGGTCGATATCACTCCAAGAGACATTTCGACAGTAATTATCGTCGGGTGAGAGATCCAATTCATACATTGAAATGTTTCTTTTCACATTAATGTAAAAAAATAATATCGCTATAGGGCACAATAAGAAAGTTAAAAGTGTTGAAAACAAAAAATCAGGCTGGAAGAAACACCAATATCTATCTACGTGGTCTATTATGGCAGCATTCACAAGGCGAGCTATTTGTGTCGGTGTGATTAGCGATCACTCGGCTATTCGTACAACGAGTCTCACCTTGGGACGAGCGTCTAATCCTCACCATCGCATCGCATCGTTAAGGTCAACTCACTTCCAACTACTCTGAAGCGAATTCGCGCCGCCAGTGTTATCAACATCATGCAAATATAGGTCTTACTTTAACTAAAATATTTTTTTTGTTGTCTACCAATTTTTGGGTTTAGTTTTAAACCAGTTATTATTTTAGACATAACATACTGAAGATATTTGTGTCTGCGCCACTGATTGCTCCTGTTATTGAGAATGACGGTAATTTGATGAACAATATCTAAACGTCGATGTGCTCTGTCAGAAAATCCAATAACGCTGGGCGAGTAGGCAGGGAATCAATCCTTAAACCTCAGCCACGCCCCGAGACCAGCGGGCCATTACATTTGTTTGTCCATTGCAATTTGAGTTCAGATGTGGCGCGAACTAATGGGGCTCAGTAGTGGCGCGAGCCGCGTGGCGCACACATTCCGCGGACCAGCAAAGTAATTATGGTGCACTGCATTCAACTGTACACAGGAAATGAAAGCCGTCGCTGTTGAATAGTGCGCGACATACATGCCAATATACAACGATTTACAACGATCAAAGACTACATTTATACGACGTAAAACACCCTTCACTATACTCCGCATAAAAAGAGGGAAGGTGCAAAGAGGAAAAGTATAAATAATGTGTTTACGGAGTAGGAAAATAATAAAAAAACGATGGTTAGTGTCGAGTAAACCACTCGAGAAGGCGGCGGCGCGGCGTGTTGACGCCTTCTGTATCAGCTCCTCAATCCAATTACGGGGCGAGAGCTTCTTAAGATGTTGATTGAAGTTCTTCCTACCGTTTACTGTCGCTACTGTTACGCCAACGATCGCGGATACCATCTTGCAAATAATAATAGCTTTGTGAATATTTTTGCTGGAATCATGTTCTCTTTAAACAAAATACTAAGTGCTTTTACGTTTATTTCTTTAGGTCAAAGTAGCGAAGAAGAAGTAACTTATAAGCTGCTTTTAAAATGAGTGCACTGTTACTTAACATTTTAAAAATAGCTCCGAAAACATGTACATGCTGAAGGAACATTAGGCTGAGAACCACATTGATGACGGGTGACGTATGTTTACCGTAAAACGTTCGATATTCCCTGTGTTACTAAATATCCTGTTATCTGTAGGCTGCAGTATTTTGTAACGCTGCCTGTCAGGCCCGATTACCCGATGATTAGCAAAATCAGCGTTTAATTTGGCGGACTGTAACGGACAGGGAACTGTCAGTGTTTAGGCTTTGGTTCAATTAAATTTGATATTCACCAGCGCACAGGATACGTGCGCTCGTATCATGGTTGAAAATTGGATAACGAGGCAGCGTGTATGTAGATGCCTAAAACATGACTTAGGATATTTCTGTATATACCTACTGTTTCGTTTCCGAATGATGAAAAATTTACACTGCTTTAATCACATCGTTAACATGAGGAAGAATTTTTCTCCTCGTCTCTAAATGCCCAGTAGTTTCTTCATCCGTGTTTTGTTTCATTTAATTCTGTAAGTTACCTTTTGCGGATGAACGAGAGCGAATCTCGCGAGGATGTTGGCGCCGGCGCCGACGCCGAAGCCGATGAAGGAGCGGATCCCGAAGTGGCCCACCACGTAGTTCAGCTGGTTAGCCAGCTCATCCATAGTAGGGTAAACGTAGCTGCAACAAAATGTATCCGTTACTGATTTCAAATTTAAGAGGAAAACACGTATTAGTTATTTACAACTTTGCAAATAACAATAACAAAGCAAAACTGGATAACTTATGGTTCCTATTTAAAATAATTTGATCGTTGAAAATGCTTCTTAATATAAGACAAAATAAAACTGAAATAAAAACTTATTATTTCAAAAGGAGAGATTTTACAATACAATTTTATCGAGATAAAAGATTTAACTAATAAAATCAGTTCGCACTTAGCGAAAATATCATGTAACATACGGAAAACTCAACATAATCGAGAACAAGAAATTTATTAAAAACAAGGCGTTTATACTATTAACATTTTGCATAAAATGAAAATGTTTAATAAAAATTGAAATGTGAAATAAAGTAGGAATTAATAATGAAAATAAGCAATAATTATTTTTCCTAAATAAATAGAGCTATCTTTTCAAATGCTTTTCAAACATTCAGTATTAACTGACCCGATCAAACACAAACCCACATATCAAAAAAGTCGGCGACATTTATTTAAATGAGAAATAATGTTATGTTTTAAAAAGTTTTATAGAAATAGTTTTTTTTTTCAAATTCTCTAGTACATTAAATAAGCAATTTTCGAGCACACTTTGATCGCACTAATCACTAAATCGAATTTCATCAGCCGCCAGACCTGGCTGGCGATCGTCACTTTTTATTCGAGGGCTGCGATATGATTCGATTAAAAATCCCGACGTAATTTTAACAGGAATATGATTTTAAATATTTTCGACACAGAATCCTATGATTATAATATATTTATAAAATACGGTGACGGAATAGTAGCCAATATGTAAAATAAAATCAGATACAGACGAAGTAGAATGTATTCCCAGATTTCCCGACCGTAGTGATTGCAATGGCTCGGTCTGCATGCGACCACCCAATCTGAATCTGACCGTAATGTAATAATGCAGTGGCTGCATTTGAAAAGTAGTTTGATTATACAATATATATCCACGTATTGAATGTATTAAAATTGGTTTGTGAAAAAACATTTATTTCAAAAAATGTTTTTTTACGGATAGACGAAATAAATGTTTCGTCTATCCAGGAAGCAGATACATCGAGATATTTATTAAATTGACGACACAACGGCTGATAGTTTACTAGATACGTCATTAACATTAAAGATGAGTTTTAAAAATGTAGGAAACAACGTTACCGACCGCTGACCCTATTACATAACACTGCGGCAGGAAATAAATGAATTATGTACGTAGTGCAAGTAGACCCCAGGAGATGAACTCCCCGATGAATAAATGTATCGATAAAACTTCCAAGCAAATGCACTAGTCTTGCTACTTAGAAACAAGCCACAAAGCTGGCCGATCGCTACTGATATACTAAAATATTTGCATATTGCCAAGATGTCGCCGAGGTAACGGCAACTCTATCAAAGTTATGTCATAAGTTTAAGATACACGTTATGAGACAACCGCGGTGCTGAAAACCGCTCCTAAGTCAGTTACGCGGTTTGTGCTTTGATAGCGTTTGCAAAATTTAATTTAACACACGCAGGCCTGGCTTCCAGAAATTATAAATGTACTAATAAGTTTAGGGGAATCGCGTGTTTAACGACAGTGATTGATGTGTGCGGGCCGGCGGACGGAAAATGTGCGCCATACGACACATCGGTGCAGTTGACTGCTGCCACTACTTCATAATTCCATCTACGAAACGTCAATTTTCACACTCTGTAATGTATGTATTTGGTTTCAAGTATTCTGTAGCGTTGTAGCGGCAGTAGAAACTACTTTTAAGAATTGAGGGTTGCTGGTGGACTTTTCATAACGGGGTATTTTACTGAAAACCTTGTCAGTAACATGGTTCAGTATCAGTGTATAAAGGCGAGCTCATTCCTACTTATCGGCGTGTAAGATCTATTCATGTTTGCCTTTACACGCAAAAGTTTTACGTAGTCAGGTTATTAAATATTTCTTTAGAAAAAATTCAATACTGAGAGCTATGAATCGATAAAGAAAGCTCAGTTGCTATAGCAACCTTGAGGAAATACATAAAAATATCATTCGATAGCTAATCAACGACTTATGTGCTTATTGACTTATATTTTATTGATGGCAAATATAAGAGAATTTAGGTTAGAAGTGA
The DNA here is from genome assembly GCF_003590095.1 of Trichoplusia ni. Taxonomy (NCBI): domain Eukaryota; kingdom Metazoa; phylum Arthropoda; class Insecta; order Lepidoptera; family Noctuidae; genus Trichoplusia; species Trichoplusia ni. The sequence goes on along the minus strand of NC_039478.1, from coordinate 1,684,012 downwards.
AATAAGAAGTTAGTATAGGTTGCTGCAGGAACTGGGTCTTGACAAACATCTTTCTTCGAAATAACCTTTTATGTCAAAAGACATAAAGAAAAATCGTTGCGTAAGATATAGGTATGCATCGGTTTCTATGGCTTTAATGGTAAGAGCGGGAAACTTTATAGAATCTTGAATGACTAGATTAAAAGTTCGAGAGAATTACTGAGGGTAGTAAATCAGAAATTAGTCTGGAAGAGGGGCAGCGAGCGCGCGCTGTATACTGCGAGTGGAATGGGCGTGTGCGTCAAAATGGCTAATATTCCTGGCAAAATAATTTTCCGGTGAGTGATTTTCCAAAGTCCCAAAGGATATAAAGCGGCATGACCAGACGTCGTCAGCCGGTAGCCATCGCGCCGCCGTCATGTAGTCGCTACAGTCTATATCGAGCGGCAGTCTGTTACATAACACTGCGGTACCAGACCCACTACCGATACTATTCCGCCTTACAAATAACAAAACCTTTAATTCAAGTATTTCACGTAAATCATTGCATTTATCAAAGTTTCAAAGTTATTTTGATTTATATAAGGAATTCCTTAAACGTTCCAATTTTATTAAATAATCGCGTAACAACAGACAATTCAAACGTGCTTTGAACATGTTAAATGTGCCTTTACGGTACTAACGATTAAATAAGTTATTTTAGGTGGCTTTCTGCTAGTAACAGTACCCCTTTCGTATAAAATTTAATTACGTTGAAAAGCGCAGGCTAATTAAGATTTACTGGAGACCGTATAACAGTAACTAATTAGAACGGTGGCAAATGCAACTCGAGTCTATTGATGCAAGAAAGTACAATGCCGGGTCCTACATATTACGAGTATAGTGCACGATGCAGGAACACTTTTGGTTTCACCTATTAGCGCGTTAGTGGTACGTGTGACGTGTGAGGTTCTTTCACTCGGGACTATGTGTTTGTTTGTTATGAGCGCACTCGGCGCCGATGTGTCGCGACACCCCATTAATGCAGTTTATTCACCTATCTACTAAGGGTGAGTACTCTTTGTTCTGTTATATCGTATTTTACTAAATCAATTATTAGTTTTTTAAAATTTAGTAATGATAAATCAAGGATGTGTATCCATTTCGGGTTTTATCAAGTTATTCGTTTTAATTTGTCATTCGTTTTGTTTCTGTCATACTTCTATCAGTAGGATTATGAAAAGGTTTGATGATAAATGTTAAAATTATTTTCTATTATACAGCGTGTTTAGCCTAAGCGTGAAATACAGAGCAATGTTTGAGGTTCCCGCGAACCGATATAGAAAATGCGCGATGTCGGAACTCGGAACAAGAAGCAACGAAACTAAGTTCATAGTGTAACAACTATTTTTTTATTATAACTTAATCGAAAAAAAACTCTGGAAAGCATATGTATGTCTGAATCGTTGTCCATACTTATATATATAAGTATGGAATAATTATAGTATTTGTAATAGTACTTAATTTAATAAACACAAAAGGTCTATACCACATATGCCCATTGGCTGTATAATTTCTGGGTACATCATTTATTACAATACCTTCTGTTATCCTCAAATACTAGTAAATATCTTACTTATTGTCAATCTCTATAATACAAATTTATTAATGTTCGAGTCGCCCTGATTTGTGGGATTACGAGTTAAAGGTACCAAACCGTCGCGGTTTGTTCGTTTAAATAAGTTCCTAGTTCGTCTTCGCGTTAATTAAGCCTCGATTTGTTAGGTTTGTGAACTTCATCCCAGGATCAAATTTGATTTCAACGCTACCTCAAAGTAAAACTTTGCGGATATTACGGAAGGGATACCAACTTCAGATAGTTTGGTAAACGAACCTTCTGTCATAATTTTATCGATCTAAAACAGCCTGTACATTAAAAATGTTCAAATAACCAGCTGGAAAAAACAGCGACATTTAAACACAAATTCTTTTTTATGGTAGACGAGTGAGCAAGATGACGGCCCTCCAATGGAAGGAAGGCAGACATTTGCTACACCCGAGGGGTTACTAATGCCCTGCCGACCTTTGTAAAGGTTGGACACCGGGACACATGAATGAGAAACATTGTTGACCTTAAAAACTTAAAACTAATACAGCACAACACCGAAGTCAGCGACTGACCATGACGTCTTGTTCAACTGAAATCGAGAAATAGATTTAAATCGAAGCAAAATCCGATCTAGATTCGGCCGGCCTACTGACCTAACCTAATATATTTTTTATAAACATTCTTAGAGGTATAATGAACGGCAGCCGTACTGCAGTATGATATAAATACAATAACGAGTACACTGTCCTTTGGTTGCCTAGCAACGTTAAAGTACACAAACCGCAAAATGTGTTCTTACATATTACCAACGCGATTTATCTAACACAAAATCGGCAACTAACTATTTGCTAGCTATTCCCACCTCCACTTATTCCTGTGTTTCGTGTGACTATAAGAAAAACACACAATAGAGGTTTCAACATCGAGGGACCTCTTTGTTTTCTGATCAAAGCGTGCCGTCCCTTATGTATCTTGCAATTTCATACCATCTTCTAGTTTTACTTCAAAAATATGCATAGTAATTTTAATAAATGGTTAAGTGACTTTATTATATATTCTACATTTTAGTGGTCCTCTAAGTGATTTGTGTTGTTAAGTTTGAAATAGTTTGGTTACGTAATTTTGGATTGTGAAGAAAGTTTGTTTCGAAAGAGAAATGAAATCCGACATGGCCTTTAGTTTCGTGACATTGAGAACGGCTGCAGTTGTTTGAAAAACTTAAACGAAGAGTTTCTCAACAGTGGCGGGTGGTGCACAAGTATTCGCGTTGACCTCGAAACTCGCTCGAAGACAGCACTCAGCTATAAGTACTGTTTGCAGTGCTAACCCCAGTAATTGCGACCTGATCCCGAAGGAAATTACGGGGTATCAGCAAATAACTTATTGCCTTAGTTATCAGATTAATGGTGTTTATAAATTATAGGCCTTTTTACTTAACTGAGATCGGATTGGAAATCATCATTCGCTAAACGCTAATATTAAGTAAGAGGTTTGATATTGAGTAGCCATAAATGTGTTGATAATCAACGGGTACTTTATAAATATGTTTTTAAACGTAATATGAGTTTCCCTTAAATCTATGTTTAAGATCAATACGTAACAAAGAAAATTTGATTACATAACGTTTTTGCTAGCGACATTGTGTTCCATTGAGTAGAAGGGGTCTGCATAATCTTAGTGTGACCGAACACAAAGCACTTATTTGGTTGAACATGCAAAATAGTTATCGAAAGTACCGGAATTAGTCTGATTGCTGAGGCAAGCAACTATAAGTAAAGGGGTATTAAATGTGTTTGTGTGAAATTGAACTACTTAAGTGTGTGCAAGTAATTATAAGGCAAGTGGGTCAGACCAGGGACATTGACATAGGTTGGGTAGTATTTAAGGTAGCCAGGTCTATGCTGCATTATTTTATGCGTCATAATATTGCGACAATTATATTGACTGTTTCTTTAGAATTGTAGGGGTAGTTCTTCGAGTTATTAAGTAGATATACAATTGATATAATAACTGGTTAGGTTTTAGGGTTATGTATCGAATTGAGGCAGTAGCGAATCGACAAGAATAGCCTAATACAATATCAGATGTTGCACGGCATATTTCTATACTAAGACTACGTATATTTTTTATTAATTTACGAGTGTCGTGTACATTTTGGTCGTCGAAAGCGTTAACAACGAATACGTTTACACGTCGAGTTTTTGGCACCTCCATTGTATGCGTGAGTACCAAGCTCGTTTTTAATTTTGAAAGCTAAAGTTAGCAAACTATTTAAAAAACCCCGCTGTATTGCAATTAAAACTTGTAAGCGTATTTTAAACGAATTTCGGTTCCGTGTCAAAATTATTCGGTTTCCAAACAGACGAGGGTGAAAAGGGATTTTCCTTTTTAATTACTATTTTAACTTCATGCGGAGATTAGTACATTAATTATTTAGTGTGTTCTTTTTTAAGCCCGGAGTTGTACGCTAACATATACAACTAGCTGAAGCGGCAAACGATAAAATTAGTTTTAGGGAGTTTCCGGAGTTGATAAAAACGAATAAAAAAAGAAAATTAGGGGTGTTCAGCCTTTATAGGGCTACGAAAAATAGATTGTAGCCGATACTCAGACTTACTACAGATTAAGCATAATTAAAATAATTTCCATAAACATCGGTCAAGCCGTTTCCGAGGAATAGGTATGATAGCGTATTCGGAGACACGAGAACTTTGTGTATAAGATTTACAAATGTGAAAATTAACCTTGGTTATTTTTCGGTCATTTTCGTGACAAATTCTGGGCAATAATGGATGCGAGATGATGATTTATAAGGGCGGGCACTAACGAGCAGTGCCGCTAGTATCTGTCGAGATTCCATCGAGTCCGGATGCCCCTGCAGCTGTGACTTAATGACTACTCCGTCAGGCGACGCCTCAGATAATAAGTCCATTTCAGTGCTCCTCAAATGTATAATACAGAAGCAATTTGTGGGTAATCGTTTCCTTAATTTATGTAGTAGACAGTTCTTTAAAAAACTTGACAAAAATATTTATGAAATATTCGGCACATTGATTAGGGATAAGTCTAAGTCTGGTTTGATAAAGGCTTGATTTCGTTGATAAAACATTTTGATTGCTATATGTCTTAATGAAATAATATTTAGTGCTTTTGAAATTGTAAACTCGTATGCGACGGTTTCGTAGAAGACAATGAACAAGATTTGATGAAGTAAAACTACAATATGAACAGCAGAACGACGTGACATATTAAACTCTGTACAAATAATACAGCAGACGTATGTCAAAAACTTTAGTAATTCGCTGTCATGGAATGTACGTATTTAAGTAGTAAGACTAAGTTAAAGTAGGCACGAGATCGCATTTTGAGCTGAGTTTGTAGAACGCCCGTGACCTACCTTTTATTTGCGGACTAACCCAGTTTGTTCTGTGTAACGACTAAAATAATTTTATCTATCGGTCTAAAGCTGGTCTTGTGTTTAGAACATGCGATTTAAAGAAACGAAAGCGTGTAGTTTATATTAGCATTTTATATATGCAGATATTCTTAGATTATATAAAATGCATTGTAAAATCAGTGGATACTTTATAAACATTTTTTCTTCGAACTCTCAAATAATAGTATAAATTATGAAAACACACGAAATTGCCGCAAATTAAAGAGCTATATTTTATTAAACTAAATTGAAATCTTTACCGTAGATCACATTTCATACAACATAATCCCTACCTTGCGTGCAGAGCGTCCGTTACTACTAATGACATTAAAGAAATACGTGTCTTGATTAGGTTTTACTTTTTAATTTAATAATTATAGCGCCTTTATTTAAAATATACAGGTGAGCAAAGTGAAATACAAAAAAAATATTTTAAAGCTCAAGTTCTGATAGCAGGAGTTTCGACAAATTCGAAATAATCATATCGGTCTATCAATTAGAAAGTTATGCACAGAGTCAGTTGTATTGACAGCCACTTCGTCGTTCGGCTAAACGTGTCAACGATCTTCACTTACACGTATGTATCTCACTTGGACATGACACAATACATTGCGAGCGTGCTTTCAAGCGTAACACCGAAATATTGGCATACTACGGAATAACAGATACCGAAATATTTGGATGCAAATGAATGTCAGCTTTGGTATTTTATGAAATAACTTTAATACCAACTTTCTCAAATAGTACTCCCAAGTTTTTATTTATAGAACTATTAGTGGCTGTAAAATGAGGGAGGTGTAAGAACTAAGTTCTCGCGACGTTCTATTGACGTTACATAAATGATGCATGAAAAGATTGCTTGAGACCACTCACTTAAGTGAACAAGCATGCGCCAACTTCGCGTTCTGAAAAACGCGGCAAAGGAATAAAAAAACAAGATTGAACACTTGCTCAAATAGTAGTCTTACCGAAGTGCATACATCAATACAAAGAGGCGTGGCGGGACGCGGGAATGGTATATTTTTTTTTGACAGAAAATAAAAATACGTATTGTGATTTTATTTTCAACTATTCGTATTATAGAGGGCGCGGAGCGGTCTAACGAGCACTGATGATTGGGTTTCGCTTGTTTTCGTTAGCCCGGTTTGACCAGATTAACCGATGCTCCCAATTTTCAACGCTTTGCCGGCAAGAGCGGTGAGGAAGGCCACCAAAACACACGGACAAATTGTAGTTATCGACCGGATCGCGAATAAAGCAGGTACCGTTTTTACAAAAAACAAGTAATGTAAATTGACAGCTTTTAAATGGACGTCAATGCGACAGACCTCGTTAATAACAAAATTGGTCATAAGTAGTGCACGATTGCGAGAATCGTTTTTGACCGATAATGTGGCCTGAATTTGTCAATTAACATCACGATTAAAGGGTTACAACGGGTATAAAATAATACAATTCATTGTATTAATGTCGTAATGTTTCACAGGTAGAATAAAGGAGTTTTATTACACAGATGTCATAAGATTAACAACTACTAGAGGAGTATGAGTCAGGACTTCTGTGTAAGTTATAAGGGAGTGATATGCAGAGCAAGGATGTGTTACGTCACGGCACTCAAACTCGCAACGTGGTATAAACGCTCACTACATTTTTGTTTGGATTTCGTAATTAGCTATGATGCGATCGTAGCGAATGTTTATTTGTAAAGAATCAATCTTGAACTAAAAAACCTTTATTTATTTCACGCGTTATGACCTACAAACCAAAGTATTTTTACGCAATAAGTAGTATGTTTTCAATATTTTAATTGTACTAGTGCACGTTTAATAAACTGCACTGGTTTGAATATTTCAGATTTTTAAACAAAGGCATAACTTTTTTTTTTCATATAAAGTTAGAGTCATTTATTAAAAGTTTTAATAATCCGTGAACGCAAAAAGGTTTTCAAACATTTTACACCTCGGTATGGCTTTAATTGTGTGCATTGTTTAGACGTGTGAATGGTTTATTGTCTTACTTGGAGCTACGCGGAGCGTATATATTTAATTTTAAATAGCGAATTAATTTATTAAGTTGTGATAATTGAACTGCGATTGAACTGGCTGAAGATGATGATGATGAACTGTCTATTTTGCGGAACTCAAATCGTTACTTTGTATTGTAAATGTAAAGTTTTCTGTGTTGTGAAGTTGTCTCCGGCCCTCGCTTTTCAATGAATTGCAAGTCAAAGAGAAAATATTTATCACGTTCAAAGACTCTTTCACATAACTGTTGTCAATAAAAGTGACGGTTCCATTAGAGGAGTCAATACACATGTTACAATACCATTTTAAAATATTTTTTCGTTCTTTATTTGCTGAACGTTTGGGTACAGACGTATCGAGTGCTGTCGTAGTCTAGGACACATAAGGAGTTTCTTTGCAGGATATTAACTTATTTTGTTGTGTCATATATTGAGACAACTTATTGAGTTTCAGACCTTTTCTTCTGTGTACAGCCAGAAACAAAAATGATTGATCGATGAAAGATAACCAAGATTTTTGCCAAAATGCAATAATTATAATAAATTAAATGAGAAAGAATAGCGGCTAGCAATGAACTAAAATCTTGCCAAACCAATGCAATCCAAACCATAAGACGCGGAAAAATTGTGCAAGCATGCTACTGTCAAAACCATTCTGATAAGGAAAAAAAAAATCTGATAGGAAAAAAATGAGTACAAGAAATTTTGTTACCATTAACTCGATAAGAAGAATATATGCTCAACAACTTACATTGCTGACCACACATGTTTACGTTGTCATACTGGCTACTTATTCTGCTAGTCTGTGACGTGTCGACGTGCGTGAATCATCGCAGTGCGTAGTAGTGAGCGGAAGCGTTAGTGGGACGAGTCTGGTTTACTTTTGTCGGTCTAGACGCTTTCATGGCGCTCTTTTACATCGTCTAGAGAAATCCAGTGAATGCCCTCAACACACGTTTGTTGGATGTTCTTGACAATACTAGTGTGTATTATGTTTTTCTGTTTTATTACATCCGATTTCTTTTGAGGGGATTGCTCCATCGAATGTTGATAGTAAAACTAAAATCAACCTTAATTTTAATTGAGTACGTCTTATTGAATCATTGGCTAAATATGCTTTACAAACCTTCCTTTGATATAGAACTGCGATCAAAGCTCCAAGTTAATCTAAGCACGAGTTATTTGAAAAATGCGGAAGGTCGGACCCGAAATGTTGGACCATTTTGTCCCTAATTAAAACAATTAACTCGACTAACGTTACGAACAGAGTCAGTCACCGCTAACGCAGCACGACTCGGATACGATTTATTCACATCAAGGATGTTCAAATTGTACTCACTTTTATAAAGTTAACGGTGTTAGGAAACTAATACAGAATTCCCGCGTCAAACTAACTCGACTACAAAGCGACTGTCTGAAGTTTAGACATTCAAGTACTGTACGATCCTATTAATCTGTAACTGCATAGAAATGCATGATCAAATAAACTACTGAACATATATAGGCATCCACAGTTTTTCGTAACTCTACTGTACACTTTAATCAAGTAGTTTATAAACTTCGAAAACCTATACTTCGCTTTTCAAAACAGTTGTTCGAGAGGGATGTCTTAAAAAAAAAAACAAGAGCAAACTGTCTTCTAGATTCGGGTTCGTAACAATACTTCAAAGTTTCGTCATCTGTGCCGCTGTCGAACATAGAATTTGCGACGCTCCCCGCCGAATTTATGTAACATTGTGCGACACCAATCCATACGACATTGCTCTTGGGTTTCACTCGAAATATAAGGAAAATCTTTCGGAAGCTTACATGCTCTTGGATTTTTCGCTCTTGGTCCATATGAATGGTGAAATATGCATGCATCTGCTAGTTATTCTCTGTCAGTATTTCACGCTCGCTGTTATTCTCACATGTGTTCTTTGAATGTGACAGGTCGCCTTAACAGCAATATACGCTATTGCTCTTATTGGTGCGCTCAAACGCGTCTGAATAAAACTTTGTTTAGTCAATTATTTTTACAATGCTTTTTGATTTTATGAACGCCTTGAAATGATTGAAACATAGTTAATTATCTTAAATACGCCGCAGGCTAGAAACCGAAATGTAAGAGTATTGTACCGCTTAGAACAATGAGCTCGGTTTACTAAAGCTAGGAGACTAGAGATTTATTGTAACGTATGTTCATAGTTGCCACTAAACTATTAAAAACTTTTGTCTTGTCTGAAGTACTTGGGGTAGCGGTACGATCATATCAAGAATGTCCAAAGCCAAGCTTTACGAGTTTGTCATAAAACGTTTGCAAACTAGAAACTGGTGGCATTCCCATGTCAACAGAAACTCATCTTCCACAAAGCGACTATTTGGGCTACGCTTAACTAGTTGGCAGAATAATGTAAAATATTCATAACCGCTTTGTGGACTTTATTGTGCATTATATAATGACATGTATAGTGCCAACAGTCATCTTCACGTCCGAGCAATACGTTTCGTACAATTGAAATGTTTTATAAATCAAATACAAAAAAATACATCTGTTATAAAAGAATTCGGTGAAATGAGACATCTTTGTGGAAATGCTAATTTCTTGAGCGGTGTCGAATACTAATGTAACAACCTTGTATCGATTTCTGAAAGTAAACTTCAATTAGCGATTCTCAGGCGTATTTCTTTAAGATTATATCCTGATCTTGCCCAAAAATTTACAAATCGTCATTTAATTGCGAGGCTTAAAACTGTTTTTGATGGAATTTTAGAAATGATTGGAAAAGAGGGTTGTGTCTGTTTTCTCGTTGGTAGCCAGTGTCTTACTTCATGAATGAATGACTCATAACGTAATCGACTCTTAGTTCCTCATGTTCAGCGATTGTAGAAAATTGAGATTCATTGCAGACCTAGCGGCTGTTTTATTTTTGGCTGCTTATGATACTTTAAAATTAACAAGACTGATAGCGGGACAAGATGGCATTATTCAAATAGTATTACTTGGACGTAGTCGGTGGCGCGTGCCGTACAAAAAAATCAATACAACCCGCACGCCCTGACTCGCTCGCGCTCGCAAGGACACCGAATAAACGGTTAACTAACTAAATGTTACTACAACTTACGTCACTACATTCATTTTATCGATAAACGATTGCCGACTGCACATCCCTCGCAAATCAATCGCTTACGACTAATACTTCTGCAACGCGGTTCGCCGCTCTCTGACCTAAGATTTATACACATTTAATGGTCCTTATCATAACCACTGACGCGTGTAAACGTTATTTGTCCAATTTCTAAAATACAAGTATCTTTTTATATTCCAACGGATAGGGTTTTCATACATTATAGTGGAAATATAAAAATAGATTTATTAGAATATCGTAATAAATATTCATAGGTTTATATTTGGACTAAAAATAGTTACGCTTTCACGATTGGGATATAAATCTTAATCTGGAGTTTACGATCTCACGTGCCTAAATGCAGATACTACTGATTCGTATACATTTTTTTGGTATTACGTAACCTTTCCCTTTTCAACTAGTGCGTAGCTGTCGGGGAAATATGATTTTTATATTCAGAAGAGTCATGATAGCCGTTTATCTAGCGTAGCGGACGGAAGGGATATCGGTTCGGGGGTGTAGACGGTATCCATTACCAAACGTAATGCCGCACTTGGTATTAAGCGGCATGTTAACTTATATTAGCGCGCAATATCGCTTTGATCTCGAATAGCGTTCGTGATGCATGATGTTTCGATTAGTAGTTACTTAGCAGTGCAAACATTCTCTGCATTAACTCTCAAACTTGCATAATATGTGTGAGTGATTGTTAATGGGTGGCTATAACTACAGATGTTACCGAATGGAACCCAATCTGGATTTAAGTGCAGTGATTGGGTGTGTTGACAGAGTCTATAGAAATAGCTTGCGATTAATGGGCACCGGCTTGTCTCCTATCGCGTGGGACATGTAACAGTAATTGGGAAACTGGGGGTGCGGACACTACTGACACCTCTATACAATCCGTGGGGTATTAGATGAGCGCCGGAGTGTCTTTAAATGATAGGACTGTAGCGAACTTTCTATTAATTAAGTATTCCTTATTTTTTATGAGTAACAATTTAAACAGGTCACTAAATTACAGTATCACACGAGTTAGGCAAGTCACAAAAAAGTTGAAGTTCTAAATGATCACAAACTCTTTAAAATTTTATTTTATAGAAATCAGAGATTTTACATGTATCTTAGTCCCGTTTCTTTTTTAAACATGGGAACGGTGATAAAATATTGAATCGGTGTTTTGCGACCCGTGGTCGGAACAGTGTGTTCTGACCTGCAGGGACCATTATTTGTATGACCTAGATATTTTACTAACTTCGAATTTGCTAGCATATGTAGATTTACCTGCTACACTGGGGAGTATTCCCTTGTTCTGTAGATACCTAAATTCACAAATGCTGTTACTCAAATGTTTGTATAGACATCTGTAGTTTGTCAAACCCCAATCTCGATTGTTTGATACGCGAAGAATTGTTTTTTACTTTTGTGGATAGTATTGGTTTATTTTACTTAAGGTTAACTGTAGCGAAATAAAATCATAAGTGTTGGAATTTACTCTAAAATTAGATGATGAGATAACGCATACGGGCCGTTTAAGAGTACTATAGTGTATTAAAATAAATGGTACTTATTATATTCATGAACAATGCAACATTTGAAGGAATTAAAAAGTAAAAGGGGAACAATTGTACGATTTCCAGACTTATTATTTTTCGTTTAAAGTACCACTGCGTTTAAAACGATTCCATTTCATCCCTACATTTAAAAATGAAACGGTAAAATTTAGAAGCGGTACGCTGAATTTAATCATGGTCACGTTCCCCCACATGATGAGATCTCACAAAGGTTGCCCGTGAGCTATAATCACTTAAAAATTGCGATTTTCGTTAGAAGAATCGTTGAAGCAGCGTCACGACCGAATTCAAGGCACGTAGGACGAGAAACAAAACCTTTATTTAAATGTTATTGTGGCTGTACTGTCTAATGTCCATAGAGAGGTATGTGGCGATATAGAAAGGCGAAAATTGCAACATGTGTAATAAAAAGGCTGCGAACATCGGGTCATAGGTGGTTTCGATCAACAAAACTACGATCCGGAAACGACGGCAAAAATTGTTGGACAGGTTTTTGGTCACGTTGATACTGAAAAACAGCGACCTATTTGCTAACCATAAAGGTGCATGTTTAAATAACTCCTCTGAAAAGTCCTCCGAGTTTCGTAAGTTCCTGTGAATAAGGGAACGAGTTCTTGAATACGTTTTGTTATGAATAGTGTAATTTACGAGTTATGCTAACCTGTGCAATGTCACCGGAGTAACATTTTTCGTCGAACATTGTTTCGAAATTTTCATAGCAAGGTATTGTTGCCATTTCTGCGGTGTATAGTGTGTTGCGAGGAACTTTGTTTGAATTCACGATTAAACTGTGACAAAGGGAACGTATAACGATGGTTTAAGTGAATTAAAGTCGCTTTCAGCTGCTTTACTGATATGCGGGTAGGTTGCGGTTTTTCTGAATGTTTGTTTGACGTCTCATTAGAACTAAATGTCATCAGTTTCAGCTTTCTATATCCACAATTTGGCATCATTAACAGACTGGCTCAGTGTACAAAATAAAGTAAAAGAAGTACGCAAAATGCTGTGAGGCTTGTAAGGTTAGTCCTGAAAGACAATCAATCATACATGTTAAATCCACACCAAAGCTGATGAACCCGTTCCAAAAAATCAAATCCGGTTATTTATTGTACATAATATGAACCTGGAGCACCCCATCCACAGTTGTACATGAGTGTAATCAAAGACTTCTCGGTGTATCTCCTAAACGAGGATTGATCGCGACGAAGGAATCTGGCCGAACGTTATTGGATGTAATGAGTAGTTTCTTCACGTTATACAGCTATCATTTGTAACGAACTCGACCGGAGTTGTGCTCTCTCTTTAATTAAGATTGAAGCTTTTTATCTTGATCTAAAGAAGTTGGATGCACAAAGCCGTGTCTCAAGCGTATTTGGCAAGATACTTTAATTAAAAATGTAATCCATTAGGTATCCAATTTCATTAGTTGGTTTTAAAATTTAAACCGAAAACTTATATTTGTCTTAAAACCTGGTATTTATTTTGAGACGTCTAGTCGGCGGCAAATAAAAATAAGCTTGTTTTTTTATTAAGATTATTGCATTGATATACGTATGTTTTATTTGATTATTTTAAAGCTCAGTAGACAATACATCCTTGAGGAAGTTCCTAGTATAGTCATGAGCAAAAATTGAATTATTGGTCTAAAGAAATTTCATAAGTCAACTCCAATTGTTCTCACTCCAAATAATAACCGGACATCTTAAAGGCGAAATGCGGCAGCGACATTCTTCGGCTTAGCTATTTCCGCACAAAGCCGGCTCACTGAGGACGACCACTATTCGTTTCAGATGAATTTGCTGCAACTTTCAATGAGCGCTTTCTATTAGGGCTGCGTAAACCTTACAATGGGGTGCAATAGCTGGCTGTTGGGAATGCCCTGGATTCCCCGACCTGTTTAAAGTTATTGCGTTCCAGGGCGCTCATTATGACGACAGTTTGCCAAGGCGCTGCACGACCCCTACTGCTCACGAAAATACAAAAAGAAACCACTCCTAAGGCCGCCGGCGCCGGGGGCGTATCTTGACCTATTCCGTTTTACCGCACTTTTAAAGTCACATTTCATTTCCGTCTTATGTTATTTAAATTAAGACGCGTCAAAGTGGATTGTAATAACGATTACGAATTTACCGTAATAACATTTTTACTCGACACAAATTTCATTTTGCGTTCTGTTACAAGTTTTTTTTTATGAGACCAGGATACTGTCGTTCGCGTCTGTGTGATATTTGAATGTTAAATTTTGAAAAATACAGGGAAGAAATTTTAAGTAGAAATAAAACTGGAGACAATACAAAACTCTTGCTTTTTTAATTAAAAGTATGGCTTATTTAAATTTTGGTAGAAAACTTGGGTTCGAGACTTCCAAAAATAAAAAACATAAATGCCGATATCATAGCAAACATTAGGTTCAATACTCAGGGGAAATTCGTCAATACAATAAGTTCAATCTAAACACATAAATTTCAATATTTGTCGACGAAGCAAATTCACAATCTTTGGTTTAATGTGAATAAATCAACTCGTGGCTGCCAGGGCATGCCTTATTAGTATAAGTTTGTAATTTCTAACGTTGTATCGGCAACACCCAAATAGTTTGGGAACCTGTCCACAATCATTAATCATTTGGGCACTGACTGCTGATGGATTTCCACACAAAACGATTAGAAGCGAACTGGTCACGCGAAGTTACCAAGCAATAAAGCAGTTCGAGACGGCCCAGAATCATGAGGGCCATTTTTTAAAGGCTTACTTAAATTAGGACGGTTTTTGTTTGTTTTTTTTTGAAATTTTCCTAATGACTAGACTCGTTTTGGTATACAACCTTTTACATGGTTGGAAAAGAATCTGTCTGAGTTACCTGAGATAAAGTAAACTGTTGTTAGAATCAGAAGGAATAAATAAAATAATCAAGTCTTGTTATAAATATTATACAAAGTTGATTGCCGATTATAACAAAGGTTTCTAGATTTCAATGTTCATGGAATCAAGGATTTATCACGATGTTATCCTTCACCGTTTCTCAGTGACGTATTCAAGTAAATAAGTAAGTAAGGATATAACTTATATCTATCTAAGTCTTAATTACAACAAAATAAATACCATAACTGGGTAGGAAGGTAGATTTGAACAGCTGACTTCTTAATTGATAGCGAGTTTAACGAAAGGCAATGTCACATTGATAATTGAATGCCGAGAAGCGGACACACAAACAGCTTATATTGTTGTTGATCACGTTGGCTGTACGACCGCGACGTACGTTCAAACTGCTAGACCACACAATGCCGCGCCGCCTTTTCAACAACGTGTAACAAGAAAAGCCAGTGAGATGCATCAGATTCTGTTACATGATATCACTCAACAATATCATATTTTTTATCAGTAAATTTTAAAGGACGGTTGTGATTGTAATTTTTTGTAGGCTTTTATTGATTGATTTTGATTTCAGTAGTTGTTAGTTCGTATCCTGTCTGACGAATGACGATCCAATTTATACGTGAGTTCTGCTTTTAATTTTCTTCCAATCCATTCCATACGTTATTATTACAAAATCGGAAAGACACCTATATGTTTTAAATGATGTATGCTTCAAATCTATTCTCGACACTCAAAAATATATTGATGCAAGAGTCTGCCTTGTTCACGATTTAAGCATTATCTTAACACTTCAAATAGTTTCGCTATCTTTGAAACCATTGAATATTTGCGATTGCAACTTAGTTCAGAACAGTGAACTGAACATTTGAGGTTTGGCTTGAGGGATAACTGAATGACTGCTGTATTTAGTCCGCATTTATTCGAACATGGCTAGAATAGTTTAATGTGAATATCGTAATAGCTGCACATTCGCTGTTCCGTTTCCGAGCCTGGCGTCATATTACCAATTAATTTTCACAATGGAAAGCTTGATGTTTACCTCACCTTTTGATATAATGAAAATAATTAACATAACACACTTCCTCATGAATTTGATAACATATGAGTTTCACTGAACCACCAATACTTACTTTGGTACAATTAACAGCTGTTGAAAAGTTTCCTTTCGTATTCGTAGCGAAACTCATTTTAATTACGAATTGGAATTAGATTACACTCTACTAGGAACTGTTATTTTAATTTGATATTCAGCCGGTAAGTGTCCAACGTGTTGAATAACTTAGAGTTGTATGTGTTAACTGGTCGAATACAAACATGTTAATATTAAAACACGAGCGTAAATAAACAGTGTTACATATGACGCAAAAACACTACCACTAACGATATACCTGGGTTAATATACCCGTTCGATAAAACTGCAAAAAGGTAAAAGAAACTCAATATTCGATATGCAACGAAAAATCTGTGAGGGGCACGTGATGCAATTAAATTGCCCTGCTGGTTAAGTTAGGGCGAAAAACAAGAGAGGATACAAACTGTCCGATATTAGTTTCGTAAAACTGCGATATATTGTGCTTCTTTTCAATCGGAAAATTAACTTGGAAGTAGATGGATGAATGGGGCTAATGCCCCAACATTACATTGCTTTTAGTTGGGGGCGGTTAACACAAAAATGTAATTATACCTATCAACGCTTTGAAGGAGCGAAACGTTTTATTTGAATTCACCATTGATGTTTATTGCGAATCCGTCTGCGCTCTAAATGTAGAAAGAATTAAAATTTGCAGAGTTTCATATTGTCTGTTGTCATCAAAAAAGATTCTGAAACGCGAATTTAACTGGAGAAACAATGGTTAAAAAATATCATGCTGGAAATTTTATTTTACAGTGCCCAGGCGAGGAACAAATGCTTTTAATGATATTCCGTCGCAGGCGAATAGAATTGCAATTTAATTTTAAGTATTTATCGTTCTGCAACGGTACTGTAGCTACTTACAATCTCAACTAATATTATAAAGGCAAGTGTTAGTCTGCTTATTTCTATACTTTTACAGCTTATCGACCCTAATGACTCCGTTAAATGTGAGAAATATATATACTATTCTTTGCCGCGATTGCCGATTAAACGAACGACGCCGCAAGCAAAAGCTTAGTAGGTACTAATAAAAAGTTTACGTGATAGTGGAAACCACTCCAGGGATGTTAATGATCTTTATGTATAGTCAGTATAAACAGGAAATGTTTTATTCGAGCTGTATGTTTTTCTCATACAATCCAGTATCTTCTTTGACCACAAGCATTGTTTCTAAAATAAAAGTCCAGTAAGGGCGAGGAAAGTACTTGGAAGCAATGCATATTGGTAGCACATTCAGATGCGGGGCTAACCGTGTAACTGCCATAGAATTAATGAGAACCACACAATCCGGTCTCTTCCCTCGACTGTATTATACACACTAGTCGTTTTATCGCCTGTTTATTTAGCTTTAATTTAAACAGTTAACTGCGACGTTCGCATTGTTTACAAATTAAAATCACGAGAAAATAAACTCGCGGAGTGACTAATTATAACGGCGATGCCGGCGGGATATTTTGGCGGCATTTTTCATTTCTGAACGGAAAATTATTATTAGTCTGTGTTGTAGACACAGCGAGGGTGCGGAGTGGTCTGATAAAATATATCTACTGAATGATTTTTATATGGTACTAATTATGGCGCTGCTCGTGGTGAAATACAAGAAGGTTGTTCTTCTAAAATATGTTGTCAGTTATATTCACACCAAATTTTAACAGGAAACCCTTGCTATTCTCATATAAACTTTAGTACTTCAAAAGAATTCGATCTTACCCAAAATTTGTAATGATCTGATGTAATAAGATTGTAATGAGATGAACCCCAATTTTTCGTTGACGACGATAGCCTAATTTTTTATAGTTAAAAGTCCGTTTAAATGTTTAACCATACAACAAACAATTATACTCGTTTAATGAGCTTGCTTGAAGTACATTATTGCGGTAAGCGACATTTTAGCAGCCACATAGTTTCTGCAAACGACAGACAAACGGTTTTACCGAATATCCCATTGATATCGAATTGTGTTCATATGAACCACAATTGCCGTTTTTGATCTAAAACCAATCAGGTAACACGGACATAGCAGATAATACTGTAATAATGTTGAAATTGAAATTCAGACAAATATTAGACATGTAACTTTAGAATTTGTTTTAAACAAATAGCTCTTCGAAAAATTACTTGCTTTAAAGTTTAGTATGGTGAGATGACGATGCAATGGTGTGGCATAAATTGTTGCAAGGAGTGATGTCACGCGACTCGAAATTTTTATTCAAAGTAACTTGATAATTTAACATTTGCAGGCGAAAAGGTGAAGAAAAAATGAACACGGGCATGTATCGTACCAATGTACGTATTGTATTTATGACGGGTGTATGTATGTGTGTAAGTATTAAAGCTAAGTACTCACTCCTCAGGTAGGCTCGGGGCGCCGTCCTCTTGGCCCGGGGCGTTCACGTGGTACACGCAGAAGTTCTCGAGAAGGGTCCTCATGTCCACGTAGTTGAAGAACGGTTGGAAGCAGACATCTGTGGACACACGACACCAATTAAATTTTGATTCAACATATTACTACTTGTTTATTTATAAAAGATGTCTGATAAAAGAATTGTTTCATTACTTGCTCGATTTTAACCTCTATTATACAACATTATAATGAAATAGTTAATGTAGTTATATAAATGAATAAAAAATTGGTTTCTAAACACTAAATAAATAGTGAAACGAATACCATTTAGAGACGTCTTCATGAATATTTAAAGAGACAACTTATTGACATGATTAAATAATACAGTAGTTTAACTTGGACTGATTTGGTTATGTAACATGATGATGATGAGAACAATCGCTGGCGCCTATTGATTAAAATTTTAGACTTTTCAGCATAGCATATTGTTACGAAATCGCAATGCAGTATTCGTGAACTCGCCTTGTATAACAGCGGTATGTAGCACGATCGCGATGCAGGTCGCAAGCAGGCTCTTAGCGGAATTTTCTAGTGGCATACTTCTATCACAATATAGCTAAAATTCCATTGTTTTCGACGTAACAATCGCCGTAATACACACACGAGTGTTCTATGACCGATAAAAAGTAGATCCAAATTCAAAAGGTTTTAATATTGACTACCAGATTAGTGCGATCGCCAGGCGCTTAGTTTTGTCTTGCGTCAAGGCTTAATTCCATTTTCATAGCGGGATCAACGCTTTCCTCATGCATTATCAGCAACGACTTTTAAAACTTACATATGCATAGCACGTTTATTTATTTCCTTTTTGCTTTAATGGACCTAATCTGTAGCAATCTTACATCGATAAGTACAAATAGTTTTTTGCCACTTCGTTTTTCTAGGAGCAGCGAGAACCTTACCTATCTTCTTAAACTTTGCTATCTCTTTGTTGAAACTAACCAAGAGCTTCTAGCCAAGTGACAAGTCTATAATTGTTGACGTCAATAAGAAAACGCTGAAATGTATGGACATGACATTTCGATTCGATTTATCACGTGACTTAAATCTGTCATCTCCGTAAATTTGAGTTATTTCTATTGACGTCAAAAAATTACGCTTGCCTGGGGACCTTTGATTTGTTGAAACATAAAGATAGAACAATTAAAAAATATAGTGACGCGTGAGGCGTAACTTAAATTTTTATCCAACGCCGATGGAGAAGTTTCACTTCAAAAGTACTTAAACGTAGGTAACATTTTATATTGTATTTTTTTATTATAGATCCATTATAACTGTTCAGTACAGTATTTTTTTTAAAGGCGTAGGTCGATAACAATGTTTTTGTTGGATGTTTAAAAACTATATCTGAATAAATCAGATTAACAGGAGCGTTTAATAGCTTTTACGCCAGGTTAAAAGCTTTTATTTTATTATATTAGTTGATACCATACGGGATTAACTACCGTGTATAATTTAAACAAAAACCGTACGTAGGTACATTAAAAATCATTTCAATTATTTCAAAAATATTTGCCTAGGTTTTATCGTTTCGTGACATTCCTGGTCAAATCAGAAGCCAAGTGGGATTAGACTTGAAAGCTGCAGTTATCTCGGCGGGAGAGAAGCCGCGCGCCGCCGGCCGCAAGGGACTCAAAACGATGACTTAAATGGAAAAATCGTTAGCGAGCAAACGAAATAACGTGACTATTCAATTTCACATAACTGAGATTTTATTACGTCAACACACAATTCAAATTGAACTAACAACACAGATGACTCTAGAGGAATGTAGAAAACGATAGCAACAATTTAATAGGAAAATAGCATTCAACAAATGAAAAACGTTGTCACTCTACAAAAGGAAACACAATTTCAATATTGACGTGACAAAAATCAAGCGAATCCTTTGTATTTTCGAAATGGTTCATACTTTTGTGACTGTTCATTTTATATCAACGTGACTCTCTTGTATAAAAATAAAGCTATTTTTGTTCGTTTGATTAAGTTAATTTACTCAGTCATACACAATTCGCAAACTCCGTGGGTTCTTCGTTCAGTTCAAACAGAGTTTGTATACCTGAGTTGCTTAGAACCATTGTTAGGTGATGTTCATGGAGGGAAAACTTTGTAACTTAGCTCGATCGGCAGCTTACCCTTCTGAATACCGGGGTCGGATTCAAGAGCACCAGATGTGACCCAATCATAATACTTTCAACACAATTTATTGGCAGTCATTGATTACCTAAGAACAGGTGTTCGAAATTTAGATTTTCTGTCGTCTACGGATTATGGTGATTAGTCGTGCAGTTAGCGAAGTAAATGTAAAATGGTTTTCGTGCATGTATTTTTAAAGTTAAGCGTGTAAATCCATTAATCACTTGCCTTACTTTCGAGAGCATATTTGCATGCGAGCTCCAGTGTTATCTTATCGAGTGTTATTCACTCGCCGACTATGGAGGACGAATGAACCTCGTAATTTGGGCAATTGCTTGATTTTACAGATTTAATTTAAAAAGAGAAGGTATGATTTATTGGTTGGAATGGGTAAAAATCTCTTTGTTGAATTACCTAGAATTACGAAACAAATAATATTTATTATTCCTTTCAGAAAATAAACACAATGGATGAATATTATGCATGTTTATATTATTGTTATAATTCAACACAGAGTAACAAAGGAGTAAGGTTTATACCTCACGGGCAGCATATTATTTTCATACACATCTATTAATTATGAACTATTGCCGACAATACAATGAAACGAACGGCATTATGATGAATTATATTTTAACGATTTATGTTAACACAAATCATGTTGATAAACAAAATTCAGAAATATTAACGATAAATTAAATGCTTATTTTACATGAAAAGTCTGCAGGTACAATATGTCAATTTATAAACCGTTTCTGTTTTAAAACAGGCTATCATTTTAACCAGATATCGTAAAAGATGAAGCCTGGAGACCTTTGCACAGACGCGTTTTGACGGTCAGTAAGCCTAACGCAGTTTATGATATTCCCATAAAGATCCACTATTTTGTATCCAACTGATACAAAAAAGTGGATCTACTATGGATATACGCAACGCGTGTTGCGTACTCCTTTTAAATAATAGATAAAAGTTCAAAGAATGAACGTGGTCAAAGTATTTCATAAATATTACAATTGATTTTTACATCACTTTATTTCTATAATGATCAGCTGCCCGTATTGCCAGTAAGTATACTTGTATTAAAATTGTTGAGATTCGTACCTACGAAATAAAACTATTCCGTGTCGAGATCAGAAACCAAATCCGAGGATAATTTATTTGAAGGAGTACTGATGTCGTTACTTTGAGAGCGAACACAGCTCGTTATTTTGCCTCAAAGGCGCTCTTTCTAAATGTGAAGTTGCAGTGGTTTAATAATAGCTAGTCCATGTACCTATTTTCAAGATTTCCTTGGTTTAAGTAGTACATCATAAGTGTGAGAACGAGAATTTACATTTTTCGTTTAATTTTAATATTTACGAAAAAAACCTAAATAACAGATCTATACGTCATTGAAATATTGTTGGTTCTCTTCAGATATTATGAAATGTAAAAAAACACGATAAGTCAGGAAATGAAATAGAACTCCATAAAAGTTTATCAGCTGGCTGTCGGTGACGGTTTCCGCTGTTCATGAGACTGCAGTGACGAGTAAACTGATTTGCAACAGAAATAACATTGGAAACGATTTCGTCTAGAATTCAAAAATAAACCGAGCCAGTTTTGAATAAAATGAATTTAAAATAATAATTTTCCGTCAAAGCACATCCCATAGTAGTGGTTCGTTCCCAATAGCAATCAAATTACGCAGGCGGTCGGTTAGACAAAGTGTGCACGCGGACACGTACACACAAACAATAGGGCGACATTATTAGGCCTGTTGAGTCAACAATTACCACAGATTTAATTACCGCCTATGAGATGGAACTACAATACATTATGCATTACACCAGCATTCGGTTTACATACATACACCGTTTCCATTGGATTCCTCTCTAAACGGCCACAAGTCAGCTATTTTGGGATACTTTAGTGGCAGTTCCACATTTAAAGACACATATCAACCGATATCCTTTACCTCGCCTCCCATTTGCACCTAATCATTAAACGTTAATGCGCCATTCAGCTGTTTTATGATAGGCTTTTATCAAATAGCTATATAGGTAATAGCCGATTATTTTCGAACGGTATAATTGTTGTGGTTAAGTATTTTCGGGATCATTACAGTAGATTTTTGAATTGATATCAATGTACGCATATGTAAATCTGTTATCTTGGTAATATGGTTATTTCGAAAACTTCAACTTCGAAAACATGGGCCTCATGGTAGTGAAACTTACGGAAAACTAAGCAAATATGGCGGCATTGTTTTCTTATCGCAACAAAAGTACGGAATACATTAAAGTCAGCTCAAAATACAGACAACTTAACACGTGCACGCTGAGCTGAAAGTGCAACAAAACATCTTGTACGTGCGAAGGTATCGTTAAAGAGATTTAGCTGAGCGCGATTTCGTTTACAAGTAAAGCGTTTGTTTTTAAGCGCTGAAGCATTGGACATATGAATGCAAACTTGAAGCGGACTAGCAGATGTTGAGACCCTTTGTTCACTGACTTAAAATCTTGTGTTAGGCCTTTATTCTAGTAGATAATATTACAATGTGGAAGTTTGTAGGTATGGCTGCATGGATGTTTGTTACTCTTTCACGCAAAAACCGTTGAACGAATAGAGACGAAACTTGGAATAGGTGCAGATACTTTATAACCAGGACTAAGGATATTTTTATATATAAGGATAGTTTTTTCCCGTTTTTATACACTGATTTTCTTGTTTATTTGTCGTTCCGGTTGGAATTTTGACACTTAATTTTGAACTCGCAAATCTCACAATTTTACAGCTATAAAAACGACTGGATCAATTCTGATAAAATTTAAATGTAGTGATAGTTAAAAAGGTGGGTATTTCAATTTTTGAAATCTATTTTTTTATCCCGATTCTATGTTTCCGTGTGATCATTTTCGATTTTTACGGTTTCGGGCGGGCCCGCAGGCAGAAACTAGTATTCTTATAAAAGAGTAACGAGGCCTTTCGGTCTACGCTCGTAGTTTGCATAACGTTCTTTTAGTAGGACTGTATTAATTAGCCTGGCATTGTATCATTAAAACATCTGCCGGTAACAAGAAACATCAGCCATTCTGATTGTCGTGTCTCGCTTCTTTTGTTTGCTTCAGAAAAGGACTATCGAAACATGTATTTGGATTTAGTCTTGGATGGTTATGAGATGTATTGTGATGTTTAGACGCACTAATAACTGCTCACGGTTCAGGTACTTTAAAAAAAAATGACTAATTTTTTTACCATTTCCACAAGAGTAATACCGAAAAATCGGAAATGTAAAATAAAAATGAAAATTATGACTTAATTTTTTATGAAAATTTTAGCATTTTTCACTAAGTATTTTAAAGTGAACTTTGCACATGAGGCGACATAGCTCATTTACCCATAATAAGGTTAACGCCGAGACTTAAAAATGTTCCTTTTTTTAAATGTGTCTCCGACAGCTGTTTTTGTAAACACGATAAACCAGCACTAATACCACAGAATTTTTATCCAAACATAGGATTATACGCACAGATTAAAACATAAAATTTATGAATACAAAAAGTCAACTTTACTTTTTTTTCAAATCGCATTTCTGTTGTTTTGGCCAAGCAGACAAAAACATCGATTGAAACACCCTACGCATACATACAGTCCGAACTTTTACAATAAGTAGCTTAGTCAAAATGTGACAAACTGCTGTGATTCAAAAGAGTATGTATATTTCGTGTGCCGCCAGCATACTAGCTTCATACAAGTGACATCGACACACGATGCACTCGGTGTTCGGACGCACGAGTGCATCAACAGGAACAGAATTTTTAAGTTGCAAATTCCAAAGTCGCTATCTCCACAGACAAGATTTTTACGAGCAATAAAACTTCAATTCCAACAACATCGAGCAACTTGTAAATTGTAGAATGTAAGTAGGCATGTTTTGTTTCATTTTTAGATTGAAATGAGACCATTAAAATAGTAATAACCAACGAAATCGTACCAAGTAACATGATTCATGATAAAAACTAATTTGCTATCGTTGTGTTACTAAAAAAGCTAAAGGGATAACGTCCATGTAAGATTACTTTTATGGATCATATTCAGAGAGCTGTAGTTAAGGGGACTATATAAGTTTTACGAACGGAAAAGTGAACATAAAGAAGTTTATACTTCATAAACTGCAGTGACACGGCAGTTTAACACAAAGCTGAAAGCAAAAACCTATACTTCAATAACAATGAGACCAGTTTTGGTAACAAACCAATACGGGAAAGCGGCCCCAGAACGGAGGAGTGCTCAGTATTCACAACACGACTCAAAACTCTTATAAACTTGTCACACTTAGTCCTTAACATTTTCGGCTCTCATGTGTCGAACAAAAACCCTTTTACTAAGCCAAAAATTCGAATAGGTAAACCTATACCTACGGTGCTACATAAGAACATGATATTATCTGCTTACATGTTTGTGCTAAACAAATACCGGACAAATCTGTATTTACTTACAAAGGTATTCGAAAAGTGAACCAAATTCCCGTTAATATATTTTCGTTGGAGAAACATTGTTTATTCCGACTTTGGATAATATCCCGGGACTACTTTAATCTTTCGTGTTATCTTAGGATTTATTTATATGCGTGGGTGTATGTTTAAAATCAGGTTACGTTAGCAGAGGGTTACATTGAAAGAGATGTCTGAGGATTTTATTGATTTGTGATTGTTATCGCAAGTCTCCAAATAGGCCATTATAACATAATAATGGCGTCGTTAGTAACATAATGATAACCGATACCAAATTCCCGATGAAAAAATAACCTACAAAAAATATTAACTTTTAATTTAAAGTTTACATCAATAGTAAAGAGAACTGAAGCTCGATTTCTTGTCACAGTTTTTCGTAGTTTCTATCCATTGCAGTGCAGCCACAGTGTGACGTCACCAGAGACAAATTGATTGTCAGTAACTAATGGCCACCTGTACCCTATCTAGGCATTTATTCCGACTATTACCCAGTCGGCGCGCGGACAGTAAAGAGTATTGCCTTTTTAACATTTTATAGGACATGTTTTATACATCGTTTTCAGAAGCACTAAATTTATTAGGAAAAACTTTTACGGAGCGTGGTTCATAGATGAGACTTGGTCTTTATTGATTTTAAAAGAGGTTCTTTAAAAAGATGAGTATTTTATAACCTAGACGAAACTAGTGTACCTTCTTTGGAACCTAGTTATAAAAAGAGAGATACCTACGTGGAATGTAATTTTAAAAAGATTTGAATTGAACGTTGGTTCTTTAATTAATCTTCAGTTGACACATTTATTTTCAATGTACAATTATAGTGGGATGTATTTATTGTCTCATAGACAAACAAGGTGGAGACAACAAAAAAAAACCTTTGCCCTGTAGACTGGATGTAATTATTAAATAAATGTAATACGAAATAAATCTATGGCGATAAAAAGATTAGTAAAGCCACATCTACAGTTCGTTACCAATTCAAAGTCTCGAGCGGCAAATTACCTAAGTTTGTGAGACACTAAGTTTGGACGACATTAATTCCTAAAAGTGGTATTGTTAGGGAGAGGATGTGATTAGCTATAGAGTTTGATGTCGAGCAACCGATCATTGTCATTGGCACAGTGCAAGTAATCAAGCGGTGTGTCTGCTTGATTACTTCGGCCAATGGCGGCGGCCGGCACAAAGGCCCGCAGAAGGCGAACTGGCGTCTATACGTAATTGGTATTAGTAATTGCTCGATTCGTAGACGCGAGCTTTACATTCAAATTTCGAACTTTGTGTTCGAGTGACAGCTCATAACAGAATATAAATTTATTAATGACATACTAAAAACAGCTCACACTTACACACACTGATGCGTTTAAATATCTTTCAGGTTAGACAATGATGCATTCTAAATGATAGAATAAAACATTTCAAGGGCTTACAAAGTTTCAAGCGACAGATTGAGATCGCCAAAGCGATCGATAGCATAAAGTTATCTATTCACTAAAACTAAACACTTTACCACAACTAATAAAACATTTAAGGCAATGTCAATGTCGAAGTTAAGCCTTAATATTTAGTAGTTCACTAAATGGTGCTCGTAAACGTCATTTGAAAGGTAAATAAGTATTATTTTTACGAATTCACAGCTTGAAGTACGCAATTTAAACGAGGACCTCTCCAACGCCCGGACGTCAAAAAATGTTGGCGGCAATTCCTTTGAGGTTTTGCCAATAATCGAGGCAACCCGAAATGTGTTGTTGTTCGTACATAAGAGCTAATTGCTCTAAGATTTTCGGTATTACATCGTTCAAATATTAATGATTTTGTTTATTTGAATCAAAAGGAAACCAAACAATTATTAGGAAAGAGTAAAATATTTATAAATTTTATACTGGAATCCTACCTAATTGAATCCATATTACATTTCCAAACGATATCACAGTCAGTACAAATACTCGTGCAAAACTTAAATGACACGCAAACCACTGACGCTTTTGTTCTTTTTTCCTTTTTTCAGATCCGTATAAAAGCAGCGCTGTAATAAAAATATGTGAGAGAAGCAGGAGTAGCCAAACGCCGACACCGAGGTCACAGTAAAGGAAACTGTTACGTAATTCTACGTCGGATTCCAAATGAAAATGAAACTCAAATGGGAAATGTGGTTTTTACAGATTTTCGTCCGTTACTGCCTAAATACGAACAAATTTGCGTTCTGCACTTCGGAAAAGTTTATATTAATCTGATTCAAGAGACTGCAATAAAGCGAAAATCTTGTTTTAAGGCTAGAAGGTTTGTTATGTAACAGCCGTAACAGGTCTATACGACTGAAGCAATGTATTGAACAGTGAGCCGTCCTTCAAAATGGTTAGCCTTCACCAAACAAATATAAATCGTAATTAGTCAACTGATACTATTTAATTGCTCGTAAAAACTACATGTATAAAATCAGTTTTATAATGAAAGAGAATAAGCTGTTATTATGGGCAATTAGCTCATCAGTGTGGGATTTTAATTTCGACCGAATATGTTTCTCTTGTGGGTTTCCAGTTAACAAAAATGATCCAGTTTAATTATGTTCTTCGTAAAATAAAATGTGGACAATCTGTACTTGATAGGCAGTCGTATACATTTTTCGAGAACGCTTTCGTTAAAAACCTGGTTAAATCAAAGTAACCCCATTATTATTCGTTTTAAAGCCAACTTATTAAACGAATTCGTCGAGATCACAATTCAATAATGTTTAAAGCAGTGTTCGTTTCGTTACAAATTTAATTTTAACAATGTTTTACCTTTTCATAGATCTTTAGAAGCGAGCATTTACTTTTGGTTTCATGAAACGATAAATTGAGAGCGATATTCCCGACAGAAGAGCTCTTACGTACAAATGCTGAATGCTCATCTGATAAACATTAGCCCGCGACGACCTTTAAGACCGACCGATATTCTCAGAACGAATGTATTAAGATTTTTATTTTCGTTTTATTTATTGTTCTCACACCTCTTAATGTAATCGATTCGATCCTTGCCACATTAATTGGTACAAACATTGTGACATTTCTTTTGAAGGTTTTAACTACATTTCTTGAATTCTAACTCATTTTGGGTCGCTAATGATTTCAATTATACCCGTTTTAATTGTTTTAAACGGGTTTCGAGTTGTTATGCCCACAGCTTGATGAAGAAAGGGTACAAAATGGGGTATTTTATTAAGAACTTGTATGACAGAAACAAGTCTCCAAATA
Source organism: Trichoplusia ni (assembly GCF_003590095.1). Classification (NCBI taxonomy): domain Eukaryota; kingdom Metazoa; phylum Arthropoda; class Insecta; order Lepidoptera; family Noctuidae; genus Trichoplusia; species Trichoplusia ni. The sequence goes on along the minus strand of NC_039478.1, from coordinate 1,656,030 downwards.
AACTTTAAATTGTCTTATTTACGAAAGTTTTTGGTTTCGGTTATCTTTCTTTGTGTTCGAGATTTCTATCGATACGTGGAGGGACCGTTACCGGATGGTAGTTAGGATAAGACTGCATCTATTCTGTGGGACTGCATCTGTAGACGGCTTATCTGATTCGTAATACCACTTACGCAGTTGTTTGGATAGGTAAACTTTCTGAAAACTCTCTTTTAACTAGAAAACATACGGAAAAATATTACGTACTAAGAGTATCAAAGGAAGAGTGTTTAATTTTCAACTTTCAAAAAGAAGTTCTCGTTTCGTAGGTTTTTTTCGTTACTTCACAACTTCGGTCTGGAACTCGGCTTTGTTGACTGTTTTTTCATTTAACATGAAATAGTTGTCATTTAGTCTCATTAAAAATCACTAATTAGTTTGCCTCAATAATTTTTAATTAAAGTGGTTGTACGTTTTTGTCATTATAAGTAATTATTAACTGAATTATCATCGCATATAGTTTATTATCGCTTGAAAGCTGACATAAACCTATAGACGTGTTGCTTTGCATGTTGCCCAGGGGATATAAACTGATTTACCGGACGAGACCGACAGACACATCACGAAAATATGCTTAGCGGCGAGTTAGAGCTTACGTTAGCTAAACATTTTCAACATAGAGTACCAACAACAACTAACGTAGTACATACTGTGAAAAAAAAACAAAGGAAGTATATTGCGACAGGCGAAAATAATATAATATATACTAGCTGTTGCCCGCGACTTCGTCCGCGTGGTTAGAAGATATAAGTTATAATTTATACCTGCCTTCTATCTATCTTGTAGGATTCAGTCAGCGTTTGCAATGTAAGCGCAAAAAATGTGTTTTTTTACGACCTCACATTAGAAACCTCAAAAATTGTAGCCTATGTGTTATTCTGATGTATAAGTTATATCGTGGTAAAGTTTCATTCAAATCCATTCAGTAGTTTTACGTGTAAGAGTAACAAACATCCATGCATCTATACTTACAAACTTTCGCCTTTATAATAGTAGTAGGATTGAAATAAATTATACGAGCATATTGTACAGTGAAATGTTACAGGACATATTCCCGCAAAGCTCAAAGTCTCACTCGGATAGTGATTGACGGAAAATTACAAAAGAGGATTGATATGCAACGCAATATTCTGAGTATGTGAAAATCTTTTGTAGTATGAAAGCATCTTGTAAGATTCTCATAAGAGCAGAGATTACAAGTGATTGGAAACTATCAAAGGGCTGCCAACACTAAAGAGGTTTGCACGCATTTTTTTTTAACTTCACTTTACAGCTCTAGCATAAATTGGCTGCAGAGTTGATACGATTTGAATTAAGATGCTTAAAGAGTTCCCAGACATGGTTCTATGCACCGAAATAAAAAAAAACACTTTCTAAGAAAGGCATAAACACTTCGATCTTTATGCTTTTGGTTATTATGTATTTGACTGATAATATTAAAAAGAAAAAAACATACAAAAATGCCAGGTCTGATTTTAAACACTTCCTACATGAAGTTGAGTAACTAACTTTATCAGAATTCTTCAAAATACAAACGTAGTTATCATAACGACACATAAAAATGTATGCAAAGACGAAATAGTAATAAGTTGAGTAATTAATAAATACCGGTCGTTGTAAACTAATTTAACTTCCCAAAGAGTTTGCGGAACCAACGTCATACTTTCCGCAATCATTATAAGTGTTCTTATTTACATTTCATTACTAAATGCACCGTTTTGCAAAAAAAAAAATGATATAGAATTTTAATAAATTCTCCTATTAATATATTTGGCAGACAAAAATAATTCTGTTTTGCCTACTTAAATTCCTTTGTATTGAAAAGGCTCAAAAACTACTGGACCGATTTAAAAATTTCTTTTACCATTACTTCGAGGGTTCTTCCGAATCCGTATAGGCTACATTTTATCCCGGAAAATAAGCTTAAAAAATAAATGTCCACCCGTGCGAAGCCGGGGCAGGTCGCTAGTTGTTAATAAGAACTGAAGTTGAAGTTTTAAGGTGTCCGAGAAAGCGTAGATTACTGGAAATATTTCCTTGCAGGAACAAAATGTGGACGGCCAATATTTAGCATTAAAGCTCCCTATTCAATCAGCCCGTTAGGAAGCTGTTCGTTTTTCCCCTGTGCAAATATGGGCTAGCAGTTTGCAGTACCTCTCAAGCCGATTTGCGCCTCGACGCTGTCAAAGCTCTCGTTTTTCAGTGGTCGAAGCAAAGTGTTGCAAACCCGACATTCTTTTGGCTTCGCGGGCACCACACAAATTCTTTCTCGAAGAAAATAAAATTTAATACTACAATGGAATTTAAAAGAAGCACGAGGGCATTATTAAAATATTTTATTCTTTACCTGGTAGTTTTCTATGCAAACTACAATACAACAATGTTCTTTCTATTCAAACTCTTGAAATAATAAACATTTTTAAAACTTTTTCGTATTCTTCTTCCTACTTTACGCATCTTCTTAAAAGCGCTTGTTAAAAAAATAAAACATTTTTGTTATTTTATTTATTACTAACAAAATAATGAAACTCAGCATTTTGTGGCAAAATACAAAATAATATAATAAAAGACGAACATGTATTTAGTCCTATATTAAAACCGTTTTGGGTACAATTCAATATTCCGTTCGTAACCACTTTTTGGGTCGTAAACGTCGAAATTAGTGGTCTTTCAAAGTTCGAGAGCGACGATCTCCTTTTTACGAAATTTAGAGTGATGGGGGCAAAATGTTTTCGTTTACATTGTGACCACTCTTTGTGGGTCAGGGTTTGATTGAATCACTTATCTTAGTCCTGGAGTTCTAAAGTTCACCTATCTTTTCGTTGACATTCTATCTCATTATTTCGAATACGTTTTATTTTTGATATTTAATAATGTCTATTATGATAATGCTTTCTTTATTCGCTAAAGGCGACGCCATTTAATCCTCGTTACATTCAAATAGCCGTAGGCGTCAGATTCGGATACAAGCACCCTTTATTTGTGTTATTATTTTAACATTTACATCCCACGTAATCCTTCCGTTAAAATCTGGTTGAGGCGGCGCGGTAAAGAGGATGTCCGTTTCGGTTGTGCTAAGAACCGGCCCCTTACCACAAGGGAATAGGTTAAAAGGGAATTATCTGTCCGTGTATGTATCAAAGTCTATCAATACAAAATCTGCAACTGTGTGCAGTCGATACAGGAAACAGAATATTGGATAACTATTTAAAGTTAAAACAATATTAAATTGGAAGTAACCAAAATCGAGGACTAAAATATCGAAATCGGTAATAAATATTACTAGAGATAATTCTGGGTTTATAGTCTGTTACCAAGAGGCTGAACAAGGAGGTTAAGAAGTAAAGTTTTAAACTTTCGCGAGGAGTGGATATAAAAATGATAGGTACGCGCCAGCAAGCGTTCAAGATTTATCGATATTCTGTAATTTACCGTTATAGGAGCGTCACGGTCTAGCGGGCCTAAGCCCGGGTACAAAACTAAAACATCAGGACGAGGGTGAAGCTGCCTTCCGAAGCGTGGGTAAATAAATTAGTGTTTGGTGGTGCAATGAAGCGCAGTGACATCAGCGCCGTCTCCGCGAGGGGTGGCTGAACAGCTGTTTACGTAACGCGAAGGGACGTTGCCTTCTGACGTCACCCACCACTGAAAACACGCGAGGCCAAACGCTCCGAACCCCTTTCCTTGAACATTCCGCGAATATTCTTACAAAAAATTGCTTTTAGGCTGAACATTAATTTTTAAAACGACTTAAATATTTATGTTTCTTACAGCATAATAGAGATTATTAAAGCGGGCATTCACGAAATAAGTTGAAACAGTACAATTCCTATCGCTACTGAGTGCTGTAAATTCGTCTATTTAAAGCGTACTTGCATAGCAACAGACAATTTATGAGCCTGTGCCGGTACCCGGTATCTTAATTAAATTGACGGGCGAATGTTTTTGGTAGGGTAATTATTTAATTTTAACAGAGTAAATTGTTATTTTACGTTCAGTTCATTTTACGTGAGATTGTTTTGTATGAGAACAAAGGCATGAAATAAACTGTGTTTTGAGCCAAAATTCGACATGATATCGTTTTTGCCGGAGAGTAATAAGATCATTAAAGCCGCACGAAAAGCAGAATGGTGTAGGGCACCACGCCAAGCCCAATGTGCGGGTAACGTCGCGGGTTCGACCCCGCGTAGGACAAGCATTCGTATGATCTACGATGCTTACCTATTGTGAGTCTGGAGGTTTTATTCACGTGATGTGAATGTATGTGCTCTCTGGATAAAAAAATAGTGAGGGATGATTTCAAAGAGTAAAGCTTTTTCATGATAGGTACCTACACGATTGATTAAATCCTATTTTACAGCTGTTTCAATAAGGATCAGACTTCATTTCACGGGAAAGATATAAAAAATAAATTGTGATACTGGATAACGAAATATTAACCATAAAAAATCCAGGAAACCGCGAATATATTATGTAATTCGATAAACACAATTACACTAGAAAACAACATAGGGATATCTGACACTTCGGGCAACATCATAAATTCAAATTGAAGTAGTTTCCAGGAAGGACAGTTTACACTGCGTCAATAAGAGAGCTAGTATACGAGAGACTAGAATAACTTCATAATATACAAACGGGAACATCAAAATCAGTTTTATTCCAGGTTAGTACTAGCTGCTGACTTGCCTCGAATTTGATGCAAGTAACTTGCTCAATGTGAATACGCCTTTTAATCACACACTATTAAATGAAGTCGCTTCCTGTTGGTTTAATTTTTTAATCACACAACGGATTTCAATGCAGTCAGCAATAGAGAGAGCGATCGAGATTAAAGTTTATTTGTACATACGTACATGTTATAAAAAATAGAAGCTCAAAAACAAAGATTTTAAATGTGTTGTATGAAAAACATTTTTTTGGGGACTCAAATCCTAAATGCTGGTTAAGTCTCACGAGATCAAACTTAAAGATTACACACAATAAAGGTTAATGTCCGTTTAATCTATAACATTCCAAGAATATATATCCACCACAACAAAGTACTCCTTACACAATAAAATACATGGCATCGTTCATGTCATACGAATCAAAACAGGATCGAAAAAGCATTTCATAAAAGATTAGTGCTTCAAAAGTTATTAAACTAAAAGGCGAAGGCAAAGACGCTGTTGGCCCTACGATAGGCGTTCTCGAGAAACAATTGAGTGTGTATGCAGTGTGTGATGCGAGTAATTGAGGCGGAGGAGGCAACGTGAGTGCAGTGAGGCTAGTGAGGAACAGTGGTTGCACTGCCTTCCAGAAATACAATATACATTATATAATGAACTAGCGACCCGCCCCGGCTTCGCACTGTTGCAATTCAAATATACACTACAGAATTTCTTAAACGTTCTTTGTTTTGATAAGGTTTTATCCCATCATAACAGACATAAGCGTTGTTGAGGCAAAAAATGGTTTTAGTGAGTCAACAATGGAAAATCCACATATACTATAAATACTGTGTACTATATTGTTAAACAGTTTTCTGATGTATCTCGTAAGGTGAAGCCAGTGTATGCCAATGAAAGCGTAAAAAAATTAATAGATTAGAAACCTCTAAAATTGACTCTACTAAATTTGCATAAAGGTTTCGGGTCGAGTCTGGATGAGGCTAGCACAGGACCGTAGAAATTGGCACGAGAAAGGGGAGGCCTATGCCCAGCAGTGGGAGGACAAAGGTTGTGGATGATGATGATTATTGATGATGATGAAAACATGCATAATTTTCACTTTAAAATCTTCCTCTTGAATCACTCTATCTATTAAAAAAACGCTATCAAAATCCGTCGAGTAGTTTTCAAGAATTAAGCATTCAAAGGGATATAAGCAGATATGGGCAGAGCAGGCGACTTTGTTTAATACCATGTAGTGATACGTGTCACATAATATACGTGTTGATATCAGGCGATCAGAAGGTCGTTCATGTGTTTGTGTTTGCTTCCTGCAGTTTACACCGGTATACTAGGTTAGATCAGTGACCGTTACAGGACTGTATACAATATCGGAAATGCATAGCTAGCTCGCTGAACTTCTGTTGGCTTGTCGACTTCAGTCATTTTGATTGGATTAAAGAATAAGTAATGTTATAGCCTATGACCTGTGTAAAAAGGTTGCCCGCGATAAGCACAGTTTATGACGATAGATGAAAGAATACGCCGCATCAAATATTCAAAAGCTACATTTTCTTTGTAACTCGCTGGAAGAAATAAACAGTATTACTAATATTACGACAGTTACAGTTTCTCGAAGCTACTGATAACCTGTGAAACTGAGGATAACATGGATAGCCATTTGATATAACACTTGACAATAAACCCACTGTGCGCGACGTGTCCCGGGTTCGATCCCTGCGTAGAACAAGCTTTTTGTGTGATGTGATATGTTTAAGAAAGCTGCGACACTAGAAATAAATTCCTTAGTGAGGGAGTCGTATTTTTTCTAAGCTGATGTAGTTGATAATTTAAATTATCTAGCCTAAGTACCTCCCTAATAAGTTATTGATAAGGTTATAAGCGTCATAGAAGGCTCTTCTACGGAAATGATATTTAAAAGTTACTTGTAAACGATCGTAACAGGAAATGTCAACAAAAGTCACCGCACACAACATTTTAGGCGCCCGTGCACCATCAAAAGCGATAAAGAAATAAAAATCTGAAGTAAATATTTGAGAATACTTCGATTTCAGTCGGCCTTTTTTAGTGAAATGTAAGTTTTCCAACATCTAAGTGATATAATTTATCTAGACTTACTGAATGTCGAATAATTTAATAAGAATAATATAAACACAGTTTTATTGTACTATTAAATAAATATTTTAAGAATGAAGTGTCGTTTTCGACAATTTTGCTCAAAAGCCGTTAATGGCGCCGCTTTCATTCTCGAATATCATTATAACTTTGAAACTACTGAACGGATTTTAATAAAATCGTAACGGGCGGCCTCCGAAATTTCTCCAAGAGACAGACGGGCTATACTTTTAAGTATAAAATAGACGACTAAATACCATTAATTAAAAAGTATGAAATGTAAGTAATACAATGACTTGGTTTTATTCTTTCAATAATCTTCTTTGACCGTGTCAGAGGCTTACGGGCGGGTAAAACTACAAGCTAGTCGCTTCACCAGATTATGCACTAATTAGACGGTAAGACGATTTTCTTCTGAGGCTAAGAGGTTGATGAAGAATAAGTATTTTTTTTAACCAAAACACCAAAGACCATAAGTTTTGATTAATTTAGTTTTACAGTTAAACTACCTCATAGGTTGCAGATAGGTCCCATTACCAATTTCTAGCTGCATTGTCCAGCTCTTACTCGTTATAGTGCAATATAATGTAATAAAATAGTTTAAAATACGCTGTACCTACCCAATAAACAAATGATTGAATATTGATCTCTCCCATTAAAATAAGTATGTTGTGAAAATCACGATTAGGTGTTTAAGACGTGATTGTTAGTTTATACTTAGATTTGATCGAAACAAAAATAAGAGGTATTCAAAATTTTAAAGCTGTAAAAAAAAATATCACCACTTAAATTAAATTATATTTTTCGGAACCGTTCCATAATCAAACCAAATTATTTATACATTAAGTCCTCAGCAAAGACAACAAGAAATACCGAAATTGGATGATAGGAATAGTCAAGACTGACATTAAGTGGACGTAAACACTAGAAGGTTAGCGCCTTTGTGCTAGTTTCATAAACACGGCCCCTTTAATGTTAGTTTTGTAAAGCACAATAACCCGAAGCTAATTCACAAATACATAAATAGAAAACAACACAAACGGTTTGGAGGCGCTCCTCTTTGAACGGAGAATATTCATCAGCAATCAGCATCAGCATATTGGTTGACTGACACGTCTAAGCACAAGCGACAGTTGTACTCAAACGGTAATTGGTATCTTCATAATACAGCCTCGTTATGAATAAATCATGGCAATATTAAAAAGCAGCAGAACCCTATAGCAGGTATTAAGTATTGCCGAGTGCCTCTGTTCGGTATCCGATACCACAGGGAATTCATTTACTCCGAGTTCTCTGTATTAATGTATTAAGCTTTTTAATTTTTACTTTTTGAATCCCTGAGGGAAAGAAGAAAAACCAAAGTAAGTATTTCATTGGCATACTCTATGATTGACTGATACAAATTAAAAGCAGAAGTAGAATGTGAACGATGGCCACGGCGACCAGATAATTTAAATAATTGAAGCTCAGAGATGCACACGTATTTTAATTTGTTCAGACGAGTGTTTCAGTCTGCCTCTTTGATAAAATGAAAATAGTGGTTGAATATTATCAGGCCAATCAATTTGTTTTACACGACAACCACACTAATTAATTGGGCAATTATATTATCGCATTGTAGTGAAGGCTGTGATAATTACTCACTTCACCCAAAACGGTTATGACTGTCGAGTGTCGTTTATACCTTTAGTTGACACGATTTGGACGGTATAATTTACTAAAACTGTTAATGCCAAAACACATTTTCAGTCATAATTTATAAGTTATTTTGGTAATGTAAGGTAAGCTATTAGTAAGTGTATTTTTTGGTGAAGTATTTATTTGCTAAACACGCCGGCAGCGCGACGTGATGGCGATAGTCGCCGAGGTAATGTCTAGCCTGTAGGAGACGGAGGCATGCGTCTTTTGTTTGTCTCTGCATTGTGCTCAACAACAATCGAAATAGAAAGGAATTAGCAATTACCATCCTTCATTGTTCAGGCAATAATTAAATCCATAAATAAGACTCGATACGAATTAGCGAAAACAGATGGTCCAGTAAAATATTAAATAATTTTCTAACAAACTTCTGAGTATTTAAGTTTGGCGAGAACTTACGATTTCCACGTGTAACACTTTGATAGACGGTTTGCCAATTAATTCAATTTTAATTGAAGTCAATTTAGTGCGTGTTGTGTGGGTGATATCGAAACATTGATTATTTGATTAGCTGATGGTTCTGGCCGGGTGAGTATTTCGCGTCATAAACGGTCTCTTGTTATACCGGCCACATCCATTGTAGCTAAGAGCCCACTCGTGCTTTATTGCGGAAGTGAAATATACTGTCAATGGCACGGCCAAGATAGCAAATAACTGTCCGGATATTACTACGATATAATTTCTAATAAATGTTCCAGACCTCTTGAATGTTGCAGCAGATAAGCTCAGCTTGCGAGGCGAGTTATTGAAAAATGAATTAAAATGTTTATGTGCCTTAAAATTAAAAGTATCATCTAATGAAAAAAAAAACATAAAGACTTGCCTTACCAAAGGAGGTACAAGATATGTCTACAACCTAACGCCATATTGCAAAAACTGCTGCTTCATTTACAGAAAAAGGCTATCGCGACAACGTTGTTCAGTTTTTTATAAAATAGAGCAGTTTCTTTCCAATATGGATGAATTAGTAGTCCGTTAGAAGTGAAGCAAAGAAGGCAGATCGAACTTTTAATAGAATGCTGAGAAACTTTATGTTCGGCTAGAGTTGTTAGTTATTCAGCCGTAATTTGATTTATTCAACAACAGAATAAAAAAAAAATCTATTGCAATAAAAAAACATGAAAAATACAAATATTGACAGAGTATAATATGTACACTCAGAATCATCATCATTCCCCTGCCCTTATCCCAATTATTTTATTTGGGGTCGGCGCAACATGTCATCTTCTTCCATACCTTCCTATCGGCCGTCATCTCACAAGAAACACACTTTACAGCCATATCGTCTTTCACACAATCCATCCATCGTTTCTTTGGTCGTCCTCTTCCCCTATATCCATCCACATCCATGCTTAACGCCTTCCTTACCACATGATTTTCATTCCTCCGCATAACATGCCCATACCATGACAGCCGGTTACCACGTAGTTTCTCTGTAACCGGTGCCACTTTCAAACTTCCCCTTACTCAGAATAAATAAACAATAAATGAAAAATACTTTAACATTTTCCAATAAATTTTGCCATGCGTATATATTTAATATACATATTCCAATGAGGTTAATATCAGTGTTTAATTACAACGTTATTACCACTTTACAGTAGGCATCGCTTTTTAAATAAAGCTTCCAAAAAAAACAAACTTGCAAAATATACTAAAATGACAGTTCGCTCCGTTGGGCACGCACAAAGGCCGACACAAACGCGCGACGTATAAACATGTTGCTACTGATTATTATTTCTGTTGCTTATTTTTTGCAAGCCTGACAATGCCATGTTCAGACTTACAATTGTTATTAAAGTACTGAGATATAAACTGCCGTCTTTATGAGGACGCGATTCGAGGATCGATGTCAGCCAGTCTACCATTAGTGAAGTTCGTTACCTGTTTCATTGAACTTTTAGTAAAAATATCGGGTAATTTAACCGGATAACTACGATTTAAGAACACGGATTATCTTCCTTTATACACAGTTATATACCTAAATCTACACCACCTGAAAACGTCGCCGTACTTTCTACTAGCACGCGAGTTGCGTAACCAAACTTACGTAATCAATAAAGGTCTCATTACAATGAGGACCTAGTTCTCGTAATGCTGACGCAGCACTTTACAACCGACTGCCTCGTGTAATTCATTAACAGTTATCGTAAACAGGGAAATAAAGCAAGAGAAACCTTGAACCTGGCGAATTAAAACAAAAATATTACTGCCTGGAAATTGAAAAGAAAATTCGAATCTAAAACCACAAAGCATGATCTTCAGAACGCATGAAATATAAATGATATTATCTCAGAATACGCTTTCTAGTTCTAGTTTAAATCTATTTATAGAACGAAATGGAAAAAATCGTGCCGGCATAAAATGTATCTCATTTTCCGAACAACCTCACCTGGATTTGCAGAGCAGTCCATAGCACACAGACAATAAAATCAAAAATTTACAATTTGCCGGCGACAGCCGCACATTGTTGAGGGTTTAATGCAATGTTACTATTAGTAAGTACCAGTGATTTTCACTTATGAAGTTAAAATTCGTATACGTATCAACAGGTATAAAATTATAATCAATTATAATTTATCGAGTGGAGTTATCGCAGCTACAAAATTTTGCATTATCAGTTGGTGAGCAGTTTCCAAATAGGCATTTCCTATCTCTAAATACAGGAGCAGTTATAAGCCGGTACGTTCGAACGTCTATGGGACGAAATGGGATCACTTGTTCCAAAACTCGGGCCGTCCCACAAATCATATTGTGTAGGCCGACACGAGGCCGACTCTACTTACGTGGGGAACAGTAAACGACCCGGCCATTTCCGCTAAGGATAATTCGTCTTTAACGAATCCAAAAGAATGGAACGTTGTGAAATTCTTAGAGGTAAAGAATACTTAGAGTTTCTTTTTCGTATTTTGTAATATAATTCACTTCATAGTACTATTTAATACTTTATATAGGCAGTAAGGAAAGTCACTTTTCAAGAGGGATGAGTGTCCTGGATGTCTGGTATTGTTTTTAGATGTCTCTTTCTGAAATCTGCCTAAACTACAATTATGTGGACGGCTACTTTTAATATATTTTTTTCCGACGAAAAAATAATGTTATGGAAAAAGTTAAGTTTATAAAACGGAATGTAGCTTAATCACGTAACTTGGTTTGGTAGTCTAGTCTAAAGGTAGTCGTCTATTGTTCTAAATAAATATTAACGTTAGCACTGGACTATTCATGAAATACAATTTTTCATTTTTAGGAAATGAAAAACAAATGGGGTTATTTGATTTTGTATTTTTGTCGACAAACGGCTTTATAATAGTAGCTCCGTTTGTCCAAGCGACAGTGGTACAATAGTTATCGTAATTAATGTTCAAATGTAGAGTAATTATATTTTGTTTAGATGGTAGGAATATTACTAAACTAGAGGGGCAGATCTTGAAGAAGTTTTCATTTGAATAGCTGTAAGTTTCCATAGCGCACGTATGACGCATAACACCTATTCGCTTCCTGCACAAATAGTGCACGGCGCGGCGCGTGCGGTGAATATTCTCATCAGGGCCAATAATACCTATTGGGACGACCGTCGCACAATGTAATAACACCACGTTCATCAAATTGCAGGGATACTCAAAGGAGTTATGAAAATGCATATACCGAATACAGGACAGGTTTATCTTCCAAAATACTAACTGGATACACTCATACAATCTTTGTGAATTTAGATTCGCTATGAACTTATTACTATAAAACGCCAACTCGTGACTTATAGTTTTTCATCCAAAACGGTGTCTGAATTCATACTATATTTGCAAGATGCAGAACTACCAACCTGCATTAACAATCACAATGAACCTGCCCAATATTTTGGACCATTTTCGGATGAAAGCTTCATAAATAGACTATAAGGAAAAACTAAATCTTCACGAGTCGGAAACGTCGCTGGCATTTAGCCAAAATTAAGATAGGAATGGTAGTTCTAGTGTACTTACGGTTAAGTCCAAGATCATGGTAGGTGATGATGGCGGGTTTGGAGCGGTAGCCCTGCACGGCGACGACGATGTCGCCGCGGTCCGTGCGCACGCGCACCTCGGTGCACGCTGCCTCACCGCTGAACCGGCGAGCATTCGGGAATTGGAGCTGGATGTTCTTCAGCTCGATGTCATCCATACTGTTGGAAAGACTAAGACTGTTGACTAAATTCTCCAAATCATATATTATACTTTTTGAATCTTTTATATTGTATGTTAAATTTGGTATGACGATAGGTACTCCCAAAAGGTATTGCACTCGCACATCTAACAATCTATCCGCTCATACTGAGTTCCCCTAAAATCAAATGAGATATGGTTTGCCTGAAGTATAAAGAATAAAGTCATCAAAGCCCTCAACAAAAGTCTCATCTTTAAATGTTTAAGTAATAATGCTCAAACTTCATACTTCAGTATGACTTTTAGATAGGAATATTAAAGTAATCGACTGCAACGCAAAGACTTATGCATACTTCATTGAACTTTTAAAAATCTTCATTTTCATCGGCCTGCGCACTTTCCGAGATAATCCCTTTTCTATTGCCTCTTTGGTATAAAATGTTTGTTACAAAGAAGGCTGAACGTGACCGTTGCATTATCCGGTAAGAGCGTAGTTCGAACTGCAAGTTACAAGCAACGGAACCCAGTTCTTAGTACAGGGGTCACCGCAGCACGTTGCAACCAATTTGTCAGAACTGTCAATTGGCTTCAACCACTTCTAATGAATACTACCTTCTGGGACAAATGAGATTACGGGTACGCCTGAATATTAAATGAGAACAACGAAAAGTGGCAAAAATCTAAGTTAAAAGATAAGGTATATTCAAAATTAATCGGAGTTATGCACTGACAGAAGTGCCGTGTAAATGTAATACAAATGTCAAATTCAATAACATAAAATTAACGGCACCTAATTGTACTTGCATTTAGCGATAACAGAAATTCAATATTACACTAAGACTTTAAGGCACAGAAATCCTATTCCAGCACGTAATATTACTGAGAACGAATATCATTTTACATCCGTGTCTATTTAACTGTAAAATAAAAACACAATTTGTTAGCCGGGAACTAGTAAACCACACGCTTTCCGCTTTTCCCGTAAAATGCAAATCCAATTCTTTAAATGCGAAAGCCGTAAGTCGTTGAAAAGGGGCCCAATTAATCGATTTTGTAACTAAAAAGGCGTTAAGTATCAAACGATGTTGAAAGATGCATCTTTTAACACACACTGGTATTTCTATCTATCAGACCTATTGGCCGTGAATGGAAGAGACGGATAACAGGCCTTCAATTAAGGTGTTTTTCTTTTGTCTAGAAATTGAATCAGCCAGGTTTTTTTTTAATTCGTACTTAGAATAAAATTATTCTTCAACTTCTTAATCTACACTAATATTATAAAGAGGAAAACTTTGTTTGTTTGATTGTAATGAATAGGCTCATAAACTAATGGACCGATTTTAAAAATTCTTTATACAAAAATAGGGTTCCGTAAGATATTAGGGTTTTTCGGACACAAGGTGTAAAAAATCAACCAAAAAAGTTACTTATTTTGCGTACCCTGCCTAAACTATTAAAGATAGAACCATAAAATGTTCGTAGATCTTATAAATATCTACAAAAAAGTCCGCGACACACTATACGTATCTATGTCGAGAGAGGCACGATAACCATTTTTTTTATTGAGAAATCTTTTTTTTTTGGACTCAATTTAAACGTTTATTTTACTCATGCTATTAATCCTTATCCAAATAAATTATTTCATCACTATGTACAGTTAATGTAGATAAGATTTGGTTTGAATGATTAAAATTGGATCTGAAGTTATAGCGAAATTAAAATATTACGATTTCTGCTGCACGGCCCGTTGCGAAATAGGCGTTACCAAGGCCCGGTGAGCGTGCATAACGTCAAATGTTGTGTATAGAGAAGCTCTAAAATAATAGCTTAAGTTTTCTATCCTAAAACAACGGGTTGCAGTCCAGGACTTAACAACTAACATCCACAGAAAGAAAATCTGTTCAGCCTGCGGATAGTGACTGCTTCGTCGATGTTAGTGTCGGTGTCTGTGAATTGACCTGGGAATCATTTTGTTTGCTGACCGTGTCTTTCCTGGGTAGGCGTTTTGCAGCGGTAACCGATATCCACGCGAGCGCAGCCGCGGGCGACCGCTAGTAGATAGATAAAAATACAATAAATGTGATGTTGTCTTTAAAATTTTCCTATCCGTCCCCTAGCAGTATTTTCGCAATCCTCTATACAAAATGGAGGCATTTACCTTTTTTATTTTTATTTTAAGGCAGCAATGAGAAAAGCCTTTGATGTTTTTAAAGTATTTTTATCCAACGCTCAAAGCATTGAAGGTATACCTCTGGCAATGCTCACAGGAGTCCAACGAGCAGAGGTCGTATTGCCGGGAAATTTATCCAAAGCGCTGTCAAAGCTATTGTGATAGCCGACAATCCAAACCGAAAGCAAAACGAGGTGTTACGTCCGAACCAAACGCACAAACACTTGAATGACTATTGTTAGGGGACTTTAAAAGGGGTTTATCCACAATTGAATATCAATATCAACCCTTACCTAGAAAAACGTATTTGTACATCGAATTGAAGCGTAATTATATGTAGTAGTACAAACAATCGACGTACGTTCCTTGGGAATAAGAGCTGGCTTTTATCATGATGAAAAAATCGGTTATTTGCATGTTTAATATTTTAGAAGCTCTTTATTTACGGACAATATTGCTTAAGTGGTTGTTTCGATGACATAAAAAAATTAGATATAGTTAATTTAATTGTTACAATTGCGCGTAATCTGCCTTTAAATATAAAATCACTTTTGTTAACAACGACTGTCCAATTGGTTGTATAATGGGTTGAAATTATTGCATTGATTTGGTGTATGATTAAATGTTAGCTGTCAGCGTATTCAATTACTAATTTTGTAGTGCCCTGAGGTATGCCGTTTCATGTTTTATAAATCACCGCAGATTACATGACTTGATTCAAATATTTATTCTTATTTTTTTACGTTGCCTTTTGACGACCTTCACCAGATGATAAGCCGCGCGTTTAGTACATCTAATCAGACTGTAAAATCGATCGTTGGAAACATTGGCGCGATGCTGAACCTTCCACACTCAAAACTTTCTGGAGTCTTTCTAGCACTTCCCAAAGACAGCTGTAGTTGTGAATACAAACTGAATGGTAGGCCTTCTGGATCTATAAATCTATCTAAGAGTATATGGTTCTATGCCTCTATTATATCTGCGATACTTTTGGTAAATATGTAGTTAGGAACGGCAAAAGTTAGTCGACCCCTATATTGTCTAGAAGAGTTATGTGACGTTAAGTTATCTGCAGAACACTGGCGCTAGTTGTTCGAGCGTGTCTACTCTCGCCCTTGGTCCGGTTATCTGATACCTACATTAATCCTTTAGGTTAGCTTAAATATCGGATTTTCTTTGTGTAGATTGTTTTCTTAAATAATTATCTATCTATTCAAAGTTATTCCCAAATATTAAGGGACCATTACATTAAGGTATTAGTTGACTCGGCTGACTCCCTCATACAAACGATACAATCTTGTAAAATTTATTTTACATTTCGATTTACTGCAACAATGGCTATTTAAATCGGCCGTAAAGGCCAAAACACTTTTAGAAACGCTTCATCAGAGAATTGTCGGACATAAATTTTAATGAGAAACGTATGTGCAAATAATACTTCAGTACAGTGACTCTGAAACAAATACATTGAGAATTTACGACGTTGTGCGGACAATGAAACGGTCCAATTGGGTATAAAATAAAGCCTCTTCGGTTAATGTAACGTTTTATTAAGCTGAAAGTGGGTCTGTGCCGAGGGGCTAGAC
The DNA here is from genome assembly GCF_003590095.1 of Trichoplusia ni. Classification (NCBI taxonomy): domain Eukaryota; kingdom Metazoa; phylum Arthropoda; class Insecta; order Lepidoptera; family Noctuidae; genus Trichoplusia; species Trichoplusia ni. The sequence goes on along the minus strand of NC_039478.1, from coordinate 1,639,610 downwards.
TTCCGTCTGTCAACGTCAGTGTTGTAACAAACTTGGAAATCGAGTTTTTAAGGTATCCCCGAGGAAACAAGGCAGCCAGCTCTTGTAGTGGCACACAAGGCGCTCCGAACACTACCCTCTCTTCAGCTCTTCAAATCTTAGTGTTTTTGACAACTGGCTTTTCAATTTCATCTCAATCAAACGGCTGTTTTAGAGTTCCAGCAAGAAAACGGTATATGAACGATCTTCTAAATTCTGTTAAACTATATTAAAAGTAGCCTAAGTCAGTCTCGAACTGAAGGTACTCATCAGAATCAATCGTGAATAATTTAAGTTAGTCCGTAGGCAAAGAGTAGAACCAGTTTTTCTTTAACTATCGGGTATCAATAATTGTATGTGACTTCGTCTCTAACCCAACTATTGCAACTATTGTTTAACGATGCCACCGCAACTGGTGCAGCGCGCTCTCGGTGTGCCAAACAATCAAAATTCAATATAAACGAGTCACTAGACGTTGTCTTAGCCCTCGAAAACCAACAGAACTGTTCACTATTACGTTTCTGCAGTTAATAACTTAAAGTTTCGAAATAAACGTCCGAAGTTTATCTTAGACGTAACAAGATATTATATTGGTACTCAAAAGTAACATAACTTAATTGGAAACTGCAGCAATTTATATTATAAAATTACGTAAGCTGTGAAGTCAATTCAAAAAATTATTCTTAAGAGATAATTATTTTTTATTTTAAGATTTATTATTTCTTACTTTTGCAACACCATAAAGGAAAAACTCTTCCGAAGTGTTGTTTTTGTTTCTATAATACGTTGATATAAAACATATGAAAACGTACGTTCTATGAAGCGTTTCGTTCAGTATTTTTTATGGTCGAGTGCGACGAATATCCATTGTGATAAAGGTTATGACAGGGAACTTACAAGTTACCACGAAATATTACAATAGAACAAATAATAATGTACAAGGACTCGATGTTCCATTATTTTTGACGTTACATAAACGTTTATAAATAAACTATTACTCGAACAGGATTATTGTTTGGAATCTACGTGACAATGTAATCTTCAGTCTCGTATACGCGGGATTACAATTTGCAGATCAAAATAGCCAACGAAAGTAATGTAAATAAATGATAAAGGTACGTAAAATAACTTACATAATCCTTTTCCAACTTGATTCTGTATTCAAGACCTGTTGTTCCGTACCTAAAGGCTCAAGCTTCTAGTCATTGGGCATACGAAGTGACCCGATTCGTTCTTTCTCCAAGATGGCTTCGAAATGCACCTTTTAATAAATTATCACAACAAGTCTTCGGTGATTAAGGGAGAATAACTAAGTAATGCGGCTTATGTGGAAAACAATTATGTTTAATATCGACATATTGACGACATTATCCTGAAGTTTAGTCCAGTACGTGGTGATCTATTACAATCGAGTTATGCAATCCGATTCCGATTATTGGGGACTACTAGTCAAAATAATGAGTGATGCTAGACCTCTATAAAAAAGGTTTCGATTCTTATGCCTTGGGCCTTGGCCCTTAACTATTCATCTTCTCGAAAGTTTCAAATATTTGTATCAGGTTTAAAAAAAATCATGAATAATTTTATCATGCTAAAAAAATACAAAATATTCACGTGGAAACAAAATCAATTAGCAGAAAGGATAAATTAATGACGTCAGTATATTTTGTTTTGCCGTTTAAACACGACCAAACTCGGTTCTATAATTGCCTATTACATTACTGATGTATTTATTTCCTAATACATATTTAATCCTCAGAATCCATCAATATACGGGGATACGAGATGGAATAAGCCTGACCTAAAGGTCCGCTTCGGCCTTTCCATAACATTAACCATTATAGCTGTGCCTTAAATAATGAACCGGGGCTAAGTTTTTGACTGTAACAATAATTAGTTTGATCGAGGAACTATACCCATAGCTGAGCCTCATAAATACGCCTAACGACGAGGTGCTCCATATTTACTTAATTAATTAAAACAGAACGATGGCATTGTCATAAGTTTGCACAAGTTCAAGTAACACGAACTTAGTACAATGCGTTAATAATTATTTGTTCTTAACTTCTTGCTGATATCAGAACATCACCCTTTAATTCAGAGTTAGAATCTTAGAAGAAATTCGCGTAAACATTCGTAGCTGTTAAATCAAGTGAATGTCTATTCGATTCATTAATAATCTGACTAGCGAAATTCAATGTTGGTAACTATCGAGAGTAACTTCCTAAATTTAGTTATCTGGCTCTTTTAATTCGATTAGTTTGAAGGAAGTATAGCGGCGATGTCCCTTGCTGTACCTTTGTACCAAGTCACGAATACTGGAGGTCGAGGCCAGGGTCTTCGAACATATACCTACCTACTTAGCACCGGCGGTTATGGCAAACTTGTGGTTTGCAGAAAACCATGTATTCATTCATAAAATATAGTGTTTTACAGGCACGCAAGCTATACTACACGAGCGGTTCCTACATACCGGCTCCAAGCCGGGTTCGACCAGCGCGAGAGGGTTCTCGTTTACAGCACCCTAACTATGATACGTCAAGGACCTTCATAAGGGTTTAGAGGCGCGGTAAAAGCGAAAGTAAGAAACATCCGTTTAGAAATAAGGTCGAGACATAGGATTCGGCTGGAGCCTTACCCAGGCGCTGCCCTCCCCTCGCCGCGCGAGGGGGTACCGAATCGACCGGGCTTCTTGGCAAGAGGCCAGGACGAGAGGTCGGGGACAACAGCGCCACTTTCAATTTGAGAACGACTACACCAGGCACGACCATTGCGACCCACCTTATCGCTTTTTACTAATTATGTTGCTAGGGCCGTTAATCAACACTCTAATTCCTTGCAACGTCCAGAACTGCCGCTAATGAAACGCAAAGTTCGTCGAACCTTTTAGTTATTTTCTTTTTACGCTAAACACTCCAATAAACCAGTAACTAGAGCAATTACACTTTGACCCGTAGTAAAGTTGTCTCGGGAGATACCAACTACACAGACATACTACACGTAGGTACGTGGGAAGCGTTGAAAGAATCGTGTTCTCTTATTTTATATTCAGCTCAGCGTCGTAAAGTCAAAGGTAACATCCACGTGAGGTGACAATAGGTACATTAAGGACCGACCCAGTTTCGGAAATTAATAACACCATAACTTACGAGCTTCGAGTTTCAGCCGTTCTTTTTTAACTGGGATTAATTAAGCTTTTCGTAAACAGATTGTTTATAACATATGAACGTTATTCCATTAACCAGTGTAAATATTCGACGATCCATTTAAATAAATATTCCACTGCAATTCATATATGGCATGTTTTTATTCATTAGTTTACAGTTTGTTGATTAAGTTCATTAAAAAATTAAACGCGGTCCTACTTTTATCCTAAAACAACTGTATTTATTTAAGAAAACAAATCATTTTGGAGATAAAAGATACAAGAAATTTCAACTTAAATTATTTGCCGTCCGGAACAAGAATGTTCTGGGAGAATAACAGGCATGCTAACAAGCAGAGACTCATGTAACAAAATAGCTTTAACAATCCGTTTTTGTAAAAATGTATCTTGCTATTACGTAAAACAAGCTCCCTTGAAACACCATGTTTATGCTTTATACATGGAGTTATTACCAATAACAGAAATAGCAGCAGCCTTGCGTGTCATCGAGAATTGATCCTTTATGAAAGCCCGCCGGTAAATTATGAAAGTGCACTCATGTAATTTGAATGACATTGTATTCTTGGAACCCATGACAGTCATACTTCAAGCCTTCTATCACATTGACATAGGCCATCAAAGAAAATTGTGGAATCATTTGTTTGTATTTCTATTTTGATACTGAAAACATGGTGCATTTTGTCTATTGCGCCTTGAATGCTGGAAGTATGGAAATACCCCATAATTTTACGGTTTTAATGACAGTGGAATACGGATGATTGATAGGTTGATTGAGGAGGGGATTCCATTGATTGTGTATGAAACGAATATTCCCATACTTTTTTTCAAAGAAAATACCATCAAATAGGTATTGTATTTTACATCAACAATAATTTATAAAAGTGTTATTCACATTTTAAAATGTATTGAGGTTTGTTCTTTACCTTGGATTGAACGTAAAAAAGTCCGATCGATGGACTACTGAGATACCGTGAGTTATTGTTTTAAACAATTGTGTCAACATTTTTCTATACCGGCTTACAAAAAGCCTACTTATCCATTCAAAAGCAAGTGTGGTGTGTTAATTGGATTCGCGTTAAAGTGACTAATTAAATTAAATTTACCTTCACTACCGTTTTTTGTGTCCATGGTGAAATATGTATCGTAACAGATTAAAACGAGTAAAACGATAAATTTCATTTCTCTGTTACAGTAAAACCCTTAACCATTAACCAGGTTTAGGATAAAACGCACGTGCACTTTAGCAAGCAAAAATAAGCTTACGATCAAATGTATGCGCAATTAACTTCTATACTTGGCTAGACTTCCATCGATCCGATAATAGGTTTTCATCATAACCAAGTATAATTAGTACCGCAACAGTTCATAGCTGGTAGGTATACGAGCTGTGTTTACATGCGAGGGCCGCAACGCAAGTAACCAGAGAATCTCTCGCTGATCGCTGCCGGAAATTGTGCCTCATGCCTGTCAAGCCAAAATATTTACCAACCGAGAATTCAGGTGTGGTGCGAATATCCGACTAGTGGCGAATTGTGAACATTGCCAAGACGACGACGGACATGTACTTAAATAGCTTTGAGGTACTCAGTGGTTCATGTGTATTTAGTATTTAAGCTACTCGTTCGACACAATTTGAGGACAAGCATCAATAAAGATGTAACAGAATGATTCCCTCAACTTTTCATCCTTGTTAGTGAACTTTTACAAAAACAAATATAGCATTTTTACTCGGCTGCCACAATTCTGAACTCGTCAAAAACTTTGTGGTTAGAAAGTTTTCTTAGCGATCTTGTTATTGACATCTTAACTAGCAAATATATTCCGATATCCTGTATTTCTATATGGTACGTGTGAATACTGCGCAAACAGTATGTCACGTTTCTCATCGACCAAGGTTTTCACAGTAGCAATTTTTCTGAATCTATGTTGCGGGATCTTTGCCATGGCATTGAAAATTGTATTATCCTACGACAAATATTTGTTCTGATCCATGAGACAATTTTCGTTTAAAATTGAAATAAGTTTTTTACGGACTGTAGATCGCAAGATTGCATAAACAAAATGGAAACAATTGTTTAAACATGTAAAATAATTATATTTAACATTTCGTATATTAATTTCCAATCGCTTTAACATTTTTTGCACTGACCATTCTTATTAATAGCAATGTACCTACTCATTAATATCTTTTCATTTTTTTTTATCCCTGCTTGCAAGCAAATGTCCGAATTGTCATTAAACTTGGATATCATACAATTATGATTTTATGTCCTTTTTAAAATTGTAGATAAATAGTAAATTAATTTACATTGCAACGACAATCGATACATCACTGAAACTAGTTTCAAAATCAGCGCTGTCCAGTCAGTATTGACCGCGGGTATAATTTCAGTACTTGAAACTTTATCAGGCAGTTTACAAGTACAATTATGGGGCTAGTATTCCAGTGGTCGTCATAGCCTTCGAAGTTCCAAGTACACGTGCAGCTATTATGTGGCATGAATTATTTCTACCATAACGAGCTTCAAATCGCCATCGACCATTTCAATTGGAAAATCGGTTAAGTTGTTTTCACTTCATTATTTCATGTCCATTTTAAATGAAAACTCTTTCGATTTTGCTTTGGGATTGGAATGCATTATATGTTTTAAAAGTGATTGATATTATTGTTATTTCGAGATTTTGTAGGGTAGAAAAAAAGCAGTATAACTAAGGCTGTCTGTGACTCTGTGCCTCTGTCAGCAGGCATCATGAACCGTTACAGATTAAATATTTGCAGCTATAACAACAACAAACGATGAATAAACATAAAAGTCAAAGTTGCACTTGGAAAGGTTTTTATTATTTAGGCTGTGACAAAATCATAGTGGACCCTTGAGGCATTGGATCTATTTGTGAAATGTTTTTCGTCAGATTTACACCAAAAACGTATTTACATTAGAGAGACAATGTGACAACTAAAATAAAAATACTCACACGACGATATTCCTTCGAGAGGCGACCTTCAAGGTTGTTTTACTTCTCGAGATGTTCCCTTTATATTAATAATTGAACTGTCTTAGCATTTGGAGGGTGACAATTCAACTGTTAAGTCCAGCCAATTTATGTTTCACTTTTCGGTTACTATTGAAATGAAAAATGCTAACTCAGGTATTGTGTCTTGTACGGAATATGAACTAAGCAGTTATAAAGGTGTTGAAACATCAAACCAGTTTATAAGATTTAAAATAACGCTGTTTATTTAAATATCAATTTCTTAAACTATCAAGGACACGATTCTTGTTGGGACGAACTTATGAATATTTTTAAGTAATATTCAGAGAAGTGAATTAGTTCTTAGAAGTTTATTGCTTGGTAGACATAAACGAGACTTGGTTTGACTGGCTAACTTTATACAGTAAAACTACTCATTAGAATTTCATACCAACTTGTCGATCTCTTTTTCTTAAATTTACTATAAAAGCCTTTAAATTCTCCACTACTGGAGATAGGCGTCTTCCTGTGTGACTACATCACGGGTTGCGGGTAGCCGATTATTTGGAATCCAAGTTTGCTCACGATGTTTTACTTCACCATTTGTCAGTGGCGGCTTAGAATAATTAAGAAAGCTCATTTCACTTCGAAATCGTATTGGTACTGTGCCTCCGTTGAACCTGCACCTCGTGCATATAAATCTATCTACGCATTGGCAAAGCCATCGCGACAATTCCCTAAACTTTTTACCGATTTATAACGATAGCAAAACTAAATTCAGAACATTGTTAACCTGTTCAAAGGTTTTAATAGCGAAGCGAAGACCCAAGTTATTGTTTTAAAACAGGAATACAATTCAACATAAATCTTGAAGTAAACGAGTTTAATTTTCCACACAAGAAATGCCCGCAATGTATGAGTACTTAAGACTCTTATTTCTATTTCCCATCATTTTAAACCCACTCAGTTGCAAAGCATTTATAAAATTCGATAACGTCGCATTGTTACTTATGAAGTATTACGAAGTCCTCTCGAGGTTTCATGACTTTTCAATGAGGAAGTAAGTAGTTTTCTTCTTAAATTAAATATCAATTTGATGCCTTTGTGGTAGGTGGCAAACTCGATGAAAGTTTTTAATATTCTAGCCTTTAATGGAGGCTCTGTAAATACTGAATAGCTAATCGAGAAAATGCTTATTACCTACATATGGGTAATAATCTGAAGCCAACACAAAATGTTAAAATCCCGTCCATAATTAATTGAATCTGCCTCCATGGCGGTTGTTGCATAAAGCTTAAACGTTTTCCCACTTAATGTTCGGCTGAGAGCTTCGCCGTCAACCCGCTTTTCTCCTGCTATTTAAAAGATTATTTATCTTTCGTAAAGTTTTCTTTAAATGTCGTCGTTTTGAATGGCTTATTATTTTGAATGTATCAAATATATTTCGTGTGGTAAACTTAAAGGGACTGGATTGACATGCAATAATCGGATAACTCATGGAAACAATGTGGCCAAAATTTAATTGATACCGAGTCCACCCGTATGAAGCCGCATAACGCGGGCGTATATCCCACTACTCATCAGACTACACATTCACTATTTTCAAGTGCCGTAATGTTGCATACAGGCGTCGTAGTAAGCAAACTCTAATACGATTAGTGACTTACTGTTTAAGCTGCCGCTTCGCAGAGTTCATTACAGCCAGTCAATATGTGAATCTAAAACGTTATTTCAAAAGCGGTCGGGTTTTCGCTCAACGCAAATTGCGTTGTAACTAGTTGAGTATCAAACTTTACTTCAAATCTAACTATAATAGCTTTACAATAAAGCTGAAAATTGAGTAAAAGAAACATGATACGTGGCGAGACTAGTACTGCAGGAGTCGGCTTTTACGGTAAGTACTACACATAATGGACTATTTTACAACAGAAGAATTGCATTAACTTAATTAAGAAACAATACGTTTTACTTTCACTGTAGCGCAAGACGTTTACGGCGAACTAATGGATCAGGACTGGGGTAGCCTACGCGGTGCCCGGCTTTCACGGAAATAAACACGCTTTCCAATATCACGACCACCATAAACTCTATACGGTTTGTTTAGGCTATGTTCAAACATACTATGGATACCAACGCTGATCGTAGACCATCTAATAACATTCTTTACGAAATATAAGACCGGTATAAGATGCTAGAAGACATTAGCCTTAGTAGATACTCACTCAGATACTAACGTGATACATATCGGATTGTCATATACACCAAGTGCACAATGAATAAGCGATCAGTCGATGACTAACCTTATAGAAAACTACCTACACAAAAAATGAATTGTTTCATAAAGGACTTTCTATAAAAAACGAACGCAAAGTTTTTAACGTTACGCAAACAATCTTGAATGAAAATAGACAAGACGAAAATAACAAGAACTTTAAATGTTACGTAACTTTCTTATTCTTAATGTCAGTGGCCCTCCAGCTTTTGTAATTGAAGACTCAAGAGTTTAACGTTCGTTTGCGGACATATCGACATATAGATATCGTCTACTCATCTAAATGGACAAAGTATACAATAAAATATACGGTCTGTGTTATATTTTTATTGAGAAAATAATGATAAAATGATAAAACATTGTAGAAGTTCACAGTCTTTTAAATTCGTAACTCATATATTAAAAAATATGTATCAAGTATTAAAAGTAAGAGTATAATTGTCCATGACAAAATTTAATCCCAAACTGCATGACTCCATCAAATAAATTTGCTTGGATTTTAACTTCGTATGAAAACGCTTTTCATAATGTTTCGTTTTTAGAGTTTGTAATAATTCCCGTGAATATCCCGGGTTTAAAACTTTCTCTGAATAGATTGAAATTAAACCATCTCTTTTTATAAAAGTAGGTATAATAATTGACGCATGGGATGTTTTGGTTCGGCTACAATGTTATATACTTTTTGTTGCGTTGGTCTTCTTTGCGGGATGCCATTTCTTTTCGAGCAACGTCCATTTTCACCAAGTACAGAATATGCGACAGAAGATTTTCTCGTCTACCATTTTACACAAGTATGCTTTCCGACAGAAATGAGCGAAAACACAATTGAATGGATCAATGGTTTTTTTAATATTTTGAAGATTAAAAGAGGTAAAGAGTCCCGGCACAAAATAACGCCGCGTACGACAATTGTTTAATAAGATTTTTATTCATGTAGAAACAGCAATAATAATAGTGCACTCTCCAAAAAATCAGTGTGAGAAAAAACGTGAAATCATTTAAGTGAATTATAATGCCAAAAACTTATGGTGTTGCGACACAATCTTGTTGTTCATCTTATCAAATTAATTTTCGTGTGTTGGAGGAATAAAAAATGTTTTGGATGCTGTCGAGACAAGTGGCATTTCTACAAGCGGCAACGCAGATCGAATGTATTGAAATCACGAAGTCACTTACTCAGTGTGACTCATATTTTCATAAACTGGAGCGAAAGATCTCAGGGAACGCCTACAAAGTTGTCACTTGTCTCCAGACCCTGGTGCTGAGCTTACCTGAGGAGGGCGGTCTCTTCAGCGTTCATGGGCATCTTCTCTGGCTGCTTGCCTCGATCTTCAAACGATACTCTGCAATAATGGATTGTATGTAGCGAGATGTATGAGAACTGACGTCCAACAAAATGTGATTGATATGTTAATGACAGAGAAATAGCTAGAAAAAACGATGTACCTAATTTTTAGCCTATATCCTTCAATTGTGTTTGACACAATTCCTTTAAATATTTTGTTACTGGTACCTGAGCCTATTTCAAAATTGGGACCATTTCAAATTATACCGGGAATTACTAAATATCGAACAATTAAAATCAATCACGCTTAATTAACTTCCAATTAAATACGATTGCGTAATAAATGTGACTTAGACGTTTGTTTCATTAAAGATCCAGTGTTAGGTAGGGAACTGGGGGCAGGCCGGTAGGCGCCACTGTCACGCCCTCGCGGTTTATAGTAAGGGACACAGGTTTTATCCGCAGATATCGATAAGACAAATACTTGATCAACGGGTTTAAAAATACTAAAAATAATGCATTCATTTATCAAAAAATATGTGAAGGATCATTTTGAACAATTTCGATGTACGGACTTCAAGTAGGTATTGCAAAATATTGACACATTTATAAAAAAATAAGATTGTACCTAATAATCCGAATCACAAAGCTAAATTTTATATTACTGACAATAAAGACGCAAAACCTAGGATTGCCGCCGACGGAATTATTAGGTAATTGACCGCCACGTAAATCGGTCCGGCTCATAGTTTATTCAGAAACATGTAGGTTGTTGAACCACAGCCAGGCGGCAAGTCACGTGAAGGCGTTCATTAAGAAATCCTTCAGCACTAGATAATTTAAACGTTTATATTACGTAATGAGAACGCGAAAACATTTCTACCTTTAATGGCGTAACTTTTGAACTACCTACGCAACAAGCACCCAGTACCTAGACGACGATATAGTATAAGACATTTTTTAAAAAAGGTCGTATTCAAAAAGTTCTTATCGTATACATGATCCTGCTGATCCCCTAGGCGTTTGAATGAAGTACCTAGAATAATAAATGACTGCGGTTGAGTAACTAACTAACACCCAAGGCCGGTGCCTCGATGACGTAAAGCAGCAAATCGCCGCGGATACGTGCTACTTCTAAGGAATCACTGGATGCAATTTTCGCAAACTATTATGCTTTAATTTACGCGTTTTCAAAAAGCATAGCCTTGTATATCTGTGTTAATCTCAAATCAATTTATTCTAAAAAAAAAGGGTTTGAATGATGAAACTTTATAAAAATTAAAAGTTTTAAAAATGTTAGACCTATTTTTTAAACTCTCATTAATTTAAATGCTTTTTCAGTTTAAAATTTTTTGAAACATGATTAATGATAGAATATAGATAAAAAAAATTATAGATTTTTAAACACATTAAATGAAAAAAAAACCCAGATTTCGTTTATCGTTTGCCTCTAGCTATTTCTTGTTTGTTATAAACAAAATTGTGGCTTAATGAATGTTATTTAATAGTTACTTAACAATAATGATAAATATTTGTTTTGAGACTACCTACTACATTAATACATTAGAATAAAGTGAACCAAATCTAAGATAGTGCAAGTGAGATTTATATATTAGTGTAAATAATGCATGAATATATGGGAATTGTACGTAGAACAAAGAAAGTTTTGAAACAATAATGAATAAAACAACATTTAAGGAATTAAAGCTTATGAAGCACAAGCATTGAGTACTTACTGCAAAAACTTGTTATGTGTGCTATAGTTAGAATAATCATAGTAATTTTCTAACTTCTTCGTAATCTGATCCAGATTAAAACTACGTTTTTTAATTGGCACTGTAGTATCTTGGTAAGGGGATAAGAAAGCATCATCTTTCAGCAAGCTCTGGTCCATGCCAACTTAACAAGAAGAAAAAATCAAACATTATTGCTGCAAATAAAAATTATCATTCCAAAAAAGCATGCTGCAAGTTACAAAATGCAAACAAAAACAAAGAATTGCAGTTGCACTTTCGTAAATTCAAAAGTAGTTGAGAGCCGAACTTTATGGCTAGTTACGTGAACTGTTGAGTTACGAAATATTTATATTGCAAAAACTAAAAAGAAAGTAAGTTTTATATTTTTTTAAAGCTTACCTTTTTTTAATAAATTGTTACAGCAAGTGTAGGTACTCGTGTAGTAGCCGTTTATCAGCGAAGTCGCGCACTCGGTCAGACACAGCACCGATGTAGGTAAACGCCGACAACTGAACTGTTTGCCAGTGTGGATCCACACGGTTTTACTTCAACAGCAGATGTAGCTCACTTCGTGCCGTACTAAAAGCGCATGCGTACATGGATACGTCAATTATTCAATTTAAGACCCGGGAAATTACAATACTTTCGGTAATATCAAAGAATAATGCTCTACGCTTATCTAGTTGGACACAATTTCGGAACATGAAGTTTAATAAGGCCTAACTACCGCATTAATAGCACTACGTAAAAGGTGCAATTTACCCTCTTAATACCGCCAACAATTAGAATTTACACATTTAATTTCAAATGAAGATCAGGTAGGTGCGTATCAGATAATTTTGAAAATAAGATAATGATGAACAAGTTAACAACATTAAACATTAGAGCAAACGTCAAAAATGTTTATGTTGGACTTCAGGTCTTTTAGGCTTATTTTGCAATTTTTAAGTAATTATGTTGACGTGATTTCAGCAAACAATCTTAAAATACTAAACATATATTCGATATGACTTAATTCAGAATCCTCGTCAAATTACCATACTTAATATCGAGCAGTTGTACAATTTTGAAGAAAAGTTCTTTAGCAAAAATATTTAATCAAAATAATTCAGCACGTGTTGCGATGCGCCATCTACATGGACAAGATATAAACACGGAATGCGACTGTAACGCCATCTAAGCCAAGATCGCACGTAGCAGCACTTACTTAGTACCGTATTCATTTTAAACTTCTCGTGATACTAAAGCAAGCCACAAGATGTCGTGGTTAACGAAAAAAATAAAAAATGTACGTAGGTTTCTACGTAATAACAAGATCAATAAAAAAAAATTAAGTAGGTAGGTATTACGGAAACAATGAGTTTGGTAAAAGGTTAAAATAAATAGCTGAAAACTGATTCTCAGCTGCGTCTACAAGACAAGTTTAAAAAGTGCGTTTCTTACAGTTCCTACCAAAACTTATATTCACACCAATTTAACCTTGCTTTAAAGAATCCTTGCACGGTTCCGAGTAACGTGATATTCCGATTTTTGTTTAGTACTTGTAGTGATGCTAGGATACTTGTTTTGTAAAACAGAAAGCAAAGTCACTTCAACTAATTTTTGTGCAAAGACCCATCGTTGTGTCAAATAGTTTACACTTGTATGTCACTCTCACACCAATATGAAAGCTTCCTTTATATTCTCGAACAATTTCAATCACAGACCCATATAATAAAATACGTATAGATAATATAACAGACACATATTATAATAAAGTTTATTACTTAAATATTTTAGTTTGTTGTGTAGTGCGTAAATGATAGGCGCCGATTAGTTTAAAATATATAATATGCAAAATATACCGCTCAAAAAAAGTCGCTGGCATTGCTGTACTTAATGTACATAATGGCATGGATGGACAAGTGGTCGAGGACAATACGCCAAACCCACTGGGCGCGTCGTGTCGCGGGTTCGATACTCGCGTACGTAGCCCGTAGGACATATTTATATAGGTATGATCCACGAAGTCATTTGAATGTTTGTGTACCCCGCGATATAAGGATTAAATTTTTAAATGCGGGAGTCGTTTAAAAGATAAAATAATAAGAAAGTAAGTATAATTCCCAAACCTTTGAAGATTTCTAGGTATTCTAATCGATGTACAATTGTCAAAGCGCGTAGTTGCTTCTCCATACTATTACAGCTTATGCTTGAGTATGCCGATTTCCACGAAACCGCTTAAGACTAGCGAAGATTAATCGGATCAACAGATACGGAGATTTCGTAGATAGATAGGTAACTAATAGCTTATTATGGGCAATACTAACTTGCCATAGGTACTTAGGTAATGGTTTAGGCTAGTTAGATTGAACCAGCAGAACTGGCGGTAATGTCAATCAGCGTCAAAGTTAATTGTATAAAACGTTTGAGTAATTCCATTGTGACTCCATTACCGTTATCGATGGCATGGAGACAATGAAATGCGAAATAGAGATATATCACGCCCTGGTGGGAGTTTTATAGAATTAAGTAAATTAATCCTAATTTCAAAAATGTTCGAGGACATGGTTGTCGAAGACAACGAGCTTCGATATTGAACTGATTTTCGAACTGGCAAAAATGCATGTCACATAAACATACTTAATTACTAATGATGTTACATCCATATTGGTATTCACTGTTCATCAAAGTTTTTTTTTATAGGCAAATGATTGATTTCAGGACCTTCTAAATCCAAAATAGTCCGGCTACCCTATAAATACGCGTGAGTAAACCGTTACATCATTTAATAAATGCAAAGGTGTTTTGTTACTAAATGTATTTGTACTGTTTGGAAAGACCAGAATTTATATCAGCGAGTTTTTTAGTTTTTCAAAGCAAAGAAAGGTCTTAACTTAAAATTAACCGCAAAATGGTGGGTGAATTATTATTATGGAGTTTTGTACTTACAATCCATACACAGGAACAACACCGCAGTGTCCGCTGCAAGAACACGACCGAACGAAATCCCGTCGACTTTGATACACCGCCACACATCGTCCCTCATGTTCCAACTTCACATCGCCGATCACAGCCAGCTTCTCATCTACCACGAAACCTATATTATCCATTTTAATAAATCCAAAATGTTTTACCAACTGAGCTGAACTGTAAACACCAGGAGACTGAATAGTTATATTGATGGACACGCGTTTTATAGACTCGTATTGTTAATCCAACGTTTGGCAGTCATGTGGAAAATGGTGGCTGTAAACGATAATGCTTAACACGCCTTAAAATTAACAATGTGTACACGCAGATAAAATGAATAACCTTAGTAATTTATTTATACTTCGTTCTGAATGTCAGTTGTAACTGTTGAAAAACGAACGAGTTTTGCAATACCAACTTGTAACTAAAAAGATGCAGCTCCTTGTAATCTTTAACTTTTTAATATCTATTATGTTCTATCTCAATAAGTCAGGGAATTTATAAAGCGAATGTATAAAAGATTACGACCAGTCTTGATACCATAGTTATCTTTAAATGACAATTCCTATTGTGATTCGTTGACATCTTGCACCGTAATTTACCATGCGAGAACTGCAGTATATTTACCTAGGACGAAATCTTCAGTTATTCAAGTATTATTTTAATTGCTGGAAGTGTAAGACACAATTCGTTTGGTTGATCGCGATCCCTGATCACGTGCAGTCTGAACATTTCGTTACAGCGCGGGATCGGCTTGCCGGGCAAAGTGATTGAAGTTACCTCCGCTGAAGACGCTTCAGGAAACCTTTCAAACATTTTGTTAGGAGAGGAAGCGTTTGATGAGAATCTATTGTTGTCTAAAGAGGATGGTGTCAATGCTAGCACAGAGATGAATATGGTAGAGATGATGGATGAATACGATCATGGATTATATTTATGAAGGAATGTTCAAGCAGAAGTGGGGGTAGCACAAAATTTGTCAGATCTAATCTGCATTCTTGTAAATGTCCGACAGAGAAAATTACAGGCCTTACAAGGATGAAAATTGAGTAATCCAAAAAAATGCTAAAATGCCCTATATGACAAGTCAGTCGCCAGCAATGGGATGTATAAAAGTTGGCTTTAATTTAAATTAAAAATACAGATAACAAACGAAATTTAAAAAAAGAAAGAAATCGTCTAGTCGGTTTGTGCCAACAATTTGGTATTATTCTTTTTGGTTCTAGTAATTCTCACTCCGCCTCATCGCATCACTTGCGCGGATCTCCGAACACCACTTTATTCGGCCCTTCGAGCAGTTGATCCATTTCATAAATTTGCTTCATAACTTTCCGCCTTGCCTATTTACTGAATACGTTACACTGAAATATTGTTTATAACACTAGTTCTCGAACTGTGTTTGTGTTTGTTTATTTATAATCCAAGTGTCGTAGCACAGTCGTAGCCTCGTAGCGGATCGTCCCTGAGGTATTGACAGGCTATTAATCAGATGTCAGTTGTCTCGTAGCATGTTAATATTTAACCTGTTGTACGTTACCACTTACTCGTATACTCTAATTACATTTAATTCGGCTTACATTACGACTCCCACCGCATTATCGTTTTCATCACATAGTGACTATTTTTTTTTTCGATATATAAGTAATGAGATACACAACAGAAGTTTTGACAGTTTGTTCCAATTAGGACTTAGTTGTCATTATCATTTTTCGGTTATAAGCATCAACTTTATACTGGTTAGTATTGAATAATTGCATAATTTTTACAAAAAAACAGTACAGTCCAATAAAAAAAATACTATTTTTAGTTTTAATTTTTTGCTTTTAAATTAATTAAATTTAAAAGAAAATAATGTAACATACCTTAGATGACTTCAATAAGCCAACATGTTTATTCTCGTAGCTAAGTTCGTAACGCTTCTCAAGATAAGTGTAAACTTAAATCAATTTTCAAAATACTTCGCTTCGAAATTTTCTTCATCAAAGTTTGCTCTATAATTCGTCTGCACACTTGTTTAAAACTATGAAGACTGGGAGACTAAGCGGTTCGAGCGTGAAGATCTAATTTAATTTCTTACAAAATATAAGACAATTATTTAAATATTACGTGGCAGAGGTAAGGTAAGACTGTGATATCTACGTTAGTTAGACGTCAAAAAGCAAATAAATACGCTCCAAACTGTTTACACTACAGACTACAGACGGTTCATAAATTAAAAAACGTATTTCATTAAAAAAAAAGACGATAATCCCGAGGTAGAATATGACTGTGTACATTAAAGAATGTATTGCAAACAAGAAACGGAACTGTCTAGTTTCAAAGTCAAATAAATAAATAAATAAATAAATGCAGACAACATCACATACATTGTTCTGAACCCAAAGTAAGTTGCTAAAGCACTTGTGTTATGGAATTCAGATACAACGAAGGTACCACAAACACCCAGACCCGAGACAATGTAGAAATGTGAATTTTTACATTGACCCGACCGGGGATCGAACCCGGGACCTCAGAGATAGCGACACCTTGAAACCGGTGCGTACGCCACTCGACCACGGAGGTCGTCAAAAATCAAAAATAATCTTAATCTTAAGTGAATAGATTTATGATCCAAAATGTAACCTATGTCAATGTAATATTTGTAGTTTGCTAAGGAGAATCTCATAATACAGTGTCAACGTAATAAAAATCTTTCACAAACTCTTTGTGGCATGCATGTCACAAACATTCAGAGTAGACGTAGTACAAATTGGATTTAGACTTTAGAATAAGATTTTTTGTTTACGTAAAGTATATTTTAAACGCAAGCTTTAAAGCAGCTAAGTAGAAATAGGATCAGAGTAATCGGCAATGGAAATAAAACGCATCTAAACTCGATAGATATGTGTCCGTTTCCAGTATTGCGGAGTAGTGCCAATTGCCATGTTCTTCAATTTAGGGTCTGCTCAATGCCATTATAATATTGCATTGTCACACTATATACGTCTGCAGGCAAAATTTCGGCTAGTCCAAAATCCGGGAGATAAGTTAAATTTATTTGCTAGAGAATAACAGGCAAAGGGAGGGATGAAACTAAATAACTTTGATTTTATATAGGTTTAGTGGATAGATTCATTTGTTTGTCTTTAGTCAAATATGGGTTATAATGCATATTGTTTCGTTTGTTTCATGTTTTATATTAGGCACAAATACCCCGGTATCACGTCTGTCAGTCTCGAGACGAATTAGGGCCGTCGCTTGCTCCCCGGACATGAACTGTCACTCATACCACTTCGCCTAGTAATATGATTATAACTGTGTTTTACCTTCGTTATTTTCTTGGGATTACTACGATCCCCCCGGTATACAATAATGACGGTAAATTCGTCACATGACATTTCTTCAGGTTTGTTCCCATGTTGTTACGGTCTACTTGTCAAACTTTAGTTTTTGTTTGTATATAATCGAATTCTAGTTGAACTGAATTGATTATAGTTTGACCGGCACACAATGCCAGAATATAATAGGCAAAGCTTGATAGATAGATTGTAACTTTTCTGCGCTCGTCCACAAGGCCTAAGTCCAACTGACAAAAACCATTTAAGTATTCTCCAAATACAAATAACTGGTTTGAAAACAATTTAAAAACAATTTATATTACAGTGGCCTAGTAGAGCTGCATATACCTATAATTAATATATCATTCTAAAAACCGAGGAGGTATCGGTAAAGAGGTTCCATATGCACGACACGACGGGTCGGTCGGGGCACGCGACCTGCCCGCGAGCCAGCCTCCCGGCGCCCGTACATCACGGTAACAGTTTCTGCACACTGTCGCCGCAATGAAGGAAGTTTCTAGAAAATTTAGGTGTCCTAGCGGCGAGAGACGTTGGAGACAGCTAACACAACCCACTTCTAAACAATTTACGATTCCATAAAAGTTCTGTTATAAGTGGGGGAGGCTTTAGTGGCTGTAATTTCATGGACGGGCTTTTAGAATGGGTGCAGGGTGGCTCGCTGTGCAGCGGATAGCGGATTTTATATCCATCGAACACCTGCTTAATTTAAAATCTAAACTAAAAATCAGTTCGTGAGAGAAATTTGCCTTCCGCGAAAAAACTATCGCGAAAATGGAAATTTACTAAGCCCTTGAGAAAATAAGTTTAGAGTAAGATGGCCAATTCAATCAAACCAAAACATGAAAATATTTTCGTAACATAACTTTGCTGTATCTAAAAACCGAGCACATTTTGTACTACCAATAATTACCGAAACATCTATAGCAAACGCATATTGAATTGTCGGTATAATATACACGTGGTACATTACTAATTTCCTGGGGCTTGCTTTGTGACAAGCCATGGCGAAACAGCATTAATTAGTCAACCTGATATGATTAGTTAGCATGCCGGCTAATTACAGTATAGGTATGCTACATGACATTGCTGAGAAAAACTTTAATACAGCATTCCAGGAACTAATCAACCATATATATGTATATGTATATTGCCTTTAAAAACATGTTACATAAGAGCCTTGCCATGTTTATTTTAAATACCAATAGCTTACATGCAAGCAAATTAACAACTTTCTCCGAGTGAGCTTTGATAACGTAATTAGCGTGACAATTTATAAGCTTTTTACGTTATTAAATATGTACGAAAGGAACAAAGAAGGTCCGATCACCGCTCATTGGCCACCGTGTCTCGGCCTTAGGAAATGCAAGTGGCAGCCATCTGAGAGGACACGGTGGTTCCTCTATTATTCAAATATTAGTCTTCAGGCACGGCTTTATTTTATATAACGCTTTCACCAGTGGCCCTCCCTTCTGAAACAATGCAAGAGGGAGATAGTTACACAACTCCAGGCTCTCTGATTATGTTTATTTGTGTTGTTTAAAGTAATTGTTATTACTTATTTGAAACATCGGATACATGTTTTAGTGGGTAAGCAGAGAAGTGGATTCTTTTAATATTCGTAAATGTAAATGTTTGCAGTCTAGTGACGTTTCCAAGGCAATTCAACAAAAGCATCAAATCAATATTTATCAGTATTATTTTTTACTAAAAGTTCTGATCCAGATTTCTGCAACAGTTTTGTTTAGGAAAAAGTTGAAAACAAAAAAGCATGTGTTTTTAATGCCCCGTAAACCACTTACAAGAAAATCAGACAGTAAGATGGGTGGTCGATGGAATAAAATGAAATAGGTAAATTCAAAATAGATAAAAAGTTATGGGTATGGGTGTATAGGGTACTTATGTTTTAAGCTCGCTGAAGTTGACATTTCCTAACTTGCTACCTTGAGTAGAAACGTCGAAACGAATTCAGGGTTCTTTGTTGTGAAGTTTAATAAAAACGTTAAATAAAAACATTGTGTACGGACAAAAATTAAGTAGCTAGTGAAACTTTCTTTGAGCTCTCTATACGTCAACTAACTTAAATCCTATTATTTCTGAAAACTTATCAAAAGAGAAGAGACTACTTAAGTACTTTCCAATTATATCTCTGTTTCAACATCAGTTAAATATAACTCATATACTACGTTTATACAAGTTTGACTTAAAAAGTATAATAATAAACTTGAAAGCGTGAGAAGTTGTCGAGGAAATAAGATAAATTATACAAAACAAATCTTGAGAACAAATCGACATTGTTGTTTGGATAACTGTATGTTACCTTGTAACTGAAAAAATTCAAACATATTCAATAAAATCATAAGGATCTACTGATTCCAGACATTGTTTTCAGCTTCGTTATCTCAGTACCAATCCATGAATCAATTTAGCCCATCGAAATCCACTGCGATGAAGTACTAGAAATAGGATTCAAATTACGAAACTCTAAATTCTCCTATGCATTTTCTAAAACAGTAATTCGAAATTTCCTATCATTGTAGTGGCAAAATACTTATGAGAATACGAACAGTGTCAAATTTAATCCAATTGCCTTTCATACATCGGCCATTGCAATTGGCGGACTTGGGGTCCTGAACATACTCCTCTATCAAGTTGCAACAACAGTCAGTATCGTAGTAATAAAATCAATCTTTTAGCTCTCGTTTGAGGAGGAAACTTTCCATTCAATTATTGGTACAATCCGAGCTCTTGTTTAATGATCAATATGAGTGCGAGTCAGAGCCGCGCAAAAAACGGAAGAAATTATATTCGTTACATGAGAGCAACTACTATAATAATATATTTTATTCTGCTTTATTTGCTGTTATCGCAGCAACGAAAATACTTCTTTGTACAAATATCCACCATTACTGTATTGGAGAAGGATGGACAGTGAGTGTTAACTGAGTGATACTCTGCCTCCTTTAAATACATTTTTGTGCCTTTACGGTTCGAGTAGGTAATACAAAATTATTTTTCATATTTTACTCTTAAAATATGAAATTAGTAATATTTTGCTGGCCTTTAATGTAATCTCCTCCTCTTAAAGGAATCCCTGTTTTTCTTCCATTAGTCTCCCTCACGAGCTGCGAGTGACCAGTTTGGTGGAAAGTTAAACAAATCATCTCGTCAGTCGCAAACTATCACTTAAAATGCTATATCTATAGAATTTAATTTGATATTTCAGAAAAAAAAGCAACTGATCCGTTACTTAAATTATAATGAAGAACAATTTAAACGAAACGCATTTAAACTTTTCAAATCCAGTCAACATCCTTGGAAAAGCACTCTAAAGACATAATTTTGTTATTAGTCTAGAAAATTTCACGGAAACAATATACTTAGATATCTAAGTATAACTCAAAACAATACTAAACTTAGTATTTTATTTGAACGTCTGCTAGCAAGCGACAGCGCTTAAACTTTGAATATGAAACTTTATTCTCACCATTGTTTACTAAAACGTAGACTAAAATAAATATAAAAACAGATGCGAACGGGTTTTAAAAGTATCTCCTAATGGACATTGCAATGCAACGTGCTTTGGAATAATTGATGGACAAATAAATAGTCTGTCCGTGATTGCATTGGATTAAAACTGCATAAATATCGCTGAAAGCGAACACGCTCTGAGCTTTTACAATTAGGCACACATTTAATGTAGAAGATACGTCTAGAGAAATGTTGGTGGGAATCGAAATGTCACAATTTTAGTTACCGTAGATTCCGCCTAAACGGCTTGACCGATTTTTACAAAATTGTATTTAGTTGGCTTAAGAATCGACTACTATTTTTTTCCCACAACATGGCAACTTTTTTTTTAGTAATTTCATATAAGGCAAAACAACGTTTTTCAGATCAGCTGCATTATTGTATTTAATTTTCTAGTAAATATGCTGTCAAGCAACGAAATTATTTCGATTTTGGCAAAACTAAACCGAGCAACAGCATAAGGTTAAATTCTTCATCAATACTCGGCAACTAAAACTCATTCAAACAACTTTTTACTGTTGGGTGTTGCTTAAGAACACTTGAATCCGTCACTATAGGAATTTAATGTTTTGTGGATGCGTAAAAAAACCGTACCAAGGTATTTGATACACCGTACTTCGAGATTCAAAACTTTAACTTTTTTCAACCCCCGACGCAAAATAGGAGCAACATAAGTTTGATCGCTATGTGTGCGTATGTCTGTTGCACGATAGAACCTAAATGGGTTAACCGATTTCTATTAAATTATTTTTTAACGATATTTCTTTGACAAGTTCCGAAAAAATATGTCCAAGCATTTCAAGGCATATTTGTAAGTAACTTATTACTTTGACTGACTTATGTACCTCTATATGGCACTGGGGCGGCCCCTAAACGGATGAACTCATTCGGATGCAGTGATTTCTATAGGAGCTTTTAAAAAAAATCCCCTGATTTAGAACACCAGTAATCAGGTAATCAGAAAAAGAAAGTCCTTTTCTAGGATAAATTTTCAGAATGATTGTTTTCAGTGAGATAGTAAATGGGAAACAAATTTTAACAGAATTACAGTCCAAATTCAACTTGCTTTGGCTCTACACTCAGTGAACCGAAAGCAGATCGCGGTTGACCACAAGTCATGGAGGCGGCAAACAGATGAAGAGGATAATACACTTCAGGTTCGATATCAACTTATTAGAGTACTTACAAATTACTTAATCCAATACTTTATTGACTTCGACTTGTATTCGAATGGTAACTATTAGGCTGCGGAAATTCCTTCCTGTTTTTAATAGAAAATTGCCTTTTCGCATTTTGGAAATAAAACATTTTCATTTTCGACTTTGAAGCATTTTCGTCTTCGATAGAAACTATAATCAAAACTCCAAAACGTCTATGATATTATCGCCAATTTTGGTTTGAAAAACATTCATAAATTCAATCCAGAAATTTGAAATACCGATTACGCGAGTAAAACAGCAGACAATTATCCGGATAGCAATGAAATATCTGCAAGCGATTAATGAAATTCCATATCATAAATGGAGTATTCAATTGGACAGGTAAACTGAAGAGTTTCGAGTACGAAAACCTCATTAACGGAAGCTCATAATATCCTAATTAAAAAGTTCGATAAATATTGACCACAGACATTCTCATCACGGAAATTTAATTACATCCCCCTCGTCTGTTAGACGGTAAGCCTCCTATAACTCCTACAAACCGATGCATTCGTTGAATGTAATTAAATACGGCTGTGCAAATATTCGCTGCGATTTTAATATGGGAAGTATGGGCTCACACGACTAACGTGAGATAGTCTACGTAGGATTGTGCCTCGCGTTTCTCGTCATCTTCTGCTAAGCTAAATGAAAATGCATCGAATTGTTAAAGAGTGTCTGTGTGTGTTAGTATCTCAAGTTTATTGTCTCAAAGTACGAACAAGGGGAAGTAAGAATGTAAGCTTGAATTCTTGTCAGTCGTTATGTTAATGTGTTGTTTGAAGACTTGTCTACTGATTGAAGGTTTCACGTCCTACGAACTATATTGATTTTTCGTATAGTACGAGTATGGGGTAATTGTACCTTTTGTAACGAAAAAGTATACTTTCATACGTCTACTCCCATCTTACTAATTACTTGGATAAAGGAGATCCGATTTCTTCTTATTTTGCTGGTAGGTTATTAACCTTGTGTATGTCAAGATACCAAGTGTTGCTAAGAGAGATTTAGAGTGCGTTCAAAAGAAAAGCAGTCAGACGCCGACTGTAAGCAGGCTTAGTACGCCTTGCCCCCAGTGTTAAAATGAAACTATAAGGCACCTGGACTTTTTTATGTTTGGAAGAGAGATGCCGCTTTACGCCATGTATGACTGTCACGCTTTCAATACCAAAATGTGGTGGTAGACCTATATGCGTAGTATGCGGGCATTATGGACTAAGCGTATGGCGTAGAATATTTCAGTTACAAAGGTAGGGTACCCATGGTCTCCGTTTTATTGGTCCAGTTTATCGGATGTACGAACTGATAATTTTTGCTGTATTTAAAATATTTCCATGAACGTAATCGATGCGTTCAATGAAAGACTGTCGATAATAGGAACTGGGAGTGAAATAATGTTGCGGTTGAAACGGAAAGAACGAAAAATGAAGTTGAAGTTTAAGAGTTTTGTATAATGACTGTTGTAAACTGTATTGCTACCAAGAACGCTATGTTTTCGTTTAATCTTGGGATAAAATCTGTCTCTCATCAAATTATACGTACTTTAAAATATGCAAATAGGTAATTTTGCAATTGAATTTATTCTTGAATGATACAATTATTACTAACTTGTTCAACAAACTCTAAGGGCTCATTAAGTGTGCCTAGAACTCAGAATACAAACTTTACGTACGTAGTCAGAGCGAAGCAACATCATTAGCAGATTCTTTGAAGCACCACATCGTGCTGTTAGTAGCCAGATACAGCTCGGTTTTGTAAAGACCGATCAGTCGATGCTTCACGACGCTGATTGGAGTTTTAAGCACATCTATACATATAATAAAATTGTAGAAAAGTGAAAACTGTACATTGAATATTTTTAAAAAAGAATAATTGCAGGGTGGTCTACGAACGATTCCGATGCCGAAAATATGATTTTTAGAATTTTTGTCTGTTTGTCTGTTTGTCTGTTTGTCTGTATGTATGTCCGGAAAGATCTTGGAAAGTACCCGATAGATTTGATTCAAATTTTCAGAGAATATCAACGAGAGGTCCGGTCAACATACTTTTTACTTATTATCTCGCTTTTCGTTACAGGGGGTGAGCAGGAGCCTTTTATATCTATAAACAAATATCAAATTATCTCATAAACTACTGAATATATTTCGTTCAAATTTTGCATGAACCTTATCGTACACATGATACAACAAATATACAAAAACCATAACGCTACTCTGCAGGGGGCATGAGCAGTAAAGTTTTAAATATTTGGACTCACCCGTAACATCGTGTAATACAATTATGAGGTGTATTTTCACCCCATTGAGTAGTAGGCAGCACGGTTATCAATTTACACAAAAAACATCACGCTATTTATCTTAAGACTTTTGGCAGAGCAATAATAGGATTTTTCGAAAATAAATCATTTTCACAAAATTAGTCATTTTATTCTCTTTCTGAAAGTCTACCGCGACTATTTCACAAGTAAAATAAAAGAAACATAAACTAATACGTATTTTTATGCAATTGTTACCGTAATGGATACATTCTTGAAAGAAAGGAACTTCAATTATTTTTATTTTTATTGATGTACTAAAATTACTCAAATTCAAATGTATATGTACCTATATGTATATGTTTTTAGCTCGGGTAATGTTGGCGATGCTACTTCAAGATCAAATCATTCGTAGTGACACTCAATCCAAAGTTGCATGTAGTTCACATTGATCTCATCTATAATTATGCATAACAATAAATTACTGAACGACTCCGTTAATTATTACTTTGGTTCATCTGTAACAACTAGCAACAAAAATATAAACTTTCAAACAAAAAAAAAGCCTTTCAAACAATGAAATAATGTTTTCCTAAATTTGCAACATTACATAGGCCAAAAGTATTTATTAAAGCCCAGAAAACTTGCATAAAAACTGCATAATAGGTATGCAATGTGAAAGATCTATAAAACCAAAGCTATCAATGAATAAGAGCGTACGCTAGACGGTTTTTAACATTATGTATCTATCGATAGAACAATGTCTACTGATATTTGGGATTTTTCAATATTTTAACGATTTCATCGGTCTACATCCGCCATTACAGAGACCGCACACGTGGTACTTCCAAAAAATCCTTTAACTATTTATTGTAATCGCTACTTATTTAAAATTTTCTTCTTTCGGTAAAAACAGGGAAAGGAACGAGACTGAATGAGTTTCTGAGATCCCAAAGCTAAACCGACGAGGATTAGGAACATATTTTTGGAAATTTCCCCAATAAGGCTGATAATAGCGTTTAGCTATCAGCACTTACATCCGTCATACAATGTCTAGAAAATTCATTTTGGCTATCGGTATCGACAGCGTAACCTCATAACCAACCTCATGTAGTCTTTATTTAAGTTCCATTTATGCAGCCCTACTGCATGACGGTATTTTACTTCAATGATCGTCAGGTAGGTTAACGAATAAAATACGTAATGAAGTCACTTTTATGTTCATATTTTGCTTTGTTGTAACATCACAAATTACACATATCCTATACTTTAGATTTTTGTCATTGTCAATTTAAAAAAAGGGTGTCTGATATTTTTGTATAATCACGCTATTTATTTATCAGCAATTTAAAGGCAAATCATGATCAAAACACTAGGGGGCCAAGATAACACGTTTACCATTTTTTTTATTTTGGAAATATTCCCTTCGTTTGTGAGGAAAATCAGTTTAATAATTAAGAGGACAATGAAACCTAACTTTTTTCAGGAAACCGTTTATCTGGGCTGAATTTTGCAAAATCTTATATCTTATGACACTATGTAAAATCCACAGTTACCGAGCCCGACTCTCACTTCACCAGCTCCGTCCACAAAAATAATTTGACATCTTCTTTATATCGTCAGAAAACATCGTGTGTGAAAATTGCAACTGTCTGGCTACCACTGTTCCTGAGAAACAGCCAGGTGACAGACAGACGAACGGACAGCGGGGCCTCAGTAATATGGTTCTGGTTTAACTCTTTGGTTACAGTAATCACTGTCATAATCCGACTAGCAATTTCAGGTGTAGGCCGACCCAAGAACAGACGTGCTCGAAAATCATAACTCACCCACTTAGAAAATAGAAAACACTCGAAAGTAAAACATTTTTAGCAGAAGTGCTAAGACTGAGTTATACCTTCTGTTATTTTTTCTTACTTGCACCCCCCCCCCCTATTTTTAAACGGCTCGATTTGTCAAACATGTCTAAACGAACACTCGCACATAATTCACGTTTAAATTAAAATAGTTCAATTCGTTCGGAAGCTATGATGTCACAGACAGGCAGGCAGGCAGATATGTCAAAGTTATAAACCCCTCTTTTTATTTAATATTTTCTCTAATATTTGACACCAGGATAGTATCGTAAACGATGAAATTTGTTTGATTCAAACATTTGATAGTCTTTGGGCCGCTCAAGATTCATGTTAATTTAGTATTAACATGAATCTTGAGACTTTTTTACACTTTTTTTTACATTTAAAGCTTGCTTTAAGCTTTAAATGTAAAAAAGTGTTTCATTTTCAATATTGCATTACATTTTTGCGATGATCGTTATTATTAAACTTCATAGTTTTTCACATCTTGAAAATCACGCAGACAAAGTCGCGGGCAACAGCTAGTTACATAATATATTTTAAATTCATGATGTGAAATCCATCAATTATTCTTAGAACTTGGAATCTAGAGAGAAAGTGGCTAAGCTTCAAAAAAGAGTTATTTTAATTTGTCGGTGTGTTTTTGTTATTATCACTTTGTAAAAAAAAATCGCGATAATAAATCACTAAAAATAAAAATCAAATCGGATAGTAGTAGCCTATTTGTTAATCCAAAGTGTAAGTTACCTCAAAACCAAATTTCATAAATATCGGTCCAGCAGTTTACAAACATACATACACAAACAAACACAGTGGACTCAGTACCCGTCAGCTGATTCGAGATGGTGCTGGAAAGGGAACCGTGAGAGGATTGGAGGAGACAGTCTAGCAATTGGAAATCTGGAAAGGAAAGACAGTTCGAGTCTACAGTATCTTTTATGAAAGTTATGGTAAAAACTCATGGCTTCGCAGCTTTTGCCAGATTGGCATAATACCTGTTACCTCTGGGCTCTTGTCACTAGTCGAGACATTTATTTCTAAACAACATCTTATCGAGAAAGGTTACTGGAAGCAGGTGTCTGACACTAAGCCGAGTCTGCATGGAGACAACACCACGAACGATAGAAACTAGGTTGTTAAATTCATAGAATAAAAAGCAGTTTAGTCTAAGCTAGGTTTAAAAAATCCCATTCCGAATAGCCGAATAGTAAAATTGTATCCTGAATTCCTGATATCACGTTGGACGACAGCCCGTCACTGCGTTTGAAGGTGACACTTGACCCAAATGTCACTATCACCAGTTTAAATTTAAAACAATTCGGTTTACTGCACCGCTGATAAATGAATTTACCTAACTCTTTATTACTTGTTTGTTTTTTTGTTGCAATCTACAATGTGCTGAAAAGAGATATGGCATGCTTGGTTACCTACCTACAATTTCGAGTGCATTAATTATGTGCCTATCCGGTGTTGAGAACAAAGTCAAAACATGATTCTGAAACATGAAAGTACATAAATGACTAAGAAAAATAAAATTAAACCAGCATGTAGCTTACTTATAATAGTTTATTTCCACATAACTGCACGGAGTATACTTCGAAAAAGACAAAACATGAAAGGCATCGATGCGCGCCGGTCCATCGCCAGCACCATGGCTTGCCTGCGAAGTCCGGCGCCACTCGTGCCACTAGCAAATCTTGGTGCAGCAGGTGTAGATAGTGATGCAGGGGCAACAGCAGCCACCGCAGCAGCCACCGCCGCAGCATCCACCACACGGTCCGCACCTACAGACAATAATTTTTTTTTTAACATATTATTTAAAACTTAGTTTACGGCACTCCTCTTTTTTGAGAGGTTGGGAGGTCTATCAATAACTAGAATATATCTAGTTTACAAGAGCAGAGTTATTCTCGAGTTTACGATCATAAATACCACTATTCCGATTTACTGTTAGTTGCTAGTGATTTACTTTCAGATCGCCCACATTATCTGGGAGACTTCTACGGATGATTTTTTTAAAGGATGTGTCAGGAAGTTCAGCACTGCATAGGATTCTAAACGCTATACCAGCGACTATCCACCATCCCTACTCCATGAGAGAACCAATTCTGTTTTCCTATCCACCATCCCTACTCCATGAGAGAACCAATTCTGTTTTCCTAATGAACTGGACCGGAATCGCCAGAAAGCTATTCCGACCCCTTCTTGGCTTGAAAATATGATGCTACCGCAACAGAAGTAGTGATTAGTCTGCTCAAAAGATGGGACCCATAATGCCTACCTACCATATTATATGTTCCGATCTAGCTATCGCGAGTCGTAGACACCAGAGCGGTTTTCCTAGTTATTTAAGCCATTAACTTCCACCCCCCAGCATATAGCTATAGCGACCCCTAAGCCGGTCAGTGAAAAGAATTGGTCATCTCGAAGAGTGACCCTCTGAAGCAGGTCCGTTGTGTCGGCACTCACACATAGCTCGCTACAAACTGCCCTACGCATGTATCCTACATAGACCTTAAGAAACATTACAAGTTTGAAAAAGCATACTAATCCCTCAAGTCTTCCCATGATGAGCCAACGACTCGCCCAGAGAAAAAGCAAAAAGCACTCCTGGGATAGGCGCCACGAGTATCAAACAACAGAAGCGGACAAGTCGAGAGTATCACCACTTAAGCACCGCTGGGATAGGCTTTCATACCAGGAAAAGCTACGCTTTGCCTTGCCCTAGGAAGTGAACCCTGAGATAGCCCCCCCCATGAACATCCTCACACTTGTACACTCCTTCCAATATTACAATACTAATAAATTATATGATGAAGTACTTACATTTTGTAAAGGGTTTGTAAGAGTACTAGAATAGCCGAAAACGGTCAATAAAGACCAAATAATATTCGTGGAAATAACTTCACTGTTTTTCAAACGTTTAGAGAGATTTTAAGATTTTTTTTCTCGTTTTACAGTTGTATATAAGTATATATCTCGCTTGCGATTTGATTGAGTACTGACAATCCCGAGACAATTGTTTTTACAGAACACCTCGCATATCATTTGAATTCAGATGAAGGAACGAAATATTTTAAATTTCGATTTTCGGCCAGCATTTTCATCTATGGCATACAAAATTAGCCTAAGAAGGTTACATTTTAAATGTATACGCACTCGTTTTAAATCATTTATACATAATTTAATGGTCAAACGATTTTTTTAGTTTCTAGCCGATTTTAATATCTCAATATGGTCCTTTTTTATACATGTACTGATTGTAGCGAGATCTCTGGCAGGAATCTGATAAACATTTTCTTTTCTGTTCAAAATAACTGCCAATTGGTCTCATAAAAATTACATTGCGGTGATCAGAGCATAGATTTATTTTTTACGTAAAGAAATATTAGCCCTCAGTCGCTTATTATGGTATTTCAACACAATGCGGTTTAATGACATTATACAATTCATTCGAAATGCCGACTATTTGAAACAAAATAACGGGCTTTTTCCAATAAGATTCTAGCGGCGGCGTATCAAAGTATAAATGAGAAATTAGAAGTTTCAGAACTACTATTCCTTCATGTTTAAAAATAACACTTCAACTGCCAGCTTAATAGTACTAGTAGCAACATTTAGATATAATAATAAAACATACTTGCTGTGTGCCTATGTTCTATTGCTATTTGGGAAAAAAATAATAAATAACAAGTAAATATCTTTAAAAAGTCATCTCGTTGTTGATTAATATAATTGTTTAGATATTAATAAATTTTATAAGTTGGCAAGTTTTGGGTAAAAGTGTTACACGGCGCGAATGACGATCACGTCATCGCTCGCGTGGCAAATACGATGAGGCGCCGCGTCATCCAGATGATGTGTCTGACAAACATATACCTATCTCGCTTCAATACTCTACGTGAATTACGTTGAAAGAGGACGGCGCGCAGCACACTGCGATGTAGCGGTAAACAGCAAACTTTAACCAAATTCCAAGTTGCCGGCACCCGCTCAGTTCTACACGGGTCGCAGTCGACGGTGCACGCGTTTTCTCTCTCCAAACCGATCTAACTTTTCGTAAGTTCGCCATGACGTTGCGCTGCGTGTTTGCGGTGCTGGCTTTAGCCGGGGCTACCTTCGCGGGCCCTGAGGTCACCGAACTTAAGGTCGACGTCGTGAGCGTGCCAGAAGAATGCAGCGTCAAGTCCAAGCACGGGGACATGCTGACCATGCACTACACCGGCACACTGGACGACGGTCACAAATTCGACTCCAGGTAAGTGCATATTTAATCACGGTCGTGTTACGACTAAAGGGAAAAAGAACTAAAATTACAGGGCCTAAGAAAGACGCAGTTCCGTGACCCTGACATAAGTAATTAAGTGGCATTTCAGATGAGTTTTAGTTTGTTGCGTTATCCTCAACTTTTTGGCCTTGTTCCGATGTGGCGCAAATAAACTACATTGTAAAGTAATTATTAAATGGGTATTGAAGTAATGAGCGACGTGTGAACACTCGTAGTATTTGTTATTAGAGGAAGCTAGTTTTATCGTGCTGCCAGTTCCGGTTAGCGCCTGACGGACGGTGCGATGACCCGTTTACTATGAGTAAATAAGAACGCAATACTAATTATATCTAATCTGCTAAAACAATTACGTGGCGTTAACACAATTTTGTCTATAGGTCAAATGTTCAACTTCTCGCAAATATTTAAATCTTACTATTTGAACCATTAATTGGTATTTATCTGAGTAGGTTGTAAAACATTTAATTCGTTTTTTTTTTGTATATTATATAGCAGTATTTAACTAATAGTTTTGTCCATATTAGTGGGTATAGATAGCAACTGGGATTTCCTATTTCATTGTTTTCGATTCAAAGCGCCCATGTTCACCTCACTAAGAATAGACTTGTATTTACAGCTAAAAAGTAGGTACTCTTACAAAAATGATTGCGGTATTATTAAAAACATGAAATACTTAATAAAACAAGAAATTACAAGCTCATCAGCTAACGATAACTTCATACTTTGAAAATCTTAAGTTGTATCGGCTTAGGTCGTTTTATCATCGATAAAACTTAGAAATGTTCTTCACAAATACTGGTTGTTCAAATTTACCTGATATTAGCTTGGCTTTATTTGTAATGTCATCGTATTTAGTTTGAAATATGATTAAATTATTTCAACTTCTTTGTGTCCGTAGTTTCTGCTATCAATTCTTTGTAGGCCGTTAACCTGGCTAGCCGGAACTCAACTCAAAATAGAAGAAAATAAATATTAAAACTGGCAAAGGGATATTTAATGTTCCGCTCCCTAGCAGTCTTCGGTAATAAGTTGACTAAGAATAGCACAATTTTCTTTAGTCCTTTTGTCTTTTCGCGTTGAGTATTTCGCTTCAATCAATTCACGCTTGACTAGTCATGATATATCTCCGATGAAAACCCACAAGGGAAGAAATTGCATTTGACGAAAAATAGATTTTGTCTTCATTTTCAAAAGGTACCGAGTTCAGTTCTAGGACAAAATTTTAATTTGAGGTTCACAATGCTAGTAACAAATCTAATCTATAGATTCGAAATCATTTTTTCGATATAGGTACGTATTTTGATTAAAGCCCTTAATGTCCCTCATCAAATAATGAACATTCATTGATATAATTTATTAGCGAATTACTTTCCAGCGGTTTTAAGCTTGACGGCTCCCAAGGCGTGCAAACTTCTTGTGCATATAAATGTTCCGTCAGAAGTCTGTGAAACTTTATATTTAATAGCTTGAGAATGTCGGGAGGTAGAACGTGTGTCATCTTAAGCCGTCGTCAAACAAGCCTTGTATCCGAACTTACGAGGTGAGGCGTCTTAGATCAGGCTCTAGTACAAATAGACGACGCTATTCCAAATAGCAACGTTCGATGGTCCTTATGACTGTTGCCTCTTGAATGCAGTAGATCTTGTCTCCAGTACCTACCATGTTTATTCTGCACAAGACAAACAAGGCAACCTCCTTTCTAAAATTCACATCATACAACATGCTTCCTCGATCCCAAAAAGGATTTAAGTCGATGTTAATTATACTCTTTCATATCTTTATCATACCTTTACACTAGTTAATGGTAAATACACATACACATGTGATTACAAAGTACTTGAAGTACGAGATTAAATATTCACATGCGTTTTCCAATATCGAAATGGATTTGCTGTTTGGAGATCAAATACCACTGAAAATGAATGAGCTGAAAAGTAAACAGCAAAATATTTAATAAAAATCATTTTACGAATTTTTATTTTAATATTTGAAATTGTTTTCGATGTTTCAAAATTTCATACGTCATAATTTATTAAAATGCAGTGTATTTGCACTGTGGGTCATAGTGCTTTAATACGCAGATAGGTCGATTGTCAAATTACGCGTAGCCACCGAAAACGTTTGCATTGTGAGTAAAAACATCTTTAAATCACTGTCACAATAAAGATGAAGTAAAAAGTTGATGAAAAACTCCACAATCACGGTAACGTTGTTTGTGCCTGTCGCTGTGTAAATAAGTTCACATAATACACGACAAGACCAGTATAATAAGTCTTTACATTTGCTGCGATGAGCAACTGTAGTGGTATTAGGCCCAGTAAACCTTAATCAACATAATAGACTTAATAGAAATATGGAAATCAGTACTTTCTTGAAACCTACAGGTTTTTAAGGTCATTGTAGTTTTATAAGCGAGATGGTGCTATATGTCTTAGATCGGCGTCTCGCTTCCACAGCTTTACTTTAAAAAGTAGTGATATGCGCCCTGGTTTTTATACGCTAAGATTACACACGATTACCGCCGAGCCAAATAATTTGCATTTTAAATGTTGTTTTATAATTACTACTCTTTTCTTACGGGTGTTAGTTATTATGTTCATTCATAAATACACGTTATCCGTCATTATTCCTTTAATTCACTTTAGTGCAGGATTTTGAGATCGAAGCCAGTAATTGGAGGAAGTATAACGACTCCAGTACTTGTACGGCCCGCGGTGAGCGCTAGGAACCTGAATACTGCTCACAATTACAGAACACATATTCAGATATTGCGTATGAATGCGTATTTTAGGCGAACGCCGTGATTAACTAACAAAACTTGGGCTTGTTTCATAAGCACAGGGCGAAACTTTTGTTATTACCGTTTATGGGGGTGCGTGTAAAATTTACCGTTTAATTATATACATTCTTAACTTATTCGCGTTTCATGTGAAGATTTTACTTATTTCAATTATACACAGTGGAAAGTATAGCTCCGTCCTGCGGAAATGCCTGCGGTTTTCCGTTACCGTTACATGGCTCTAACATTCATGATGAAATCGAATTTTTAGCTTCGTTCCTAAGCATTATAAAAAATCCACACGTTCCACATTAACAGATTGAGTTTCTGTGTACGACGATGACGTTTTCTTAGAAAATACATTAACCTGATCTGACGGCGTTACTCACTTGAGACGTAATAAAGGAATCTTGTATGCGATTAGGATTGTATCAATTATTTACATATCGCCACACACTTTCCTGGTGCGTACCTACGCTCGGTGCTCGACGCCGGCGGCTGAGTCTATGTACTTACCGTAAACACACCTACATCGGGTTAGTCTATATATTTCAATTTGCCGACTTTCGGTTTTATAGTGTAATCTAATAAAGAAATTCTAGTGAGCGGCTGTAATTTATTTCGGTGCGGGTATTGTAGAAGCAAAGTTTTGGAAAAAGTTAGGCTTTCTCTCAGATTATCATACAATATGGAGGAGCGTGTTCCAGTGCGTCCGGGAGTGTCGACCGCTCGCTAACTTTTTTAATTGTCTCCGTGGAGCGCACCACGCGGCACAGCTAACTAGCGTTAATCCATGCCTCCTTATGCCGCAGCAACACCG
This sequence comes from Trichoplusia ni, assembly GCF_003590095.1. Classification (NCBI taxonomy): domain Eukaryota; kingdom Metazoa; phylum Arthropoda; class Insecta; order Lepidoptera; family Noctuidae; genus Trichoplusia; species Trichoplusia ni. The sequence continues at coordinate 1,605,146 of NC_039478.1, read as the reverse complement.
CACCTTGTATTACAATTCATAAAATCTTTGAGTCACTTACGTGCGCACATGCAAATACAAAGCGATTGTAAGTCTATGAGCCTGCTGCTTGACACCGATGCGGGAGAAAGCGCATTTGATTATCTAAAAACAACGGCGCAATAGCTTGTTCATTTATTCCTTTGAAAATAAGTAAAACTGAAAATGATTCTACTGGCTTCGTTACTCATAACCTTGTTTGCTTCATTAACCACTAGTACAGGTTTCTAATTATCCTTACCTATGTATTGTTAGGTACTTTGCAAGTCATGTCTTTCTTGATGAAACACAGTTCCCGATACACAGATATCGAAGACATCTTAGACGTTGATTGGAGACTATCTTCGGAAGCATTCTCTTGTGAATAGTTGCGAACTGGTTCCGTTACGGTCACCAATTAGTCTATACGTGTATCGGCTAGACACTGCTCGTGTTTTGTTGTATTACATATTACGTTATAAGCATTTAGAACATTTTTTTGTATTCATAAATCTAAATAAATGCATTGGTTTTCTGTTGGTTCTCTGTATGATGTATTACATCTAATAGTGCGACGCCGAACTAATTCTCCAAGGCGCATATTAGGTCATGTCATTAGCTTGTGCGTAACTAATATAGCGCTGCAATTTAAGTTGGCTTCCCGCCGAAGTTGGGTGCAGTAACACCTTAACCCTGTTAGCTCGGGTAAACATCCATCCGGTATAATGAGGCGTCATTCCAAACAGTCCCAAACAACGTTAGGGTTAATCATAGGGATTATGTCGCTGCTGTATTCTGACACCAGTTACATTGACGTGATTCGGCTTTCATATTATGAGTATGCATGTGTTGGAGTAGTGCATAACTATACTCAAAGCAAGATCATGCCCTTATTTAAAAATACAAACACTAAAATATCCTTTTAATATTTCAATAAAAGTACAAGGATGAAATCTGGCTACGGTGAGAACTGAAAGCTAGATTCTTGTAATGCAATTGTAAAATGAAATTGCGGACAGATCAGGTGTGCAATCTTCAAAAGATTGTAGATATAGATATAGGCACGTATATTTTGCGGGGATTTCGTTGCAACCCCCGCCGCTCCAAAGTAAAATGGCCGCAAATCCCTAATCACCGCCCATTCGGTTCTCAAGCGTTTTCATTAACAATTTTGATTACTTTGTATTTGTGTTGACCGATCGCCAGCGCATCGATAGAAATTTAATAGAAAACTTCCGATCGCCTGAAAGAAAATTAAGTTTCGAATGTGGAGAGATTGTCGAAAACGGTCCGAGTAATTTATTGGGTAAACACGAATAGACATCCCAGACTAAATCCCTCTTAAAATGGAAATTTAGATTCGTTTAAAGTTCGTTCTAATTGTAACAATGTACACTCGTTGTAATGGGATTCAGGTTCGCTTACATTGATAGAGTTTACTGATGTGGGCATGAAGTTTTGTTATGAACGGGAAGTTTTGAACCAGCGAAATATAATACTTATTGGTATCAAGAAGCTCAATGAAGTTGATTATGATTGGTTCAACTGTTTCATTAAACAACCTTAGCTATATTATTGCGAATGTTTTTTGGAGTACTCCAAAAGGTAATTCTGCAGCCGTACTCTACCGAGCACAAATTCTAAAAACGAGTATTTGTGTGTGTCCAAACGTTTTGCCGTAGGCCTCAACATTTATGAAAGTGAAGAATGTGTTTCAACGAACATTAACATCAAATTTAATGACACAGCTAGACATGTTATTATAAGACTAGGATTAACGGTAGAGGTCCCGTTAATCTACAAATAATTTGTAGTAATTATCAACGAGTTCCTATAACTCGACATCCAATATAGTAATTGGTATTGTTTTTTATGAGAGCAGTATCATCATATAACACGCGTCTGTCATCGTAAAGTTATTTGTAATCAGTAATGATGCGGTTTGTTTCTCTGAATACACTCATTATGTTTACGTGTGAAGCACATTTCGGCCTTTATTTAAAATGTATTCGGGTGCATTGTGCGAGTGGATATATTGCGTCCATACCATTGTTGGCAACTGAAACAAAAGCCAGTGTTCTCTCAAGGTTTTTGATAAGTGCAATTATGATTCTGCAAATTCATATTTATCTGATCCGAAACCCCGTTCACCGCATTGTTGTGCCCGCGCGCTAACGAGTTGCCTGTATCTATTTAATATTACTGATTGTCATCTGTGACCAGCACGTGCACTGTGTTTCCGACTATCGCTATTTAAAAATTGTTTCCATGCCGCACATTTTATAAAGCCCGTTACAGACAAATTTCATTCCGACAAGACTTGTACTCACACGTCAGCTTTTCAGCCCTTGGATGTCGGTCTTGTATAGAAAGCATTTCAATATTACTTTGGGAGAGTGAATTGTGACTTTTAGGTAAACATACCTACATGATTTTACCGTATTTTATTTAAACATCGAAGAGTTTATTTGGAGCATGTCATTCGAGCGTGGGCAAAGGTAACGTCTTTATAAGGAAGTCCGAATTGCTCGTGATCTCATGCAAGAGAGTGAGGTCCGAGTCATTAAACTCTGCGTGGATTCGGAAAGTAGATATAACATGCCATAACTGGTAAAACAAACCAGCGTCACACGACGTTAAATGCAATAAAATAATAATCCTTCTGTTCACAGTCGCAGGCTACCCATTGTCAAACCCAGACTCGATAGAAAACTCCTTTCTGTCGACCATACAGTGTGTTATTGAGTTAGTGCAGAAGACATCTAAAAAGGATAGTTTAGAGTTAGCTTTCCTTTGTGTTTTGTTGTCACTGGCACACATCCTCGCTACCAACCTCTGCATCTACACTACGTTGTCAAAAAAGACTAAATAGTTGTTAATAAACAGCTGATGAATATAGTGAAAGACACACAAAAATAATTATTAAGTTAACGGTGCCGCTTGAGGTCCAAAGTGCACGTCAAAATACCCATGCAAAAAAACATATGAGTATATTTCATGTCATCTTTTCATTATTTCGTTATACCAATATACGAGAAACCGCTTTGCAAACGGTGTAAGTTTTCTATCTCGTCTCGTTCAAAAATAAAGGTAGTATTTTCGCTACAATCGAGATATGTCAGGTACAACCTTAACATTTTTATGAAATAAGTGTAAAATTGGACATGTTTGTCGGTAATTAAGGACCTGTAAGAGTACCAAGGATTATCAAAGCCAGTACTGTCGACGTTGCGGGAGCGAGATAGTGAACTACACTAAACGCTTTGCCATCTCCCTTACTCAACAGAATAAATCCTGTTTGGTGTGATCGTAGTGAACGGCCTGAATGAGATCGGACGCAGCACCGTTCGATCAGATAATTGGGATACAGTTGATACAGCAAGGAGTTTATTAAATATTTTCTTGTTCAGATATCACGGGCTTCTCGATAATCGAGTTATTAAGCGTTTTAATTGTCTTTTCTAACATTTTCAGAGGGTGTTTCCAATTTAGGATACGTGACGAAAATGTAATTGGATAAATGAAGAGTTAGGAGTCAGCTTCAGACAAACGTTGCAGTTACCATTTTCAGTAGAGGATTAAAGGTTGAAAAGTCAAAACATCTCTATTTATTTTGTTAGTTCAGTGTATCTGACCGTTGTAAATGGAGGGAACAGCTTTATATATCTTAAAAAATCAGGGTTCACTAGACAAAGCAACATAACATAAAAATGCAGTGAGCGGTCGTATATCAAGGTTTATTCGGGCCATCGCATTCTCACCTTGTTACGTTCCACAATTTCACTACATGGGGCATAAACGAGTGCGTCCCTTACGCTTACTCGTAACTTTCACAATTCGCCATCGTCAAGGCGGATCCGTGCCTCATGACCCGGAGAAAGTACAATTTATACGTAGAAATAAAGAGTTTATATAAACAAGTACGCAAGCACGAGGTAAGATGCCTTGATTTCCACCTCCAATTGAATTCTTCTTAGTGATTTTGGATAGGTTAATGACATTTCTATTTGATCTATTGAAGTTTCTACAAAAGTTTATCCGTCATCTTATCAATTGTTCTAAATATTGGTTACTTATAAACATTTTGCAATTTTAATACATCGACAGTCACAATAATAAAAAATAACTGACTACGACAGTATTATCGCTCTTAAGAAAACCTCGCTGCAGATCTACGTTTCAAAATTTTCTTCCACAAGATTTATGGTATGGCTGTCACAGAACATTAGAATATAATTAAACGAAAGTATTGGCGTACCGCGGAATCGGTTCGTTACGGAGGCCGTATGACACGCGTGCAATACGATAAACTGAACTGTGACGGAACGATTAACATTTGAACTGACGTGTCCCACACGTCAGGTTAAGAACTAGGAAATTAGCTTCAATATTACATCACAAGAGATAGAAAACACTTATACAATTCTGCGAAGCAAAAGTAAAAGCTTTCGCGTGAAATCATTTAAATATGATCTACTACAGTTGTTCGTTCCAAGAAATAGTTGCATAACAAATGAAATTTCTCAAAATAAACTTTAACAAGATTTACATTTAATTGGAAGCGTTTGCATCAAGCTGTGAAATAGTGAACAGTTAGTGTCATGCAGTCAGGATTTTGCGAGTAGGTACTTGGAGTTTTGTCGGATAAATATTCAGTTCTAGTCGTGCACCTTAGTATTGGTTCCGCCGATTTGCCGACGATACATGTTTCGATAACATATTGTTCCGTGACGCTGTAGTTTACACTTCACGTCTTTAGTTTGCGAAACACCAGTTATACCTACTTCATCATTGGCCTAGCCTTTTCCCAACTATGTTGGGGTCGGCTACCAGTCCAACCGGTTTCAGCTAAGTACCAGTGTTTTACAAGGAGCGACTGCCTATCTGACCTCCTTAACCCAGTTACCTGGGCAACACGATACCCCTTGGTTAGACTGGCTGTCAGACTTTTTCAAGCTTCTGACTACCTGTAACGACTGTCAAAGAT